>NC_086444.1:747095637-747695637 GCF_028390025.1 Pseudophryne corroboree
AAATAACAGCAGTTAATACCGAATGTCTGACACTATGTTTTAGTATCAACTATCAGTTCTCCCTTCAGTTAAAGAGAAAGATGTTTGGCTCAGTCTACTTATGGTAGCGATTACTTTCTCCTATAAGGTTACTTATAGTTCCTCCTTGGCAGATAACAGAAAGTATCTATTTAGCTCATAGATAGTAACATCAACAGTTGATTACCAAGGAATCTGTATCCTTTCCTCAGTAAAAATGTTACTGTAGTTGTCCAGTATTAAACTAAACTCCTAAGAAGCTGGTATGATAAACCTTTGTTATGCTGCGTCCTTGTGTCCATTTGAAGTAGCTGATGCTTTCTATATTTCAGAGCATATATAGCTTTTCGATTCCTGTATGCCTCAAATTATTGTTGTCTCTTAGGATGAGTCTATATTAAATATATCTGCAAGAGATGGTTTCTCTTATCATAGTCACAGCGAGCTCAAATCCTTTAACTTTAAAACTAATAGTCTCTTACGTGTCAGTCCTTCTTACGGGTTCACGAATATACATATAACACAGTTGTATTAAAGTGCCACAAGCTAGTCCATGAATCGGGATGATAGTCTAATCCTTTGTGGCTAAGAGGCTTTAACATCCATCCAATGTCACTGTAGTATGGCTACCTTTAATGTCCTTGACTCTAATTCTGCTAATTCAGTGGCATAAATACACACATTAGGTGGCAGCTTTAGGGTGTTACTTTCTATTTAGCGCTGCGGAACAATGTCTCTGGCTCTCCTTTGACTGATGTGATGCTGATATATGGGGGAGCTTTAAAACTATTTATGAAGCGTTAAACAGTTCAAGTTTCAACCCACTCCTCCTGTTACATATATATATCCAGTGCTTTCTACCTTCTCCTTAGCACTATGATTAAGCCATACATGGAACTGTAATTATAGGTCACTCTGACTACTGTGACCCATTACTATCCTCCTGCTTAATAGCCATTATTGCGGCCTAGCCCTGGAGTCCTTAGTCCCAATATGAAATTGACTATGTACAATAGTCACCTATGGCTTGCTGTGCTTAGTGTAGGGGTAATATAAATGGCTGGATTATACACTCACACTTCTACCATCTAGTGATGCTGCTGCAGGCTGCTCCCCCGACTCCTCCCTTACACTTACAGCCACACAGAATGGAGCCTCTGCTGCTGGTCCTGGCTTCTTTGTTGTGGCTGTCAGAGTCTGTGCCGGTAATAGGTAGGAAGGAACCCTCTCTGTCTCCCTGTCACAGATGTGCCCTTCCAATACTGCTGGGTGAGTTGACTAGCGCTGATGCCGGGTTCTATGAACAGTTCTGAGTCTCAATGCTGCTGTCACCACCTTTACAGTAAGGAAGCCCTGTTCTGGCTACACACACTAAGCCCCCTCCGGCCGCCGCAATGTATACCGCTCAGCTCTAATGCGGGCGACGGCCGGAGCAGCAAAAAACTAAGTCCTCTCACCAAGGGATATGCAGTCTCTCCCTCAGCTATACTCACAGCACCTCTCCACCCCTCTCTAGTAGTCACATGACCCACTCTGAGGTGATGCCCCGCCCACTGGCAATCACCCCACTAGGTGATTGACAGTTAGGAGCACAAGGACATTAACCCTTTAGATACACTGTGAAACCATAAAATAAGCCTTCATTGTATTCACCACTACATTTACATCAATGTACATACAATTACATATATGTGAACTGTATTATTTACCTCAAAACATGCATACAGTATTACAACATCCATTAACTTTTATATGAATAATATATATGCTTATACTCCATTTTAGTCACCATATTATAACTACCTCAGTATAAGTGTTGTTTAAACCCTAAATCAGGGTTACATTTCTCCCCCTGGTGCATTGTCACTGTTTAACATCTTTAGGTGCCAATGCACCATCTACCTTACTCACTATGCTAAAATAGTATATATTCATTCACATCCATTAGCAAGCCACCTCATCTCAACCATTTTAACTGTTGGCCAAATAGGGAGGGATGGAACTACATAGCCTTCATGCCTCCCAGGGATAGTGTTCTCTGATCGTGCTGGTTTCCCTTGCTCTTCTACACCTGATTTATTTACTTCTTTTAGTACTGGACTTCGGATGGAAGATTTAAGAGATTGTGCTAGGGTAAAGTTATCATGTACCTCACTACGATTTTCACTGAGACTAGTTTCTTTCTCTGACGAAGCTTCTAAAGTTATCAAGTCTTTAGCATCTGAATTTTCCGTTTCTTGATCCTGGTACTGATTTACTCTACCATTGAATCTCGAGAGAGGTCGGTAATGTAAGGTTGTAGAAGGATGACATGGAGCTGGATCTCTCCCTTGCCTTTGTTCTGAATATGCACTTCCTTCATCAACCGCTTTTTCTCGTGGTTGATAACAATAACTGTATGATCCTCGTCGGTTTGGAGCAAATCGACTCCCTTTCACTGGCACTCCACCTATGCCAGTCACATTTGCTGCATGTACACCCTTTTCCCCTTCCAACACTTCAAATTCTACTTTCTCTCCATCTCCTACACTGTACAACAGTTTTAGGGGGTTATTCTTCGTTATGGATGTCCAATGTACAAATATGTCTTCTCCGGTGTCATGCCTTTTAATGAAGCCATAGCCTTTCTTCACATGGAACCATATTACTGTGCCAGTCATTTTAAGAGACATATACTGTGTCCCTTTACTATCAACTTTATTCATAGAAGATTGTCTCAGCAATATACCATCCACTACCTCAGTCTGTAATGCTATGTCCTTAGTATCCGGTCGCATAGAAAATTCATGGATACGGTCTTCAGGACAGTTGTTTAGGAAGTTGGCATCCTTGAGTATTTTATTCTCAGATTCTAGCTGAGACAGTCTTTCTTTCATTTCATTCAGACAAATATGATCCTCCTTTTCAGTTTCTTTACCCACTTCCAATAATTCAGACAACTCAGTTATTTTTGATTCCAGAGAATGAATATTGTCTTCCTGCTGCTGGTACATTATCAACTTTTGTTGCTCCTGATCCACTCTGGTTTGTCTTTCATCAGATGCCATGGTTTCCATCTCTCTCTGTATAAACCAAAGTTCTCTTTCAAGCTCTTTGTTCCTCTCATCAATTTTGGTGTTAAACATCTGTTCTTCTTTTAGCTTCCATCGGGTTTCATCTAGAACCTCCAACAACTGATAAATATGTTTAGACCTGTCCAGTGCTATATGTCTTATCACCTCTATCGGGGTCTGTAGATCCACTGGGCTATTTCTTCTTGTTGGTTCCTCAATGGAAGTTGGAAACAGGGAAAGCAGGTCCTTCTTTTGATCTTTTGGAAGAGCTAATACTAATTGTCCATGTTTCTTATAATCCTCAGCTATTTGCTTTAGCACAGTTTCTAATCTCTGTATACCTACATCTATCTTCACTTCCCCTGGAACTCTCTCTTTCAGTGGTAGAACATTCTTATCTCCTTTCATTCCATAATCCATGTTAGCGACCAAAGTATGAGCAAGGTTGTCACTAACACCTCCCTCACTCTCCTTTAGGTGGGGATCAAGTCTGACTTTCTTGTCCTTTGATTTTTTCTTTCTCTTCTCCAACTCTACAGGGACATCTAATATTTTTTCATTTTTCACACCTAGGTTATTTACAAAAGTTCCCACAAACTTGCATGTCACCTCTTCCTTTAAGCCTGGTCCCTTATGGTACTCTTGTTTGTCCATACTTTTACATTCTCTATTGGCTTCAACTCTCCCAACTGATACAGCAATGGCTTTATGTCCAACCTTCTCCCTGTTCCTTTGCTTCTTTCCCATATTTGTATTTTATTTTTTAGGGATGTGAGGACTTTATCAATAATAATTAATGGCAGCTGACACCTGTGGTGTAACAGGGCCTGAGTGTAACTTCTATCTCACGCGGTGCCTCCAAATGTAACCCTACCCTCAATACCTTGAACGAGAGCTGTCTATGTATTCTATTAAGGGATGGTTACCTAATAGCTGTGCCTCCACTCAAGCTATGTGTAGTATTTAACTACCGTTAAGGCTTGCTTGAGTAAGCCTGATCTCTATCCTTAGGGGATGATTCCCTTATATCATAGATATATTATTTAATATACCTGTCTCTTTCTTCCAGGATCTTCAGATCAACTTCCAGACGGACCAGACACACATGGAAAGTATAACACTTTAATGACCAGTACCAAATGAATTAAGTATACATTAACATTTCATCAATTACACGTTCCCCTTTAAATCATTAATCCATGCTAACCCCCTGTCAATTAGGCCTATACACAGTACCTGCATGCAATACAACAAATCCTTTTTCTTTTCAAGACACCCTTAGGTGTTAGAGTGACCCGGGTACTCTTAATATGATAGTGCACTATAAGGGCCCATAAACTTCCTAAAAATAACAGCAGTTAATACCGAATGTCTGACACTATGTTTTAGTATCAACTATCAGTTCTCCCTTCAGTTAAAGAGAAAGATGTTTGGCTCAGTCTACTTATGGTAGCGATTACTTTCTCCTATAAGGTTACTTATAGTTCCTCCTTGGCAGATAACAGAAAGTATCTATTTAGCTCATAGATAGTAACATCAACAGTTGATTACCAAGGAATCTGTATCCTTTCCTCAGTAAAAATGTTACTGTAGTTGTCCAGTATTAAACTAAACTCCTAAGAAGCTGGTATGATAAACCTTTGTTATGCTGCGTCCTTGTGTCCATTTGAAGTAGCTGATGCTTTCTATATTTCAGAGCATATATAGCTTTTCGATTCCTGTATGCCTCAAATTATTGTTGTCTCTTAGGATGAGTCTATATTAAATATATCTGCAAGAGATGGTTTCTCTTATCATAGTCACAGCGAGCTCAAATCCTTTAACTTTAAAACTAATAGTCTCTTACGTGTCAGTCCTTCTTACGGGTTCACGAATATACATATAACACAGTTGTATTAAAGTGCCACAAGCTAGTCCATGAATCGGGATGATAGTCTAATCCTTTGTGGCTAAGAGGCTTTAACATCCATCCAATGTCACTGTAGTATGGCTACCTTTAATGTCCTTGACTCTAATTCTGTTAATTCAGTGGCATAAATACACACATTAGGTGGCAGCTTTAGGGTGTTACTTTCTATTTAGCGCTGCGGAACAATGTCTCTGGCTCTCCTTTGACTGATGTGATGCTGATATATGGGGGAGCTTTAAAACTATTTATGAAGCGTTAAACAGTTCAAGTTTCACTCCACTCCTCCTGTTACATATATATATCCAGTGCTTTCTACCTTCTCCTTAGCACTATGATTAAGCCATACATGAACTGTAATTATAGGTCACTCTGACTACTGTGACCCATTACTATCCTCCTGCTTAATAGCCATTATTGCGGCCTAGCCCTGGAGTCCTTAGTCCCAATATGAAATTGACTATGTACAATAGTCACCTATGGCTTGCTGTGCTTAGTGTAGGGGTAATATAAATGGCTGGATTATACACTCACACTTCTACCATCTAGTGATGCTGCTGCAGGCTGCTCCCCCGACTCCTCCCTTACACTTACAGCCACACAGAATGGAGCCTCTGCTGCTGGTCCTGGCTTCTTTGTTGTGGCTGTCAGAGTCTGTGCCGGTAATAGGTAGGAAGGAACCCTCTCTGTCTCCCTGTCACAGATGTGCCCTTCCAATACTGCTGGGTGAGTTGACTAGCGCTGATGCCGGGTTCTATGAACAGTTCTGAGTCTCAATGCTGCTGTCACCACCTTTACAGTAAGGAAGCCCTGTTCTGGCTACACACACTAAGCCCCCTCCGGCCGCCGCAATGTATACCGCTCAGCTCTAATGCGGGCGACGGCCGCAGCAGCAAAAAACTAAGTCCTCTCACCAAGGGATATGCAGTCTCTCCCTCAGCTATACTCACAGCACCTCTCCACCCCTCTCTAGTAGTCACATGACCCACTCTGAGGTGATGCCCCGCCCACTGGCAATCACCCCACTAGGTGATTGACAGTTAGGAGCACAAGGACATTAACCCTTTAGATACACTGTGAAACCATAAAATAAGCCTTCATTGTATTCACCACTACATTTACATCAATGTACATACAATTACATATATGTGAACTGTATTATTTACCTCAAAACATGCATACAGTATTACAACATCCATTAACTTTTATATGAATAATATATATGCTTATACTCCATTTTAGTCACCATATTATAACTACCTCAGTATAAGTGTTGTTTAAACCCTAAATCAGGGTTACATTTAGGAGGAGTACTACTTGCTGCTGATAGTGTGACCAGTGACCAGTGCCACCAGTTTAATTAATCCGTTCTCTGCCTGAAAAAAAACGATACACAGTGTGACACAGTCACACATACCATATCTGTGCTCAGCCCAGTGTGCTGCATCATATACTGTATATCATTATCTGACTGCTGAGTGCTCACTGCTCACACAGCTTAATTGTGGGGGAGACTGGGGAGCAGTTATAGCAGGAGTACATATTTTAAGTACAGTGCACACTTTTGCTGCCAGAGTGCCACTGCCAGTGTGACTGACCAGTGACCACTGACCACCAGTATTGTGATTGTCTGCTGACCACCAGTATATTGTGATTGTCTGCCTGAAAAAGTTAAACACTCGTCGTGTGGTGTTTTTATAAACGCATTCTGCAGACAGTGTCCAGCAGGTCCGTCATTACATAATATATACCTGTCAGGCTGCAGTACTAGTGTGATATATATATATATATATATTTTAATTTTATCTCATTATCATCCAGTCTATATTAGCAGCAGACACAGTACGGTAGTCCACGGCTGTAGCTACCTCTGTGTCGGCAGTCGCTCGTCCATCCATAATTGTATACCACCTACCCGTGGGTTTTTTTTTTCTATCTTCTTGATACTAGTAGCTTACTTTAGGAGTCTGCAGTGCTGACAGACAGTGTCCAGCAGGTCCGTCATTACATAATATATACCTGTCCGGCTGCAGTACTAGTGTGATATATATATATTTTAATTTTATCTCATTATCATCCAGTCTATATTAGCAGCAGACACAGTACGGTAGTCCACGGCTGTAGCTACCTCTGTGTCGGCAGTCGCTCGTCCATCCATAATTGTATACCACCTACCCGTGTTTTTTTTTTTTCTATCTTCTTGATACTAGTAGCTTACTTTAGGAGTCTGCAGTGCTGAGTCTGACAGACAGTGTCCAGCAGGTCCGTCATTACATAATATATACCTGTCCGGCTGCAGTACTAGTGTGATATATATATATATATATTTTAATTTTATCTCATTATCATCCAGTCTATATTAGCAGCAGACACAGTACGGTAGTCCACGGCTGTAGCTACCTCTGTGTCGGCAGTCGCTCGTCCATCCATAATTGTATACCACCTACCCGTGGTTTTTTTTTCTATCTTCTTGATACTAGTAGCTTACTTTAGGAGTCTGCAGTGCTGACAGACAGTGTCCAGCAGGTCCGTCATTACATAATATATACCTGTCCGGCTGCAGTACTAGTGTGATATATATATATATATATATATATATTTTAATTTTATCTCATTATCATCCAGTCTATATTAGCAGCAGACACAGTACGGTAATCCACGGCTGTAGCTACCTCTGTGTCGGCAGTCGCTTGTCCATCCATAATTGTATACCACCTACCCGTGGTTTTTTTTTTCTATCTTCTTGATACTAGTAGCTTACTTTAGGAGTCTGCAGTTCTGACAGACAGTGTCCAGCAGGTCCGTCATTACATAATATATACCTGTCCGGCTGCAGTACTAGTGTGATATATATATTTTAATTTTATCTCATTATCATCCAGTCTATATTAGCAGCAGACACAGTACGGTAGTCCACAGCTGTAGCTACCTCTGTGTCGGCAGTCGCTCGTCCATCCATAATTGTATACCACCTACCCGTGGTTTTTTTTTTTTCTATCTTCTTGATACTAGTAGCTTACTTTAGGAGTCTGCAGTGCTGAGTCTGACAGACAGTGTCCAGCAGGTCCGTCATTACATAATATATACCTGTCCGGCTGCAGTACTAGTGTGATATATATATATATATATTTTAATTTTATCTCATTATCATCCAGTCTATATTAGCAGCAGACACAGTACGGTAGTCCACGGCTGTAGCTACCTCTGTGTCGGCAGTCGCTCGTCCTTCCATAATTGTATACCACCTACCCGTGGTTTTTTTTTTCTCTATCTTCTTGATACTAGTAGCTTACTTTAGGAGTCTGCAGTGCTGACAGACAGTGTCCAGCAGGTCCGTCATTACATAATATATACCTGTCCGGCTGCAGTACTAGTGTGATATATATATATATTTTAATTTTATCTCATTATCATCCAGTCTATATTAGCAGCAGACACAGTACGGTAGTCCACGGCTGTAGCTACCTCTGTGTCGGCAGTCGCTTGTCCATCCATAATTGTATACCACCTACCCGTGTTTTTTTTTTTCTATCTTCTTGATACTAGTAGCTTACTTTAGGAGTCTGCAGTGCTGACAGACAGTGTCCAGCAGGTCCGTCATTACATAATATATACCTGTCTGGCTGCAGTACTAGTGTGATATATATATATATATTTTAATTTTATCTCATTATCATCCAGTCTATATTAGCAGCAGACACAGTACGGTAGTCCACGGCTGTAGCTACCTCTGTGTCGGCAGTCGCTCGTCCATCCATAAGTATACTAGTATCCATCCATCTCCATTGTTTACCTGAGGTGCCTTTTAGTTGTGCCTATTAAAATATGGAGAACAAAAATGTTGAGGTTCCAAAAATAGGGAAAGATCAAGATCGACTTCCACCTCGTGCTGAAGCTGCTGCCACTAGTCATGGCTGAGACGATGAAATGCCAGCAACGTCGTCTGCCAAGGCCGATGCCCAATGTCATAGTACAGAGCATGTAAAGTCCAAAACACCAAATATCAGTAAAAAAAGGACTCAAAAATCTAAAATAAAATTGTCGGAGGAGAAGCGTAAACTTGCCAATATGCCATTTACCACACGGAGTGGCAAGGAACGGCTGAGGCCCTGGCCTATGTTCATGGCTAGTGGTTCAGCTTCACATGAGGATGGAAGCACTCAGCCTCTCGCTAGAAAAATGAAAAGACTCAAGCTGGCAAAAGCACAGCAAAGAACTGTGCGTTCTTCGAAATCCCAAATCCACAAGGAGAGTCCAATTGTGTCGGTTGCGATGCCTGACCTTCCCAACACTGGACGTGAAGAGCATGCGCCTTCCACCATTTGCACGCCCCCTGCAAGTGCTGGAAGGAGCACCCGCAGTCCAGTTCCTGATAGTCATATTGAAGATGTCAGTGTTGAAGTACACCAGGATGAGGAGGATATGGGTGTTGCTGGCACTGGGGAGGAAATTGACAAGGAGGATTCTGATGGTGAGGTGGTTTGTTTAAGTCAGGCACCCGGGGAGACACCTGTTGTCCGTGGGAGGAATATGGCCATTGACATGCCTGGTGAAAATACCAAAAAAATCAGCTCTTCGGTGTGGAAGTATTTCAACAGAAATGCGGACAACATTTGTCAAGCCGTGTGTTGCCTTTGTCAAGCTGTAATAAGTAGGGGTAAGGACGTTAACCACCTCGGAACATCCTCCCTTATACGTCACCTGCAGCGCATTCATAATAAGTCAGTGACAAGTTCAAAAACTTTGGGCGACAGCGGAAGCAGTCCACTGACCAGTAAATCCCTTCCTCTTGTAACCAAGCTCACGCAAACCACCCCACCAACTCCCTCAGTGTCAATTTCCTCCTTCCCCAGGAATGCCAATAGTCCTGCAGGCCATGTCACTGGCAATTCTGACGAGTCCTCTCCTGCCTGGGATTCCTCCGATGCATCCTTGCGTGTAACGCCTACTGCTGCTGGCGCTGCTGTTGTTGCTGCTGGGAGTCGATGGTCATCCCAGAGGGGAAGTCGTAAGACCACTTTTACTACTTCCACCAAGCAATTGACTGTCCAACAGTCCTTTGCGAGGAAGATGAAATATCACAGCAGTCATCCTGTTGCAAAGCGGATAACTGAGGCCTTGACAACTATGTTGGTGTTAGACGTGCGTCCGGTATCCGCCGTTAGTTCACAGGGAACTAGACAATTTCTTGAGGTAGTGTGCCCCCGTTACCAAATACCATCTAGGTTCCACTTCTCTAGGCAGGCGATACCGAGAATGTACACGGACGTCAGAAAAAGACTCACCAGTGTCCTAAAAAATGCAGTTGTACCCAATGTCCACTTAACCACGGACATGTGGACAAGTGGAGCAGGGCAGGGTCAGGACTATATGACTGTGACAGCCCACTGGGTAGATGTATGGACTCCCGCCGCAAGAACAGCAGCGGCGGCACCAGTAGCAGCATCTCGCAAACGCCAACTCTTTCCTAGGCAGGCTACGCTTTGTATCACCGGTTTCCAGAATACGCACACAGCTGAAAACCTCTTACGGCAACTGAGGAAGATCATCGCGGAATGGCTTACCCCAATTGGACTCTCCTGTGGATTTGTGGCATCGGACAACGCCAGCAATATTGTGTGTGCATTAAATATGGGCAAATTCCAGCACGTCCCATGTTTTGCACATACCTTGAATTTGGTGGTGCAGAATTTTTTTAAAAACGACAGGGGCATGCAAGAGATGCTGTCGGTGGCCAGAAGAATTGCGGGACACTTTCGGCATACAGGCACCACGTACAGAAGACTGGAGCAACACCAAAAACGCCTGAACCTGCCCTGCCATCATCTGAAGCAAGAAGTGGTAACGAGGTGGAATTCAACCCTATATATGCTTCAGAGGTTGGAGGAGCAGCAAAAGGCCATTCAAGCCTATACAATTGAGCACGATATAGGAGGTGGAATGCACCTGTCTCAAGCGCAGTGGAGAATGATTTCAACGTTGTGCAAGGTTCTGCTGCCCTTTGAACTTGCCACACGTGAAGTCAGTTCAGACACTGCCAGCCTGAGTCAGGTCATTCCCCTCATCAGGCTTTTGCAGAAGAAGCTGGAGACATTGAAGGAGGAGCTAACACGGAGAGATTCCGCTAGGCATGTGGGACTTGTGGATGGAGCCCTTAATTCGCTTAACAAGGATTCACGGGTGGTCAATCTGTTGAAATCAGATCACTACATTTTGGCCACCGTGCTCGATCCTAGATTTAAAACCTACCTTGGATCTCTCTTTCCGGCAGACACAAGTCTGCTGGGGTTCAAAGACCTGCTGGTGAGAAAATTGTCAAGTCAAGCGGAACGCGACCTGTCAACATCTCCTCCTTCACATTCTCCCGCAACTGGGGGTGCGAGGAAAAGGCTCGGAATTCCGAGCCCACCCACTGGCGGTGATGCAGGGCAGTCTGGAGCGACTGCTGATGCTGACATCTGGTCCGGACTGAAGGACCTGACAACGATTACGGACATGTCGTCTACTGTCACTGCATATGATTCTCTCCCCATTGAAAGAATGGTGGAGGATTATATGAGTGACCGCATCCAAGTAGGCACGTCAGACAGTCCGTACTTATACTGGCAGGAAAAAGAGGCAATTTGGAGGCCCTTGCACAAACTGGCTTTATTCTACCTAAGTTGCCCTCCCACAAGTGTGTACTCCGAAAGAGTGTTTAGTGCCGCCGCTCACCTTGTCAGCAATCGGCGTACGAGGTTACTTCCAGAAAATGTGGAGAAGATGATGTTCATTAAAATGAATTATAATCAATTCCTCCGTGGAGACATTGACCAGCAGCAATTGCCTCCACAAAGTACACAGGGAGCTGAGATGGTGGATTCCAGTGGGGACGAATTGATAATCTGTGAGGAGGGGGATGTACACGGTGATATATCGGAGGATGATGATGAGGTGGACATCTTGCCTCTGTAGAGCCAGTTTGTGCAAGGAGAGATTAATTGCTTCTTTTTTGGTGGGGGTCCAAACCAACCCGTCATTTCAGTCACATTGGTGTGGCAGACCCTGTCACTGAAATGATGGGTTGGTTAAAGTGTGCATGTCCTGTTTATACAACATAAGGGTGGGTGGGAGGGCCCAAGGACAATTCCATCTTGCACCTCTTTTTTCTTTAATTTTTCTTTGCGTCATGTGCTGTTTGGGGAGTATTTTTTTGAAGGGCCATCCTGCGTGACACTGCAGTGCCACTCCTAGATGGGCCAGGTGTTTGTGTCGGCCACGAGGGTCGCTTATCTTACTCACACAGCTACCTCATTGCGCCTCTTTTTTTCTTTGCGTCATGTGCTGTTTGGGGAGTGTTTTTTGGAAGGGGCATCCTGCGTGACACTGCAGTGCCACTCCTAGATGGGCCAGGTGTTTGTGTCGGCCACTAGGGTCGCTTATCTTACTCACACAGCTACCTCATTGCGCCTCTTTTTTTCTTTGCGTCATGTGCTGTTTGGGGAGTGTTTTTTGGAAGGGCCATCCTGCGTGACACTGCAGTGCCACTCCCAGATGGGCCAGGTGTTTGTGTCGGCCACTAGGGTCGCTTATCTTACTCACACAGCTACCTCATTGCGCCTCTTTTTTTCTTTGCGTCATGTGCTGTTTGGGGAGTGTTTTTTGGAAGGGCCATCCTGCGTGACACTGCAGTGCCACTCCTAGATGGGCCAGGTGTTTGTGTCGGCCACTAGGGTCGCTTATCTTACTCACACAGCTACCTCATTGCGCCTCTTTTTTTCTTTGCGTCATGTGCTGTTTGGGGAGTGTTTTTTGGAAGGGCCATCCTGCGTGACACTGCAGTGCCACTCCTAGATGGGCCAGGTGTTTGTGTCGGCCACTAGGGTCGCTTATCTTACTCACACAGCTACCTCATTGCGCCTCTTTTTTTCTTTGCGTCATGTGCTGTTTGGGGAGTGTTTTTTGGAAGGGCCATCCTGCGTGACACTGCAGTGCCACTCCTAGATGGGCCAGGTGTTTGTGTCGGCCACTAGGGTCGCTGAGCTTACTCACACAGCTACCTCATTGCGCCTCTTTTTTTCTTTGCGTCATGTGCTGTTTGGGGAGTGTTTTTTGGAAGGGCCATCCTGCGTGACACTGCAGTGCCACTCCTAGATGGGCCAGGTGTTTGTGTCGGCCACTAGGGTCGCTTAGCTTAGTCATCCAGCGACCTCGGTGCAAATTTTAGGACTAAAAATAATATTGTGAGGTGTGAGGTGTTCAGAATAGACTGAAAATGAGTGGAAATTATGGTTTTTGAGGTTAATAATACTTTGGGGTCAAAATGACCCCCAAATTCTATGATTTAAGCTGTTTTTTAGTGTTTTTTGAAAAAAACACCCGAATCCAAAACACACCTGAATCCGACAAAAAAAATTCGGTGAGGTTTTGCCAAAACGCGGTCGAACCCAAAACACGGCCGCGGAACCGAACCCAAAACCAAAACACAAAACCCAAAAAATTTCAAGTGCACATCTCTAGTTAATAGCAGAATTAATCACATAGAAATACTAATTTTACAAGTCAAACTCCTAATAAGGGAGCCCATGGATGTAATTTTAAATATAAACAAAAATATGCAACTTTTTAACTAAACAACAAGCACATTTATATATAATAATCATCAGTCACTGTCATTCAGATAAGTTAAAATGTACATTCATTCTTCCCTATATTTAGATATTTGGAATCGATATAGACACAAAAAGGCCACGCTACACAAGGACACACATCACGTTACATGCCCCATCTTCACTGAAGCACTGGATAATGGATACCCTCAGAGCCCTACCTATACCTTAAAAAGCACACACCGTATAATTGTGCTGGAATTGTGTTAAAAACCGTGGTACAGTCCTGCCTATGGGAGTTATTCAGAGTTGATCGCAACTGCAAATTTGTTAGCAGTTGGGCAAAACCATGTGCACTGCAGGGGGGGCAGATATAACATGTGCAGAGAGACTTAGATTTGGGTGGGGTGTGTTCAATCTGAAATCTAAATTGCAGTGTAAAAATAAAGCAGCCAGTATTTACTCTGCACAGAAACAAAATAACCCACCCAAATCTAACTCTCTCTGCACATGTTATATCTGCCACACCTGCAGTGCACATGGTTTTGCCCAACTGCTAACAAATTTGCTGCTACTATCAGGGCCAGTATTTACTAAGAATCCGAGTTTGGTCGATTTGTTTATATTTTTTTCTAAGTCCCAATCCGGGAATTTACTAAGCACCAATCTCGGCAGTGTCTGGTCTATTCGTAATGGTTTGAATGACAACGTCCCGAAATACGAATGAATAGACCATCGGTCAAACGCGGCTGTTATTTCATAGAATACGGCCATTCACTATTCATTCGTATTTGGGTGTTAGTCTCTGAGTGCTCAAGTGCGGGTCTGTTTTTTTCCGATTCGTTAAAAAAAGCAGCAAAAAAATAGACCTGCTTTTTCCAGTTGAGTTTGGATAACCATGCACGGATCAGTGAGATCTGTGCATGGTTATCTATGGGAAAGGGTCTGTTTAGTTTCAAATCTGAAAAAAAAATTGCGTGGGGTCCCCCCTCCTAATCATAACCAGCCTCGGGCTCTATGAGCCGATTCTGGTTGAAAAAATATGGGGGGAAAAATGACAGGGGGGAACTTTGTGGTCAGCGGTGAGGTTACTTTCGGTCAACCGCTGACCACAAAGTTCCCACCATTGGTTACAATGGAGCGCATAGGCGCTACATTGTATCACTGCCGTGTGCTGCCTGACAGACACTACAGGAGCACACAGCCAATCAGGAGGGTGCCACGACGTGGCGCTCCCTGATTGGCTGAAGGAACCCTCTTAGAAAGGAGTCAGGGGGGGGGTCCTGGCAGTCGGGGAAAGGGGTCCCATGTGAAAACATGGGGCCCCTTTCAGTGCGTGGTCGTGTTTGCGTTTTATTTTTTGACAAGTACGTGGATTATACAGAGAACAGAAGAGGACCGATCTACACTGGATTATGTGAGTATAATTTTTTCCACAGGTACCCCATGGATTCTACATGGAGAAGAGGACCGACCCTCGTGTGAACATAGGTAAGTATGTATGTTTGGAGGTGTGCATGTATGTAATAAACTTATACTTTCAAGGTGTGTGTCTCCTGTTTTTATTGGGGTATTTTTTAGTAGTAGTACTACAGGTGCCAGCAGGCCCGGTTTTCCACCGCATGCTGGTACTTGTGGTTCTCCAAGTACCAGCTTGCGGGGGAGGCTTGCTGGGACTTGTAGTACTGCTACTAAAAACAATATTCAAATTTTTTCAACAAGGCTTTCAGCCCCCCATCCGCCGCCCTTGGATGGGGGGGACAGCCTCGGGCTTCACCCCTGGTCCTTGGGTGGCTGGAGGGGGGGGACCCCTTGATTGAAGGGGTTCCCACTCCTCCAGGGTACCTCGGCCAGGGGTGACTAGTTGGGGTTTTAATGGCACGGCCGCAGGGACCGATATCAAAGTGTCCCCCGGCTGTGGCATTATCTCCCCAGCTAGTGGAGCCCGGTGCTGGTTTCATATATACGGGGGACCCCTACGCTGTTTGTCCCCCGTATTTTTGGAACCAGGACCAGGCGCAGAGCCCGGTGCTGGTTGATTAAATATGGGGGAACCCCTGTCATTTTCCCCCCCATATTTTTTCAACCAGGATCGGCTCAAAGAGCCCGAGGCTGGTTATGATTAGGAGGGGGGACCCCACGCAATTTTTTTCCAGGATTTTAAAGGCTTTAATAAACTTTTTGAGGTACACAATAAAGCCCTGCACGGATCTCACAGATCCGGCCGGGTTTCCTTGTGTTTTTTCAGGCAGTGTTTTACTCATCACTCCCGAAAAACACTGCCTGATATTACGAATCACATCGACGTCGGAAAAAACGATTGTGCAAAACTCGGCAGCTTAGTGAATGACCGCATCAGGATTCAAAAAGTTGCAGTAAAATGCACCCGATACCATTCGAGTTCAAACACCCTTCAAAACGGACAAAACACGAATATTAGTAAATAAACCCCCAGGTCTGAATTACCCCCTATATGAGGCCAGCTGGAGTTTTGTGCATTTCTAGGTATCACCAAACATTTTCTTTTGATAACTGCAGTGATTCCACACAGGGCAAATCTCAGCATCTTTAGGCTACTTTCACATAAAACACTTGAACTCTCCACTTTTTGAACTAGAAAAATGAAGCATTCATAGCTGCTCAACCACTGCTGTGGTGATTGGTTAAAGTGAAATAGGGCACATTTGTCCTGTCACAAGAAAGCAATTCATCTCAGAAAATGCTGTATGAATCATGTCCAGAACTTAATTGCTCTCATGTCATATAGATCCTGTCACCATAGCAGTGACTAAGCACTTCTAAACACTGACGTTTTCTAGCCGGGAAAAAGCAGCAATTGAACGCTCCTATACGATACCTGCTTCAGTCAAAGGTAACAGAGGGTTTAACCTATCAGAGTGCCGATAAAAACCAATTTAAACACAGTGTATGTTCTATGCTGAATATTAAACAGAAATATAATTCTCATTGGCTAACACATTGGGACATGCCATCATGTGTCAGTCACTTTGGAAAACTTTCTCTCTAGGATACAGCATAGCAACCAGCACAGCAAACATAAGCAGGCATGTGCACCAGGGAAATGGGTGAGAGGTTTGTAATGTAGTGGGCTGAAGTCAAATAAATACAATTATTAATCCTTCATGCAATGGTATATAATAAACTTATTTTAAGGCAGTAGTTGTAATAATCTTTTTCTTTTAAGACTTTCCATCATACCACTGAATTCTTGTGACGCATCAAACCAAGCTCCGGCTTTGAGAGGAGAAGCCTGTCAAAGGAAAGGTCAACCAATGCACCCCTTTGCCAAGATTAACAGGTTTGTTGTTATAAAAGTAATGCCCAGATTTATCAAGCCTTGGAGAGTGATAAATAGCATGGTGATAAAGTACCAACCACTCAGCTCCGAAATGTAATTTTGCAAACACTGGGGCAAATGTATTAAGCCTAGAGAAGTGATATAGCAGTGATAAAGCAGTGATAAGTGGAAAGTGATAACGCACCAGCCAATCAGTTCCAACATGTACATTTACAGTTAGGAGCTGATTGGCTGGTGCGTTATCTTATCACCTTGCACGTATCACTGCTTTATCACTTCTCCAGGCATAATACATCTGCCTATTAGTCTGTAACATGGCAGTTAGGAGCTGATTGGCTGGTACTTCACTGAGGGGCAGATGTATTAACCTAGAGAAGTCATAAGGAAGTGATAAACCAGTGATGAGTGCAAGGTGATAAACACACCAGCCAATCAGCTCCAATATGTACATTTTAAGTTAGGAGCTGATTGGCTGGTGTGTTTATCATCTTGCACTTATCACTGGTTTATCACTTCCTTATGCCTTCTCAAGGTTAATACATCTGCCCCTGAGCTACTTGTCACTCTCCAAGGTTTGATAAATGGGCCCCTAAATCTTTTTGCGCTATTCAAACCTGGTGACATCATAAAGAACATAGGTAGAAGCTAGGCTGCAGACAATCAGATCATCTAAGGCATAAACAACGGCACTTCAATTGAATATTGAGGTATCAGAAAGTTCCGATTATCGTTGGAAAGTGCCGTCTTTCTGCACTGTCGGAACTTCCGATTGTAATTGAATATACCCCAAAGTTCACAAATACATCTACTACTGGAATACACAAACATGCTTCAACAAAGATTGCCTAATTTCTGCCTTAATTCTGTCAGCTATTAATAAAAGAATCAGATTAAAATGAACAGTGTATCCCAAAAAAATTGTACACAGTATATTGACTAAATGAAGGGAATGTTTTGGAAGATAGTAGTACAAAGATGCTACCAAACAGTACAGAGTCAAGTGGCATGGTCTTCATCTTGGCACAGGAACATTTATTCCTCCATAAAATGGCATTCCCATGTGCACAAGTGTAGGTCAGAGCTAATGCAGACACTAAAATGTGTGTTCAGGCACTTAGTGAGTGACCCTATTAGTGTTCTAGCATGTCTGATGAGAGAGATTCATTTCCAGAAATATTTCACCACTGTAGGGCTCTTTGTTGCTGGGCACCAGCAGTCAACAACATAGAAATTGGCATTTGGACAACACTGTAATAGTCTCTGCCAGCTACTACTGAGTATCAGACACTTAAGTGCATTAAGGTTACCAGTGTAAACTGCAGTTTTTAAAACAGATCGTGGCAGATGTACACATAAATATTCCTTATCTTCACTTGGTTATTACAGTGTAGACGTTTGCAGCCTAATATAAACATCAGGATAATTTTAAAGGCCCACAAGGAAAGTTGAAATCTACTGTTATCTCTTCTGGGTGACAAGGAGTTGAATGAGAAGAGAGGACAGCACAGCGCTTGTGTATGCTGAAGGGAAAGAAGCAGTGAGGAAGATTGCAGTTATTGGCCCTCATTCCGAGTTGTTCGCTCGCAAGCTGCTTTTAGCAGCTTTGCACACGCTAAGCCGCCGCCTACTGGGAGTGAATCTTAGCATAGTAAAATTGCGAACGAAAGATTCTCAAAATTGCGATTACACACTGTCAGATTGTGTTTGGTCTGTGTCCCCGGAGGGGGCGCTAGTGGGTCAGTGGAGGTAGGAGGAAAGAAACGAGGAGGTTGAATAACGCTTCTGCGCATAAGCGCAAAGGTATTTTATTAAGCAGATGATTTAAACAGTATTGAAGCAGAAATAATAATAACAGATGAAAAGTCAATTGCTCAGTATGATAACTGAAAAGTCTATGGCAGTGAATGGCAGATGAACTTGAGAAATAATATCCGTTAATATATAAACAACAGAATGAATGTTAATGAAATGGTTCTGGCTTGGAAACCAGTGCAGGGTTTTAAAACAGGAAACTTTAGGCAGTAGTGGAAATGGCAAACCTTAGCATAAGCAGGAGTCCGACTCACAGTGCAGGTGATGAGGCACTGGCAGCAGCAAGCTGTGTCACAGGTGGAGGAATGAACACACCTGGAGTCAGTCTTCAACTGCAGGCTGAAGCACACAAGGTGGTGATGAGTGTGAAGCCTTATGCAGGTTGCAGGTATTGCTGGGCCTTGAAGTTCCACGGAAGAAATGCAGAATGACCAGGAGTATAAGTTCTAGCAGAGAACCAGGAACTCAGGAGAAGACAGGAACCGATCCTTTCATGTAGGTAGTCAGAATGACACAAAGTCCAGGATGCCTGTGAGGTGAAACTGTAGCCTCCTATATACCCCATGGTGTGCAGGGATTGGATGGAGGAAAGGAAAGTGGGTGCGGCCTCGCACCGGATTGGCCGCAGCATACTAGCTTGTTTGGAGACTGTCATGGCGGCGCCCACGCCGCGGCCCAGCGGGGACGCGGCGCGCACACGCCCGCCGGCCCAGGAGTACCCCCAGGATCCAGACGATGTCCCATGGCAGGGGCACAGGCGACAGGCGACCGCAGGGAGCCAGGACGGAGTCCGCAGCAGCGGACGGACGCCAGCCCGGTAAGTCGATTCCTGACAGTACCCCCTCCTTTAGGGGTGGACACCGAACACCCACGTGGTTTGGAGGGATGAGTGCTGTGGAAGACACGGACCAACCTAGGAGCATGGACATCAGATGAATTCACCCAGCTTCTCTCCTCTGGGCCATAACCGAACCAATCGACCAGGTACTGGAGACGTCCATACCGGCAACGAGAGTCCAGAATCTTGCTGATCTCAAATTCCACGCCCCGCTGAGTTCGAACCTTGGGACCTGCTGGAAGAGTATTCTGAAAGCGGTTTAGGACTAGAGGTCTGAGGAGAGAAATGTGAAAGGCATTAGGAATACGAAGTGAAGGTGGTAATTTCAACTTGTAAGCCACTGGGTTGATGACACTCTCAATAGGGTAAGGACCAATGAAGCGTGGTGCGAACTTCATGGATGGAACCCTGAGACGAAGGTTGCGGGTTGATAACCAAACCCTGTCCCCCGGTTTCAAATGGGGAACCGCACGTCTCTTACGGTCAGCATAGATCTTGTATCGACTGGAGGCTTTTTTGAGGGAAACGTGAATTCTTTTCCAAATGGAGGAAAACTGGGTCAGAGTAGTAGTGGCAGCAGGAACATCCATGTGAGGGAGTTCTTGGAATTCAGGTACTCGGGGATGTTGCCCATAGACTGCAAAGAATGGTGTTGTGTCTGTAGCAGTATGGTAGCGAAAGTTATGGGCAAACTCGGCCCATGGGAGCAGATTAAACCAATCATCCTGGGAGGATGTCACATATAGCCGTAGGAAAGTCTCAAGTTCCTGATTGACTCTCTCTGTCTGCCCATTCGTCTGAGGATGGTATGAAGACGAGAATTTCAATTTTATCTGCATGGCAGAACAGAGGGCCCTCCAAAACCTCGCTACAAACTGTACCCCCCGATCAGATATTATTTCGGAGGGTAAACCGTGTAAACGGAAGATCTCCTGTAGGAAGATCTGGGCAAGTTTCGGGGCAGAAGGGAGACCCTGGAGAGGAACGAAATGAGCCATTTTGGAAAATCTGTCCACTACAACCCAAATAGTGTTATGTCCCTGAGAAGGTGGAAGATCAGTGATAAAGTCCATTGATAAGTGAGACCAAGGACGACTAGGGACTGATAAGGGTTGTAACTGACCTGCTGGAGATTGACGAGGAGTCTTGTGCTGCACACATTTAGGACAGGATGCCACGAAATCCTGGATGTCCACTTTCATCTTTGGCCACCAATATGAGGCAGAAAGGAACTTGAATGTCTTCAGGACACCAGGATGACCAGTGAACTTGGATTGGTGGGCCCAAGCTAGCAACTTGGGACGGAGTTCTGGGGAAACAAAAGTCTTACCCGGAGGTGGAGCTGGAGAGACTTGAGAGGTAGCGAAAACCACGGGACTCAGGATGGAATGTGGCACAGAGTCAGATGTTCCCTCGTCTGATTCCATGGACCGGGATAATGCGTCGGCTTTCACATTCTGTGAACCTGGGCGGAAATGAAGCCTGAAATTAAAACGTGAGAAAAACATAGCCCACCTGGACTGGCGAGGGTTAAGGCACTGAGCTGCTTTTAGGTATAGCAGGTTCTTATGATCCGTGAAGATGTTAAACGGATGTTTGGCCCCTTCTAGGAGATATCTCCATTCCTCGAGAGCCAGTTTGATTGCCAATAACTCTTGATCTCCCACGGAGTAGTTAGCTTCTGCAGGAAGAAACTTGCGAGAGTAGAATCCACAAGGGTGGACTTTCCCATCAGATCCCTTCTGGGAGAGAACAGCTCCAACCCCAACATTAGAGGCATCTACCTCCAACTCGAACGGCCTGTTGACATCTGGCTGAGACAGCACTGGAGCAGACATAAAGGCTAGCTTGATCTTCCGGAAGGCTGCCAAGGCTTCTTCTGACCAGTTGGAATGATCTGCCCCTTTCCGAGTCAGGTTGGTAATAGGAGCGATGAGAGTGGAGAATCCTCGAATAAATTTTCTATAATAGTTGGCAAAACCCAGGAACCGCTGGATAGACTTGAGGGAGTTTGGAATGGACCAATTGGCAATGGCTTCCAATTTTGCCGGGTCCATCTGAAGATCCGATCCAGAAATTATATACCCCAGGAAGGGTATAGAGGGAACTTCGAAGGTGCATTTGGATAATTTCCCGTAGAGACGGTTCTCACGAAGACGTCGGAGAACTTCACAGACTTGTAGGCGATGGGATGGAAGGTCTTGAGAAAAGATAAGAATATCATCTAAGTAAACAACGAGGTACTTATACAGGACATCACGAAAAATTTCGTTCACGAAGTGTTGGAATACCGCTGGAGCATTACTCAACCCAAATGGCATTACCAGGTATTCATAATGGCCGTCTCGAGTGTTGAAGGCTGTCTTCCACTCGTCACCACTCCGGATTCTGATGAGATTATAGGCACCGCGGAGATCTAACTTGGTGAAGATGCGAGCCCCCTTAACTCTATCAAACAGTTCGGTAATGAGTGGTAAAGGATAACTATTCTTGACGGTAATGTCGTTGAGACCCCGATAGTCAATGCATGGACGCAGTCCTCCATCCTTCTTTTTGACAAAGAAGAAACCTGCACCAGCGGGTGATGATGACGGGCGGATGAATCCTTTCTGAAGATTCTCTTTAATGTAGTTACTCATCGCCTCTGTTTCAGGAACAGACAAAGGATAGGTGCGCCCCCTGGGTGGCTTCTTGCCAGGAAGGAGATCAATGGGACAATCCCATTCCCTATGGGGCGGCAGGATATCAGCAGCCTTTTCGCAGAAGACGTCTGCGAAGTCTTGATAAACTGCTGGGAGACTTAGCTGTGACTTCACTTCGGTAGACTTAATAGGAAACACTTGGGCTAGGCAGGAATGATGACAGTGGGAACCCCATGAGGTAAGCTGCAACGTTGTCCAGTCGAACTGTGGGTTATGTAGCTGGAGCCAAGGCATGCCCAAGACAATCTCCTGGGTGGCTTGAGGAATGACCAGGAACTTGATAATTTCTGAATGGAGAAATCCAACTCCCAGAACCACTGGGGTAGTTTGATGTGAAATGTTCCCTTTGGAGATTCTACTACCATCCACAGCAGTGATGTATACAGGACAAGAAAGTTCACAGGTAGACAGGCAAAATTTGTTTACCGCAGCTTGGGTGATAAAATTTCCTGCAGCACCGCAGTCCACTAATGCTGACGCAGACTGGAGCCCAACGGAAGTTTCTAGCGTCACTGGAATAATGAGATCTTGTGGAGAAGGAGCTTGACTGAATGATCCTAACTTGACTCCTCCCTTACAAGTCAGGATCTGGCGTTTCCCGAACGCATCGTGCAGGAGTTAATTTGATGACCCGCAGCAGCACAGTATAGGCAGAGCCTCTCTCGTATTCTTCTTGCCCGTTCCTCAGGGGTTAGGCGGGACCTATTTACCTGCATAGGCTCGTCAGAAGAAGAAGGAGGCTGGAACTGTACAGGAGGTATGGACCTTACTCTGCGAGGCTCACTCCGAGCGCGTTCAATATTGCGTTCGCGGATGCGAGAGTCCAGCTTTATACACAGGGAGATCAAGTCAGACAGTTGAACGGGAATGTCACGGGTTGCCAGTTCGTCTTTGATCCGATCCGAAAGTCCGTGCCAGAAAGTTGCTACCAGAGCTTGGTTGTTCCATTGGACCTCTGCAGCCAACGTCTGGAACTGGATGACATATTGTCCCATGCTTCGGTTACCTTGACGAATTTGGATCAGGTCTGCCGAAGCTGATGTTGCACGACCAGGCTCGTCAAAAATCCGTCTAAAGGTTGACACGAAGTCAGAGTAGTTATTGATCAGAGGGTCAGCACGTTCCCACAGAGGAGACACCCAACTCAGAGCAGATCCAGAGAGCAAGGAAATGATGTAGGCAACCTTGGACCTTGGCGTAGGAAAGTTATGTGGCAATAACTCAAATTGTATTTCACACTGATTGAGAAACCCGCGACATAATTTAGGACTGCCATCATATTTGCTCGGCACGGGCAGGTGCAGACGTGACATTGGAGCTGATGCAGCCAACACAGAAGAATTTACAGCACTGGCAGGTGCTGAAGTAACAGGTACAGTAGGTGAGAGCACACTGGGCAGAGATTGCTGCAGTGTATCCAGTCGGGAGGACATCCCTTGTAGAAAGTGAAGCATCTGCTGCTGCGCAACCTCTTGACCATCCAGACGGGAGACCAGATTTTGCAAGGCCTCTGACCCCACACTCCGTCCACCATCCGAGTCCATCGATCCTGGACTTACTGTCAGATTGTGTTTGGTCTGTGTCCCCGGAGGGGGCGCTAGTGGGTCAGTGGAGGTAGGAGGAAAGAAACGAGGAGGTTGAATAACGCTTCTGCGCATAAGCGCAAAGGTATTTTATTAAGCAGATGATTTAAACAGTATTGAAGCAGAAATAATAATAACAGATGAAAAGTCAATTGCTCAGTATGATAACTGAAAAGTCTATGGCAGTGAATGGCAGATGAACTTGAGAAATAATATCCGGTAATATATAAACAACAGAATGAATGTTAATGAAATGGTTCTGGCTTGGAAACCAGTGCAGGGTTTTAAAACAGGAAACTTTAGGCAGTAGTGGAAATGGCAAACCTTAGCATAAGCAGGAGTCCGACTCACAGTGCAGGTGATGAGGCACTGGCAGCAGCAAGCTGTGTCACAGGTGGAGGAATGAACACACCTGGAGTCAGTCTTCAACTGCAGGCTGAAGCACACAAGGTGGTGATGAGTGTGAAGCCTTATGCAGGTTGCAGGTATTGCTGGGCCTTGAAGTTCCACGGAAGAAATGCAGAATGACCAGGAGTATAAGTTCTAGCAGAGAACCAGGAACTCAGGAGAAGACAGGAACCGATCCTTTCATGTAGGTAGTCAGAATGACACAAAGTCCAGGATGCCTGTGAGGTGAAACTGTAGCCTCCTATATACCCCATGGTGTGCAGGGATTGGATGGAGGAAAGGAAAGTGGGTGCGGCCTCGCACCGGATTGGCCGCAGCATACTAGCTTGTTTGGAGACTGTCATGGCGGCGCCCACGCCGCGGCCCAGCGGGGACGCGGCGCGCACACGCCCGCCGGCCCAGGAGTACCCCCAGGATCCAGACGATGTCCCATGGCAGGGGCACAGGCGACAGGCGACCGCAGGGAGCCAGGACGGAGTCCGCAGCAGCGGACGGACGCCAGCCCGGTAAGTCGATTCCTGACACACACCTCTTAGCAGTTTCTGAGTAGCTCCAGACTTACTCGGCATCTGCGATCAGTTGAGTGCTTGTCGTTCCTGGTTTGACGTCACAAACACACCCAGCGTTCGTCCAGACACTCCTCCGTTTCTCCAGCCACTCCCGCGTTTTTCCCAGAAACTGTAGCGTTTTTTCGCACACACCCATAAAACGGCCTGTTTCCGCCCAGAAACACCCACTTCCTGTCAATCACATTACGATCACCAGAACGAAGAAAAAACCTCGTAAAGCCGTGAGTAAAATTCCTAACTGCATAGCAAATTTACTTGGCGCAGTCGCAGTGCGGACATTGCGCATGCGCACTAAGCGGAAAATCGCTGCGATGCGAGGAAATTTACCGAGCTAACAACTCGGAATGACCACCATTGTCTCTTTGTGGAAACTAATATTAATTGTCAACAACAAAAATTTAATTTATATTTGTGACAATAAACTAAAATATGTCATGTTTTTAAATACAACCCATCAGGGCCGCCATCAGGGGGGTGCTGGGGCACATCTGTCCCAGGCCCAGCCTCTCTGACAGAGAGAGGAGGGACCGGGATGCTCATGCAGCCACCTGCCCGCCCACCGCTGTCCGCGGTCGTCCCCGCTGTTCTGCCGCTGTCCTCCGACCCTCCAGCAGCTCTGTATTGAAAACTTCCCTCCCAAAATGGCCACCGCCACAGAGGAGACAGTTATTTAAGATACTAGAGGAGCCCTCTAGTATCTTGAATAACTGTCTCCTCTGAGGCGGTGGCTATTTTGGGAGGGACGTTTTCAATACAGCTGCAGGAGGATGGAGGAGAGCAGCAGAACAGCGGGGATGGAGACGGGCAGGCAGCGGCATCAGCATCCCGGGCCCTCCCGACAGCGGCACATGTATGTATGTATGTATGTATGTATGCATGCATGTGTGTGTGTATATAATACACACATACACACACACACACACACACACACACACACATTCATTCATTAACGGTGCAATTCTAAAGCTGACTCCTCCACAGTGAAGGGAGGGCAGGAGGGGCCCTGCCTATTTGTCGGGCCCCGCAATTTCTGATGGTAGCCCTGCAACCCGTTACATTGTGAATGAAAAAGACACATCATGAATTACTGTACAGATGTCTAGTGACCAAGAACATGAATTATTTTTACCATGTAACACAATACCAGTGTTAATTTCATTGGACGAAAATTTAGACTAAAACTATTCATCGATGAAGGTTTTTTTCTGACTAAAATGTAACAATAACGAAAATAGGAATTTCTTAATAACGAAAATGTTGACAAAATATTCGTCCATGTTGTCATGACTAAAACTGACTAGACGAAAATGTTGTATCATTTTCGTCAGGGCACCACATTTTTTGAGTGATTGATTTTTTGGATTCTTTGATTAATAATACTGTATTTTGTACAGTTTTATCCATCCTGTCTGGCCTTAGATTTACTTAATTGCACTGCGGCTGCACAACAACTCTTTGTGATGAGAATCACTCGGTCAGTTTATGTAGCTAGCTAATTAGTTAACTTTAGTTAAGTAGCTATATATTATAATATGCAGCTTAATTTTATTTTGGTACTGTACTACTTACTTGTACCAGGCAGGTTGTATTTTTCTTTAATTATTTAAAGTAACATTTTTAATAAAAAAACAAACAATAGTATTCTTGAATTGGTATTTGCAGAAAATAAATGACCTGCTGTGAAGGAAATAGCATTTGTGTTGTACTTGTTTGATACCTAGATTACTAAACACATAGTGAAAGGTATACAAAGTATTCAAGGGAATGAAAGAGAAATTATCTTCAGCAATATCCATTATAGTGTTAAAATGCAAAGTTATGATTAAATCAATGACTAAAATTAGACGAAAAGGTTCATCAAGATCCCCTGACTAAAATTTGACTAAGACGAAATTAAAAATTTTTTGGCTAAAATGTGACATTTAATTTCATAAAATTTTAGGAAAATGACTAAGACTAAAACTAAATTAAAAATCAATGACGAAATTAACACTGAACAATACCAAAGTAAAAGAAAAGGAACAATGGCAATATTGTGAGCTCAATGGAACACTTTCAGATTTGGGAATTATACTCTCCTCACCCCTAAATTTGCTACTCTTTTAACATAATAGTGTTGACAATCCGACAAACTTCAGGATAAAGTAGTAAGATCACATACAGGGATATTGCCATTGCAAAGAAAAAAACACCTTAATTACAAAGCAATTATATGAGGTAACAACTCACATCACCAGTAATATAAATTTTTAGTAGGAATGACTTAACAGCACACTGTCAACAATGGATGTAAAGTGACAGAGCTGTCTCAGGCTGGGATGGGGCCATGTGCCACACAAGATATGACAACAAACCCATTGATCCACAGGGTATCATGTGACCTTTGGCAACAGCAGTGAGGCCAGATCTGGCTGCTGTCCATGGTGCTGAAATGCCCCTCAGGGCAGAAGTGTGAAATACCATGTCTTCCTTTTAACCCCGACACTGCCAACTGTATACACAGTGATATTCCAACTTAACAATTTTTGGGTGTTTACCATAAAACTGCTATTTCTTATCAGAGGATTTTACTGCACTATTGTACAACCATTAATTTACTTCAGGCTTTTTCACACACCTTTCCATCATACAGCAACATAAATGTAACTACATAAATTACTCGTACACAATTTCAGGTCATTGATCTTTATTGTTATTTTGTATAGTGGGTTCAGAATAGAAAGAGGTAAGTGGTGGGGAGTGTGATAGATATAGGCACATATTACATATACCATTTTCTGGAGTAACAACAATAAAAGCTCATGCCCAAAATGTAAGATAAAAAAAAAGAGTGGTCCTGTGTGCAAGATTAGTGCACACAGGCCAATGAGTCTAGAGGACCCTGTGTTATCCCCCCTGCAACAAGTAACTCTCCCTTCTTAAATTTTTATTGCTTTGGTGTGGCTATGTGACCCTGTCACCCATCTCCCATTTTACACCAGTCGGTCGGCTTAGAAAGATCATTGTCACAGATATTAGGGATGGTCAGTGACAGGTTAACTATCAATGTTCAATGGTTTTTACCCATCTGGAGGAAACTTTCATGCATGTGCAGATCATACCCACTGTCCAACATCTGGCCTCCAGAGCCGATGTTCACAATCAGAGAACATTCCATCGATTTTAAACTAGTTACCATTCATGCTGGACCATCGAAGGTAACTAACCATCAATGGTTGATGACCATTCTTAGTAATTCTTCCCTTTCTAGTTCCCCAGTTGGAATTGATGACTTACCACCAGAGGTGTTTTTAAGTGGGTGAAAGTACCACCTATAGTGAAGACTATATTGAGATTACACCTAAATCACTGTGTCAAAGTGTGCCCTAGAGCATTTACAATCAGCAAATATTGAGAACCATTTTTCTACTGCCAATCTGATATTTAGATCAATTTCCTAAAGCGAACAGAGGCAAGTTTACAGAAAAAAAGAGATTACTCAGCAAACTAGTTGGAATATTTAGTAATCTAGATACAGTAATTCTAATATCCAGCTTTGCTTTCCCAAAGCAACAATCAGGGAGGTTTACTAAATGATAAGATATGAACTAGAACTGTAGCCACCTTGAATGCCCACTTCTCCCCATATGGTGGGCTAGATAGTAGAGCTTCGAGTGAAGTTAGTATGGGGTAGGATGTTTGGTTAGGACTCATCTCTGACTCCCGCACATTTTCAAAAGCTTCTGTTTTATTTAAAACAAACAAACAAACAAACAAACAAACAAACAAACAAACAAACAAACACTGTAGTTGGATTTTAATATCACTGGTTGTTGCTATAAAGCAATGCTAGCATCTGAATAAGTACACTGTTTGATAGTAAAGTGTTCTAAACAACGTAAGATTTCAAACATTAAAAGACTGATACCCCTTTCACACTGCATTGCCTTGTCGCACCCGGGGTTTTGTACACAGGTCCTTCCCAGGTGCGACCTGGCTGAGACCCCTTTCAGACTGGTGGCCTGACCCAGCTTATTGCCGGGTTGGTGATGTCACCACCGATGCATCCCAAGCCAACGCTGGCTCAAGAAGATGGTGTGAATGGGTCCCGGGTCACATCGAACCGTGATACCCGTTCATACTGCACTGCGAGTTGTGTTGAACCCGTGTTCAACCCTGCTTGCTACACGGGTTGAAATACCTGGTCCCTCGACATGGGTGCTTTCACACTGCACAATATGCCGGGTTGCTGTGCGTTTACATGCAATAACCCGGGATATTTATGGCAGTGCGAAAGGGGTATTACATTACATTCTCCCTAACTACCCACATTTACTCAAGCAGATAGATATGGACCTATTCCTGACAATAGTTTGTCCTACTACCACTCATACCAAGGCTATGACATAGCAATTGCCAATTTCATAAATGTATACGGCTAAAGACTCTTTTCTCATTATTTCTGCACCTTCTGCACATGTGAACAGATACAACAGTGCATGCGGTTTTTCTTATGAGAAGTTTCATTGCTCTGAAACTACTGTTGAAAGAGATTACTACAGTCACCAGTAAACAAAGGCTGAAACTTTAGAACTTTTGCAATAGTATAAACTACCCCATTATCGCATTTAGAAAGTATAGCTTTCTTTTAACTAGAGCTATCAAACAAATACTTTTTTTTTTTGTTAAGACGCTTTACAAGTGATCATTTGAGAAACTGCATCATTATAATTTTTATTGTGAATATTACTACTACTGCTGCTATTAATACTAATATGAATTTTTACTTTGGCAGGAAACACATACTGAAATTGTTAAGTGCGCTTATTCACAAATAAACAAATTCAACACATTGTAATGCACAGTAACAAAATGTTCTAAAACACACATAATGATGGTTGCGCAAAACACATGAAACACAAACAGGCATATATAAACACAAATGGATGATATTACACACTCATGTTGCCAAAAACAGCCAGTAATTTGTTTGGACTGTCATAATCTGAACCACTCCGATCACATATTGCTGATAAAAGGAATTTTTATATAATGGCTGATATCAGACCATAAAATGAAGTCAGATGACACAGCATGGGAAACTATGTTGTACTCAGTAGTGAAATATAGCCATTATACAGGACCAATAAGGGAATATTAATGAAAAGAAATTAACAAAACTGATGTAATGCTCATGTTAAAGAATTAGTAAATATATTGGTATACAATTTATTTATTTATTTATTTATTTATATAAATATATGTTACAAACTCAACAAATGAAAATACATATTTAGAAACTAAGATAATTAGCTTCTAAAGCTGTGTACACACGGAGCAATATGGCTCAGCGATTTTGACTATATAGTCAAAATCGCTAAGAAAGTTAGTGCATATTGCTCTGTGTGTACACAGCGAGTGATAGCGATGCGCATCTCCGCCAGGTTACTATCGCTGGGAAAAATAGACTGTGCAGGCAAGGCAATTTTCACTATGTCGCTGGAAAAGTAAAAGCATCCCCTTGTTTAAATGAGTTAGTCAAAATCGCCCGTAGTCAAAATTGCTTGCACACTTAGGGGGGAATTCTGAATTGATCGCAGCAGGAACTTTGTTAGCAGATTGGGCAAAACCATGTGCACTGCAGGGGGGGCAGATATAACATGTGCAGAGAGAGTTAGATTTGGGTGGGTTATTTTATTTCTGTGCAGGGTAAATACTGGCTGCTTTATTTTTACATTGCAATTTAGATTGCAGATTGAACACACCCCACCCAAATCTAACTCTCTCTGCACATGTTATATCTGCCTCCCCTGCAGTGTACATGGTTTTGCCCAACTGCTAACAAAGTTCCTGCTGCGATCAACTCAGAATTACCCCCTTAGTCAAAATCGCTGGTACAGATAGTCAAAATCGCCTACTGCCAGTTCAAGGTAAATCGCTCATAGTCAAAATCACTCCGTGTGCATGGACCTTAACATTTTTTGTTTGTGTTTGGTGAATATTTTTAACAGAATGCAGTTCCATTTGGAAAAGCTCTTTTGCATGAAATCAATTATGGCAATATTATGATTTTGTGGGTCTTATTCCTGATGGGATGTAAGCCTAGTTTATGTGTCCCGAGCAAACCTTTCTCATTTACTAGAATGCTCCATTATTGTTGCATCATGTGACATTCCTATACAATCCATCGCTTCTAATAAGGACACAGGTCTGTGATGAATCTCACTCCACTCTTTGTATACAATTCTCTGCCATGGTGGTCCTTGTCTGTCAGTGGAAGCTGTACTCTGACTACTAGAAAAAATAATTAGTGGAACAGCTTCACAGATTGCCAAAATTGGGGTCTATCATTAACTTGCCACGAGCTCCAATGAAGACATTTATCCCCTGTACCACACTAACATGTCACAACCACATGTTGCTTCGGGACAACAATGACCATTTAATTATTGGAAAATATGAGTCTCTTCCCTTATTAAATTCTTTGATCCACAAGTAAAGGCACAGAATTAACCTTGCAGCAACAAGGATGAAAAACAAATTTGTAAACACAGCAGGGAGTTTGCAAGCATGCTTTTCCTGGATTTAATTTCCCTTGCTCTAGAAATGATGCATGCAGTAATTCGCCCCATACATTGGAGTACAGCACTTACTTAACTCTTCAGTTGGTAATGCCAATGCCTGATTCTAGTAAATAGCATCAGAAGCAGTGACTTGTATTAAGGCAAGACCCTCTGTGGCTAGCACATGCTAATGACAGAGATGATTTATCCTGTATAGTATGTGCTACTGTAATTAAGGGGTACATATACTAAGCAGTGATAAAAGTGGAGAAGTGAGCCAGTGGAGATGTTGCCCACGGCAACCGATACATAACATTTGACGTAACATTTGTAATTTACATACTATAAAAAAATACAGAGCAGCTGATTGGTTGCCATGGGCAACTTCTCCACTGGCTCACTTCTCCACTTTTATCACTGCTTAGTACATGTCTCCCTTAGTCACTTATAAACTTATGAACTATAGTTGCAACTATTAGTGGAAGGGTTAAGTATTCAGTTTAAATTCAAATACCTGGGCTATATTAAGAACATACTTCAGTGAAGTACTTCCTAGAAACTGTTCTATCCACAACATTCTCTTAGCAATGACTGATGCTTGCTAACATACATGGTGAAACTTTCTTAAGCAATTATTGGACCAGGATTATCCAAAGCCTCCTACTTATCAAACATGCAAACATGTTTGATTGTTGAAATCACTGGTAGGTGGACAGAGCTGTGCCTAAATCTTTTGTTACAGTTTCTTCTGCTGAACCTACTGTATATCCAGTGGTAACTTGATAATGCTAATAACTCATAAACATGATATTTATGCCTATATAGTGTCTCTAATCCCAAAATATACAATACATTTAGTTGTGAACTGTAAAATATTTAAGACTAAAGGATAAGGAGAAAATAAATATATTTACAGCAATACAGAATAAGGTATTTTATATGAATACAACTATATAATAAAAAACTAACGCTGTTCCTCACCTCTATGGAGGCAATTCAAGTTTGCGTGCCAGTGGCCACTAGATGGTGCCCGACAGAGCAATTCAAGTTGACATTACTGTTCCGTTGTCCCGTCATTTTGACGGGCTAGTAACTAATTGTCCATAATAAAAGTGCCCATTGAATGTTAGTATTGCTACCTTAATGTACTGGTGTCTTGGATGTTGATTTCAATCAGGGTAACGTGTGGCGTTTGTATGTTATTCTCATGTTCATGGCTTGTTTTTGTTTTTTTTTGTTTTGATTAGCTTTGGACAAATGTATGGCAGAAAATATAGGCTGTAAGCTCCACTGGGGCATAGACTGATGTGAATCTTGTAAATGCTGCATACTGTGTTGCCACTATAAAAATAGAGACTAAAGTAATACCTATAATATGAAGGTCATCAGGGTGATGTAACTTGCGACTCTTCCTATGTAGAAATGACAAGTTAGAATATTTCCTTGCCTAATAATGATTCTGAGGAGTTCAAAACATCCCGAACATAATTACTACCAGAGAAGAGGCGCCATCCAGACACAAATTCCACAGCTTAATTCACATCAGATCCTTTAAAATGTGTAATGTGATTAAGGTGGATGGGGGAGATATCAAGCAAAAGAGAGGGCAGACAGAGGGAGAAATATAAATAGAGATAAAAAATAGCGGAGAAGAGGAGTGAAGGAAGACAATGTATAAAAATGGAATGTCTGAAACTAATAGTTTAAGTAATTATTTTAAGGATTGAGCTAAAGTTTTAGTACATTTTTCTAAACAAAAGAAAGTTTTGCTAATTTTAATAATTGCATGAATTTGATTATTTTTAATTCACCTTTGCTCAACATCAGAGCCGTCTTAACAGCAGTGTGGGCCCCTGGGCACAGCAATGCATTGGGCCCCCTACCCATGCTCCAGCGGTAGGGGTGGGAGGAGCTATCAGCAGCAGCTTTGATGTCCCGCGGGCAGTAGGGGGTGTTCTATCTTCTGCTCAGCATGTAGGACCAGAAGCAGTGATTTCTGCTAATTACTCCTTTACTGCACAGATGGGCTAAACTGTAGAAGGGGTCATTGTGCTGAATGAAGAAGCCCTGGTACATGACTTCTAGGGTGGTAGGGGGTGTTTAATACGTAGGGGAGGGGTGGCTAGTGGAGTGGGCTTAATATCATTTTACGGTGGGAGGGTAGCTTGCTTGACTGCAGATATCTCAAGTTCCTGAAAATATATTTCTTAGCTTTGGAATAAAATACTAGAGAGTTCCACCTTTCAGAAGGTTCTGGGGACTTGGGGATCAGAGTTCAGGAGCCAGAGCAATTCACCAACGAAAATCTAAAACTGCATATTAGGCGTGTGGAACTGAAGCAGGGACCAGCTGCTTGAAGGCTGATATCTCTGGTTCTGGGCATAGTAGAAACAAGCTGCCAGTGTCCACTAAAAGTGGAGAGTCCCGGCTTTTGGCTTATACCCTTAGAAATACTCAAAGTCAGACAGAACCCGAAATATCTGGCTGGGAATAGAAATTAACAGGCTTGGATGGGGACCACTGCTTTCAAGTCAGATATCTCTGGTTCCCCAGGGCCGATTTTCAAAAATCTGGTACCCCTGGAAAGAGGGGACCCTTAGCTATCAGCTTGGGGCCCTTGGGCAAGAGCCCATTGAGCCCATACGAAAAGACGGCCCTGCTCAACATAGCTTATTCATGTTTTGATGTAATAAGTATTTTGAATACCTTTATTGTCATTAACAAGCTCCAAGGAGTGCCAATGAAAAAAATCAAGTAAGACGTACTACGTAATAGAACAAACAGCAGTTACACTTCAAGGAAGAACGTTTCAGCAAATTAACATGCGCACAGCAGTAGGAAAGAAACTATTGTACAAGCGTTTTGTATGTGAGCTCACAGCTCTAAAACGTTTATTTGATTGTAATCTCTCAAAAATAGGATAATTAGGATGACTGGAATCCTCCAAAATAGCCTTTAATACAGGAGTACAATGTGAAAGCACCAAGTACAGGGGCTGACTGGCATCTCTCATCCTAGAGGGCAAACCCAAGTCAGTGGCCCTGGCACTCCTATCAGCACCAGTGATCGCGTTGAGTGGAAAAAATTGTGGGTCCCAGGGACCCCTCACTATTACAAATTAGGGTCCTACTCCACAGTTTCTGGGTCTCATCACATTTTATAGGGGTGAGGCAGGAAGCAGTTTGGTTAGTGCTGAGGTCAGGTGGCAGCTTAGACAGTGCTGGCTGCAGGTAACAGTTAGTTGGGGTAGAGCTGGGGGAGAGGGAGGGAGAAGTTGGGGTAGAGAGAGGTAAGGGCAGGCAGTGCAGGAAGTAGGGAAAGGGTAAGTGCAGACAGCATTTGGGATAGTACTGGGGTGCAAGGATGGGGTTAGGAGCAGGCAGTACTGGGAGTAGGGAGGGGGCAAGGTTAGATAGCAGCTGGGGCAGTGCTGGGGACAAGGAGGAGGTTAGGGGCAGACAGTGCTGGTAGGGGAGGCAGTAAGGGTAGATAACACAGCTGGGGCAGCACTGAAGGGCAAGGAAGAGGTTAGGGGCAGGTAGTGCTGGGGGTAGGGAGGCGGTTAGAGTAGATAACAGCACTGGGAGGCAGGGAGGAGGTTAGGGGTAGGCAGTGCTGGGGTCATGGTGGTGGTTGGGGCAGGCAGTGTTAAGGGTAATGAGGGAGTAAGGATAGATAGCAGCTTACATTATTAGTGGTACTGTAGCAGTCTCTTCCTGTCTCCTTTTTCCCTGCAGCCTCTCTCACTGGGGCAGATGTAAGAAGAGGTGGTAAGTGTCAAATGAGCTATAACCAGAACTATTTGACACTTTCAATGATCCTTGGCATGCATGAAAGCAGATAATGTAAAGAGAAATCACATTTTTCTACTGTGGTATCTGCAAACATCTAACAATTTTGCGATCAACATGCTGTTTTATAGTTACGGAAAATCATCCAGAGGTATTAAAAAATGATAAGTGCACATTTGCTGCTTATCATTTTTCACATATCAGCAGGATATGTGTGCTAGTACAAAAGCCGGGGCCACTTGCTTGTGTTTGCCGCCCAGGCTGAACACTGCCAGCCAACCCTGGGTCTTGCACACCACTTATTGATGGCATCTGGTATTAGTTTATTTTGAGTATAGTTAGATTTCCATACAAGTGCCCATTTATACATTAACAGTTTCTGCTCCCATTGCCCCAGATTTTACACTTGGCATGGCCATAGAGAAACCTTTGGAAATAGGAAGGATGGGCGAATGGTGTGGCTAGGAATAGTCTCACAGATAGAACTTTAGTCATAATTAATGATTCAAAAAAATACAAATGCAATTCTACAATAGATTAAAGAGCTAGATATGAGGGGTGTGCAATAAGTTTCTGGATGTGCAGTGCATAGGTAAAATAGGCACAATCTGACTGTCTGGTTGTGAACTTTAATCTCTGACTAAAGGTATTGTGAAATGTCAAGGCACAGAACCATATATTAGCAGCACTGCACATGGAAGCATGTTCACTTCCTTCACAAACTTGTTATCAAGCTCAACAGAGGCCACTGGAGAGCCATGATCTACGACTACAAGTGTGGTCTGCGAGAGTAGGAGAGTTTTGGCTGACTGCAAGCTGCTTTTGGGGAGGAAGCACCATCCCAAACCAATGTGTGTGTTTGAGTGGTTTGCAGAATTTTGGCACTGGAGACGGTCCTTGGAATACCAGGAGTGTTGCAGCCAACCTATGCACCCCATTACCAAAGACAACGTTACTGCCATGATAGGCATCTCATCAGGATTTATCCACTTGACTCCACGAAAAGCATGGTCTGAGCAAGGTTTCTGCATGCTGGTTGCCCCATCAACTGGCTCTGTCTTGAAGATCATCAGTGGTGATGAATCCTGGATCTAGTTATGACCTTAAGACCAAACAACAGTCAGCCCAATGGACACCAGTTGGAGGTGCGCCGCCAAAGACACTCCAACATGAACGCAGTGTGGCCAAGCAGATAGTGGCTGTTTTTGTGTGGCCAAGACTGGTCATGTAACTTCGGATGGTAGAGCTGCTTCACCAAGTGGTTTGAGCGCATGCAACTTTGCACAGACTCCCCTGGCGATATACTTAAAAATTATGTAATGTTACCTTTGTTTGTAGATATAATAATTTTGTGAATCCGGAAACTTATTACACACCCTTTGTATGCTGGAAAAGGCACAAAATCCTCTTCTCTGTCATCAACTAGGTGTGCACCTCAAAGCATACCTAATTAAAATATCTGGCCAAATTAGTCTATGCCCCGATCCAGATAAATGACTCTATCATGGGAATCCAATTAGCTGCTGTGTTTACGACTAATTGCCCACACTGACCAATTCAATTTGCAGAGTTTACCCTGCATGTTAAACCACAGAGGAGCACTTTTCCTTGCAGCTTCAGGTGGTTGAATTCCCTTACCACCACCCCCCGCAGCCTAACCCTAACCTCCTCCAGGTACTTACATTCGGGGCCCTGGCGGTAGGGATTCCGTCGTCAACTTTCTGACAGGTGTTGTGATTTCCGCGCTGGTCTCCTGACCGCCGGCGTCTCATACTTCGGGATGCCAACTACACCCTGCCTCAGGAACTGTTAGGAAAAGTCTGCAATAAACGGCAACCTCTGTGGTTAACGCATGGGGAAAACCAATTGATGCTGCATTTTATGCAGAATCAGTGGGTTAGAGCGTGTTATCCTAATATTTACCATGTGGGGAAAAGGCTGTATAATTGAATATCTCTGTGCATGAAACCCAGATCTTTTCTGCGTGTGATCGCCTATTTGGATAATTAATTTCCCCCCATAGTTATATTATTCACTTATGATACATTTCAACTTCATGGATTTTACAATTTTTTATAGTCAGTCAGATGTATTTTGATCTACAAAAAGTTATATGCAGTTCTGTATTCAGTAATACAGGCAGACTGTGAGCTTGGTGGAGAAGTTTATTTATTTTAAAGAGACACTGTGGACAACAGGGTGTTTATGCTATAATTGACATATACCCCTGAAGAAGTCCTGTGAGGACGAAATGCGTAGGATAACGGTGCCTTATTTATTCACCACATTGGAAGCTTCCCATCTTTGAGCTTATTCCCGGAAGTGGCATAGATGGATTATATGTCATCTCTCCTTTAGTGGTGGTTTCATAGGCACCATATTATAGGTGGAAGCCACAAAATATTTTTTTATGTATTAATCATTTTTAGAATTCATAAAAAATTGGAAAAATTTAAACTGGATTCTAATTAATGTGAGGTCATTTGCCACTGTGTGGTGGTTGAAACTGATGAGTGGGTAGACATATTGGAGCAACTAAATATCTTAATTTTAAGAGGTTAACAATTCAAGCAAAGGAAGCAATACATAATAGGTTTTAAAGTTTTAAAGTTTTTATTGATTATTATATGTAAATCAAGTATAGGAATTTGTATATCCTAATAATCCACTGATAGTTATATAATTATTGGGTGTGGTCAACTAGCGCTCTCTATGATCTATTTGACTTACATTAAGTTCTATATTCATTCTATATAAGTTATATGCAGGGGATGCGGTGAATATGTCAACTGTCTGGATCCCGGAAGTCGAAATACCGACGCCAGAATCCCAACATCTGTTGTATTTTCCGATGCAGGAACTCTGAAAGGGGCAGAAGACCAACGCCGGAATCCTGACAGCTGGCATCCCGACCATAACACCAGCTGGCGGATTAGGTTTAGGGTCGGGAAAGGGGGGGTGTAGGTTTATGCGCCACCCGGCGGTTTAGGATTAGGCTGCAGGGGGAAGGGTTAGGGATAGCCTGCGGGGAGGGAGGGTTATGGTTAGGCACCCCCTGGGGGAGGTTAGGTTCAGGCTGCAGGGGAGGGACGGTTAGGTTTAGGTAGCCGAACGGGGGGTTAGGTTTGGGTACCAAAGGGGGAGGTTAAGTTTAGGCTGCGGGACCAGAGGGTTAGGGTTAGGGGGTCAGGAGAGGGGGAAATACCCTCCACTCACCCCTGTAGGGATTTACAACATCGGGATCCCGGTATCAGTATTATGATCGCCGGAATCCTGTGCGCCGGTAATTCATACTGATTCCCTGCATGCAGTACTATACTCAATATTCCTATAGGTCCAGTGTACAGCTTTTAGCATAGGGCACCATTATATCAGTCAGACAGATAACTACAGTATTCCCATGATTAGTCAGCAATCATTATCACACACATTTGTCTCTACCACTGATGTCTAATATTACACATAGATCAATTGTTTTGGGATCATTTGTACATTTGTGTTAAATTTCCAGAGCTATAACATAGATAAATGATGCTTAAATAAACAGTATCCTCGGAAATATCAAGGTCAATTTAATAATGGAGAGGTCCAAATGTGACCATACAATGCGCTTTTAAAGGGTGTGGTATGCTTGACCGGCGGTCAGCATACCGTCATTGGGATACCGGCAGTGGAATCGTGGCGGCGGTGGCGGCAAGTGCAGCAAACCCCTTGTGTGCTCGGTGGCGACCTGCAGTCGCCATGGGTTCTATTCCCACTCTACGGGACACCCACGGGATTGTGAGAGAGCTTGATGTATGGGGAGGTTATTTGACCGTCGGTCTCCTGACCTCCGGCCACATGACTACATCCCGCTTTTAAATGAATATGTATTTATACAATATATTCATGTTTGAATTCCAGCAATTCTCACACAAAGGCGCTGAAGGAACATAAAGCTGTTATATGGGGTATGACCATAGCTGTGCACAGTATGATAAAACTGCTCTCTTTATGCTTTATAAATGACTCTTATTAAATCAGTGTAAGTAAAATAAAATACATTTTTATAAAATAAATTGCAATGTTCAAAAATATTTAAATATTTTCTATATAGACAGAATAACTCATATACTGTTTTTACTACCATGCCATCGGTTTTTATGATATTCAAAATCTGGCAGATGAATCAGTTGCTTAGACCTTTGTAGTCACAGGCAGGACTTTCCTGAGAACCTTTCCTATTGGGGGTACTCAAGGACTTGTGTTGAAAAAACTATCATAGAAAGAAACACATATTTCAGATGTAGCAGTGGAACTATGAGACTGTGAAGCAACATGAGCTGTATGCAGGATTGTGGATTATTTATGCTACATGTCTACAAAGTGAGAATTCAATTCAAATCAGCACGTGTAAAGTTTCCTGGCTATGTAAGGTGATGAAGCATAATACAGATCCTGAAGCTCTACAACAAGAGAGAACTGTAGTTTAAGCATACACATTTGTACGGTATATTTGCACCTACTGTATGCATACAAACATTTAATGACAGAATCACAGTTAGTGTAAAACACACTGACTGTTTAGAACAGCAATGTGTGGGTTACTTTTAGATGCCGTACCAGATGTAAGGAGGAAGGATCTCAGGAGGTGGGATGTAAAATCCAGACAAGGATATGTCAAAGGGGACAGTTTTCTGTGGAAATCATTATGGCAATAGTAAGATAGCCTGTTACAGTTATGGTATAATGTCATGACTGGCATTGGTGAGCGCTTAGATTTCTATGTCAGTTGATAGCCTGCTATGAACAGATGCAGAAGTATATGTTTGGTAACCTCAATAACAGCTTCCACATCACACCAACCAGGTTACATGAAAAGCCACTTTGTACCACTTACAGTTACAGAGCCGAATCCATGTTATGTTATTATTTTCTATTACTTCCATAACCCCCAAAACTACTGTACATGTCTGGCACCTAAACGTGAGGCTGTGTTTGTGAGTATGAAAGACCTGTGGGCTGATTCAGTTGTGAATGCTGAATCAATGCTTTCGCAGTTTGCAATTTTTTTCTGATCTGCTGGTCGCATGGAACAGCTACCTGGTCATAATCCAGTGGACAATTGGACAATTAATTTTACAATCCACTACCCACTGCACCATAACCATATCCTAACACCCCCACCACATTGCTTTCCATCACACTGTTTCTCACAATGATTAAGTTCATAGGGCAGTATTCAATTAGTGTCGGATCCTCTCCGACGGAGAGGAACCGACACTTCAGTATTCAATTTGCGGGCGTTTTCGTCAGGTTAAGCATGTTTTGATAATTCTGATCCGACTTTTTTTAAAGATGAATCAGCATTTTCAAAAACGGACAAAAACCTGTAGAAAATGCCTGCAAATTTGCCAAAATATGTGGATTTGCGGCTAATGCGCAGATCCACGTATTTTCCGACAAGTCGTCAAAACGGCAATGGACTTGAATAGGTAGAATCCAGATTCGACCTCAAAAAGTCGGAAAATGCAGTTTTTCCAACTTGTCGGATTAATTGAATAGCTACCTGCCAGTTGGTTGGTTACCGAGAGAAGAGACTATCAAGTGTTCAAATGCTGCTTCCTATTGCTGGTGCCATGGGCTCAATTCTGACCATGGCCCCAAGGTCAGATTAACATGAGGCAAATGGTACTACAGCTCCAGGCATTCAAATAAAAATAGGCCATGCATCATGGCAGCATGATGATGGCCAACTGCCTCGCCGGCAACACAATCAACCATAAATTACAAAATTTTATTTAATAGTTTTTCTTACAAAATGATGCACTTTTTCTATTTTTCTGCATGTTCTGCATGGAGACGGTGGGGTTGATAATGAAGGGAGTGTACATACCCACATAGCACTAATTACAGCTCAACCCTTCTCATACAGCACCTTGAACATTTTCAGCCACAGGCTCATGTGGCCCTTAATCCGACCATGCATGGCTCTATGTGGATGTAGTTTGATCTCCCTGTACTGTTTGGTTTTTCATTCGGAGCTCCGGTTTTTCCTGACAGATCAGAAAAATCCTGGAAGGTTCATTATCAGTTTAATAAAATGGATACTAGTTTGTGTTGTAGCGAGTTTGGGCAGGTACTGAATGCTGTGTTACCCTGATGTGCCATGTGTTTCTCTGTGCCATGTGTTAGCCAGTGTCACCCTGTACCATGTGTTAACCTGTGCCCCCCTGTGCCATGTGTTAACCTCTACCATATGTTACTTGTGCCCCCGGTGCTATATGTTAGTCTGTGCCATGAGTTACACTGTGCCACTCTGTGCTATGCTTTACCCTCTGCATTGTGTTACACTGTGCCCCCCTGTGCTATTAGCCTGTGCCCCCAGTCCATGTGTTACCCTGTTTCCCCTGTGCTATGTGTTAGCCTGTGCCAACCTGTGCTATGCATTACCCTGTGCCATGTGTTTTAACCTGTGGCCCAACTGTGCTGTATGTATGCTTGTGCCCCCCTGTGCTTTTAGTCTGTGCCCCCTGCCCCTGTGCCTTGTTACTTGTGCCCCCTGTGCCATGTGTTACCCATTGCCCATTGTGCTATATGATAGCCTGTGCCATGTGCTACCCTATGCCACTCCTGTGCTATGTTTTAGCCTGTGCCCCTGGTGCCATGTGTTACCCTGTTTCCCCTGTGCTATGGGTTAGCCTGTGCCACCTTGTGCTAAGCATTACCCTGTGTCATGTGTTTTAACCTGGGCCACCCTGTGCTATGCATTACACTGTGCCATGTATTACCCTGTGCCATGTGTTATCTTGTACCCCCCTTGTGCCATCTGTTACCCTGTGCCCTCCTTGTGCTATATATTACCCTGTGCCATTTGTTACCCCACTGTGCCATGTGTTACCCTGTGCTACAGTATGTATTACCCTGTGCCATGTGTTATCTTGTACCCCCCTTGTGCCATCTGTTACCTTGTGCCCTCCTTGTGCTATATATTACCCTGTGCCATTTGTTACCCCACTGTGCCATGTGTTACCCTGTGCTACAGTATGTATTACCCTGTGCCATGTGTTAACCTGTGCCATCCTGTGCTATGTATTATCCTGTGCCATGTAATGCCCCACTCTGCCATGTGTTACCATTTGCCGCTCTGTGCTATATATTACCCTGTGGTACACTGTGGCACACTGTAGAGGCAGTGAGATCTGTGAGGAGGGAGGCTGTGTGGAGGCAGTGTGATCTGTGAGGAGGGGGGTTGTGTGAAGGTTGTGTGATCTATGAGGGAGGGCTGTGTGGAGGCAGTGTGATCTGTGAGGAGGGGGGTTGTGTGAAGGCAGTGTGATCTGTGAGGAGGGGGTTGTGTGAAGGTTGTGTGATCTGTGAGGGAGGGCTGTGTGGAGTCAGTGTGATCTTTGAGGAGGTGGGTTGTGTGAAGGTTGTGTGATCTATGAGGGAGGGCTGTGTGAAGGCAGTGTGATCTGTGAGGAGTGGGGTTGTGTGAAGGCAGTGTGATCTGTGAGTAGGGGGGTTGTGTGAAGGTTGTGTGATCTGTGAGGGAGGGCTGTGTGGAGTCAGTGTGATCTTTGAGGAGGTGGGTTGTGTGAAGGTTGTGTGATCTATGAGGGAGGGCTGTGTGGAGGCAGTGTGATCTGTGAGGAGGGGGGTTGTGTGAAGGCAGTGTGATCTGTGAGGAGGGGGGTTGTGTGAAGGTTGTGTGATCTGTGACGGAGGGCTGTGTGAAGGCAGTGTGATCTGTGAGGAGGGGGGTTGTGTGAAGGTTGTGTGATCTGTGACGGAGGGCTGTGTGAAGGCAGTGTGATCTGTGAGGAGGGTACAGTACCTTTTTTTAATGGTCTGTACCGATTTTTGGCTCTCTAAACTTCCATTGAAAGAATAGGAAAAGGGGCGTGACCACGCCCCCTTTACCCGTAACCACGCCCCCTTTTCTAGTTTGTACCGATTTTTGTGTGTAAAATGTTGGAGGGTATGAGGTTGTGTGATCTATGAGGGAGGGCTGTGTGGAGGCAGTGTGATCTGTGAGGAGGGGTGTTGTGTGAAGGCAGTGTGATCTGTGAGGAGGGGGGTTGTGTGAAGATTGTGTGATCTGTGACGGAGGGCTGTGTGGAGGCAGTGTGATCTGTGAGGAGGGGGGTTGTGTGAAGGTTGTGTGATCTGTGATGGAGGGCTGTGTGAAGGCAGTGTGATCTGTGAGGAGGGGGGTTGCGTGAAGGTTGTGTGATCTGTGATGGAGGGCTGTGTGAAGGCAGTGCGATCTGTGATGGAGGGCTGTGTGAAGGCAGTGTGATCTGTGAGGAGGGGGGTTGTGTGAAGGCAGTGTGATCTGTGAGGAGGGGGGCTGTGTGAAGGCAGTGTGATCTGTGAGAAGGGGGGTTGTGTGAAGGCAGTGTGATCTGTGAGGAGGGGGGTTGTATGAAAGTTGTGTGATCTGTAATGGAGGGCTGTGTGCAGGCAGTGTGATCTGTGAGGAGGGGGGTTGTGTGAAGGTTGTGTGATCTGTGACGGAGGGCTGTGTGAAGGCAGTGTGATCTGTGAGCGCAGGGCTGTGTGGAGGGGTATGGGTTGTTGGGTCGACCCAACTTAGGTCGACACTCATTAGGTCGACCACTGCAGGTCGACATTGCCATTAGGTCGACATGCATTAGGTCGACATGGGCGTTAGGTCAACATGTACTAGGTTGACAGGTCAAAAGGTCGACATGAAGTTTTTGACTGTCTTTGGTGTCGTTTTCTCAGTAAAGTGACGGGGAACCTCAATTAGTGCACCGTGTCCCCTTGCATGGCTCGCTTAGCTTGTTTCAATTGTAGTCCACGTGGATTGTTAAGTATGAAAAAATCCCCCAAAATTAAAAAAAAAAAAAAAGGTGAAAAACTCATGTCGACCTTTTGACCTGTGGACCTAGTACATGTTGACCTAACGGCCATGTCGACCTAATGGCATTGTCGACCTTCAGTGGTCGACCTAATGAGTGCTGACCTAAGTTGTGTCGACCTAACGACCGTAACCCATGTGGAGGCAGTGTTATCTGTGAGGGGGGGGGGGGGGCATGTGGAGGCAGTATGATGTGTGAGGAGTCATGTAATATCATCTCAGGACTGTCCAGGGGCATTTTAACAGAGGGCCCCCTGCAGACTCCTGATGGGCCCCCTCCTCTATATGGTGCAGTAGTCTCCGGCATTGTGCCAGAGACTAATGTGCAAGCACTACATCTACACATGCGCGGCAGCCATTTTGGGTGAGATTTTCGCAGCGGATTTCGGAAAGGTAAGTATTCAAATACTGGAGCAATGTGTGTGGTGTGGGCCCCCTCTGGACCCAGGGGCCCATGTGCACCACACACATTGCACCCATTTTAGAAACGCCAATGGGACAGTCCACCTATAAGGCTGTGATTGCTGCCCATTGCTGTGCTGCTTGCAGAGGGAATGGGCCAGAGCCGTGACTAGACATTTTGGTACCCTGTGCCCCCATATTTAAAATAGGGATAGTGCGCGCCAAGCATCTCCATCCACTCCTATGGGCAAACCGCGATTGGCTGAGTCCCGGGAGATCAAAGTCAATCAGGAAGCTGCTGCTATGGCAGCGGCTTCTGATTGGCTGGCGGGTGCCTCTACTGACATTAGTCACATGGAGGGGCTGCAGTCGCATAGTAGAAGTGTTATGTGTAAACATTAATTTCTACAGGTCCAATTTAGTTCGGTTTGGCTGCGGTTTGTTACTTTTAACCTGGGATGCCTACATGGACAGAAGAGCAGCGATCTACACTGGATATAAGTGAGTATGATTTTTTTTATTTACAGGTCACCTATGGATTCTATGTGGACAAGGGGACCAATTCTCTACGTGAGATGTAGGTAAGTATATTTGAGTGTGAGTGAGCTTGTATGTTTAATTACAGCTATACTGTCATGGTGTGTGTGTCTTGTCTTTATTGGAATATTTTTTTAAAATGTTTAACTCTTTACTACAATTTTACACAGAGAAGCATGCGTGGATCTCACTGATCCGTGCATGATTCTCCAAACATGCTAGCCAGAAGCAGATCTATGTTCTATTTGTGTACGAATTCCATCCTCTTCCAGCTGTGTTTGGCTATTGTTGGCAGTAATTGAGAATATGAATCCTTAGTAAATTTAGCACAGCTACGATCATAAACTCAGACATGCGGGGGGACGCCCAGCACAGGGCTAGTCTGCCCCGCATGTCAGTGCCGCCCCCCCCCCCCCCCGCACAAATACAAAAGCATCGCACAGAGGCGATGCCTTTGTATTTGAGGATTAACTCCCGGCCAGCGCAGCTCCTGCGGCTGGCCGGGAGTTGCGCGTCGCTCCCGCTGGCCGCAGCGGCCGCGTGGGACGTCACACAGCCGCCGCGGCCCGTCCCCCCAATGATCCGGCCATGCCTGCGTTGGCCGGACCACTCCCCCTAAATGGTGGCTTAACGCCACCGTTCAGCCCCCTCCCGCCTAGTGACCACCTCTGTCTCAGAGGTGATCGCTAGGTAACGAAAGCTGCCATGTGCGCAGTTCCGACCCGATCGCTGCGCTGTGACAAACTGCAGCGAGCGATCGGGTTGGAATGACCCCCAATGTGTATTACTTTGTAAATTACCACCAAAGTTGGTAAAAAAAAACAGGTTTTCCTTCATTACACGCAGAATCAGATATTTTGGAATATTTTTATAGTTAAATTGTACAGTATGTTCAATATTATTGTCCATGATAATATTTTTGTTAGCATATCTACTATAAGAACCTTTAATTATCCCATTTATTTTGTTGCAATAATGCTTACAGTATATAGGACTCTATTCAGCAGAATTTACAATCCTTTTGCTCGCAGGCTGGGGTCTGCCCATCGCAGGGCAAGGTCACCCAGCATGCTGACCATGCCGCCCAGCAACTGTGGACAACCCCCTGCCTTTGCAGCCCGCTGCCATTTTTTCCATTGGAGTGGCTGCGCGTGACGCCAAGCAGCGGGCCAAAAACAGCACCAATCTGCCCCTGTTCAAAGTGACCCACCACCACAATGTGGCCCTGCGAACGCCTCTGCCTGTCAATCAGGCAGAGGCGTTAGCAGCCAATGCGATCCAATTGTATTGGCTGGACACGCACACGCAGGACGAGACCTGTGCGTGTGCGTGTGCATTTGCAATGCAACCTGAAAAAGTCCCTATATGTGTATAGTTAGTGTGTTCTAACGGAGCTTGCAATAGTATGATAAATCATTGAGAAGTAACTTCAGTGAACTACATCATGCCAGCCAAATGCAGCCACCAACTATCCTGCAGTTTGGAGGCTTGGACCTGATACTGCTTCTCTGAACCTGAAGTGAGTTGTAGCAGCAGCCCACCTAGGTATCCCGCCCCTAGGCAGTCCCCCCGAGCGCATCGCAGCCCTAGTCTCCCACCCAGCTTTAGATACTGTCACAGGGTCAACAAGCCAAAGACTGGAGTCAGCATCTGGCCTGAGTAGAATAGGAATGTCTGGGTTTAATGTTTGATCAGATTAGTAGTACTTGAGGCCATTATCTGAAGGAGGATAGCCACTGGCGGTTCCGGTATGAATGGTCGACCATGTTATGGTCGACAGTCATTAGGTCGACCACTATTGGTCGACATTGGCATGGTCGACATGGACAAAAGGTCGACACATGAAAAGGTTGACAGAAGTTTTTAAACTTTTTTTGGTGTTGTTTTTTGCGTTAAATGTGACGGGGAACCACAATTAGTGCACCGCGTCCCCTCGCATGGCTCGCTCTGCTACCGCTGCGCTCGGCACAGATTACCGTTCCCAAGCGTAGTCCATGTGGATCGTAAAGTATGGAAAAGTTCCACAAAAGAAATTTTTTTGAAAAACTCATGTTGACCTTTTCATGTGTCGACCTTTCATGTGTCGACCATTTTCATGTGTTGACCATGTGTCCATGTCGACCATGTCAATGTCAACCAACAGTGGTCGACCTAATGACTGTCGACCATAATATGGTCGACGATCCAAACGGATACCGCCACTGGTAGGGGCAAATGCAGGAATTGTAGGTTTATATAAATAAAGCACGGATCGGTACTTTGCTAGGTACTTTACGCACGCGCTGGACCGGCATTGAGCATGTGCAGTACGAGTCCTGCATTGTTGGATGCACTATGGCTGCAGACTGTCAGTGTACTACCTATTGCATGAAAAGGATTTCAGCCAGAACAAGGTCAAGCACTGTTGGGTGTCACTGCCTTGTAGCCTCCTGACTGCAGACTATCAGGACAGGCTCAGACAGCATCTGCAAATTAACGACATTCTTGATGTTCTTACAATTAATGCACCTCAGGCATAAGGTAGAAATTAGTCATGTTATTATGCTTAGCTTCACAGTTACACTTTTACAGCTGAGTTACAGCAATTGTGTTCTAGCTCTTATGAGAAACATTTTATTTTATGTCTCCGAAAGGAGATATAACATCTCTGCATTTACATGTTCACCCCAGCAATTACCTGTATATAGTTTAATCAAAATGCTATGTTACTGTAGGAACATAGCATTTCTTCTAGGAAAAATATGATCAGCTCACAAAAAGTGTCAATACTGTAAGACAACAAACTGGTACGATGCTACAGTATGTAGTGTAAAATAATGTGCTTCATATAGCAAAAAAGGACTGTTAAATAATTCTTGTTGAGTAATACAGAGTGACCTCTACTGACCTCCCATACATTATCACTGTTTATATATTTGGCCTCACAGGGGTTCAACAGTGTTGTACTGTACATAGGGGTAAAGCTGGGTACACATTGGGCCTAATTCAGACCTGATCGGTGCTGTGCGTTTTCGCGCTGACAGGGATTTGTTCTGATGTCTGAACAAATCCCCGTCACTCCAGTGTGTACCCAGGTTTACATTGGAAAATCGAGTTAAACAATGTCTGAACTGGAGATGAGCGGGTTCCGTTCCCAGAGAACCGAACCCCCCTGAACTTCACGCTCTGAGCCCGGATCCGAGTCCGGCTCGGGACTTCCCACCAGACTCGGAAACCAGAACGAGGCAAAACGTCATCATCCCTCTGTCGGACTCTTGCGGATTTTGGATTCCATATAAACAGCTGCGCGTCGCTGTCATTTTTACTTGGAGATGAGGGAGACAGACCTCTGTCTCTCTGTGGGTGGTGGCGTCGGGTGGGTATAGTGTGTGCTCTGTAGGGGTGCTGCTGCAGTCACTGTGGTGTACCTGTGCTGTGCTAGGGGTGCTGTCCTGGATGTCACTGGTGTTTCATGTGCTGTTACAGCCGAGTGCTGCAGCTGTACATGGGTGTTGTTGCTGTCACTGTGTTGTACAGGGTGCAGGGGCACTGTCCTCCTCCTGTATGCTGTAACATATAGGGGTGCTGCTGGCCCTGTATGTTAATCATTAATCATCAGAAAAAAAGAAATTAACTGCAAGAAATGTCAAATTGGCAATATAGCATTCACGACACAAACTGGCAAGGAAAGGCCTTGGCCTATGTTCATGACTGGTGGCTCAGCTCCTCATGAGGATGGAAGCCCTCCTCCCTCTCGAAAAATAAAAAAAAATAAGCTTGTTAAAGCACAGGAAAAAACAACTGTGCATTCGGAGATATCACAAATCCCCAAGGAGAGTCCAAGTGTGTCCGCGGTTGCGATGTCTACGCCTGACCTACCCAAGACTGTATGGAAATAGGTGGCTCCTACCACTATTGTCATGACCCCTGCAAGTGCTGGTAGGAGCACCGCCAGTCCAGTTGCTGATATTGAGATTGAGGGTGTCACTCAGTACACGAGGATGAGGAGGATATGGGTGTAGCTGGCGCTGAGGAGGAAGTTGACGATAAGGAGTCTGATAGTGATGTGGTTTGTTTGAATAAGGCACCAGTGGAGACAGTTGTTGTCCGTGGGATGAGAAAGCCCATTGTCATGACTGGGAAAAATACCAAAAAAGCCAACTCTTCGGTGTGGAATTATTTCTCCACAAATCTGGACAACAGGTGTCAAGCCGTGTGTTGCCTTTGTCAATCCGTAATAAGTAGGGGTAAGTACATTAACCACCTAGGAACATCCTCCCTTATACGTCACCTGCAACGCATTCATCAGAAGTCATTGTCAAGTTCAGAAACTTTGGGTAAGAGTGTAAGCAGTCCACTGACACCTAAATCCCTTCTTCCTGGTGTACCCAAGCTCCTGAAAACCACACCACTAATTCCCTCAACGTCAATTTCCTCCTCAGTGAGGAAAGTAAGTAGTCCTGCAGGCCATTTCACTGGCATGACTGACGAGTCCTCTCCTAACCGGGATTCCTTCGGAAGGTCCTTGAGTGGTATGCCTACTGTTGCTGCCACTGCTGTTGTTGCTGCTGGGAGTCGATCGTCATCCCAGAGGGGAAGTCGGAAGACCACTTGTACTACTTCAACTAAGCAATTGACTGTCCAACAGTCCTTAGCGAGGAAGAGGAAATATCACAGCTGTCATCCTGTTGCAAAGTGGATTACTGAGGCCATAACAACAATGCTGGTGTTAGACGTGGTCCTGTATCCGCCATTAGTGCAGTGGGATTTAGACAGTCGATGCACATACTGTGTCCCCGGTACCAAATCCCATCTAGATTCCACTTCACTAGGTAAGCGATTCCGAACTGTACAGGGACATTAAGAAAAGTGTCCTTAGTGTTCTGAAAAAATGCAGTTGTACGGTACTTGTACCCACTGTCCACTTAATAACGGACATGTGGACAAGTGCAGCAGGGCAAACTAAGGACTACATGACTGTGATAGTCCACTGGGTAGATGTATTGCCTCACGCAGCAACAACAGCAGCGGCACCAGTAGCAGCATCTCACAAATGCCAACTCATTCCTAGGCAGGCTATGCTGTGTATCACCGGTTTCCGTAAGAGGCACACTGCTGGCAACCTCTTACGGAAACTGAGGGACATCATCGCACAATGGTACATTCCGAGTTGTTCGCTCGCTAGCAGTTTTTAGCAGCCGTACAAACGCATTGTCGCCGCCCACCTGGGAGTGTATTTTCGCTTTGCAGAAGTGCGAACGCCTGTGCAGCAGAGCGCCTGCAAAAACATTTTGTGCAAAACAAGACCAGCCCTGGACTTACTCTTCGTGTGCGTTGATTCTAATGTTGGTGGGTTGGCTTTTGACGACACACACCCGCCCAGCGTTCGACCAGCCATGCCTGCATTTTCCCTGGCACGCCAGCATTTTTCTTAGCACTCCCTGAAAATGGTCAGTTGACACCCAGAAACTTTCCTGTCAAGTGCGAATGAAAACGTCGCTAGAACCTGTGCAAAACCACAAAGGCCTTTGTAACCGTACGTCGCGTGTGCGCATTGCGGTCCATACGCATGCGCAGAAATGCAGATTTTTAGCCTGATCGCTGCGCTGCGAACAACGGCAGCTAGCGATCAACTCGGAATGACCCCCAATGGCTTATCCCACTAAGACTCTCCTGGAGATTTGTGATATCGGACCACACCACCAATATTGTGCATGCATTACATCTGGGCAAATTCCAGCACGTCCCCTGTTTTGCACATACAATTAATTTGGTGGTGCAGAATTTTCTTTTAAATGACAGGGGTGTGCAAGAGATGCTTTTGGTGGCCTGAAAAATTGCGGGCCACTTTCGACATTCAGTCACTGCGTGCTGAAGACTGGAGCACCAGCAGACACTCCTGAACCTGACCTGCCATCACCTGAAGCAAGAGGTGGTAACGAGGTGGAATTCAACACTCTATATGCTTTAGAGGATGGAGGAACAGCAAAGGCCATTCAAGCTTATACATCCACCTACGATATAGGCAAAGGGGGGGGAATGCACCTGACTAAAGTGCTGTGGAGAATGATTTGCAAGAATGAAGTCTGCAGAGGTTCAAAGACCTGCTGGTGAGAAAATTGTCAACTCAAGCAGAACGTGACCTGTCAACAGCTCCTCCTTCACATTCTCCCGCAACTGGGGCTGCGAGGAAAAGGATAACATTTCCCAGCCCACCTGCTGGCAGTGATGCAGGGCAGTCAGGAGTAAGTGTTGACATCTGGTCCAGACTGAAGGAGCTGCCAACGATTACTGACATGTCTACTGTCACTACATTTGATGCTGTCACCATTTAAAGAATGGTGGAGGATTATATGGGTGACAGTATCCAAGTAGGCATGTCAGAAAGTCCGTATGCATACTGGCAGGAAAAAGAGGCAATTTGGAGGCCCTTGCACAAACTGGCTTTATTTTACCTAAGTTGCCCCTCCTCCAGTGTGTACTCTGAAAAGAGTGTTTAGTGTAGCCGCTCACCTTGTCAGCGATCGGTGTAGGAGGTTACTTCCACAAAATGTGGAGAAGATGATGTTCATCAAAATTAATTATACATTCCGCCAGGAAGAAATTTACCAGCAATTGCCTCCAGAAAGTACACAGGGACCTGAGATGGTGGATTCCAGTGGGGACAAATAAATACTCTGTGAGGAGGAAGATGTACACTTTGAAAGGGGCGAGGAATCGGAGGATGAGGATAAGGACGACATCTTGCCTCTGTAGAGCCAGTTTGTGCAAGGAGAGATTAATTGCTTCTTTTTTGGTGGGGGGATTACTTGCTTCTTACTTTGTGGGGGCACAAACAAACCAATCATTTCAGCCACAGTCATGTGGCAGACCATGACGCTGAAATGATTGGTTTGTTAAAGTGTGCATGTTCTGTTAATACAACATAATGGTGAGTGGGAGGGCCCAAAGACAAATTCATCTTGCACCTTTTTATTTCTGCTTTTCATTATGTGCTCTTTGGTTCCTAGTTTTTAAAACTGCCATCCTGTCTGCCATTGCAGTGCCACTCCTAGATGGGCCAGATGTTTGTGTCGCCCACTTGTGTCGCTTTGCTTAGTCATCCAGCAACGTCGGTGCACTTTTTTTTCCTTTGCATTGTGTGCTCTTAGGGGCCTAGTTTTTAAAACTGCCATCCTGTCTGCCACTGCAGTGCCACTCCTAGATAGGCCAAGTGTTTGTGCCGCCCACTTGTGTTGCTTAGCTTAGTCATCCAGATACCGTGATGCAACCTTTTGGCCTAAAGAGGTGTGAGGTGTTCAGAATAGACTGTAAATGAGGGGAAATTAATGTTATTGAGGTTAATAATACCGTAGGATCAAAATTACCCCCAAATTCTGAGATTTTAGCTGTTTTTATGTTGTTTTTTTTAAAAATCATCCAGATCCAAAAATCAAAACCCGAATAGGGGGGTTTTGGCAAAACCAATCCAGATCCGAAATACGAGCAGGGGTCCAGATCCAAAACCAAAACCCAAAAAGTGTCCGCCGCATATCTCTAGTCTGATCGTAGCTGTGTGGAAAAATGCACATGTATGCTGTTCTGATCAATGGATTTGATCTACCTTATGACACAATAGTTGCATGTAAGTCCATTAGCCCATGCATAAAGCTGCATTTAGGAGTGTATCAATGCAATTGACATCCATATTTAGAGTTAAAAGTGTATTTGCACTTAGTGGGCAGATTAATGTACAATTGAGGGCATTCTATAAGTTAGGCACATTTTATTTTCAATTGCAGGAAACAGAAAAAATGTTAGCTACGGGATGTAAATTTTACCCCTTCATACAATAAGAGTTGATTATGATGACTGGCACAACTCCATGCATATCTATAAACTACGGTGCTTTATTACATTCAAAATCAGTCTCAGGCGAAGATTTATCAAACCTCGGAGAGTGATTAATTGCATGGCGATTAAGGGTGTAATTCAGAGTTGATCGCAGCAGCAAATTTGTTAGCAGTTGGGCAAAAAAATGTGCACTGCAGGTGTGGCAGATATACCATTTGCAGAGAGAGTTAGATATGGGTGGGTTATCTTGTTTCTGTGCAGGGTAAATACTGGCTGCTATAGTTTTACACTGCAATTTAGATTTCAGATTGAACACACCCCACCCAAATCGAACTCTCTCTGCACATGTTACATCTGCCCCGCCCCCCCCTGCAGTGCACATGGTTTTGCCCAACTGCTAACAAATTTGCTGCTATGATCAAGTCTGAACACCCCCTAAGTACCAACCAATTAGCTACTAACTGTCATTTTTCAAACACAGCCTGTAACATGGCAGTTAGGAGCTGACTGGTACTTTATCACCATGAAATGTTTCACTCTCCAAGGCATGATAAATCTAGGCTCCAGAGAGAGAAAGTGACTTTTCCAAGGTCACAGGCAGCCTACAGTACCATGGATTGGGAATGCAGACACACAATCACTGAGGCTTAGGTTTAGGATTATGGTTATTCTGTCATGAGGGTAAATCGACATTATATCAATGTCATATTACACCCAACTTTTGAGCTACTCTTATTTGTCTTCTCTAAAACATCTAAAGGCAGTACACATTTTAGAGCAGTGCAGATATTTGCCTTTAGTTCTTTATCATGAAAGTTTCACCAAAGGATTTGCTTTGATTGGAATCTAGAGTTCATATTCTATAAGAGGAAGAGCTACAGTAAAAGTAGTATAACTGACCAGGTGCTACAAGAGGTTGTGTTATCAAAATAATAGCTGCTAAAGGTAGGAGGCCATCCTTCTCCAATAAAACAATAGCAAGCTATAAATAATAACAGCGTCAGTGAGGACAATTCAAAGATGATATCTCACATAAATTTAAGAACGTAAATTTAATCCTTGCTAGAGAAAAAAAAACATACATTTGCATAAAATACATAAATAAAAAGATAAATTGATCACAATGCAGGCCCTATTGACCCCCAAACATATGATGTATTCCTGTGGTTGTATGAGTACATATTATCATGGTCTATTCCTGGATAAATCTTAATACAATTGGCAGCTGCCACAATAATTATGGAGAACTGTCCAGTTATCTTTGTATGTTGCTAGATAATGCTGGTGAATCCGGGTCGGGGTTCTTTAGCAGCACAAGTCCATGCAGAATGGTTGTCCCCTCTATTGCACGGTGTAAAGTACTGGTACTCCCAAGATAAGGGCAGATAATTGCCAGGTCCACAAAGGTTCACAACAGGTCCACAGCCATCTGGGGTCAACATCTTCGGGATTGCTGGCCACGCTTCAACAGTGATTAAATTTTGGGGGGTTCCTCAAGACCCCGACAATCCGATGATTCCACACCACCTTCCAGACATGCATGAGCCTTTAAGGCGCACATTGTCCTGCTTACAGCAAGAATAATGTTGGGAGACATGACAATGTGTATGTTAAAAATGAAACAAAGTTGTTGTACCATAATTACCGTCAGTAATTACCGTGTCTTTTATTTCAACAATACACAATAGCTGTAGCCATTGTTTCATTTGCTATGTGAATCCTCTTCAAAGTGTCCTGCAATGCCATGGCCACTGCACAGGGACAGAACTAGCAGCAGTGCAGATATATGTATATATACTGTGTGTGTGTGTGTGTGTGTGTGTGTGTGTGTGTGTGTGTGTATGTATGTATATATATATATAAATATATATATATATACGTGCAAATCCATCGGCTGATACCGGACTTTGATGAACTTTTTAAAACTACTTTAGTCCAAGTGAGCCCGGCACTCCTAATTCCCCTTACATGTACTGCTGTGGTGCCCTCTGGGTGATGTAGAATCACTATGCAGTAGTGTGGTTAGACGGCGGCACTCACCAGACTCAATACAGATAAGTTATGACTGTCAGTTTATTCAGCCTAGTTGCCGACATGTTTCGGGGTTGTTCCCTGTCCTCAGGGCCAGGCAAAAGTGAAACACATAATATCAAATAAACTTATATACTTAACCTAAGTGGACATAAATGACTAATCATACTCACCTGCTCAATGCCGCGCCTGCCCGTCAGCTTCCAGCGCATATTTCCGCGTTGCAGTCATATGGCATCTGGGCGCGTCCAGTAGCACTGCTGTCACCATGGAAACCACTGTAATCCGCCTCCAACAGCGGCCACAGAATCTCTCAGCGCTCCATGCTGCGTCCGTGCATCCATGCACTGCGCTCACTTCCGTGTCGCTCCCCTGTGACGTGCGGGCGCCGTGTGTAGCAGGGACATCACCATGGTAACACACGCCATCAAAGCCAGCGGCATCCATGGATCTATAAACAAAACAAGACAATAAACACAATATACAATAATACATAAAAGCAACAATAATGACAAACATATTAAAATACATAATTAGGTGGTAAAACCCAAACTGCTGTGCAGGGCCAAACAAGAGGGAGTCAATCCCTCAATAATTGGCTATGGTAAACTATTATTAAAGACTCTATCAATAATACAGATAATAAGGAGCCCAAATGCCAAAGCACTATAACCTATGTCTCCTCTACACTAATATCATACTAAAAGAAACATTGTAAACCCAAATTCTCATTGAAAACCCCTGGAGAAAGCGTGCCCAGAGTATATATCCACCTGGTTTCCCTCTGTAGCAGGGTCTTAGCCCTGTTACCACCCCTTAAAGAGAGTGGCACATGATCAGTCAGGATGGCCCTGATACTTGCTACCCCATGCTTGGCTGTTAAGCAATGACGTGCAAAAGGCTGCTCATTAGTGCCCTTCTCGTACGCCTTTTTAATCGCACCTCAGTGCAGTGCCATCGTCTCCCAAAATTGCCTAATGGTCGTGCCCACATATGCAAGACCACATGGGTAGGTGAGGAGATAAACTACATGCGTAGTAGTGCCTGTCAATCTATGTGCTATTTTCAGCTTTTTGCCCGAGTGCGGATGATTGAATGTAGGCCTGTTATGAGTGTGTTGCAGGTAGCACAACCCAAACACCTATTACAGCCTGTCTTAAGCCTTAAAAAATGTGTCTGTGATTTTTTTGTTAGATTCGTAACATCCAATTTAACAACATGATCGCCAATGTTGCGACCCCTGGTGTGGCTCGGCGTGATCTTGGTGTCCACCAATTCGGATAGAGCTACATCTGTCTGTACTATTGGCCATAACTGTTTAACTTTCTTGACTACTCGGGCAGAGGCTGTAGTGAATTTATTTACCCATCTATTACTTGAGTGGCTCTTAGAACTGGTACTGAGTGTTTGCTCTCGAGTCAGATTTAGCACTCTCTGTTTAGAGGCCTCCAGTTCCCGAGTTCTGCAAATCTAGTGAGCATGCTCTCTAAAGCCAGAACTGTTTCTTCCGGGTCCGAGGTAATCCGTGTCCACCAAGTCAGATAGAGCTACATCCGTCTGTGCTATTGCCATAACTGTTTAACTTTCTTGACTACTTGGGCAGAGGCTGTAGTGAATTGATTTACCCAGGGTAATCTCTTACTTGGGTGGCTCTTAGAACTAGTACTGAGTGTTTGCTCTTGAGTTAAATTTAGCACTCTCTGTTTAGAGGCCTCTAGTTCCCTAATGGGGTACCCCTGTTCTGCAAATCTAGTGAGCATGCTGTCTAAAGTCGTAACTGTTTCTTCCGGGTCCAGGGTAATCCGTGTTACCCGTAGAAACTGAGAATATGGTAACCACTTATGGAGAGAGAGTGGATGGAAACTTTGATGGTTCAGCAAAGTGTTTCTATCTGTGGGCTTCACATATATAGATGTTTTCAGAATGTTGCCAATGTTCCTAATGGTTACATCTAAAATAATTAATGGTCAATTCTTCTATAGCATATGTGAACTTTACCACCTGTCTTGTGGCGTTGTGATTATCCCACAATGAGATGAGGGCTTCCTTGGGGCCATGCCACAAAACCAGCAAGTCATCTATGTAACGCTTATAGTTTGTTCAGTTATCTGAGACTGTTGGATTTACAGTAGGTAGAACATATGTTTTTCTATCTGGTACATAAAGGCGTTGGCGTACCATGGGGCCACTGCCGACCCCATCGCACACCCCGCCACCTGAAGATAAAAATGACCATTGAAAAGAAAATAATTCCTGTGTAAGACTTTATAAAAAAAAAAAGGCAGGTTCTGGACTTTTATAAATATCATTACCCATAATTAATGACCTCACTGCCTCCACACCCGCATCATGAGGAATGCAAGTGTAGAGGCTTGTGATGTCAGCACTACACAAGATCAGGTCCTCAGGTAAGGTTCTCAATTGTTGTAATTGTGTTAACAAAGATGTTGTGTCTTTCAAATAAGACGGCAAAGCTTGTATACAAGGGTTCAGAAAAGAATCTAAGTATATCAAAATTAAATGGTATAATGACCCCCTGGCCGACACTATCGGACGGCCAGGCAGGTCCACCAGAGAGTAACAAGTCCAACTCAACTTTATACTCCCTGGTGGGATCTCTTACCAATAATTGATAAGTGGCAGTATCACTCAATTGCTGGACCAGGACATAACCAACAGCATTTTTCCATTGCTGCTTATTTTAAAACACACAAGTTTGGTGGTGATTCCCTACTCTGAGGCAGACCGTAGTATTTATCTTGATTGGATTAGACAGTGATCAGGATGTCGGACGCCAGCGAGCGTTTAAGTTTTTCAAATGTGGAAGCCAAGGCCATATTGGTGGAACGGAGCATGGAGGATTAACCTATTAAAAATTCCAATGATGAACTGTTCCGATCCTGGCTAAGAATGAAACAAAGGGAGTGTGATTATGAGTATAACAGGATTTCGCTCTCTGATTACTATCACAGCAACTTGATTCCACGAGGCTTCAGGATACGCAACTCACTGAAAATAGGTAGATATAACGCACAATTCTGCCGTCGGTGGGTTGCGGTCCTTAACAAGTGTTCTATGGACCTTTTATTGCTGGTAGTGGAGGAATCCACTAGAGAACTCAATCTCGTTAAGGAACAACTAGTAGTATTTGAATCACAGCATAAACAGGCCCTCTGTCAAGACAAATAGATTGGATTAACAAATTGACAGCACAAATGGATCAATACCGACACGACTTGATACGCTTTAAACAAGATAAATTAACCAAGGTTAAGAGAGATTATGAACAATGACAGGTATATCCATGGCTGGGGAGTGCGAGACCAACTCAGGAATTCAGACAACCATTCAGACGCCATCAGCAATATAGTTGGAAGGAACGACAAGATACCAGCACATCAGCTAGTGACTCTGAATACACATCCTCCCACATGTCCGTGCCTGATGATCAGCTCCCTTTAGGACAACTCCCTTTAGGGGTACGAACCCGCTCCAACCATACACCAATGGCAGGCCGCGCAAGAGGACGAGGCGGAAGGGGCAGAACCAAAGGATCTTATGCTCCAAGACCGCCTCGAACTTGAAAGAACTGGTGTTTAATTTATCTTCGACACCGCTTATGGACTCAGAATATTGTCTTTTGGCTAAAGGACTAACTTTTGTTCCTACTACTCTTAAGAATCCGCTGGAGTGGAAAGTTGATGTGCATCGCTTGAATAGGACACTTAGGAGAAGGGAATTCTTCAACAATAAACCAGTTTCAACAGCAAGACCTGGAATTCCAGTTCAATTACACAAGGGTGCCCAGCAATCACAGTTCGATTCCCCATCGTTGAATCCCTCCATTCGGACATTCACCAGAATGTTGGAAGAGGAGGGGCATAAGGCCTCTTCAGCCCAGTATATTTTAATCTTACTAAACAGGAGAAATCCACACTTAAGGGTCTGTCTGATAGAGAAGATATTATTATTTGTAAGGCAGACAAGGGGGGATCCATAGTGGTCCAGGACACCGCAGCCTACATTAGTGAGTGTGCACACCAATTGAGTGATACTGCTACTTATCAATTATTAGTAAGAGATCCCACCAGGGAGTATAAATTTGAGTTGGACTTGTTACTCTCTGAAGCCAGGGACCTAGAAATTATTTCTCTAGAATGTAATACCCTAATAGTGGAGTTCCCTTGTTCTATACGGTTCCCAAAGTACATAAATCCATAGTGGACCTGCCTGGCCATCCGATAGTGTTCGCCAGGGGGTCATTATACCATCCAAATTTGATACACTTAGATGCTTTTCTGAACCCTTGTATACAAGCTTTGCCATCTTATTTGAAAGACACAACATCTTTGTTAACACAATTACAACAATTGAGACCCTAACCTGGGGACCTGATCTTGTGTAGTGCTGACGTCACAAGCATCTACACTTGCATTCCTCATGATGCGGGTGTGGAGGCAGTGAGGTCATTAATTATGGGTAATGATATTTATAAAAGTCCAGAACCTGCCTTTTTTTTGCAATGTCTTGGTAAAGTCTTACACAGGAATTATTTTCTTTTCAATGGTCATTTTTATCTTCAGGTGGTGGGGTGTGCAATGGGGTCGGCAGTGGCCCCATGGTACACCAACGCCTTTATGTACCAGATAGAAAAACATATGTTCTACCTAAATCCAAGAGTCTCAGATAACTGAACAAACTATAAACATTACATAGATGACTTGCTGGTTTTGTGGCATGGCCCCAATGAAGTGCTCATCTCATTGTGGGATAATCACAATGCCACGAGACAGGTGGTAAAGGTCACATATGCTATAGATGAATTGACCATTATTTTTTTAGATGTAACCATTAGGAACATTGGCAACATTCTGAAAACATCTATATATGTGAAGCCCAGAGATAGAAACAATTTCCTGAACCATCAAAGTTCCCATCCACTCTCTATCCGTAAGGGGTTACCATATTCTCAGTTTCTACGGGTAACACGGATTACCTCGGACCCGGAAGAAACAGTTCTGGCTTTAGAGAGCATGCTCACTAGATTTGCAGAACTCGGGAACTGGAGGCCTCTGAACAGAGAGTGCTAAATCTGACTCGAGAGCAAACACTCAGTACCAGTTCTAAGAGCCACTCAAGTAATAGATGGGTAAATAAATTCACTACAGCCTCTGCCCGAGTAGTCAAGAAAGTTAAACAGTTATGGCCAATAGTACAGACAGATGTAGCTCTATCCGAAATGGTGGACACCAAGATCACGCCGAGCCACACCAGGGGTCGCAACATTGGTGATCATGTTGTTAAATTGGATGTCACGAATCTAACAAAGAAATCACAGACACATTTTTTAAGGCTTAAGACAGGCTGTTATAGGTGTTTGGGTTGTGCTACCTGCAACACACTACATTCAATCATCCGCACTCAGGCAAAAAGCTGAAAATTGCACATAGATTGACATGCACTACTACACATGTAGTTTATCTCCTCACCTGCCCATGTGGTCTTGCATATGTGGGCAAGACCATTAGGCAATTTTGGGAGAGGATGGCCCTGCACTGAGGTGCGATTAAAAAGGCATACGAGAAGGGCACTAGTGAGCAGCCTTTTGCACGTCATTGCTTAACAGCCAAGCATGGGGTAGCAAGTATCAGGGCCATCCTGACTAATCATGTGCCACTCTCTTTAAGGGGTGGTAACAGGGCTAAGACCCTGCTACAGAGGGAAACCAGGTGGATATATACTCTGGGCACGCTTTCTCCAAGGGTTTTCAATGAGAATTTGGGTTTACAATGTTTCTTTTAGTATGATATTAGTGTAGAGGAGACATAGGTTATAGTGCTTTGGCATTTGGGCTCCTTATTATCTGTATTATTGACAGAGTCTTTAATAATAGTTTACCATAGCCAATTATTGAGGGATTGACTCCCTCTTGCTTGGCCCTGCACAGCAGTTTGGGTTTTACCACCTAATTATGTATTTTAATATGTTTGTCGTTATTGTTGCTTTTATGTATTATTGTATATTGTGTTTATTGTCTTGTTTTGTTTATAGATCCATGGATGCCGCCGGCTTTGATGGCGTGTGTTACCATGGTGATGTCCCTGCTACACGCGGCGCCCGCACGTCACAGGGGAGCGACACGGAAGTGAGTGCAGTGCAAGGATGCATGGATGCAGGCTGGAGCCCTGAGAGATCCTGTGGACGCTGTTGGAGGCGGATTACAGTGGTTTCCATGGTGACAGCAGTTCTACTGGATGCGCCCGGACACCATATGACTGCGATGCGGAAGTATGCACTGGAAACTGGCAGGTGGATGTGGCATTGAGTAGGTGAGTATGATTAGTCATTTATGTCCACTTAGGTTAAGTATATAAATTTAACTTTTGCCTGGCCCTGAGGACAGGGAACAACCCCGAAACATGTTGGCCACTAGGCTGAATAAACTGACACAGTCATAACTTATCTGTATTGAGTCTGATGAGTGCCGCCGTCCAACCACACTAATATATATACAGTATAATATATATATATATATATATATATATATATCCACAGAATGTCCTGCACTCTCATCGATACATAAAGGTAAGTATGCGGGTGCTCCTAATGACCAAATATGGCCACCAATATACCGCAACTACCACCAAAGTGGAAGGTGCACTCTCGCTGAAATCAGTCTATGAATCCAATGGTTGAATCAACTCAGTTTAATCAGGTTCAAAAAGTGATGCCGTCAATCATCGACGTTTCGGTCCATATGTGGACCTTTATCAAGATAGGCACTTCACAACATCTGGGCAAAACACCAATGCCAGTGTAACCTGATGTAGGGTTCCTTTTTATAGGGGACCTGGTGCATAATAAGACAACATTTAGCAGCTATTATTCAATCAGCTAGGGTCAGCAAGTCTTAGCTCAGGTACCATGCAGGTACCAGTAGGCTCATGGTACCTGAGCTAAGACTTGCTGACCCTAGCTGATTGAATAATAGCTGCTAAATGTTGTCTTATTATGCACCAGGTCCCCTATAAAAAGGAACCCTACATCAGGTTACACTGGCATTGGTGTTTTGCCCAGATGTTGTGAAGTGCCTATCTTGATAAAGGTCCACATATGGACCGAAACGTCGATGATTGACGGCATCACTTTTTGAACCTGATTAAACTGAGTTGATTCAACCATTGGATTCATAGACTGATTTCAGCGAGAGTGCACCTTCCACTTTGGTGGTAGTTGCGGTATATATATATATATATATATATATATATATATAAAGGTGCACTCCCTTTAACAACAGTCACTGCACTAGATCTACCACTGCAGTAGCATTTAAAATAAATAAAAATGAAGACGGTAAGAAATCATAGATTTTACCCAATAATAATATAAATTCATAGTGACAAGTAAACCTTACCGCAGCTGAGTTTTCTGACCTCAGTTTATTAGTTTAGGATACCTTTATTTAAATTCACATTCCCAGGTACTATATCAGAGCTCATTATTATTTCATATTGTCATAGAGAATATAGAACCAAAATGTACAAGGAAGATGAAGGCTGAATGCAGTGGCATAGCAATAGTTCCCACAGACCCTGTGGTGACTTGGGGATGCCGCCCACCTTGCCCAGCCTCTTTCAACCCCATTGTAGCTACAGCTACTGTCGGCCCCGCCCTCTTATCATAGTGACCGCAATCCTCTCCTGTAACTAGCATACAGCATGTGGAGGATGTCCTGTATCTAGCAGCCACATGCATCAAACTGTTCCCAACTCCATCAATAGAGTAACATGTCTATAGGGGGGGGCAGAAACTTTTTTGTCAGGGGAGGAGCAATGTTTTATAGTCATGCCACCTACTGAAATAAATAGATAAGTTGATAACTTTATGGAAAAGATACAAGAAACTAAGAGATATATAAGATCATTTATTAAAGTAAGTACTCTGGGGGCTAGCAGCATGTATTGTGTCACAATATGTTAAAAAATCTTCCAAGGGTGGAGATGGGTTACATGTAAGCACATTTCTCTTTACCCATGTTGAATACTTATAGGTGGTAGAGATTGGATATCTCTGTATATTTTGTACATTTCAATTTCAATTTCTACAAAAGAACCCCTCTAGGAAAATCAAAAATGTTAACCTCTCACATTAGATTGTGTTGTTTCCAATATGCAATGATAATATTTTCTATGTCCCTATATCTGAGAAATTTCATGACCACTGGTCTAGGGGGAGAATCTTGCCCAGCAGGTCCAAGAAGATGTGCTTGATCAATTAACTGTTCCACAACATGTAGGCAAGGCCAGTGCAACCAATAGGCAGCTGCCTAAGGGCACTGGAACCTTAGGCACTGGCACCTAGGGGGTGCCAGTTAGTCTACCTACTTCCAAAGATAAGGATGTCTTTGAACAAGAATCCTTCTTCTACACCAGCGGTGAGCCTGCAGAATCTAGTCTAGCTCCATTCCTTTTACCCCTCTTTCAGATGTATGTGGCCCACAGAGTGGGAGGGGCATGGGAATTGCATCTCTCTCTAAAAATCTCTTAGCCCTAAAATCAGCAAGCAGAGACTACAGTACCTGATCAGGGTTGCAAGTCAGACGCAGATGGGACAATTATGCAATGTCGCCACTTGGGGCAGAGAAGCGAGTGCAGGATGGACTTTCTTTGGTAAGTAGACAGTAATTACTGATGTGGGAGAGGGTCGCAATAGTACTGTACAGCTGTGCTGAGAGAGAGTCTCTCTGAGAGACAGTATTGGGAGTTTATTAATGTTTTCCACATGGAGACTGTTTCATAAGTCAGCAGCTCAATATGACATTGGCTAGTTGTGCTTGAGACACTTCTTTGAGCAGCTGGAATGGAAATGCTGCTGACCATTCTGTGGACCTGATTCTGATTTATAAGTGAAGCACAACAAATCAAGTAACTATGCACCTGGCAAAACCATGTTTCACTGCAGGTCGGGTATTTTTAACGTGCAGAGAGAGTTAGATTGGGTGTAATGTGTCCAAACTGAAATCTATACTACAGTGTCAAAATAAACCTGTCTCACATTCACCTGTCAAAATAAACCTGTCTCACACTCACTACATGCAAAGCAGCCCTGCATAGAAAAAAAAAGGCTTTATACACTGTGATCCAGTGTCCATCCCAGGAGATTCAGAGAAAAGGATGTAACCCAAATATAAAATCCCAATTTTTATACTTTCCACTGAAGGCAAATGGAAATGTGTTTATCAGCATTTCAGACCCATTTGAGGTTGTAAAGAAACAAGAACATACACATTTAGATGTGAGGGCATTGGTTAAGCCACCAGAGTGAAAAAATATGGATCTACAGTTTATTCTAGTTAACCTTTATACTGGGCAAAGGTGTAATAAGAGAAAAGGGGGCCCGTGTGCGGTGTCCATCTGGGCCCTCTCCTCTCTAGCAGGCAGCAGTAGTGACACTGACTGAGCACTAGGTGGTGCACAGGTCTCCGGTAAAATGGTGCACATTTTCCCAGCAATTATCCCTACCATGTAACGCCATTTTTCCAGAGACCTGCGCACCACCTAGTGCTCAGAGTCACTGACTCTGCTGCTGGATTCCGGAAGGGTAAGTATTGAAAAAATGGCTGCAGTTTGTGCGGTGTGCTGTGGGCAATGCACACACTTCACCCATTAGAGATGCACCACTGATACTGGAACTAATTATATCTGCACAGTGCTACTTCTGCCTTTTCCATACCCTTCGGCTCCCCTCCATAGCACTTTACTGTCTCCTGTGACTACTCGTGGATTCTTTGGTGGTCCTGGACACTCTTGGATGGCTGGTTGTTCCCCTGATGATTTTGATGTACACAGGGCCTGATTCTGATTTATAAGTAAAGCAAAAAAAACAAAAACAAAGTAAATGGAATATACCATGTTGCAATGCAAGGGAAGCAAATATATTTATATATTTTTTTCTTTTCTTTTTTCATTCTTAGCACTTTAACGTCATCAATTTGTTTTGTGTTCCCCCACCATAAATTCACAGGGAACTCTAATTTTCCTAACTATATCCAACAATATAGAACCAGAGCAAAACAAAACAAGTTAAATCATTTTCTTTTACTTTAGTAAACTTAAGAAAACTGCAGCTCAAACAGTGTTTAGTGTGCCCCAATTTATTCATGGAATACAATTTAATTAAAGTACTGTGTATAAATCATAAATCCGCTACTGCCTGTAACAAAACTTTTCCATGTGGGAAAATTCACATCATCTGTATCTAGGGTTAAAAAAAAGTTTGCACCTTAGTTGGTGCCACAGTCTTCCAGAAAAGATAGTACAGAAAGGTGAACCTTTAACCACTTCACTGCTAAGGCTTTTCACTCCTGTGCTGAGCCTATTTTAGCATTGTTTGAGCTGGTCAAAGTCCAAAATAAATAATTTGTATAAAATATGCACACAAATACCTTTTTCTCTTTTCTGAACAGCTTGCCAATCCTTTCTGACATAACAAATAAAATCTGCTCAAAAGGTGCAAATAAGTTTTTGTTATTGAAACTGCAAGAAAGTGAGCTAAAGGCAAATTTGTAGATATTTTTTTAGAAATCATTACCAAATAATACTTTGCGGGTCTTGCTTTTGCATTAACCAACTTTTCCAAAACATCAAGAATGATTCTTAGGGCAGCATGAATGATGTAATGGTTAGCATTACTGCCTCACAGCACTGAGGTCATGGTTTGATTCACACCATGGCCCTAACTGTGTTGGAGTTTCTATATTCTCCCTGTACTTGCGTGCGTTTTCGTCGGCTGATTGGGTTTCATCCCACACTCGAAAAATATACTAGTAGGTTAACTGGCTCCCGACAAAATAATTAACCCTAGCGTATATGTGTGATAGGGTATATAGATTATAAGCTCCACTGGGGCAGATACTGGTGTGAATGGCCAAATATTCTCTGTAAAACGGCTGCAAAATATGGTTGCAGTATATAAATAACTGGTAATACATAATAATAAATTATATGCAGCCTTTTTTTTCAGTAGTTTTAATAAAACGTATATGGAAATAATATGGAAATCCAACAAGACATGCCATTTTGTGAAGTACAGTACATTCAATTAGAAAGAACATCTTATTATTGAGGGCTATCCAGGCATTAGAACCAGCCACATCTCCGGACTTCATAACATTTTCTTCAGTATAAAGGCATTATCGTGGTATACGTATGATAGGTCGACAGTAAAAAAACTATAACTCATGGCCCCATGTACCGCAAGTGGATGACATAATAAAAAACAATGTTGGCAGATCTGTGTTAATCAAAGAAATGAGAAGGTGCAAAGTGGTTTAAGAGCAGCATAAAGCATACCTCCTAACATTCCTTCCCTAGAAAGAGGGACTTTACTCGCGCCTGAGGTGCATGCCCCCGATACGTGGATGTGGCCTTTGGAAATTGACTCAGGACTGATGGTAATGCTCATCTTTCCTTCTCCAGACAAGGGCAGCAAAGAAGACACTTCTCTCCAGGAAAAACATCAGGGACAACCTGATACTCTTCAAAAGGTACAGGGATTGGACTGCTGAGGACTGGAGTAAAGTCATTTTACCTAATGAATCCCCTTTCAGATTGTTTGGAGCATCTGGAAAAATGCTTGTCTGAAGAAGGAAAGGTGAGCGCTACCATCAGTCCTGTGTCATGCCAACAGTAAAGCATCCTGAGACCATTCATGTGTGGGGTTGCTTCTCAGACAAGGGAGTGGGCTCACTCACATTTTTGCCTAAGAACACAGCCATAAATAAAGAATGGTAACAAAACATCCTCCAAGAGCAACTTCTCCCAACCATCCAAGAACAGTTTAGTGATGAACAATGTATTTTCCAGCATGATGGAGCACCTTGCCATAAGGCAAAAGTGATAACTAAGTGGCTCAGGGGAACAAAACATAAAATGTTTGGTCTATGTCCAGGAAACTCACCAGACCCTAATCCTATTGAGAACTTGTGGTCAATCCTCAAGAGGCAGGTGGACTTAATGTTATTGTCAATAAAATCCTTTGAATTGCTTGTGATTTTACTTTAGAATACCATTTTTAACACTCATTTATATTTACAACCGTGAAAATCAGAAACTCCTGTGTGAAGAACGGGTAGAACAGCTAGCTGTCAATAAAAGCCTTTGACATTTATGAAATGCTTGTAATTTACTTCAGTATACTATAGTTACATCTGACAAAAAGGTCTAAAAACACTGAAGCAGCAAACTGTGAAAACCAATACATGTGTCATTCTCTAAACTTTTGGCCACGGCTGTAAAGATGTAGTGTGCCACCACAGCCCCCTGCCACCCAGGAGAATTTGTCTGTAGCACTGATCACCCCCCTGGTGGTACACAAGAGGCAGGGAAGTGCAAAGCCTCCCCTGTCATACACCCTGTCAAACTCCTGAGATTTTATATACAAACGATTAGAATAATACAAAGAAGATATTAATAATATAAACATTTTCTTTGTTTATTGTAATCCTTTTTATAGCTAACACTCACCAACTTTGTGGAGATCCCTGGAGCTGCAGGTAGATGAAAGATGAGGCAGCAACAGCCCTGCCTCGGTTCTACAGTCAGACACTGCCTTGCAGAGATGGAGGCAGGTCCACATTATGGGCAGTAAAGCTGAACAGAAATGGAGCTAATAGAGGCATGCCTCTGAGTATGGGGACGGACCTTGTGCACTGATGGATGTGTCATGTGACCAGGAAGTGCACTGTAGTCGGAGCTCAATCAGCAGCAGCAAGAGAAGACACAGGGATGAAGGTAGGAGACTCAATGACCACTGTAGCTTAGTGTAGTGAGGGGATAGTTACAGTGAGTAGGGGGTGAGACAGGCTCCCAGAATTCAGCCCCATCCCCATGTGTGCCTCCCCAGCCATTCACATTACTGCAAGTCACTGACAAGAGAACCTTCATAAATTTCAGCTCCAGGACCATGTGGACCTTAATCTGGCACTGGTCATGTCTAGCATTATACCACACTCCAACTTCCTCTGTCTTTATTTACAAACCATGCTACGTCCCCAAAAATGCATCCTCTCCACCTGTTAGATACTGATTTTATTCTGTGACATATGGAAATTTTGTATGATCCACTTTTTTTCTGTCATACACTCCCTGTTACAGTTGAAATCATCCAAGGTTTTCTAGTGTTGAGGTTGTTTAACTATACATTTGGAGTTGGGAGTAAAATAATATTATACAGATGTGTCCTCACACACAGAGCATATTTATGCCATACTGCGCGAGACACCCAGTGCTACTGAGATGCTCCAAAATCAGTAGATTACCATTTTTAATTAAAATTTTGCATTTTAGTTGCATTAAAAAAGCATTAGAAAAAGTGTATATGAGACGTTAAGCTACAACTTTCATCACATGGGAATTGGTTTTACGCAGATACAAAGGGTGGTATCCTATTATCTGCGGTGAGTTACTGCAGCTACAGGATTTACCCAGGGTTATCTAATTAGCGCCATAAAACATCACTTATGCCATACACCTTTTAATCCAGAGTTTTGAGTATAAAAATTATTAGATAAATACAAAGAAGATATTTTTAAGATATTCTTTGTATTTTTCATATACTTTATATAGTCAGAACTGTGGCATATATGTTAGTATGATAGAAAAGGCTCTGCCTCACCTCACCGCACGTCACTGCTTTGCATGCCCCAGACACGCAAAGCAGAGTCCCCGATAACCAGCTCCAGGAGACCCGTTATTGGACAGTAACACACGGATTCCATGTGTTTTTTTGCCAATAACTGGTGATTTACCACACTGTAAAAACAGTCTGTAATTGGATAGCCTGATAGCATTATCGGGCTAAAAAGCCCATTATTACCCTGCGGTAAATCACTGCATCTAATAGGATACCACCCAAAGTCGCAGATGAAGCACAACGGAACTTGGCGCGAGGAAAGCTGTGGCTATTCGCATCTGAATACTATTTACACTCATTCGACTACAGTTTTGTGCAAATAAGATGCACATTTTGAATGTGGAGCTATTTGGTGCATCTGAAGCCACAGTATAAAAGGTCCCATCTGTAACAACATCAACAACATAAAAAAAAAGAACATTATATAAACTTATTAGGTATAATCCCTACTCCATAATGGTATTGCATTAATATAAAAATTATTATGGGTATATAAATATATTTTCTGATTTTTACTGCTCTGTTTCCCATGATGTTTTAATATATAATATTTTATTTAATATGTGCTAAATAAAATAACATACCTATTTTTTAAAAGTCCTCCATGGGAGATCCTGGAGGAGATGTCCAGGATGGTGTTTGAGGTGTGCTGCAGCAAATTACACCTTTGCAGCCCTGCTCCTGTGTACAATGCAAAATCTGGAGCGTTCCTGAACATTATTAAACAATACGCAAATATGGACATACTGGCGATATTCAATTGTTTGAAAAGTCAGTTGGGTGTCTTTTTTTCCCCCCTATCTAATAGACAGGAAAAAACAGCCAACTTTTCAAACATTTGAATTCCCCCCCACTGTATCACTTCTGAAAACTACTACATTTTTATATCTAGAAAAATAAATGTGATTTTCTGCAAAATCAGTACAAAAACACAAAGGGCTATATGCATCATCGCTTTGAGAGTGATAAAATAAAATGGAGAGAGAAAAAGTACCAGCCTATCAGCTCCTAACTGCCATGTCACAGGCCCTCTTTGAAAAATGACAGGAGCTGGTTGGCGGTAGTTTATTGCTCTCCATTTTATCACTCTCCATGCAAAGATGCATCTAGCCCAAAAACTGTTTAGGTCATTATAGTTCAATCTATCTCTGCTCATGAAGGGGTTAATAATTATGCATTATTATTTGCAAACTAGTTCTCATCATGTACAAGTAGTTTATTTTTATAAACTGAAAGAAAAAGAGCCTTGTGTAGCATGTATCCTGTGGTAGCCTGACACTGTACAAAATATAGAGATGTAGCACAGTATAGATGTAAAACAGGATGGTTTGTTCTTCTTTATAGTCTCAGGCCTTACTTTCTTAACAATAGCACAACCTTTAGTCATCACCATTCTGTGTCACATTGTCATCCACAAGAAGTAATCCCTGAGGATGAGAAATGCATACATACAGTAACCATTACTGTACAGTATTTTTAAACATTTCAGCCTGCCACAACCTCTCTCAGTTCTCTCAGCTTCCCTGACCCATTTTCTGGTAGACTGAGTGTTACTGTCTACCTAAAGAAATACCATCTTGGAGGAATGGTCTCTACCCCTAGGAAATTGAGGTTCTTGTTAGAGCACAGTTATTTCCATTTTACTATCTTTGTTATTTCACATGTGCTGCACATGTTACCAAATATACGTAAGAAATAAGAATAACCGCGCTGTTGCCGGGATTTAAGTGTTTTAGCTGCCCTGAATAAAAATAAACAAGTCAAACAGATACTAAAACAAGGCGCTTGTGACAATGTGTGTGCTGTTTTGCAACAATTTAAATGTTGCAACACTGTAGTGCAATACCTGTAAAAAGAAAAGGATTAGTAATGTTTACAGCTCCTTTAGTGATTATTTCCAATCCTGCCGGATTATTTTATATGAAACCGGCTCCTTATCCCATAAAGATATTTGTACGGGGTGACGGTGACCCTATCTTTCCCTATACTACCCACCTTGTATATAGCAGCGGTGGGGACGAGGTCCTTATTCCAAGCGGTAAGATGAGTGTTTCTTCGTGACCGCTGTATGTCTTTGATCCGTCTTCAATGTCCCGTGCTTTGCTGCGACGGCTGCCCTGAATTCCGGCTTGTGAAACGGAGAGGAGAGGAGACTGATGATTTCCTATCATGTGCTGTGGCACAAAGTATGTGGCTTCATTTATTTTAGGATAGGGTTCCTAAAATAAATGAAGCCACATACTTTGTGCCACAGCACATGATAGGAAATCATCAGTCTCCTCTCCTCTCCGTTTCACAAGCCGGAATTCAGGGCAGCCGTCGCAGCAAAGCACGGGACATTGAAGACGGATCAAAGACATACAGCGGTCACGAAGAAACACTCATCTTACCGCTTGGAATAAGGACCTCGTCCCCACCGCTGCTATATACAAGGTGGGTAGTATAGGGAAAGATAGGGTCACCGTCACCCCGTACAAATATCTTTATGGGATAAGGAGCCGGTTTCATATAAAATAATCCGGCAGGATTGGAAATAATCACTAAAGGAGCTGTAAACATTACTAATCCTTTTCTTTTTACAGGTATTGCACTACAGTGTTGCAACATTTAAATTGTTGCAAAACAGCACACACATTGTCACAAGCGCCTTGTTTTAGTATCTGTTTTACCAAATATACGTGCCTACAAAACATACCTGTGACATAAGACACTGAGTCACAGTATGCATTCATATATTTTCCAATCGGTCTCTTATATCCGGTGTACAGAACGAGAAAGTATATTTATGCATATGTTTTTAAATAGCGTATTCCTGAGTACAAGCTGTAGAATAATGCATTGTGTTTTGGGTCATTGCAAACTGAAAAGCCATCTCAGTTTCACATTTCTTGCAGCTGGGAACAGCATGTTCCTCTCAAGGCATTATTGTAATTTGCTACATTTGTTTTCCTTCTCTTTCCGACAAGTGTCTCAGTACCTGATAAGATGAGTCTTTTGACATAACAATTATCCGCATGCTTCACAATAATATTTCTATATTTTGTAACCAGAGACAGATGGAGCCTGTCACAGTAGGTGGACCTAAAACAATAGTAAGCAAAGCATGGCACTCATATGCAGTCGGAGCAAATACAAGTAGGCCGAATCTGCACATTACTGAGTGAGGGATGGAATCCGGATCGCGGAGCTCGGGATGCTGGTGGTCAGAATACCGACAGAGGCAGTGGCGTAAATTCGTCCCAGTTGCCCGGAGACAAGATAAATATTGGTGCCCCCCTATTTCCCATATTAAGATAAATATATGTATGTATGTGTGCGTGTATATATGTGTGTGTATATATGTGTGTGTGTGTGTGTGTGTGTGTGTGTAGTGTTCTGAAAAAAATGTATATACTGTATTTATACATTTAATTGTCTTTTATTTTAAAATACACATTTCTCAGCAGTCATACCCAGGATTAGAACCCATGACCTGTTACACTGACAGCAGACACTTTACTGATGGAGTTATTTGCTCCTGTAGAGGAAGCATGAGAATTCTAACTATATGAAGTTACGTGTAATTGTCAGTGAAGTATCTTCATATAGTTAAAATGCTCATATTTCCTATACAGGAGCAAGCAACTTCATCAGTAAGGTGTCTGCTTCCAGTGTAATAGGTTGTGGTTTCTAATCCTGGGTGTGGCACTTGTAAAATGTGTATATTCAGTATAATAAACAGGGTGTGATTTGTAAGGTGCAGGGACCAGTGAAGAAGTCGGCCACTGAAAAGACAGCAGCAGGTATCAATTAACTTAATTCAATGGTGCCACAGAATGGGAGGAGAGGTGCCCCCCTTCAGAGCAGGAGCCCGGCGGCAGATGACTCCGTTGCCTCCCAGAGTTCTGCCTCTGGACAGAGGCAACCCAATGCGCAGGATACCGACACCTATCATAGTATGTAAGTATGTTAACCCTAATGCCCTACCCCTCCCTTCTCACAGCCTGATCCTAAGCGCCCCCCCCCCCCCCCCCCGCAGCCTATCCCTAACCCTTCCTGGTGGTGCCTAACACTAACACCCGCCCCCCACCCCACGCAGCCTGACACTAACCTTCCCTTCCTGCAGCCTGATCCTAAACACAGCCCCCCCCCCCCCCCCCCATGCAGCCGAACCTTAACCCTCACGGGCAATGCCTAATACTATCCCTCCCTCCCCGCAGCCTGAACCTGACCCGCCCAAGAGTACTTACGATCGGGATTCCGGCAATGAGGATGACAGCAATCGGCTTCCAGCATCGTGATCTATTTTGGGATCCCGGCGTCAGTCTTTGACCAGAGTCAGGATTCCGGCGTTGGTATTCCCACTGACTGATGCAGCTTAAACCAGCCCTACAGAGGTCCCAGGGATAGCACTTAAGTGATAGCAGGTGCATCGGGAAGTCCTTTGCTGTGAATAAAGCCTGGTCACCACATGACAGCTATTTCTTACAATAAAAAATAAATAAAATGAATCATATTTGCTCTTTCTAACTGTACCCAAAACTTTATGATGTCCCAGCCATGTTGGTGGACATGCCGTCACAATGTTATACACTTGCACGATATCGCTACAATATGTTGTTTTTGGGGAAATCGGAACAACAAATCGTGCTTACCATGCAGTGTGTATGCCCAATTGCGCGCTTCCATGGGTTGCACATGATATCTTCTGGTTGGCCGTGCTGCACAGCTAATCAGGAGATATCATGGGTGAGGTGGTGCAATGTAATGAAGGATGGAACGAGATGTCATTCCATCATTTATTACATCACACAGTGTGTAGGGGCAATCTAGGATGGTTCAGGATAAAGGGAAATCGTCTCGACCATTGGGCAAATTACCTATCATTCTAATGTGTACCCAGCCTTATACTTGCAGCGGAATACATACGATTTACCGGCGGGTGGGATGCCGGCTGTCCATATCCCATTAGTGATAACTTTTGCAAACAGTTTAATGATACTTTAATGGATTTTGTTGAAGAACATTTATCTAAAATACCCTTGAGAAGTTTGCATACCTTTAACTATGTGTTTAGTAATCTAGGCTCAGTAGGCTGAGAATGTGTAACATACTGGGTCTGACTTACCATTGTGTCCCCATATATCATGTACAAATGAATGCCTCAAGTTTGTTAGAACAAACAAATGCAATACACAATCCTCTCCTTTACAGCAGGTCATATTAATTTTCTGCAAATATCTAGAACACGTAATTGTTATTTAAAAATGTAAAACCCTACTTCCACTGTTAATTTTGTGAGGGACAGGGCCGAAACTAGGATTTCCGTCACCCGGGGCAAGGCAATAATTTGCGCCCCCCCTTTCCCCCCCAAAAAAAAAACCACACCAAAAAAAACATAAAATAAACAAACCTTATCAGACTAAAATAATCAGATTATCTTTTTTTTTTTTTTTTTTTTTTAAAGGGGATACTACTGGACAATATTCCCCTATGTGCCAGCCACAAATGTCCTATGCGTCACATGCCCCACCAGTGTGTTCAAGTACATGCTCCTCTGTGTGTCCTCTTACATTGCACTATATCATAACACTTCATCACTGCACTACATTCCCCTATCCACTGCACTACATAACTACACTAAATGCGCCTATATGTACTGCACTGTATACCATATATGCTTCACTACATCACTACACTACATCCCCTTATATGCTACACCACATCAGTGCACTACATGCCCCTATATACTGCAATACATTACTACACTACATACCCTATATGGTACACTACATCCGTGCACTACACCCCCTTATAAGCTACACCAAATCCCCCCCCCCCACCCCCCCCCATCTGGTAGGCAAAGCGGAGGTTGATACTACTAACTGGGAGCACAGTGAGCCTCTAAAGCTTGTACGGTGCACTACACGCTAGTTTCAGCACTGCATGGCAAATAAGAGAGTTTAATACAGTATCCAACATAGGAGAGATCCCAGGTACTGGAGCTCATCTGCACAGCTTTGGAGCCAGCTGCGGGCAGACAAGTGGGTCAGATACATTACCCTAGAAGCTGTCTGCTGTCTCACTGGAGCAGCACAGCACTGCCGTTAACCCCCCCCCCCAAAAAAAAAAACCCTGCTCCTCTGTAACTCCTTGGCTCCCCCTCAAATCCTGCACCCGGGGTGCATGCCCCCTTAGCCCCCCCGCCTCCCCCTAGTTACGGCCCTGGTGAGGGATTTTAAATTTAGTGTTAGTCGTCACTTTTTTTTGCTTAGTTTTAGTTAACATTTAGTCAGTGAATCTCGGTTTTCATTTTAGTCTAAATTTAGTCCTGAAATAAACTGTAGTTGATGAATACTTTTAGTCAAAATTTTCATCGATAAAAGTAACACTGCACATGAAAGTAGTTTACATTACGTGCAGATTTTTCTCGACTGAGTAGATTAAACAGCAAGTCAAGCCAATACTTGAAAGTTAAATCTAGCAAAGGTTGTTTCTTATTGAGATGATTAATTTGAAATGATTACTATAACTGAAATAACGGGAGTGTTTATGCTTCATTAGATATGTCCACTATGCTATTTTTTAATCCTCAGCAGCATTTTGCCGTGTTAGGAGTGAAGTGCATCACTAACCAAACAAGTGACAGACACTAGGTAGTCTTGCTTACAGAAATGCACAGTGATGTCACAGCAACTCTGTTTAAGGGGCATATCTATTAATTATAGGGTTTTAGGCCTAATAATTGTAATTTATTATTGCCACTATTCACGGCAATAAGAAATCAAGTTTCTCCGAGATGAATTGATAAACTTATGCAGGGTCGGGGCCTCCAAATGTGTGTAAGAAGTTAAGTGATGGCTAATGCGATCACTCTTTCAGGGCTCCAGCGTGCTACAGTACTGTGCATGTGATCAGTGGTGTCACAAGGGGAATGCGGGAGGTGCTGCCCATACAAGGATGTCACCCGCCGAGGGGTGACACCAAAATGCCGGCTCCTGCTCAGTGACAGGAGCCAATTGCTGCACTCGGCTCCTGACACTGTGTAGGAGCTGGCACTGCAACCGCGGCACTCCCCTGGGGCAGCCCCACCTCACAAACTCCTGGAGTGATGAAAAAACATGGGGGTCGGTCAGGACGCAAACCCCCACCCCCTCTCATGAAGCCCCACCCCTTCCCTTGAAGCCCCACCCCTTTTCCCCAGCACCGCACCGAGTGTACTTACAGGAAGTGACACTCTTTCAGGGCTCCTGCGTGCTACTGTGCATGTGCGGTCTCCTGGTAATTTGTGCAAAATATAACAGACAATTTTTTTGGGTACCCACAAATATTAAGAATCCCCCAAATGTACCATGGAGGTCCTTCCATCTAGATAAATATTGTTTAACCATTTAACTGGCTAATATTTTTTCCAAATACCGCTCAGAAATTGTAAGGGTTTTTTTTATGATTGAATTAAGTTAAGAACATCTATTTAAAACATATCCAACATGATTTTATAAAAATAATGAAACATTGTTTATAGACATCGGATTTTTGAACATTTATGACTGATATATTGGACCATCGATGATCGAACCAACATCTCGGCTTTATATTTTCCCAGTGGCTACCGTTCTGTGCAGCCGTTGGGTGTACACAGGGGTGTAGTATGGTATGCTGGCGGCCGGGCTCCCGGCGACCAGCATACCGGCGCTGGGAGCCCAACCGCCGGCATACCGACAGCGTGGCGAGCGCAAAGGAGCCCCTTGCGGGCTCGCTGCGCTACGCACGCCACGCTATTTATTCTCCCTCCAGGGGGGTCGTGGACCCCCATGAGGGAGAATATCTGTTGGTATGCCGGGTGTTGGGATTCCGGTGACGGTATACTGTGCGCCGGGATCCCGACATTCGGCATACTGAAGACCACCCATACACAGGGAAGCTGAGGGCTGCTTCTTTTACAATTCCTCCGGAGGCTGCTAATCTTTGCAGATGCGGGGTGGGGGGTGCCGCCGCGCTGCCTGAGCAGCAGTGATTGGCTATACGGCAGGCACTGGGGGAGGGAACAAGGAAGCTGTGAGGGCCCTCTGAGATTGGCAGCTGCTGGATGATTATCTGATGTGACCACGCCAGGCAAATGGTTAATAAATATGCCCCTAAATATCAGAAAAAAAAACATGTGAGAGGAGCTGAAGCTGTCTATGGTGGAGTGCAACAGTACTGATTGCTGATCTAAAAGCAGATGTGGAAAGGCAGGATAAGACTGAACAATGCATTTTACCATCATAGTTCATATCCAAGAATTTTACTTTTTGGATTTAGCGGTAGAGTACTTTAAAGCTCTTACTAATCTCACACTGTTTCTTTGGACTGGAAAAAGTACTTATTCTAAGAGGCTGTTTGACACATGAAATGCACACACTTCTAAACATTACTCTTTGTTTGAGTCATATGTATCTCAACGGCAGTGACTCCTAACAAGTGTTACGAAAGGTTGTCTTATTCTGCTTTATACTTGCTAGATATTACTTTGCACGGCAGTACTATTTATAAATAATGTAAGCACTGTAGACCCATCCACCATAGGGATCAATGATTCCTCTCTATTATATAAAGATGTAAGGTGTGTGCCTAGTCTTCTCCCTCCCCACACAGCTTTTGCAGGCTTTGGCCTGCTAACCATGGGGCAGATGTATTAACCTGGAGAAGTGGTAAAGCAGTAATAAGCGCAAGGTTATAACACACTAGCCAATCATTACGAATTTGAAAAATGACATTTAGGAGCTGATTGGCTGGTGCGTTATCACTCCTGCACTTATCACTGCTTTATCACTTCTCCAGGTTAACACATCTGCCCTCATGTTTTCAAAGTCTGGAAATTTTGTATTGGAGACTTTCTGTTATGTCGACTGGGAATCAGATTAGGATTACTGTCATTCATATATAGGCTACCTGTTTGTACTAGTAAATGCAATCATCAACTGGGCAAGCAGAAAGAAACCCACTTTTGGCGTAACTAGAAATTTTTCTCCCCCAAGCCAAAAAATTATCTGGCGTCCCCCCAATTGCCATTAGAAAAGTGAAGAATTTGCGCGGCGCCCAAATAAGGTGCATGGCCTCGCTAAAAGGGGTGTGGCTTTCCTGCAAGGGGCCTGACATTGCAGGAAAAGACTACCTCATACCCAGGGGTGGATTGGGATGGAAAACCAGTCCGGGAAATTTCTGGTAGCAGCCCTAAAGGGGGTGGGGTCTGTTGAAGAGGTGGGATCTGTCGATGGGGGCGGGATCCCTACTCATAGGGTGTGATTCTGAGTTGGACGCAATTCCAGCCTTCCTTGCATCTTTTGCTGCAGTTGTTCCTGTGACTTTATGCTAGTGAAGTTACAATGCCCTTCCCTGCATCAATGTACATCCATGCATCCAAAGATATACCCACTTTCAGTGTCTACAAATGCTGCAATTGTGCGTTGTGCATCTTTAGATGCCACCTTTGGTCACACCATTGTAACTTTCACCATCTCTATGCTAGGTGCAGTCAGATCATCCCTTTGAGTATGGCCTCCAATGTGAACAAATCAGCATCTCTATAAACAACACTCCCACACTACGTTACATCTGCATCTGATTAGCCACCCCCTGTTACCGCCTAGTAACGCCCAACACATTTCTAATACACTACATTGTGCGTATGTCTGTATCTGTACTGCACATCTCTACAAACACCACGGGATGTACAGTATGTGTGGTGCAACTCAGATGAAAATCATCACTCCACTGCGTCCAACATTACCACTAGTCTGACTCCGATCAGGCCTATAATGCTGTATACTATGCCATAGTGGTGCTTCCTATATAACACTCCACTGTGTCCCACATCACCACTGGTCAGACTCTGATCAGGCCTATAATGCTGTATACTATGCCATAGTGGTGCTTCCTATATAACACACTCTACTGCATCCAACATCACCATTGGTCAGGCTCTGATCAGGCCTATAATGCTGTATACTATGCCATAGTGGTGCTTCCTATATAACACACTCTACTGCATCCAACATCACCACTGGTCAGGCTCTGATCAGGCCTATAATGCTGTATACTATGCCATAGTGGTGCTTCCTATATAACACACTCCACTGTGTCCCACATCACCACTGGTCAGACCCTGATCAGGCCTATAATGCTGTATACTATGCCATAGTGGTGCTTCCTATATAACACACTCTACTGCATCCAACATCACCACTGGTCAGACTCTGATCAGGCCTATAATGCTGTATACTATGCCATAGTGGTACTTCCTATATAACACACTCCACTGTGTCCCACATCACCACTGGTCAGACTCTGATCAGGCCTATAATGCTGTATACTATGCCATAGTGGTGCTTCCTATATAACACACTCTACTGCATCCAACATCACCACTGGTCAGGCTCTGATCAGGCCTATAATGCTGTATACTATGCCATAGTGGTGCTTCCTATATAACACACTCACACTGTGTCCCACATCACCACTGGTCAGACTCTGATCAGGCCTATAATGCTGTATACTATGCCATAGTGATGCTTGCTGTAGAAAATAACTACAAACGAGTCATGCATATGTACATAATGTCACTCCCCTTCTATCTGCTGATCTCTCTCATTATAAAAACATTCAGAGGTGCAATAAATAGAAAATAGCAATTACCAAAACAAAAACAAAAAAGGAAAAAACAGAAATGAAATATTCTGGCTGTCATTGATTTGTTAGTAGTTAGCAGCTGGCGTGACATTATGGTGACCATCACACCACACATGCTGCAGCATACTGTACGGAAAATATATGGGATGTAGTTATGTGATCCCAGCAGCCGGTAACGCGGCCCCAACCCAAATATATGTCACGAATACTATATCTATCTGTATATACCTATATATAGGCACAATAGCCAAAGGGGAAAATAATAATAATAACAATAATAATACTCATAACATGATTGGACATAGATCGAAGTGAAAATTCACGTTTTGCCACATAGTATGAGCCAAAATTCACATTATGCCACAAAGTATGAGCCAACATTCACATTACGCCACACAGTATGAGCTAAAATTCACATTACGTCCCACAGTATGAGCTAAAAGTCACGACGCCCCACAGTATGAGCCAAATTCACATTACGCCACATGGTATGAGTCAAATTCACATTACACCACACGGTATGAGCCAAATTCACATTATGCCCCAGGTATGAGTCAAATTCACATTACACCACACGGTATGAGCCAAATTCACATTATGCCACACAGTCTGAGACAAATTCACATTACGCCACATGGTATGAGTCAAATTCACATTACGCCACACAGTATGAGTCAAATTCACATTACTCCACACAGTATGAGCAAAAATTTACATTATGCCACACAGTATGAGCCAAATTCACATTACGCCACACGGTATGAGTCAAATTCACATTACACCACACGGTATGAGCCAAATTCACATTACGCCACACGGTATGAGTCAAATTCACATTACACCACACGGTATGAGCCAAATTCACATAATGCCACACAGTCTGAGCCAAATGCACATTATGCCACATGGTATGAGTCAAATTCACATTACGCCACACAGTATGAGTCAAATTCACATTACTCCACACAGTATGAGCCGAAATTCACATTACTCCACACAATGGCCCTCATTTCGAGTTGTTCGCTCGCTAGCTGCTTTTAGCAGCATTGCACACACTAAGCCGCCGCCCTCTGGGAGTGTATCTTAGCTTAGCAGAATTGCGAATGAAAGATTAGCAGAATTGCGAATAGAAATTTCTTAGCAGTTTCTGAGTAGCTCCAGACTTACTCAGCCATTGCGATCAGTTCAGTCAGTTTCGTTCCTGGTTGACGTCACAAACACACCCAGCGTTCACCCAGACACTCCCCCGTTTCTTCAGACACTCCCGCGTTTTTCCCAGAAACGCCAGGGTTTTTTCGCACACGCCCAGAAAACGGCAAGTTTCAGCCCAGAAATACCCACTTCCTGTCAATCACAGTACGATCACCAGAACGATGAAAAATCCTCGTTATGCCGTGAGTAAAATACCTAACTTTTGTGTAAAATAACTAAGCGCATGCGCTCTGCGAACCTTGCACATGTACAGTAAGCGACTAATCGCAATATAGCGAAAATCGACAACGAGCGAACAACTCGGAATGACCCCCAATATGAGCAAAAATTTACATTATGCCACACAGTATGAGCCAAATTCACATTACGCCACACGGTAAGAGTCAAATTCACATTACACCACACAGTATGAGTCAAATTCACATTACGCCACACGGTATGAATCAAATTCACATTACACCACACGGTATGAGCCAAATTCACATTATGCCACACAGTCTGAGCCAAATTCACATTACGCCACACGGTATGAGTCAAATTCACATTATGCCACACAGTATGAGTCAAATTCACATTATTCCACACAGTATGAGCCAAAATTCACATTACTCCACACAGCATGAGCCAAAATTTACATTATGCCACACAGTATGAGCCAAATTCATATTACGCCGCACAGTATGAGCTGAAATTTACATTATGCCACACAGTATGAAGCCGAAATTCACATTATGCAGCACAGTATGAGCAGAATTTCACATTATGCCACACATTATGAGCAAAAATTCAGGGACAGAGACAGTGAGAGCTGGGACATAAGGACAGGGAGGGTGACAGCAGGGACATAGGGACAGGGAGAGTGACAGCGGGGACAGAGAGAGTGACAGAGAGGGGGACAGCAAGGACATACATTAGAGCAGTGTTTCCCAACCTCGGTCCTCAAGGCACACTAACAGTCCTGGTTTTAGTGATATCCAGGCATGAACACAGGTGACTTAATTAGTACCTCAATTATTTTGATTTAACCATCTGTGCTGAAGCCTGGATATCACTAAAATATGCACTGTTGGTGTGCCTTGAGGACCGCGGTTGGGAATGCCTTCATTAGAGAGTGAGAAAGGCAGCAGGGTAAGATTACCTAATGAGCAGCGCTGAGGAGGCGGAGGCTGTGGGCTGTGGTTGGTGGCAGCGGTGCAGAGGAGGATGTGGTCAGCAGCGGCAGTGCAGAGAAGGCTGTGGTCAGCAAAGGAGGCTGTGATCAGCAGCAGCGGTGCAAAGGCGGCTGTGGTCAGTGGAGGGGCTGTGATCGGCAGCAGCGGTGCAGAGGAGGCTGTAGTCGGCAGCAGTGTTGAGGAGGAGGAGGCGGTGGTCGGCAGCGGCAGTGCAGAGGAGGCTGTGGTCCGCGGTGCGGCAGAGGAGGCTGTGGTTGTTGGTGGCTGCTGTGGCCTGCGGTTCATCTCTGGCTGAGACTCCCTCTGCATCCAGAATGCCTATAACCTCCATCATTTCAAATCTGCATAATTTCATATAAATATATATAAGTGTGTGTGTGTGTGTGTGTGTGTGTGTGTATTATATATAATTATATACACACATATATATATATATATATATATATATATATTTACACATATATAATTATATATAGGGCAGCTAGTTCTTGTAATCATACAGGCACCATACCAATGTGTTGCAGCCAGGCAGAATTGGCTGGGTGCCTGCTTCTGTTGTTGCACCTACTTGTTTCTGGCTGGGTAAGCTGAAGGTGGAGCCGTTAGTATTAGGATGTCGGCGGGGCGTCTGCTACCCCTTCACTCTGTTCCTCTCACCCTTCACTCTGTGCTTCCCAGCCTGCTCCCACCTCACTCTGTGCCTCTCAGCCTGCTCCCCCTTCACTCTGTGCCTCTGAGCCTATCGCCCTTCACTCTGTGCCTCTCAGCCTCTCACCTTCATGCTGTGCCTCTCAGCTTGCCCCCCCATCTCTCAGCCTCCCCATTCACTTTTAATGCCTATTTCCCCCTCCCTCCTTCTGTGTCTCTCAGCATCCTCCCTTCTCCCTCCTCCATTCATTGATTGCCTCCCTCACTTGTATGTGAGCTAGACAGTGAGGTCAGGCGCCGCTTCCTTACCACAGTATTCAGGCAGGGCAGGGTGTGGAGGGGATTGCTCCCTCCGGCCGTGCGTCGCGGCGGGCAGGCCCTAGCCTGGAGGGGCTTGCATCCGAAAGGATTCAAGCCCCTCCAATCGCGATGCCGGATTTTGAACGGCGCGCCGAGCGCGAGCCAATCAGGGCTCGCGCCTTGGCTGCCAATCAGAGCTCGCAGCGGCGGGCCTATCAGGGCCCACCGCGGCGAGCCAATCGGAGCTCGCCGCGGCGAGCCAATCGGAGCTCGCCGTGTCATAGCTCCGCCCGCTCCCAGCGTCATGTAAGAGACGCTGCGGAGCGGGAAGAGGCAGTCGAGCGGCGGACGGCGAAGAGAGAAGAGCTCCGGGCGAAGACAGGAGACCTCCCGCAGAAGATAGAGGATCCGGCAGCGACGGCGGAGCGGAGGAAGGCGTCAGCGGAGCGGAAGAAGAGGAAGAAGACGTCAGTGGAGAAGAAGAGGAAGGCGGAAAACGGCGACCAGCGGCGGGAGTCCGGCGGAGAGTGCTGCAGCGTGTGGAGAGCAAAAGAGCTAACGAAGCTCCCCGCTGCAGCCTCTCCCTCCGAGACAGGTAGGCGGCCCTGGGCCACCTCCACCTACCTCTAGAACCACCCTAGACCACCAGGGACAGGCGCTAGGCCTGCAGGTATAATCAGGACCCCTCGGCCTGTGCCCACGGTAGGCAGGCCTTCTGCCTGAGCTCCCTCCAGGCCTTCTGCCTGAGCTCCCTCCAGGACTCCTGCCTGAGCCTCCCTCCAGGCCCCCAGCCTGAGCCCCTTCCAGGCCTCTGGCTTGAGGCCCCTTCCAGGCCTCAGGCTTGAGCCCCCTCCAGGCCTCCGGCCTGAGCCCTCCTCCAGGCCTCCGGCCTGCGCCCCTCACCCAGGCCTCCGGCCTGCGCCCCTCACCCAGGCCTCCGGCTGGCGCCCCTCACCCAGGCCTCCGGCCTGCGCCCCTCACCCAGGCTCCCAGGCCTATTGCCTTATACGGGACCCGGGACAAAGTTCTGTGCAGACCGGCCCGGATCGGCTGGAAGTGGGCTGTGCGGCAGCTTTCGAGGGATCCATGGCCGGTGTTAGGAGCCGACCGGCTCCACGCGGTGTATGCTCCAGGGGATTTGGAAGTGTGGAGTAACGTCCCCGTCCCACACGTCGCCATCCCCCGGTCGTCTGGAGTGGGCAACCGTCTGCTCTAGACCCCCCGTCCCCCATTGAGAGCAAAAGGCAGTGGCCGGTGTCCAGTATCTGGAAGGTAGGACTGGTTAGTCGGGGTATACTGTTGGGCCGGGGAATTGTTCTACTGGCTTGTTGGTTAGTGAATGTGTTTAATTAGTCCGGTCTCTGCTAGTTTGGAATAGAACCAGTAGCCTCAGTTGTCGAAGACTTTGTTCAGGCAGGCGTAGTTGGCTGTAGTTGTTGTTAGCCGTTAGTGTAGCCTGTAGTTAGGGAGGCTGCTCTTCTTGCCCCAACAGGAGTGAAGAGGCGCGACAATCAAGGTGACCAGCAAGTCGGGAGTGAGTATTACTCTGTGTCTGTCCTGTCATCACCCCGTATAACCGGTCGGGGGTTTGCTAACGGACGTGAGGACCCCCCTCACCACACAACGTGCGAGAGTGCGAGTGTGTGAGAACTGGGTAGCTGAGGCCTGCGGGCCGGTGATGACCTTCCGCCCAGCCGGTGAAGGTCGCTGCTACCCCTGACGTGCCCCGTACTCCGGACGGAGGCCGACACGCACGTCTCAACCGGTTCGTTCCTTTTTCCTAGGTTCCGCATCACCCCCTGCAAGGTGGTGTTCACGCTGGTGATAGGTCCGGAAGGCAGTTTCCCCTGACGCGTTGGACATCGTCGGTGACGGGAGTTGTACAGGTGGGTGGAGTGACGACACCTGCATGGCAGCAGGCCCTACATCATCGTCTAGGCCTGTTACATTTGGCGTAGTCGGCAGGATGGACGGAGATCAGTCACTACCCACAGCCGAGAAGCCGTGGGGAGATGAGCCAAAACGACTCACTCGGAGAGACTCGAACGCCAGTTCCACTGAGGTGGCCCGGAGGGGAACGGACGACGAGCGACGAAGGTCATCACGTCGACTCAACGTCGGACCAGCCCTCGCCCACCTACCGCGTTACGACGGGCGTAATATGACCTTAGAGGACTGGAAGGCCCGATTGGAGGCGACGTTCCTCATCTACCGGGTGCCCGACGACCTGCAGGTGCCCCTCGCCCTGAATTCTCTGGAGGGCGAGGCTCGCCGGACGATCCTTTTATGACCCGACGATGAACGCGAGGAGCTGGAGGAGATCTACACTATCCTGGGAGATATCTACGGGGACACCTCCTCGGCGGGGACCCTCCGGCAGCGTCTGTTTGGCCGGTTCCAGAGGGAGGACGAGTCCATACCCCAGTACGCCAACGCACTCCAGGAGATGATGGGAGAAGTACGTCGAAAGGATCCCGATGGGTTTGGGGCACTCACCAACACTAGTCAGATATTGCGGGATCAGTTTGCCATGGGGCTCAGGAATGTGCCCCTGAGGCAGGTTATGCTGGATAAGATATCCCAGGATGATACCCTGACCTTCCATCAGGTAGAAATCGACGCCGTAGCCAGGGACCGCAATGCCAATTACGGGCCACACGCTGTATTTCCCCAATGGGTGCAGCCGGTCTCCGCGCCAGTGGCTAGCAGGGAGACCAACCCATTAGAGACCTGTGTGCAAGACCTGAAAGACATCTTCCTCCGGGTGACCAAGGAGATGAGGGAAGAGGTCGCCCAGCTGAGGGATGAGGTGTACTGGCGTGACCAACAGGGTGCGGAGTCCCGGTCCCGTGAGAGGGACGCCAGACGGCCCCGTGGACGAAGCACGGGACCCGATAGCCATCCTGGAGAGGGCCGGGGCCCTCGTTGTTACCGCTGCCATCGGTACGGGCATATTGCCCGGACCTGTACCGAAGCGATCCCGGAGGCACAGTTAAACTGACCTCCCTCGCGGTAACGGGACCACCCGTGGGGGAAAGCGATGAGGGGAAGTCAGCCATTAACGAACAGGCTGAATTGGTATGAGAGTGTCCCGTAGTAGTCAGCCGCCTTGGTTGGAAAGATCAGTCCTGTCTGTTGGATACCGGCTCTCAAGTATCCACCATTTCCGAGGCCTGTTTCCTTGAGCACTACGCTCATCTCAAGAGTGAGGTGTCCGAGAGCTTCATTACCCTCACGGCGGCTAATAACCTACCCATCCCCGTGGTGGGGGTGGTGTGGATGGAAATGGTAGTTTGTGGCCAAGAGCTGGGTAGGAAGGGGCTGCTGGTAGTCAGCAGCCCGGGGCTGAGCCATGGCCCGGTGATCCTCGGGATGAACGTACTCCGACATCTCGACCAGCTCTTGTTCCGGGAAAATGGGCCACGATATTGGAAGAATCTGGGAGTCCGGCGTCCTGTTCAGCAGGCTCTCCAACAGGTGGGACGACGGGGGACCAGGGCCCTAGGGGCTATCGATGAGCACCTGGGTCTTTTGAAGGTTGGTCACCACCAGTGCCTGGAGTTGCCACCTCGCCAAGAGGTCCTGATCCCTCTAGAGGTACGGACTCATCAGAGCCTAAATGGCATGGAGGTGATGGTAGAGCCCACTGATGTGCTGGGAGTAGGGTCTGGAGTGATGGTGGCACGTACCGTGTCGGTGGTGACCGGGGGGGAAGGTCTCCATCCGTCTTTGTAATCTCACCGATCAGCTTTGCCGAGTCCCGGCTGGGACAGTCATTGCTCAGGTGGTGGCGATCCACGAGGATAGCATTCAGGGGATGCGAAAACTCTCCCAGCAGCCGGAGGCTTCCGAGGCATGGGCATTGTCTGTTCGAGTGGAGGAGCAGGAGGGAGCCTACCCTGAGTGGAACGGTACGATTATCCGAACACAGATGGACGTGTCGCTGGAAGAGTGCGCGGCCGGGGACGTAGCCAAGCTGGACCAGATGCTCTGGAATCGGCAGAAGGTGTTCTCCCGGCATGAGGAGGATTTCGGGTACACGGAGGACCTGCAGCACGAGATCCGCACCGGAGACGCCCCCCCTGTTCGGGAGCGGTATCGGCCGATACCGCCCCGGTTGTACCAAGAAGTAAAGAACATGTTGCGTCAGATGCTGGACAACCACGTGAGAGCAAAAGTCCATGGGCTGCACCCATAGTCTTAGTCCGGAAGAAGGACGGGACTATCCGTTTCTGTGTGGACTACCGGAAGTTGAATAGTTGAACCGTCCGGGACGCTTACCCTCTCCCTAGGATCGAGGAGTCCCTAGCTGCACTGGGCAATGCAAAATTCTTTTCGACCCTAGACCTGGCCAGTGGGTACTGGCAAGTACCGGTAGCCCCCCAGGATAGGGAGAAGACCGCATTCGTTACTCCCATGGGGTTGTTCGAATTTTGTCGCATGCCGTTTGGGTTGAACAATGCGCCCGCCACATTCCAGCGGATGATGGAGAGGTGTTTGGGAGACTTGAATTTTGAGGCCTTGCTGATTTACTTGGACGACATCATCGTGTTCGCCGCGACCTTGGAGGAGCACTTTGCTCGACTCGACATGGTTCTCCAGCGGTTGGAGGAGTACGGCCTGAAGCTCAAGCCCCGGAAGTGCCATCTGTTGAAATCCAGTTTGGAGTACCTCGGGCATGTGGTGTCTCGCGATGGGGTGTACCCAACCCCCAGCAAGGTGGCGGCCGTCCAGGAATGGAAGGTGCCTACCACTGTCACGGAATTGCGGGCATTCCTGGGTTGGTGGGGTATTACCGACGCTTCATCAAAGATTTCGCCCGGATCGCGGAACCCCTACATGCCTTGCTTCGAGGGATTGCGACCACGAAGAAAGCTGCCCTGGAAACCTGGGGAGAAGCGCAGAACCTGGCCTTTAACCGACTGAAGGAAAGTCTCACGGAAGCTCCGGTGGTGGGGTACGCAGATTTTGAGAAGCCCTTCGTTCTATACACGGATGGAAGTCTGCAGGGGTTGGGCGCGGTCTTGGCTCATCCGAAAGGATTCAAGCCCCTCCAATCGCGATGCCGGATTTTGAACGGCGCGCCGAGCGCGAGCCAATCAGGGCTCGCGCCTTGGCCGCCAATCGGAGCTCGCCGTGTCATAGCTCCGCCCGCTCCCAGCGTCATATAAGAGACGCTGCGGAGCGGGAAGAGGCAGTCGAGCGGCGGACGGCGAAGAGAGAAGAGCTCCGGACGAAGACAGGAGACCTCCCGCAGAAGATAGAGGATCCGGCAGCGGCGGCGGAGCGGAGGAAGGCGTCAGCGGAGCGGAAGAAGAGGAAGAAGACGTCAGTGGAGAAGAAGAGGAAGGCGGAAGACGGCGACCAGCGGCGGGAGTCCGGCGGAGAGTGCTGCAGCGTGTGGAGAGCAAAAGAGCTAACGAAGCTCCCCGCTGCAGCCTCTCCCTCCGAGACAGGTAGGCGGCCCTGGGCCACCTCCACCTACTTCTAGAACCACCCTAGACCACCAGGGACAGGCGCTAGGCCTGCAGGTATAATCAGGCCCCCTCGGCCTGTGCCCACGGTAGGCAGGCCTTCTGCCTGAGCTCCCTCCAGGCCTTCTGCCTGAGCTCCCTCCAGGCCTCCTGCCTGAGCCTCCCTCCAGGCCCCCGGCCTGAGCCCCTTCCAGGCCTCTGGCTTGAGGCCCCTTCCAGGCCTCTGGCTTGAGCCCTCTCCAGGCCTCCGGCCTGAGCCCTCCTCCAGGCCTCCGGCCTGCGCCCCTCACCCAGGCCTCCGGCCGGCGCCCCTCACCCAGGCCTCCGGCCGGCGCCCCTCACCCAGGCCTCCGGCCTGCGCCTTTCACCCAGGCTCCCAGGCCTATTGCCTTATACGGGACCCGGGACAAAGTTCTGTGCAGACCGGCCCGGATCGGCTGGAAGTGGGCTGTGCGGCAGCTTTCGAGGGATCCGTGGCCGGTGTTAGGAGCCGACCGGCTCCACGCGGTGTATGCTCCAGGGGATTTGGAAGTGTGGAGTAACGTCCCCGTCCCACACGTCGCCATCCCCCGGTCGTCTGGAGTGGGCAACCGTCTGCTCTAGACCCCCCTTCCCCCATTGAAAGCAAAAGGCAGTGGCCGGTGTCCAGTATCTGGAAGGTAGGACTGGTTAGTCGGGGTATACTGTTGGGCCGGGGAATTGTTCTACTGGCTTGTTGGTTAGTGAATGTGTTTAATTAGTCCGGTCTCTGCTAGTTTGGAATAGAACCAGTAGCCTCAGTTGTCGAAGACTTTGTTCAGGCAGGCGTAGTTGGCTGTAGTTGTTGTTAGCCGTTAGTGTAGCCTGTAGTTAGGGAGGCTGCTCTTCTTGCCCCAACAGGAGTGAAGAGGCGCGACAATCAAGGTGACCAGCAAGTCGGGAGTGAGTATTACTCTGTGTCTGTCCTGTCATCACCCCGTATAACCGGTCGGGGGTTTGCTAACGGACGTGAGGACCCCCCTCACCACACAACGTGCGAGAGTGCGAGTGTGTGAGAACTGGGTAGCTGAGGCCTGCGGGCCGGTGATGACCTTCCGCCCAGCCGGTGAAGGTCGCTGCTACCCCTGACGTGCCCCGTACTCCGGACGGAGGCCGACACGCACGTCTCAACCGGTTCGTTCCTTTTTCCTAGGTTCCGCATCACCCCCTGCAAGGTGGTGTTCACGCTGGTGATAGGTCCGGAAGGCAGTTTCCCCTGACGCGTTGGGCATCGTCGGTGACGGGAGTTGTACAGGTGGGTGGAGTGACGACACCTGCACGGCAGCAGGCCCTACATCATCGTCTAGGCCTGTTACAAGGGCACCATGATGTGCGGCAGCTGCAGCACAGTGAGTGACAGGCTGGCCAGCGACAATTCAAATGCGGCGCTGGCCATTAGCCAATCAGAAACAGTAGCCACCGCTTCCGATTGGCTGGCGACCAGCGCTGCATTTGATATGCCGGTGGCGAGCCTGTCACTTTCCCTATGTACTGCCCGCTGATGTAGTCCATTGCCACCCAGGTCTGTGTGTGGGGTGCCTGTGCACAGTGGCGGGCCGGGCTCTGCAAGCAAAAACTACCCGGGTAGCTGCTGCGGCTGCACATGTGCAGCAGCTCCCCCGACGCCCATGTTTTATTGGTCTTTACGGTGCTTCTGCGCATGCGCAGAAGTTCTCACTTAACGCTGCCGGTTCGGGCCTGGCTCAGAGGTGGTGAGCCGCCGCTGAGGGGACAAACAGACCAGCCAACCAGGATCTGGTTCGGCGTTCCGGCGTCCCAATCCGCCCCAGCTTATACCTACATTTTGTAACCTGCACGCCCAGACACTGGCCACCACAGGAAAAAAATAATTCTGGTTCATGCCCCTTACATTACTTGTAATTTTTCCGCCTTATAGTAATGCCCCTTACATATTATGCCAAACACCGCAATGGTGCTTAAACATTATGCCACACATCATAATGTCTGTGACACATTATGCCACACATGCAATGCCCATTATACATTATACCACACACCGCAATGTCCGTGGCACATTATTCCACACACCACAATGCCTGTGACACATTATGCCACACACCGCAATGCCCGTTATACATGATGCCACACACCGCAATGTCCGTGATACATTATGCCACACACTGCAATGACCATTATACATTATGGGCCTAATTCAGACCTGATCAGCTGCTGTGCGAAAAAACGCACAGCAGCGATCAGGTCTAAACTGCGCATGAGCCGGTGCCGCAGTGCGCCGGCGCATGCCAGGGGGCGATGGCCATTTCTGCTTAGCAACTAACTGCCTGTCAATCAGGAGGGCTGGCGGTGTTGCAACGCTGTTTTGGGGGTGCAGCAGGAATGCCTGACCATGCGGTGGGTGGGCCGCTGTGGCTGCATGACGTCACACGCAGCCGCTGCGACCCAGACAGCAACAAGTAGCTCCCTGCCAGCGCGCAGGAGCTGCGCTGGTAGGGAGCTACTCGTCAAGCACAAAAGCATCGCCACTGTGCGATGCTTTTGTATATGTGCGGCGTGGCAGAGCCAGACATGCGGGGCGAACTAGCCCTGTGCTGGGCGTCCCCCCGCATGTCTGTGTAACTAATCGTAGCCGTGCAATTTTTTTTTACCATTTCACTTAATGAAGTAGTCCAAGGAGTTTGGCAGGCAGTTTTTTCACTGCGTGTTTGGGGAGATTGTGCCGGGACCCTTCGGAAGCATGGGGCTCGGTACATGTCTACCTGTAGTACTCCCCCTGTCACTGGGCCTCTACGTAGCAAGTGAAAGTTATGCTGCTGATATGCTAATCAAGGGACTGGTGTCACAACTGCTACATGAGTTCCTGGAAAGTGTAGACTGGAATATATTTGAAGTATTGATATATTTCACTGTTTATTATCTGTTGCATAACCAAACTGCCTTTGCTACAGGACATTGCTGAGATATTCAAGCAGAGTGGAATATTTTATGTAACCAGAGGCAGCCCTGAGCGAAGGGGATGTCAAAGAGGAGTTTACAGTGATGCGCTAGTGGAGCGATGTCACTACTGTCCTAATGAGCATACATGAACTCTTTTCGCCCTATTGTGTAGCGTGTGGCAGTACTGCACAGATTCTATTAAACCTCTTACCATTGCCAAAGCCATTACTTTATACACCACTGTTAGTCTGTATACCGATGTTACAAAATATACCGACCATCTTTGTTAAGGACAACTCTGTGAACAAACCTCCATATCACATTCCACTGACACCAGAGGCGGATTTAGACCTCATTGGACACTAAGCTAGGTACCAAATTAGGGCCCCCCTCCCTCAAACAATCCATAGCACTATATTTTCATTCATGATTTATGCCCAAAACCGGATTAAGGGAGAGGCGACCGCGGCTGCCATCCCGGGCCTATAATATGCCCCACATAGTGTGTTTTTCATCAGCGGAGTCTCCTTCCTGCGGATTAGCTGTTTATTAACTCTCACAGAATAGTGAGACAGTGACAGACGTCTGCTGCTCCAGCGCTGTTCTATGACAACAAGGTACTGTGTAATGTGTATGTGTGTGTGTGTGTGTGTGTGTGTGTGGGGGGGGGGGGGGGCTGCTTCTGCAGCAACTTCAGTAGTGGGGGCCCCACGCCTTCATTGCCATGGGCTCCCACCAGAGTTAACCCAGCACTGTTTATGCCACTTAAATTATTTGTTGTTTTACCCCTTATATTCTGTTACAGTATACTACTTTTCACTTCATTGATTACACCATGTCCCCTCACCTCTGATTTCCATTATTACACCACTTCCCTCACTGAATGTAGCAGGTCCCCATACCCCATTATTACACCCTCACTCACTGACTGTATATGAGTGACCCAGGCTTATTAATTGTAGAAAGCCTCATTGCCAAAAATACTCATTAATCTCACCCCTCACTCACTGACTGCATTTTATAACAGCATTTAATAATACCCATTATTACACCCTTCAGTCAGTGACTGTATTGATTATATATCAGTGCCCCCCACTCACTGATTGCAGTGCTTGTTACAATCAGTGAGGAGGGGTATTGATATACGATGGAGTCACACTAAAGGCACTGATATGTAACCAATACAATCACTGACTGAGGGGTGCCCTAACGGCTATTATAAGGGGGACCTGCTAATAGTGGATGGGGGTCGTGCTACAATTGGTGGGGGGAGGCACTGATATAAAATGCAGGCACCCATACCTTATATAATACTTATTACTACACCCAATAACATTAGTGCTGACTGTATTATATATAAGTGCTTCCCCTCCCCTCTTACTGATTGTAACAGCCTAACAGGTCTCCCATCCGTTATGAGTCTGTTTTGTTCATATGTTTGTAAATCCAGTCATCAGGACACAGAGACATGTGAGTTCACTGCTGTGCTTTTTATTCCATCACCAACTCCAGGCACACTGCACACTGGACTACCCACTTCCCAGCATCCCCCTGGTCCCAGAGACTATCACTGAAGATTCAGGCTTACACAGATTAGTAAGGGAGTGTCTACAAATATTAAGCATTCTAATACACTAACATCACATCCTCTTTTCTTTAAAGATAAGCCCTGTACACTTCAATGCAACAATTAACAACATCATATTAAGAACATCATCTAACACGTTTCAGTGAGTCTCTCAGGTCTGCGTATTTCCCTTTTGGGTCTTTCATACAGAGTCTGTGTTTCATCGACCATGTTGGACCTTTCTAGAATCGTGGTTTGTTCACCATTATGAGGATCATCATACATGTCAGATGAAGGGTATTCTTCAGTCATGTTGTCTTCATTATGGTTAGGTTGAGATCTTAAATCCACCCGATTTCTTCTTACTTCCGTTCCACGCTCTGTACGTATAGTATAAGATCTTGGTGCTACTTGTGCTTGCACAATACCTTTCTGCACCCAAATACCTTTCTCGTGATCTCTGAGATGGACTTGGTCACCCGATTTTAGATCAGATAAGCTTTTTGCTCGCCTGTCATGGAACAGTTACTGTTTTGCCTGTTGACGTTCCTTACTCAGTCTGACCAATGCTGAGTTATGTGTATTAAGCAGTTCATCATGTATCGGGAGATTTGCTCTAATCCTCCTTCCCATCAGCATTTGTGCAGGAGAAAGTCCATTCTGTAAAGGTGTACTGCGGTAGATTAAAAGAATTTTGTAGAAATCTTCTTTACCTTCTTGAGCTTTTTTCATGAGACTCTTTACAGTTTTTACTGAACTTTCCACCAACTCATTTGCGCGTGAATAGTGGGGACTTGATGTAGTATGGACAAATTCCCACTCATCAGCAAATTGCCTAAATTCAGCACTGGAAAACTGAGGACCATTGTCAGTGAACACTTCCATAGGAACAGCATGCCTTGCAAAGATTGACTTCATGCAATTGATTACGGCTATACTAGTAGTTGCATGTAGTGTCTTCACCTCAGGGTAGTTAGAGTAATAATCAGTCACGACAATGTAAGTTTTCCCATTACAATCAAACAAATCTGCGCCAACTCTTTGGTACGGTCTCTCTGGCACTGCGTGAGGACTCAGTGGCTCGACTTGTTGTTTCGATCTATACGTAAGACATAATTCACATGTAGCTGTAGTCTGTGCTATGTCTTGGTTCATTCTTGGCCAATACATAACTTCACGCGCTCTCCGCTTATATTTTTCTTCTCCTAAGTGGCCTTCATGTATCTTGCACAGCATAGTTTTTCTTAGTCATGCAGGTATGACAAACCTATTGCCTTTGTAAATAATACCATCGACAACTGTAAGGTCACTGCGGTACATCCAATAATCATGGATAGACAGAGGGCACGCATGTTTTTCTGCTGGCCAACCTTTCAGAATGATATCTTTCAACACTTTCATTGTGTCATCTGTCTCAGTTTCTTTCCTAATCTGTTCTTGTCTTGCAAGAGACACTGGTAGAGAAGCTACGATCAAACTAACATAGGCTTCTATCTCTTCATCCATCAGACCAGATGTGTATCTAGGGGTCCAAGCGCCCCTGGCAAAGTAAGGGACCGGCGCCCCCCCCCCCCCCATATATTTGAAATGGGGAAGACCGAAAAAAGCGCGTGGCCACACAATAGTACCCCCAATTCAAATTACACCACACAGTTGTGTCCATTATTCACGTTACACCACATAGTAGTACCCCTCAGCCCTCCCTTCCCTGTGTGCCCCTGCAGCAGCCTCAGTCGTCCATTCCCCCTGTGACTCTGCAGCAGCCTGGCCTCAGTCCCCTCCCCCATTGCTTCTGCAGCAGCCATCCACCCACTGCCATCCCCTCCCCATTCCCTGTTCCTCTGCAGCAGCTCTGGATTATCCTCTTGTATCAGTGGCGGCGGCACCAGGCTCCTCAGTCTACACTCATACTTCAGCGAGCGGACGTCATGACTTTATTATGCTGACTGCAGAGTGATCCCGGCCTCTACAGAGCAGGCATGTGGAGATCATGGGAGAGGGTACAGCAGCAGCCAGCCAGAGTGGGGTCGAGGGCTGAATTAAGAGAGGAGGGTCCTGAGGTACTTAAACCCCTGTGCCCCCTATTAATCTGGCTCTGGGTGGGTCAAATCGGGAAAAAGTAGCACAGAGCTGGTGCCTGACCAGCCGATGTCCGGCACCGCACTACAGTTCACCAGCTCTACCATAAATCTCGCCTCTTGCTACCATTAGAGCTGAGGGCCACTTTGCAAGGAATGTTAAATTTGTTTCTTTTTTATTCTTTATTTTTTCATGTAAAACGTGTCCAATGCTCCGAGTTGCCTGTGCAGTGCTCTCAGTGGCATGTTGGGGAATGTTAGAGCATGGCCATAGAATAGTACCAGTTTACATTACACCACACAGTAGCGTCTGTAAGTAACATTACCCCGCACAGTAGTACGCATTATACACGTTACGCCAAATAGTAGAGCCCCTTACACACACGACACTGCTGCATAGTAAGTGATGCTGGGATATCTGAGGAGCCACTCTGAAATTGGGATCCTGGCAGGACGGGAGAATTAGGATTAGGCTGCAGGGAGGGGATTAGATTGCAACAGGGAAAGTTAGGGTTAGGCTTAGTTTACATTAGCACCCCTATCGGGATTTCAGGCAGTTGGGATATGACGGTGTTGGTATTCTTACTGCCGGCATCCTAACTGCTGGTGTCCCATACCTAACCCCACATAATACCCGACACAAGCCTCCGCATATGTGAAGACAAGCACTCAGCAATAGCATGCGCACAGATTTAACACAATTTACAAAAAAATTTGGAAACCAAGGCAACACAAAAGCATGAGAAGGTCGTATATGGATGATACTATGACTATAATACAGACCATAAATATTTTACTAAACATACAGCATGTAAAAGTCATAGACAATAAGTGGTTTATAGACAATAATGTAGTTATATGGGATCCGGTCAGGATCCTGGCAGTCAAAATAACGATGCCGGAATTTCGACACTACTCAGAATGCCGGCGCGGGTATCCCGACATTGATCACTATCCTGGCGCCGGGATCCAGAACAAAGTTTTGACGAGCCACCCAAGAGGTAAGTTGACGGGACGGGGGCGGGTGGATAGGTTTAGGCTGCGGGAGGAGGGTTTGGGTTAGGCTGTGGGGGGGGGGGGGGGTTAGGCAGCATGAAGGGGAACATAGGGCTAGGCAACCCTGGGGAGGGTTAGGTTGGGGGGAGGGAGGGTTAGGGACCACTTCGGAGGGTTAGGGTTAGATTGCAGGGGGAAGGGGGGGGGGGGGTTAGGGCCAGGCTACAGGTAAGGAGGGCTAGGGGGTTTGGAGATTGGTGCCGCTCTTGGTATTTCGACTGCCAACATCCCTAGTGACAGGACACTGATACCATCCCATGATACAGCATTTAAAACGTGTATATAGCGTGTCATGTACATTGCAAAGGTGGAGAACATACTGTAAGTGTCATTTACACATAATACATATTAAAAAAATGCTGTGTGGAAAATATATTAATAAAGCTTAATAAATATGTACAAATTAATAGTTGCTAACAAACTTAAGTACAGCAATCTGCCATGTGTTTGACATGTTCTTATTTCAAAGTGTACACTTCCAACAGTCACAATGAACATAGCATGTGGATTATGTTTTACGTCTACGTCCATCATGGTTTCTCTATTTGGAACAGGTGCAAACGCATATATATATATATATATATATATATATTCATATACATATACACACACACCATACATACACATGGCAGACCAACACATGGCAGACTTACACACACACAGCATACATGTACACACACATATCATACATACCCACAGGGCATACTTACTTACAAACACACACTCAACATACAGTACATATCCGCACAAAAAACACAGACACACACAGAGCATACTGTACATGCACATATAACAAGTATACTGTGCTTACACAAACCACAGGCTGCTGAATAGAGGAGCGGTCTGGCCTCCGAAGTCTGAAATAAGTAATGTGGGTGGAACGCTGCTGCAGGTGGTGGCTGCTGTTTGCTGCTCCTTCTCCCTGGCTGAGCTAGAGTCCGCTGCTCCAGGAACATCCGCTGACTCATCAGTGGGTGCAAGGAGGCTGTTGGACGGCCAATGTATCTGCCTGCGAAGCCGCAGGAAGGCAGGGTGACTGGCTTAACTTCCGTTTTGCGTTCTGCAGCGGAACGCAAATACCGGAAGCACAGCGGTCGTGCAGGCCGGCCGGCAGGTGACATACGCGTGCTGAGCACATGGATGGGTGGGCCAGGCCAGCGGCAATCTCTCCCGCTGTCCCGGTGGCCCAATGTGCCCCTGACTGTATGTTTTATTTCATTCTACCCTCTTCCCGCGGGTGACACCGCCAGGTGGCGCCCCTCCTCTGCCGGCGCCCCTGGCGAGTGCCATCCTGGCCAAAGGATAGATACGCCCCTGCATCAGACCTTCACTTTTGTGCACAGCATGAGAAAGTGTATCAGCAATGTACATGTATTTGCCGGGACAGTACAGCAAGTGTACATCATATTTCTGTAGTCTGATAAGCATTCGTTGAATTCTCATGGGACAGTCATGTAATGATTTAGTCATGATAGCTACCAATGGCTTGTGGTCAGTTTCCACTGTCAATGTTTGACCATTCGCAAACTGATGAAATCGCTCGTATGCATATGTGATCGCTAGAAGTTCTTTTTCTATCTGAGCATACCTTGTTTCAGCACTTGTCAGTGCTCTTGATGCATAGATTACTGGTTGCCATGTATCCTCATGTTCTTGTAACAGCACTGAGCCTAGGCCAAATTGAGAAGCATCTGCTGAAATTCTTATTCTTTTCGCAGGATCAAAGAATTTTAGCACTGGTTGCTCTGTAATGATCTGTTTCAAGTTTTTCCAACTTTCTTCTTGTTCATGTGACCACATCCACTCGTTATCTTTGTCCAACAACCATCTAAGAGAGGCTGTTCGTTCAGAGAGTTGAGAAATAAACTTTCCTAAGTAAGTAATCATTCCTAGGAATCTTCTGACATCGTCTTTGTTGTTAGGACGTTCCATGTTCACTATGGCTGATATTTTCCTTGGGTCTGGTTTTACACCTTGATATGAGACCACGTCGCCCATAAAGGTAAGTGTATTCACGCCAAATTCACATTTGTCCTTGTTTAGCTTTAGATTCACTTTCTTGACAAGTTCCATTACTTGTCTCAATCTAGAATCATGTTCTTCCTTTGTAGATCCCCAGACAATAATGTCATCCATCATTGTTTCAACACCTGGAATATGTTCAAAAATCATGTGTATCTTTTTGTGATATACTTCTGGAGCAGACAATATTCCATATGGTAGTCGAAGAAATCTGTATCAACCTTCTGGTGTATTAAATGTACAAAGCTTTGAGCTGGCCTCATCTAGCTTCATTTGTCAGAATCCTGAAGATGTGTCCAATTTACTGAACCATTTTGCTCCCGCAAATTGCGACATGATTTCATCTCTGGTTGGTAGTTTGAAATGTTCTCGTTTAATAGCTTTGTTTAAATCTCTGGGGTCTAGACATATTCTGAGTTGTCCATTTTTCTTTTCAACAATTACTAAGGAGCTTACCCATTCAGTAGGCTCATCAACTTTCTGTATCACACCCAAGGCTTCCATGCGATTTAACTCTTGTTTCAGTTTTTCTCTCAGCGCAAACGGCACTTTTCTACAGGGGTGTATAACTGAAGAAACTTGTGTGTCTATATTTATTGTATGCTCTCCAGGCAAACAACCTAGACCTTCAAACAAGTCTCTGTATTCTGTAAACATCGATTTGTAGTCATCTTCTACTTGTGATGTCACCATAAAAACTTTCTTTAGCAAGCTTAGTTTCTTACAGGAACTTAATCATAGAATTGGTTGCACATTTTTATCCACAATCAGTAGAGATGTTTTAAACTGTTGTCCCTTATATTTCAGTGTGGGTGGCATTCATGTGACCGGCGGTCTGCTGACCGACAGTCACATGACCTCCTCCATCGTACCGAAGGCTCGCTATCCCGATGGTCGGCATGCCGACCAACAGGGACTATTTCCACTTGTGGGTGTCCACGACACCCATAGAGTGGGAATAGAACCCGTGGCAACCGCAGGAGACCACCGGTCAGCCATACTACACCCTTAAGTGTCACTAAGCATGTACCTTTCACAGGAATTTCCTCCCCAGTGTACCCTGTAACTTTCACTTTGGCTGGGTGAATTTTAGGTTTTACTCTAAAAGTCTTATAGTCTTGAAACAATATTAAATTCACCTGCGCGCCAGTATCAAGCTTAAAGGGAATGACAATCTCGTTCACAGTTAAAGGGACAATACATTCTTTCTTATCTGCACTGCAAAGTTCAATGCAATCCACAAAGAATTCCTGTTTGTTTAACAGCATGCACATTGGATGTTTTACTTTTCATTTTACAGCATTTGGCAAAGCGATTAAGTCTACCACATTTCATGCAGGTTTTACCATAAGCCGGGCACATTTTAGGATTGTGAGCATTTCCACATCTACTACACATTTCCTTATTAGACTGTGGCTTAGACTGCTTCATTCTTGAGAATGGAGGTTTGCTTGGCTCTGTTTCCTGCACTACATGGACAGCAGCATCAACTTCCTTGTGTAACGTTTTGGCTTGAAATCTAGTTATTTCTGCAGATCTACACATAGTCACTGCCTTGTCTAGTGTTAGGTCTTGCTCTCTCAGCAGTCTCTTTCTGAGTCCATTATCAGGTATTCCACAGACAATACGATCTCTAATCAGTGAATCCTTTAAATCACCAAACTCACAGGTTTTACTGAGTGATTAAAGCTTTGTAACATACTGATCAAATCCATCTTCAGACTTCTGATCACATGTGAAAAACGTATATGTTTCATATGTCACATTTTTCCTTGGCACAAAGTAATCTTCAATCTTTTGCATTATAGAATATAGCACCATATTCTGCCCCTCAGCAAACTGAAAACTATTATAAATGTCCAGCACATCCTCTCCTATCACATGGAGGAAAATGGATGCCTTCGTTTTGTCAGCCTCTGTATCAGCTCCACATGCAACAAGATATATATTAAACCTTTGCTTAAATCTTTTCCAGTTTTCAGACAAGTTACCAGACATCAGCATGTCGGTTGGAGGAGTCAGTTTATCCATGGTTACTCACTGTTTGAAGAGAGGAGCACACGGCAGGCTTAGCAGACACTGAGTATCACAGCCTTACAGACTTCTGCAGGATTCTTTCACACTCTGAGAGCACTAGCAGTCCAAGTTAAGCTTCTTCTGACACCATGTTTTGTTCATATGTTTGTAAATCCAGTCATCAGGACACAGAGACATGTGAGTTCACTGCTGTGCTTTTTATTCCATCACCAACTCCAGGCACACTGCACACTGGACTACCCACTTCCCAGCATCCCCCCTGGTCCCAGGGACCATCACTGAAGATTCAGGCTTACACAGATTAGTAAGGGAGTGTCTACAAATATTAAGCATTCTATTACACTAACATCACAGAGTCTGACACCCATTATTACATATACCCATTATTACATATCAGTGCTCCACTGATTGTAGCAGGCACCTCCTATACACGGTGGTAGTTAAAATAGAGTTTAATAGCATATTGATCACCAGTCAGTGAGTGCCTCCACCCTAGCCATGTTTGTAGCAGGCAGATGTTATACACTGTATTTAAACTGACACTTTCCCCGCCTGATTGGAATTTGAAGTAGGTGGATGTTATACTCAGAGGCGTCACTTACTTGTAAAACACCCAGTGCTGGAACGGGCAAAAAGTGGCATGGCTTCATGGTAGGGGTGTGGCTTCATGGCATGGGGCGTGGCTAAGCGGCCCGACCCCCATTTTCAGCACATCGTGGGTCTGGGGCATGCAGGCTTCCCCCGGAGACTGGGCATCTGCAGTGCTGGCTTCTGCACTGTGACAGAAGCCAGCACTTTGGTGTCACCCCTCGGAGGGTAATACTCGAGTGCGTGTCGCACCTCTCACATCCACCTTGTGACTCCACTGGTTATACTGTAAGTACACTGGAATATCTCATGTTCATCTGACCTCATACACACGTGTGTTATGACAGGTCGAATGCACAATACTACAGGACTGGAGACACAGGCGTGCACTTGAGCCAGCACCTAACAGCTGTCTTATCACTCACAGACTGCCGGGAGTATTCAGCTAGCCCAGCTCTTGGACAATTTCAGTGGTGCACGCGGTCCCCTGGAAATTCCCTTTATACAGCCTTATAGGTGGGCCACTGGGACCCACAGGGCCCTAAGCAGTTGCTTTGGTTGCCTTGTGGTAAATCCTCCACTGACTGATACCTATTAAAAGCAAACAGGGTCTATCAATAGGTTAGATCAATAGACTCCACAATAGTAAATACTTTGTGTATGATCTTTGCACCCATACCAATTGTCCCCAGATAGGACAGTCCTGGTTTCATAGCTCTGTCCTTCTACTGATCCGGGCAACTTTCAGTGCATATTTAATCTGTATTTTGAACTTCACTTACAGTTTGAAACTCAAATGACACACCAGACCAGTGGTCCTCAAACTTTTTTGAATCACAGCGCCCTAGAGTATCAGAATTTTTTTAACGGCACTCCTAGGCCAAAAGTTTCTTATTGAGACATTTAGAAAGAATTCCTTAATTAAGTAAATTGTATTTATAGTCACCATTAGGTTTTACTGTGTGGTGAGGGACAAGAATTGCTTCTGTTTGTCCATATATTTTAAATATAATAATTTTAAATAAATAATTTTAATTGGTCCTGGACCACCAACCCAGGGCACTCTTGCAAGTGTTCTGTGGCACCCCAGGGTGCCATGGCACACAGTTTAATGAGAACCACTGTACTAGACCATGATTTTGCAACAGAAAGTTTTTGTCTATGGTTGGTAAATTGTCTACTGTGAAGTATGCCTCGTGTGTAATGTTAATTATAATGGAAGAGTTCAAAAGTAAATACAGATAGTTAAAACTTTAAAGGAGTGCTACTTTTAATAGTAAGGTCATAAAAATGACCTTAACAATTTTGCATGTCTGCAGTATCATTGTGCCTGATCTGGCACATCGACCACGAAGCAACCAGTTTGTGCCAAGACGCTGGCTTTGTGGTCATGCATAATTGTTGACTGAACAATGAGTTTTTCTGCACTGTCACAGTTGTCACAAAGTAAGCACATTTCTTTTGCCTAATTCAGAGCAACTAAAACAAAAATGGTCTTTGTAAGCCTGTCCTTAATTTGCAAGGGGTTATAGTTTATATAGAACAAATAGATTTTAACTTGAGGAACAGTAAACTTGGCTTTTAACCACTTAACTGGCATGGTCAGGTCACATGCGACCACGCAGCCCCATGGTGTACCCCAGTTTTTGATGAGGATATCTGTTCTGCAGACGTGCATAATATAATATTTAAATATTTTTAAAAATACTTGTTAAAGTGCTTTTTAAACTATATTAAATAAATAAATAAAAGTAAAAATAATTGTTTTTGAAGGGAAAAATCGGGAGCCTATGTATACACAAATACAATTGTAAAACTAAAACCATAGTTCCCTATTTGGTCATCCCTTCCGGGAGATGTTGACGCTACAGATGTAGCCCCCCTCATCATTGCCGCAATGCATTCTCATGTGCACAGAGTTAATCCTACGGATCCTGGGTGTGACTATTTGCAAGTGCCCGCTAACATGTGCATGCACCGCGAGAAACTAGTCACACCCATGAATAGTCACAGGTGCGATGAGAGCGGCAAGATCTGTACAAGGGGCAAATGCTGATGGTGAATCCGTCCTCGTGCAGCAATCCAAAAGTTGGATCCAGGGGGACTCCCCCAAATTTTTGAATCTCCTGGACATTCCAGGAGAGTAGACAAGTATGATAACAAAATTCCTGACACTTGTGTGATTGGCACACTACACTTTTCTCTTCTTACTGTAATTACCTAATAATAATCTCCTATACTGTGATATTTTAAAACTAATATTAACTGTGGTGAATGTTTATCCGTTATGTCCTTTCATCTTTTATTTAATGTTTTTTGTTTGTTTTTTACTTTAGTGCATGATTTACCACCCATAACCCTGTAGATCCTTATCCGTTAGGAATTTATCTAGCCCATTCTTAAAAGTAACGATTGAGTCAGCCATTACTACTCTCTGAGGCAGGGAATTCCAAATACTTATTGTCCTTACTGTGAAGAAACCTTTCCATCTCAGGCTGCAAAATCTTCTCTCCTCTAACCTAAGCGGGTGTTCGCGTATCCTTTGTGTTGATCCTACAAAAACAAGTCCCCCGCTAGCACTGTGTATTGTCCCGTTATATATTTGTAAATGTTAATCATGTCCCCTCTTAATCTCCGTTTTTCCAGTGTAAACATGCCCAGCCTAACAAGCCTATCATCGTATTCCAGCGTCTAAATCCCCTTAATCAATTTGGTTGCCCGTCTCTGAACCTTTTCTAGTTCCAGGATATCCTTTTTATAGTATGGTGTCCATAAATGTGTATAGTATTCAAGATATGGCCTCACTAGTGATTTATATAATGGGAGTATAACATTCTCATCCCTTGCATCAATTCCCCGTTTTATGCATGCTTAAACCTTGTTTGCTTTTTTTGCTGCATTCCTACTTTGGGTACTACCACTAAGTTTGTTATCTATGTGAATACCTAGATCTTTTTCCAATACAGAATTCCCGAGTTTTTCCCCAAAAGTGTATTACATTACATTTGTCTATATTGAACCTCATTCTCCATTTTGCTGGCCAAGCTTCCAGTTTAATTAAGTCGTTCTGAAGAGACTCAGCATCCCCCTGTGGGTTTATAACCTTACACAGTTTGCTATCGTCTGCACACATTTACACCATGCTCTCTAGACCTACCTCTAGATCATTTATGAAGATGTTGAACAGTAGTGGTCCAAGTACAGACCCTTGTGGCACACCACTTAGCACTTCAGTCCATTTTGAAAAAGTTCCATTTACCACCACTCGCTGCTCCCTTTTATCCAATCAATTTCTAACCCAAGTGTATATTGTGTTCCCTAGCCCAAGTTCTCTTAATTTATAGATACGTCTCATGTGAGGTACTGTATCGTAACTTTAGCAAAGTCTAAAAAGATTACTCCACCTCTTTACCATGATCTAGGTTCGCACTAACTGTTTCATAAAAGCCTATTAAGTTAGTTTGACATGATCTATCCTTCACAATCAGTTAAATGACAATACAGTGGGAGCAGCTAAACTATAATACTTAAAGAAAACATTCAATGTTATTCTGGAAGGTTGATCATACGAATTGAAACAGGCAGTGCTTAGGCCACAAAGTTATGCCAAGTTACCTCATGATATAGATATTACGTTGGGTTGTAAATAATTATACTGTTTTGTCACTTACAGTAAATGTATGCCTCTTCCCGACAGCCCAAATGCCAAGCAATAAGAGCTACTTAAGAAATGTTTACATTTGCACAGACATACATACATACTGTACTGTACGTTCAAGGCTTTGTGGCCAGACACAATCCATAAAGTAAAGGAAAAGCAGTATGCCTGAAGTAATGCAATAAAAAAAGCTAAAGTATAGTAAGGGGAGATATATATATTCATGGCTGAATGTCAAGTATAGTAAACAGATACTGGCAGCCATATTATTATTATTATTACTACTACTACTACTACTACTACTATATTATTTATATAGCACTAAATTTTTATCCAGTGCTGTGCAGAGAATATTGATTGTCATTTACATTAATACTTGCCCCATTGGAGCTTACAGTCTATGGAAATAATGTTTCAAACATTGAAAAGACTGGAGAAGAGGACCAATTGAGAAGTTGCCCATAACAACCAATCAGCTTTGAGGTAGCATTTATGAAGTAGTTCTATAAAATGATAGGTAGAAGCTGATTAGTGGCCATGGACAATTTCTCCACTGGTCCACTTCTCCACTCTTCACTGTTTGATACTTCAATCTAAATTCCCGAATACACATACGTACTAGGGGTTAATAATTTTTGGGATCAGAATCCTATTAACTTTCCAGTCTGTTTTTGGAGTATGGGAGGAAACTGGAAGACTCAAAGGTATCCCACACAAATAAAAAGAGAACATACAAACTCTACACTGATATTGCCGTAGCAGTTGGGATTTGAACGCATTTCCCCAGGTCTGTGAGATAGCAATGTTAACCATTACTCCATCATGCTATCTCATATGTGTTGTCACTGAAAAGAAACAAAACACACACTCAAATGTTTTATAATATCCACATAATTGGGGATCAATGATACATTTCTATATAGAAGACTAACCGATGCTGTAAGTATATAATGGTATCGGGTCAACAGCAAAGTATGTTCAAGTTCTGTTCTGGACTCTCAGTTCCATGCCATAAACATGACCTCCCAATCACTGATTTATAGAATGCATAGGTGTTAAATGTTAATACAAACATGTAGAGAAAGGGCATGATCTCTGGAGAAACACTACACTGGTATGTTTTACTGCATGTTTAACCTACAATAGGCCCTATGTATAAACAGACTTTTGCATAGACAGCAAATGTTTCACACTGGCATGGTTACATTCATAGTTTTGTCTCTCTTGAATTATCACATGTCATAAAACAGTGTATCCTAAACATCTGCCATTTCCATTCTCATTAATTATTGCCAGAAGATTGGACACATCTGCATGTGAACACCATAAATGAGCTGGGGATTCCGAAACATTTTAATTCAATTCCTTGCTGAGGATTGCACCACGTGTGGTATGGCTTGTAGGATTACATGGGAGATTTATGATACTCATCATTAGGATGTTGGTATTTACATGGATTAACAGGCTGTCCAAATGCTTGCTCACACCATACCACATGCTTACACTTCCGTTTTGTTCAAGTTCACTGCAAAAATAATAAGTTTATCAGTCACATAAGGTATACCTTGTACTGTAGTGCAGAATGGTGAGATCCATTCCACCTATCACTCCGACTCATGCTTTTTCCTGTGTTGGCACGTGTTTGTATTTAATACTCTCTACTTTAAATATTATTATCCACATCCTTCACTTTGAGGTCTTTTTAAAATGGACAGTGTTATATACTGTAGCTTTACTAACATTGTGTTTCCCCTTCTTCCACCATGCATTTACTGATATGTAAAATAACAAAATGGAATGGGAAAAAAAAGCAGGATCGATCATTAACACAGCAAAACATTAATTGATTTAGGGGGTAATTCTGAGTTGATCGCAGCAGCAAGTTTGTTAGCAATTGGGCAAAACCATGTGCACTGCAGGGGGGGGGCAGATATAACATGTGCAGAGAGAGTTAGATTTGAGAGAGTTATTTCGTTTCTGTGCAGGTTAAATACTGGCTGCTTTATTTTTACACTGCAATTTAGATTTCAGTTTGAATACACCCCACCCAAATCTAACTCTCTCTGCACATGTTATATCTGTCCCCCCTGCAGTGCACATGGTTTTGCCCAACTGCTAACAAATTTGCTGCTGCGATCAACTCAGAATTAGGCCCTTAGTGCATTGTCTGATGTGTAATACACCCATGTATATATACAGTATATATATTGTACAAAATAGGTATGTGTGATATTATTTTTGGTGTGCATGGTATAGCTATGTAAGAGGTAGAGCAACTGCAGGATACTGATTCCTCTCATCCCACAAGGTGGTGGGGAAATATTACTTGGCAAGAAAAGCATGCTCCAGTTTGTCTAGAAAGGCAAATATGTGCAATTTCCACACCTTGAAGTTTATTATACAGGATGATATAATAGCCACATAATTGGGGATCAATGATACATTTCCGTATAGAAGACTAACCGATGCTGTTAGTGTATGATGGTACCGGGTCAACAGCAAAGTATGTTCAAACTTGTCAAGAGAACAAGTGGAGATATTGCCAATAGCAGCCAATCAGATTCTGCCTAGCACATGTTTATAAAATGACAGTTAAAAGCTGATCGGTTACTACAGCAACCTCACTTTTTTCTTCAGAAGGTTTGCTACATCTCCCCCAAAATATCTTCCCACAGAGCAAAACCTTGTATTTGTGTGTATTATTGCAGATACTCCATGTGCCAAATGAAAAAATAAAAAAACAAAACCAATCCTGCTAATTAATATAAAGAACATCACAAATCTCCAATAGAGAAGAGATGAGCACTTCTATAATAAACCATGTGACATCCTTACTACTTGTCATCACTGTCCTTACTTATTCTGTCTATATCGGGCTTGATTCATGTTTGTAAGTAATGCAAATTATCAAGCAACTGGACAAAACCATGTTGCACTGTAAGTTGAGCAATTTTAAATTGCAGAGATATTTAGATTTGGGTGGGGTGTGTTCAACTGAAATCTAAATTGCAGTATAAAAACAAAGCTAGCATTTCTGGGCTATATGCAAAAGCAGGCAGTATTCACCCTGCATAGAAAACATATAACCCAGTCTAAATCACTCTGCAAATGTTACATCTGCCCCACCTGCAGTACAACATGGTATTGCCCAGTTGCTTGATAATTTGGTTTACTGACAAACATGAATTAGGCTCTAGCCATATCATATGTTCCTCTGTGTTACATCATACTTGCCTACTCTTCTGGAATGGCCAATAGAGCCGCACACAACCTCCCACAAACTGGGGGGTCGATGACGTGATTTCCATTTAGTTCAAGTTCATCATGGCCCCACCCCCTGCCGCACAATGTCTGTAATTTCGGCATTGTGTAGCAAGGGCAGGTCCACAATGACGCAATTTTACGGATCTGCCCCTACCTAGCATAACCCCCCTCCATCACGCCCCCAGTATGCCGCGCCACACTCCCTGCCATACTGAGGAGGCAGCCAGAATATCAGCAAGTATGTGTTAAACACATGGACCCCCATCCCCCCCATATAGTGTTTGTGTTTTTCCTTTTTTTTTTTTTTTACTACATCTCCTATACATCAGTGAAAACGGCAAGAAAGAAAGAAATAGTAACAAAAAATCCCTTAAAAAAAATCATTGCATTTTAGACCCGTCACAAGTTCAGCAATGTGCATTTAATGCAAATAATATACTGTTGCCCTAGCTCCTACAGTATGAGGCTTTAGATCAAGTGTAGTCTGCTAAAGTGTAGGTATCCAAGCATGATTACAAAGGGGTAAAAGTCTGTATCTGTTTGTTTCAGGGCTCTGGCGATATCCCCACTGCTATTCAGAGCGTTTCTGCTCCTCACAAGTAGTTCTTGCAGTATGCCACATTTGCATTGAGCTTTGACCCGGATGGAATCTCATAAAGCCTCTCCAGCTTTGCATGACCCCTATTGATAGGTAAAGGGTAGCAGGCTGTAAGGACTGCAGTAACAGGTGAAATTAGAGGGACCTCATGATAAATCTATGAATTACCTGTGGTAGTCCTTTTGTTTAACCCCTTCCTAACACAAAAGAGGGGTTAGCACTTACTCATAAATAGACACCTTGATCTTGGTTCTAACAACCAATAAAGCATTTCATTGTTTGCACTAGATAATTTTGGTTCTTAAATCTGATAAAATGGTCAAATGGCAACTGTGCTGTGATCCTAGGATGAATTATTTAAGTACAACATGATTTAGTACTTGAGTTTGAAACAATTCTTATTTGTCTGAACAGTAACACGTCCTTTACTCAGTAAACATCAGAAGGAAATGTGGCACTGTCCTTAAGAGTGTGAAATTAGGTTGTGCTCACAGCCGATATTCTAAATCCTTTAAAATGTACAAAATGCAATTTGCAGGTGTCTAACACCTGTAACAGAAGTGTCTCCCAAATAAAACAAGCCAGGGAGTTTTATGCCCTGGGGTCGAGGGTCATTCCCAAGAACGCATAAATATTACCCAGAAGTTTTCAACAAGCCAAATGGGTTCAGCATCCAACAATAACATTCAAAGGAGTCTGGAATCTAGTTTTATACACTCAGTTAGCTCAGACTTATTTAGGCAGTGGAAAAAAAAGATGGAGTTGTAACTTCTCTGGTATTAAGAGAAATGGTCACAACCTGCACCATATCAAATTTTACTACACCATAAATTGTCATTAAACAACCCAAAGCTGTGATAATCTATAGCTCCATTGAAGCCATGTTGTTATTTCAGTGATTAGAATTGATGTAATGTTATATCATGGTGTAACATTAGTGGAATAACAATTTATTTAAGGAATTTCTGGCTAGTGTTATTATTTAGTTGCATATTACAATTATTTTATTATTTTATTGCTGAGGTAATATACTGAAATGGTAATGAAATACCGAGGTATGACTTACATGTGAACACTATAAAGTACTGCATACAGTCTAACACGCTGTAAATATAATGTTTAGGCATCATGGGAACAAATGTTCTAGGCCATACGGCTGTTATGGGAAGTAGTTTTAATGAGTGAAGTTAGCACATGTAACGCTGTTGTAACAACAATGAGATAACGTGTTTACACTCAGTATACTGACAATTAAACAATGATGTACAATTAACAATGGGGTGACATGTTTATACTGGGCAGCAGTTCACAAAAATATCATTTTGGAACTGGATAGAGTTCAGAAACAGAAACAAAATTAATAATGGGAATGAAAGATTTCACTTAGGAGAAAAGCTGTGCAAAATAGGTTTGTTTACACTGGGGAAGAGGCGTCTTAGGGATAAGATAACCATATAGAATTGACAATGCTTATGGGTGAAAAAGAATAATACATTATTAGGGCATCTTATATCAGAGTCTGAGGGAGATATGCCTTAAGAATGTAAAAAAGACTTTACCTTCACTTTATGTAAGTCACAAAATTTAAATTCAGTCAGATAGAATGCTGGTCTGGGAAGACATCAGATTGCTATCTTGGCGTGAGGGTAGCATTTTCCCCTTTTAAGGCAAAATTGCAAAGAGCTTTTTTTTGGCATTGTTCTCTATCAAGGCTACAGAGGGTCTAAGGATCTGTTAAACATTTAGCTTGAAGGATTTATGCCTCTTTTATACATCACATATTATGTAACAACATAGCAATTAAATAGTAATGTAACAGTGGTACAGGTTGAGTATCCCATTTCCAAATATTCCGAAATACGGAATATTCCGAAATACAGACTTTTTTGAGTGAGAGTGAGATAGTGAAACCTTTGTTTTTTGATGGCTCAGTGTACATAAACTTTGTTTAATACACAAAGTTATTAAAAATATTGTATTAAATGACCTTCAGGCTGTGTGTATAAGGTGTATATGAAACATAAATGAATTGTGTGAATGTACACACACTTTGTTTAATGCACAAAGTTACAAAAAATATTGGCTAAAATGACCTTCAGGCTATGTGTATAAGGTGTATATGAAACATAAATGCATTCTGTGCTTAGACTTAGGTCCCTTCACCATGATATCTCATTATGGGATGCAATTATTCCAAAATACGGAAAAATCCCATATCCAAAATACCTCTGGTCCCAAGCATTTTGGATAAGGGATACTCAACCTGTATTACCTACAGAGGGGCACTTTTTTCCATGCCATAAACTGGATCCTAAAAGAAGTCTCCAATAACTATTCCAAATATCAGTTCCCAGACTTCATTTTTACTCAGATCTCTATGTTAATAACATAATTCATGTAAATGCTCAAATTAAAGAATTTGGTAGAATGATTAACTGAAAATTGGGTTATGATATACACTATACAAGCAGACACTCCAGTGTATTATGCAACAACCAAATTCCTAAGATGCTACCAAGTTGTTTATAATTGCAGGAACACCCAACTTTTACATCTCTGTGATGCAGGAATCAATTATGGACTCTACTTCTCTCATAAGGAAGTGCTTGTGTACCAGTAACGCCATTAGCCTGTAATCCATGCCTGACCATCTTAGAGACTAGTCTGAAATACCGGATGTACATCACTTTTCTTCAGACATTAAATAGCACAGTTTTTAATAGAATCTCACACAGGAAATGAAGTAACAGTATAATAATGACATACAGTAAATGCAATTGAACTAATATTAAAACAACAATGATCAAGTGTAAGTTTAATGTTATACATGATCATAATTTTTTGTACATTACTTGCAACGATATAACTGATTCATGTACCAATGATAGAATATGCAACTGGACTATATGGAATGAATGATTATACATGAGAACAACATGTAACATGGTAAGCAAACATATAATATTAATATGTTATGTGACATGACACATCCAATAGCTTAACCATAGGCAGTATATGATTTTTTAGACCTGTGGTTAGAATGTTTTTGTCTCCCACGTCCTACAAATATGATGTCACATATCTTCTGTGCAATCTTGCTGCATATTTTTGGTACACTCTTCAGATGCAGTCAAGGGACTAGTAGTCCTATTACTGTACCTCCCTCAAAGAGAGCTGTTGAAAGTTTTGGGTGCAGAGTGGGTTGCATGGTGCCACCTTGACCTCATGCCCAATGCATCCATTATAAATATGTTACTGAACAAACCTGTTTCAATTTATCAAAATGTGTCTGGGTCATCTCTGTAACAACTTTTTGCATGACTGCATTACGGTCATTGGCGTTTCTATATTTGGTGGCACCCATGTTTTTATATTTACCTTTCCAGAGTCCCATGTCAGAAGCTGCAGCCGCGGCAAAGATCACAGCCAAAATGGCTGCCACACATGCACAGCAGTGAAATTAGTCTCAGGAACATGGCATAATTCCAGAGCCTACTGCGCCATGAAGAGGAGAGGGCCCACCCGGAGTCTGCACAGGGGCCCCTGCTAATGGCCTTATTCATAAGTGTACGCTATGCCAAAATTTACACAGAAGAGCAATGATTGGCCGACTACACATGCACTGTGATCGTACTGTGTACGAGCCAAGGTACCTTAGCGATGTCGCTGGCAGTGAGGATTTCTTTGCAAAGGGATTGACAGGCAGGGACCATTGTGGGCGATTATGGGGAGTGTCTGCAAAAATGCAGACATGTCGCAACCATTTTTGGGGCATGGCTCAGGCTGCAACTGCGATCCTGCATGCAGATAAAAATAAGATTTTAAACCTACCGGTAAATCTTTTTCTCGTAGTCCGTAGAGGATGCTGGGGACTCCGTAAGGACCATGGGGATAGACGGGCTCCGCAGGAGACATGGGCACTTTAAGAAAGAACTTTAGGTATGGGTGTGCACTGGCTCCTCCCTCTATGCCCGTCCTCCAGACCCCAGTTAGAGAACTGTGCCCAGAGGAGACGGACAGTACGAGGAAAGGATTTTTGTTAAACCAAGGGCAACATTCACACCAGCCTACACCATTCACACCGTATAACTTGTGATAAACTAACCAGTCAACAGTATGAAAACAACATAGCATCAGTCCGAGACCGATGAAACTATAACATAACCCTTTATTAAGCAAAAAAGTCTTGCAGAAGTAGTCCGCACTTGGGACGGGCGCCCAGCATCTTCTACGGACTACGAGAAAAAGATTTACTGGTAGGTTTAAAATCTTATTTTCTCTTACGTCCTAGAGGATGCTGGGGACTCCGTAAGGACCATGGGGATTATACCAAAGCTTCTAAACGGGCGGGAGAGTGCGGATGACTCTGCAGCACCCATTGAGCAAACAGGAGGTCCTCCTCAGACAGGGTATCAAACTTATAGAACTTTGCAAAGGTGTTTGAACCCGACCAAGTAGCAGCTCGGCACAGCTGTAGTGCCGAGACCCCTCAGGCAGCCGCCCAAGAAGAGCCCACCTTCCTAGTGGAATGGGCCTTGACCGATTTTGGTAACGGCAATCCAGCCGTAGAATGAGCCTGCTGAATCGTGTTACAGATCCAGCGAGCAATAGTCTGCTTTGAAGCAGGAGCGCCAACAGTGCTTCTGTTTTTCTGACTCTAGCCGTTCTGGCCACGTAAATTTTCAAAGCCCTGGCTACATCAAGGGACTCGGAATCCTCCAAGTCTCGCGTAGCCAAAGGCACCACAATAGGGTGGTTCATATGAAAAGATGACACCACCTTAGGCAAAAATTGAGGACAGGTCCGCAATTCCGCTCTATCCATATGGAAAACCAGATAGGGGCTTTTATGAGACAAAGCCGCCAATTCCGACACTCGCCTAGCCGAAGCCAAGGATAAAACATGACCACCTTCCAAGTGAGATATTTTAACTCCACCGTTTTAAGTGGTTCAAACCAGTGCGACTTAAGGAAACTCAACACCACATTAAGGTCCCAAGGCGCCACCGGAGGTACAAAAGGAGGCTGAATATGCAGCACTCCCTTCACAAAAGTCTGTACTTCTGGGAGAGAAGCTAATTCCTTCTGAAAGAAAATGGGTAAGGCCGAAATCTGAACCTTAATGGAGCCTAATTTTAGGCCCAAATTCACTCCAGTTTGTAGGAAGTAAAGGAAACGGCCCAGATGGAATTCTTCCGTAGGAGCATTCCTGGCCTCACACCAAGAAACATACTTTTGCCATATACGGTGATAATGTTTAGCCGTCACGTCCTTCCTAGCCTATATCAGAGTAGGAATGACCTCATCCGGAATGCCCTTTTCCGCTAGGATCCGGCGTTCAACCGCCATGCCGTCAAACGCAGCCGCGGTAAGTCTTGGAACAGACAGGGCCCCTGTTGCAACAGGTCCTGCCTTAGAGGAAGAGGCTACGGATCTTCTGTGAGCATCTCCTGCAGATCCGGATACCAGGCCCTTCGCGGCCAATCTGGAACAATAAGAATTGTATGTACTCCTCTTTTTCTTATTATTCTCAACACCTTTGGGATGAGAGGAAGAGGAGGAAACACATAAACCGACTGGAACACCCACGGTGTCACTAGGGCATCCACCGCTACCGCCTGAGGGTCTCTTGACCTGGCGCAATACCACCATAGCTTTTTGTTGAGGCGGGACGCCATCATGTCTATCTGGGGTAGTCCCCACTGACTTGCAATCTGTGCGAAGACTTCCTGATGAAGTCCCCACTCTCCTGGATGCAGGTCGTGCCTGCTGAGGAAGTCTGCTTCCCAGTTGTCCACTCCCGGAATGAACACTGCTGACAGTGCGCTTACATGATTTTCCGCCCAGCGAAGAATCCTGGTGGCTTCCGCCATTGCCACTCTGCTCCTTGTGCCGCCTTGGCGGTTCACATGAGCCACTGCGGTGATGTTGTCTGACTGAATAAGAACCGGTAGGTCACGAAGTAAGGTCTCCGCTTGACGAAGGGCGTTGTATATGGCCCTCAGCTCCAGTACGTTGATGTGAAGACAAGTCTCTTGACTTGTCCAAAGTTCTTGGAAGTTTCTTCCCTGTGTGACTGCTCCCCAACCTCGGAGGCTCGCGTCCGTGGTCACCAGAACCCAGTCCTGAATGCCGAACCTGCGGCCCTCTAGAAGGTGAGCACTCTGTAGACACCACAGGCGAGATACCCTGGCCCTGGGGGACAGGGAGATCAACTGATGAATCTGTAGATGTGACCCGGACCACTTGTCCAGTAGGTCCCATTGTAAGGTCCTCGCATGGAATCTGCCGAAGGGAATGGCCTCATACGATGCCACCATCTTTCCCAGGACTCGAGTGCAGTGATGCACTGACACCTGTTTTGGCTTCAATAGGTTCCTGACCAGGGTCATGAGTTCCTGAGCCTTTTCTATCGGAAGATAAACCCTTTTCTGGTCCGTATCCAGAATCATGCCCAAGAAGGTCAGACGAGTCGTAGGAACCAACTGCGACTTCGAGATTTTGAGAATCCAGCCGTGTTGCTGTAACACTTTCAGTGAAAGTGACACGCTTCTCAGCAACTGCTCTCTTGATCTCGCTTTTATGAGGAGATTGTCCAAGTACGGGATAATTGTGACACCCTGCTTGCGCAGGAGCACCATCATTTCCGCCATTACCTTGGTGAAAATCCTCGGGGCCATGGAAAGCCCAAACGGCAACGTCTGAAATTGGTAATGACAATCCTGTACCGCAAATCTCAGGTACGCCTGATGAGGTGGATATATAGGAACATGAAGGTATGCATCCTTTATGTCCAGGGATACCATAAAATCCCCCCCCCCTCCAGGCTGGTGATGACCGCTATGGGCAATTCCATTTTGAACTTGAACCTTTTCAAGTATAGGTTCAGGGATTTTAAATTTAAAATGGGTGTGACCGAACCGGTTTCGGTACTACAAACAGGGTTGAGTATTATCCCTTCCCTTGTTGAAGTAGGGGAACCTTGACCACCACCTGTTGAAGATACAATTTGTGAATTGCATTTAACACTAACTCCCTTTCTGGGGGAGAAGCCGGCAGGGCCTACTGTATTTGAAAAACCGGCGAGGAGGCACCTCTTCGAATTCCAGCTTGTAACCCTGAGAAACAATTTCTATTGCCCAGGGATCCACCTGTGAGTGAACCCAGATGTGGCTGAAAAGTCGAAGACGTGCCCCCACCGGGGCGGACTCCCTTAGCGGAGCCCCAGCGTCATACGGTGGATTTTGTAGAGGCTTTTTCACACAACTCGTTCAGCTCATTAGAAGGGGGAAAGGTTACCTCAGGTTTCTTTCCCTTATACATGTGTACCCTCGTGTCAGGGACAGGGGGTTCCTCTGTGATATGCAAAACATCGTTAATTGCAATAATCATATATCGAATTCATTTAGCCAATTTTGGCTGTAACTTTGCATCATCGTAGTCGACACTGGAGTCAGAATCCGTGTCGGTATCAGTGTCTACTATTTGGGATAGTGGGCGCTTTTGAGACCCCGAAGGTCCCTGCGACATAGGGACAGACATGGGTTGACTCCCTGGCTGTTCCCTAGCCTCAGCTTTGTCTAATCTTTTGTGCAATAAATTCACATTAGCACTTAAAATATTCCACATATTCCACATATCCATCCAGTCAGGTGTCGGCGTTGTCGACGGAGACACCACATTCATTTGCTCCACCTCCTCCCTAGGAGAGCCTTCTACCTCAGACATGTCGACACACGCGTACCGACATACCACACACACAGGGAATCCTCTTATCTGAAAACAGTTCCCCCACAAGGCCCTTTGGAGAGACAGAGAGAGAGTATGCCAGCACACACCCAGCGCCAATGACCCAGGAAAATACACACAATATGTTTACCCAGATAGCGCTGTAATCTGTATATTGCGCCAATTATGTGCTCCCCCCCTTCTTTAAAACCCTCTTTCACCATGGATAAGCAGGGGAGAGTCCGGGGAGCTTCCTCTCAGCGCTGTGCTGTGGAGAAAATGGCGCTGGTGAGTGCTGAGGAAGAAGCCCCGCCCCCTCGGCGGCGGGCTTCTGTCCCGCTCCAATATCGAAAAACCTGGCTGGGGCTCTGTATATATACAGTGCCCAGCTGTATATATACACATTTGCCAGAAAAAGAGGTTTTATTGCTGCCAAGGGCGCCCCCCCCCCGCGCCCTTCACCCTTACAGTGACTGCCGTTTGTGTGTGCTGTGTGGTAGCAATGGCGCACAGCTTTACTGCTGTGCGTTACCTCATTGAAGATCTGAAGTCTTCTGCCGCCTCTGAAGTCTTCTTTCTTCTCATACTCACCCGGCTTCTATCTTCCGGCTCTGCGAGGAGGACGGCGGCGCGGCTCTGGGACGGACGGCAAGGGTGAGACCTGCGTACCGATCCCTCTGGAGCTAATGGTGTCCAGTAGCCTAAGAAACAGAGCCTAACATTAAAGCAGGTCTGTTTCTCTCTCCTCAGTCCCTCGATGCAGGGAGTCTGTTGCCATCAGGCTCCCTGAAAATAAAAAACCTAACAAATATACTTTCTTTCAGGAAACTCAGGAGAGCTCCCTGTATTGCACCCAGTCTCCTCTGGGCACAGTAGTAAACTGGGGTCTGGAGGAGGGGCATAGAGGGAGGAGCCAGTGCACACCCATACCTTAAGTTCTTTCTTAAAGTGCCCATGTCTCCTGCGGAGCCCGTCTATCCCCATGGTCCTTACAGAGTCCCCAGCATCCTCTAGGACGTAAGGTGTTGGTGTCTAAAGGGCCCCATACACTACAACGATATGTCCTGAGGCTGAAGTTGGAGGCGATTTCCCTTGAACTCTCCTGGGAGCTTTCCAGGAGTGGTTCCATACGATTCGGTAGATTTTGCATGCAATATATCGTATGTGATCCCAGCCATGCCTGCGGGAACCGACATATCACGAGTGCAGCACTAACGATCTAGGGGAGCCTATCCGACCCTCACGGGAATACGCATCGGATTGGATCGGAAACACCTCCAAAATGCCCGATTTCACCCGATATATCGGCCCAAATGCCCAAAATTGGATGAAATCTGGCATTATCGTTCTAGTGTATGGGGCACTTAAATGACTATATCCTCATTAAGGAGATTAATATTTGCATGATCTGTGTGCGATGCTGCATATGTGTACGCAGACAACTGTTGCTTTTGTGTAGAAAGATGTAGAGTTGGACTCATTTTACATAAAAAATACAGCCTAAAATGAGTCTAGACAAAAGTCTGCAATTATCAGGATCTGTCCAGTTTTGCACAGTAGCACATGTGCTGGATTTATGTCAGGACAGGAGCAAAAAAAAGTATAGCAACGTTGCAAATGCTAAAGGCACCTTATGCAATTTGTACACAATAAAATACGGCATATCTATCTTATATACATATGATACAATGCTGCCAAATGCAAAAGTTGCATTTACCATATAAAACTGAAAAAGATACAGACTTTAAAAGAATAAAAGTACAAATGAAATTAATTAAAATTTATAAATCTGTTATCTTCCCCTTTAAATCAAAATGGGATTTTCTTTCCTGCAGTAATCTAAAGGCAAATATGCTGGAAAGACGTTAATTTGATTAAAAAACAAAAACAAAAAACTCTTGCTATCATTTTTCCACCATTAATAAGAAGTACAAAAATCATCCATGTGACACCTTTTAAAAACATCCAGTGCTTTCCTTATGGCCACTAACAGCCTTCTGTATGGTCCTGCTATCAGTTGCTACTTTTTGGGGGTCCAGTATGGTTCCCCACTTTTTTCATGCACTTTTCCCAGGTTGCTTTTTGTAGTAAAGCAGTGGCGTAAGTTCATCCCAGTTGCCCGGAGGCAAGATAAATATTGGTGCCCCCCTATTTCCTATACAGGTTGAGTATCCCTTATCCAAATAAGAAGGATACAAATGGATTTGGAGTCACTTTGTAGTACACCCCTTAGTGGTCTTGTCTTGGAAGACCAAAATCAAAAATCGAGACTGCCACAAAATGTCATGAAGAACCTTTGTGAGCAAGTACAGGTTGAGTATTGCTTATCCAAAATGCTTGGGGCCAGAGGTATTTTGGATATCGGATTTTTCCGTATTTTGGAATAATTGCATACCATAATGAGATATCATGGTGATGGGACCTAAATCTAAACACAGAATGCACTTATGTTTCATATACACCTTATACACACAGCCTGAAGGTCATTTAATACAATATTTGTAATAAATTAGTGTATTAAACAAAGTTTGTGTACATTGAGCCATCACAAAACAAAGGTTTCACTATCTCACTCAAAAAAGTCCATATTTCGGATATGGGATACTCAACCTGTATTAAGATAAGTGTGTATGTGGGATTAGATCCCATGACCTGTTACACTAACAGCAGACACTTTACTGATGGAGCTATTTGCTCCTGTATAGGAAGCATTAGAATTCTAACTATATGAAGTTACGTGTAATTGTCAGAGAAGTATCTTCATATACAGTAGTTAAAATTCTCATATTTCCTATACAGGAGCAACAGGTTCATCAGTAAGGTGTCTGCTTCCAGTGTTATAGGTTGTGGTTTCTAATTCTGGGTGTGACACTTGTAAAATGTGTATATTCATTATAATAGAGGGTGTGATTTGTAAGGTGCAGGGACCAGTGAGGAAGTCGGCCATTGAAAAGACAGCGACAGCTATCAATTAACTTAATTCAATGGTGTCACAGAATTGGAGGAGAGGTGCCCCCCTTCAGAGCAGGAGCCCGGCGGCAGATGACTCCGTTGCCTCCCAGAGTTCTGCCTCTGTAGTAAAGTCACACAATCTTGCCAGGGGTACCGCAAATTGGAAATTCTAGTTGAATCTCGCATTTCCCAGATGCGCAATTTCACGTGATGTACAATATGTGAGTTTCATTAAACAAACTTGCACCTTATTAAATTAAGGGAGTAGTAACAGTAAGATATGACCGAATCTGCATATAGACACAAGCATAATACTTTTCTTTGTGAATGCACGGAACATAATTGTATATTTTATGCAAAAATTTGACAAATGTATTTATTAACAGTTTATTTTAAAGTGCAGCAAATTCTATTGCACTTTACAATCGGAAACAACAATGATAAAACAAAACTCGGTAATAACACAGGCAGGAATCTCATATATGTCCATTCGCACTAGTCTTTAACATCTCCTGCATGGTAGTAATGAAAGCCCATTGTACCACAAAGGATTAGATCACTATAATAAACTTGTGCTCATATCATATTCTTAGGCTACATATGTATGAATACAGGTACAGATTTGGAATTTAATGCCTGTACCTACCTGCAAAAGGTAATGGTTTATATTTGAATTAATAATAAGTCATCATCACTTACTAATTTCTTATTACTTAAAGGTACTGTTACTGTGTAACTGTATATAATATCTTACAGAAAATTCATACCTCACTGATCTTCCTTTCTTATTTATACCAATACATGTCTAGCATGAACAACTGTAAAACATAATAATAATAATAATAGTAATAATAATAATAATAATAATAATAATAAAAACAGTTGTCTGTATTAAAGTTAGCTGTATTGTAATGTCACCATATAATATCCTAATTATATAAGACACTTGTTCTCCTGCTCAGGTGCAGCACATAACTGCTACATTGTTCCCTTGTCAATGTTGTGTATCATTGGCCCTGTGTTTGCCTCCTGCCACCTCACTTCCTGCCCTGTGCAGCCATCTGGAGGGCAGCAGAGAGGAACGCATGTTCTCTGAGCCCCCTCAGAGCAGCTCTGTCAATGTGTTTTGGATTTGAAGGCTTTTCCCGGCTAAGCTGAGCCATCTGTCCGAGTGCTGCCTCGGTCTCCCAGCAATGCAAACATGTGTGGCTCATTTATTGTGTGAACTGGCCTGAACATCTTTTAAATCAACACACACATTATGCCAGCCAAAGCCTGCCATGATTTTATTACGCCTGTTTAACCCTTTGTGTATTACTCCACCTGATCCAGATAATTTTTTTCCCCTTAATCCATCTAACACCTCACTATAACACCTATTATTCAAGTAATTCCTACCAATCATGCCTTCTGGATCTCAATATACAATATACTGTATTCCCTTTACGTACCCTCTGAAATTGATTCCTGTTATGCCAACTTCTGCTTTAAATAACAGCTTTTCTAACACCTCCTCCTGTTTCATATCATTATTTAAGCTCTAAGAGTCTTAGTACTTTGGGGTTATTTAAAAAGCAGCAAATGTGGAGTAACCCATAGCAATAAACAGACATTTACTTTCATAGTTTAACGTGGGGTAGATCAATTAAAGCTAAATCTCATAAATAACTTCCAGACAAAATGTTAATTAATGTCATTGTCAGTAAGTGCATTGTACCATGTACTATTACGCGCGCTTGCAGATTTTTCCTAAGAGCATTATTCCGTAGTCAGATGCAATGGTTTGGCATAAACAAGACGCCATTGCTTTTAATTACTGCCATGTTTATTGGGGTTATCAGTAAAAACAGTAAGTGAGTCCGATAAAACATTAATAACTCTACTTTAAAATTAGCAGCCATAATAGAGTAAGTCATATGTACAGCCTATGAATGGAAGAGATCAGAAGTAAGTGCTACAGCTATTTTCTGATATGTCAATTTATTCCCCCAACTGGACAGTGCATCTGTGTTCACTGACAAGATTTCCCAAACAGTTGTAAATTTTCTAAAACAATAACGGGTCTATCTACTAAGCTTTGGAATGAGATACAGTGGAGAGATCTAAAGTACCAACCAACCAGCTCCTGTCATTTTTCAAACACAGCCTGTAACACGGCAGTTAGGAGCTGTCTGGCTGGTACTTTGGGGTCTATTTACTAAGACTTGGAGAGAGATAAAGTGGACGGATCATCCAATCATCTCCTAACTGCCATGGCACTGCCTGTGTTTAAAAAATGACAGCTAGGAGCTGAAGGGCTGGTACTTTTTCTCTCTCCACTTTATCTCTCTCCAAGGCTTAGTAAATAGACCCCAAAGTCTGATAATAATACAGTATAAACAGTAAATCAGCATAGCATCACAATTTCTAAGTATTTCTCTAAGTCACAGAAGGTTTCCTATTGTTGTATCCTCTGTAGCTCCTCTTGTAGAACTTTGCTGCAAAATAAATAAAAAGTATGTTCTAGATCTTTTGACAAGGAATGCATTATTACAGGCTAACCATGGGGGGCATTATATGGCCCTGTAAATATTCTGTTCCATTATTATTATAAAACCTTTTTAAGTTTCAAAGTATGGCTATACTGGTGAATATTTGCTAAAAATAAGCAGCAACGATTCCAGATTCCCTTGCCTGCAGGTTATCTCTATCCTTTCCGCAGTGCATCACGATAAACTATCATCATTTCCTATCTATAACCAATTAGTTGCCTATTGAGTTTTGAAATCTCCTCAGCAAGAGATTTTCCTGCAACAAAGCTTTCACCCCACCACCCTGCAACAGATAACTTGTTAAAAAATCTTATACTGACTACTCTCCAAATGAAAAAAAATGTTCCCATTATATATAACATAAAGACTTCTTTCAAACACCATCAGCACAACTGATTTGGTAATCCACCAGGCATAAGTTGCTACTGATATAATGTTACTCTATAAACAAGAGAAATAGAGGTAGTATAAACTTGCACTTCTACATTTACTTTCTGTTAGGATAACATCTGAGGAGGAAAATACACTGTGGTCTGGACAGCTGACAACAACAACATCAAAAGCTCATTTTTTTTATACCAAAACAGCGAGGTCTGTGTAATTACTAAATGCGTTGTGTAAAGAAACAGAGCAGATGGAAAACACTGTCTTCTTTTTAGCAGAACCTTAACAAATGACCGAGAAAATTTAATTCTGCTGGGTAAAGGCCAATTAACAATTCCACCCTGCAGGAATAACATGATCATAATAACACCATGTATAATGTTTTAAATGTTCGTTATCTAAGAGGCAACAGTACATATGCTGCTTAGTTGATTGATTATGTTTTAAATATATGTGGCAGTTTTTATAGAGGAGCAAAGAGCCACTTGGCTCATTGGTACAGAGATCATGGGGGAGATGTCTCAAGCCTTGGAGAGTGATAAAGTGGAGAAGTTTCTCAAAGCAACCAATTAGATTCTAAAGTCCCATACACACTAGACGAGAAAGTAAAAGATCTCGCTCAGAAGGGCCAATCTGAGTGAGATCTTTTACAATCTCGTCCAGTGTGTACACTCAATGTCATTAACAATGCGCATCATTAATGACCCCCTCCAGTGTCGGACTGGGGCATGAAGGGCCCACCGGGAGAATGCAGTGTTAGGGGCCCATACTTAAGGGTGTGGCCAGCCTACAAAGGGGGTGTGGCCAGCCTCCACAGAGGCTTGAAATACACAATAGTCTAGTGCAGTGTAATGCAACATATCTACCATGTATAATACAAGTGCACAGTCTGGAACCTGATCCCTAGAGGAAGGAGTGGGCACTCAGGCAGTGGGGCCTACCGGTGTTTTCCCTGGTAACCCTGTGGGCCAATCCGACCCTGACCCCCTCCCTCGTCTGGACATGTATACACGAGGGAGGTTCTCATTAACAACAGCCATGCTGTAGATGCAGCATGGGAGTCATTCCACCCGCCACACCTCCGCTGTTGGTCTCTTCCCTGCTGGCATCGGCAAGTGTGTATGCACTTGCCAATGCTGGCACCCCGCCGGGTCCCCGCTGCCGCCAGTATCGGTATCGGCGGGGACTCGTTTAGTGTGTATGGGTCTCTTAACTACCATTTGTCTTGCACAGTCTTTGAAAAGACAGAAGCTGATTGGTTGCTTTGGGCAACTCTCCACTTTATCACTCTCCAAGGCTTGAACATCTATCTTCATAACAAGAAGGACTACAATGATAAAAGTATCTCAATTCAATGAGGAAGGCCCTTTGTCACAAGATAAAATGCACAAGGGGAAACTTTTAGTAGGTGATCTCAAAGCTTATTAGACATGATTTTGAATTGAATAGGCCAAACAGCAATGCAAGTGATTGGACCTGTACATTCACACTTTCTAGCAAATGTTCACTGCACTTTTTTAGTCAATTTCAAAGTTTCCTTTTGTGTTTTGAAGCATTACTATTTAGTAACATACATTGGTATATTCTATGGTAATGCACATAATGGGGGCAGATTTATTGTATCAACAAGATTTATCATACGCAATGAGTTTTAAAACTCGTTACATATGATAAATAGTGCCCCAGCCAAACAGTTCCTAACTGTCATGCGTTCAGCTCCTAGCTGTCATGTGTTTGAAAAATGACAGTTGGGAGCTGATTGGCTGGGGCACCATTTATCATACGCAAAGAGTTTTATGTATGATAAAACTTTTTGATAAATCAGCCAATAAGTACATCGTACACTATGGACCTGGGGGGTAATTCAGCCCTGATCGCTGAGTACGATTTTTGCAGCCCTGCGATCAGATAGTCGCCGCCTACAGGGCAGTGTATTTTCACTGTGCAAGTGTGCGATCGCATGTGTAGCAGAGCTGTGCAAACTGTTTTTGTGCAGTTTCTGCTCAGCCCAGCACTTACACAGCTGCTGCGATGATCGGGGCCGGAGCTGACGTCAGAATACCTCCCTCCAAACGCCTGGTCCCTCCTGCGTTTTCCTGGACACTCCCTGAAAACGGTCAGTTGCCACCCACAAATGCCCTCTTCCTGTCAATCTACTTATGTTCGCCCGTGCTAATGGATCTTCGCACATACCCATCGCTGACCGGCAATCCCCATTGTTGTTGTCTGATGCCCGTGTGCATTGCAGTGCATATGCATGTGCAGTACAGACCTGATCGCAGGCTGTGAAAAAACGCAGACTAGCGATCAGGTCTGAATTAGACCCTTAATTCAGACATGTACTCAAACCCGACGGGACACAGATTCACTGGCCTTTGCAGCGTGAAAACAGCAGCCATCCTGAGTACTCAGATGACCGATGTTCACACAGATGATCCAATGCTGATCTTCGGATGCAGCAGCGGAGCAGAGAAGCCGGCAGGTGGTGTCTATTTTCACAAGACGCCAAGATGCCACCTGAGGCATTTGAATATTTTCATTCTCGTCGTATGATGCAGGAAAGCTTTAAGAACACACTTTTATTGCTCTGTTAAAAGTGACAACAAATTACAAGGTTTTAGCTTTTCAATGTCTGTGTATTTAAGCACCTGATTCTACTGATTATGAGCCTGATTCATGTTTGTAAGTAAAGGAAAACAGCAAGAAAAACCATGCTGTACTGCAGGTGGGGCAGATGTAACATGTGCAGAGAGATTTAGATTTGGGTGTGTTCAAACAGAACTCTAAATTGCGGTGTAAAAATAACATTTGTGGGCTGCATGGCAGCAAGTACTTAATTTGTACAGAAAGAATATAAATGTATTTGCTCCCCTTACATGGCAACATGGTTTGTTCTTGCTTTTTTTACTTACAAACATGAATCTGGTCCTTTGTTTTATATTGAAAGAACAACGTTTTATAATAAAATGTTTTCCTTTGATTAACCATTTCTAAAGTGTAAACTCTGTTGTAACATTTTTACTAACAGTGAAGCATACTTACCATGCGCCCGCCAAAGGCATGTGCATGACCACAAAGGGGTTGGAGCCTAAAGGAAAGGTATGGAGCCCCCCGTTCTCATCACTGTGGGGGCGTGCCCAGCACTCTCTGAGATGCCGGGGTAGCCCCCAGACTCCCCCTACATTGTGAATAGATGCCACCTGTTCACCTGTTACTTGGGGGCAGCAGTGTGTGCTCCCCCCAACCCACCCATTGCAGGACACTGCGGCCTGTGGGTGGGATGGCAGGACAGTCCTAAGAAGTCCTAGACACAGTTGGGAGGTATGGTGAAGTTCATTTACTGAATTGCTCTGCCAGCATTGACTGAAACTCTGGTACAAAGAAAAAAATATCTATATCTAATTGGTTAGAAATGTTCAATAAATATCAACAGCTCAGTTACTCTCCTTATACAGAATAGAAGCATTTTTCAGAAGGGATATATTTGAAGCATACAATTAAAAATTGTTATGAGCAAGAACTAAAAACCAAGCAAAGTATTATTTCTAACTCACAACACATGAAAACATTATCTTTAAGCTGAGGTTAAACAGCAAGAGTACATTGGCTGTATTTACCACATGACAAACACAACTGGGACAGATGGAATCATACAGATATTAACAGTATTTGGTAATGGTCTTTTCCAAATGCTGAATACAAGACATGAACATATACTTATTTTGTGAACTGATATCCATGTTCACTGTACAAATCAATGACTGGCATAATTACAGTACATGTACCATAGCCATATTAAGGTGGGGACGCAGGGCATACTGTACCCCGGGCCCCCTTTATCAGGGGGCCCCCTGGATGGAGCACACTGACATCACTAGCTCTCTTACATGTGCAGTAGCAGAACCAGGCAGCCAGAACGTGAGAAGGACAGAGACAGAGACACAGGAGTATCAGGATTCATGAGCTACTGACCAGAGGATAGATAGGAGGGGGTAGAGAGCTCTAAGTAACCAAGGGACCCCAGCTTCTCCACCTCCCCGTCTGGGTGTCTGGGTCCTACCTGGGTGTCTGTTATCTAGTGAGAGTATTCGGGTCTAGAGAGAAACACACAGAGAGTGTCCTCCTCTGTAGAGGCTGCTGCTATTCTTGCATGTGACAAGGTAAGTTATAGATTTTATTTTTCTGTGTTTATTTTAAGGTTAAGTTGCCTTTATTCCACTACAAGAAAACCCTGGCATTATTAAACTATTAGTTTAAATCTCATATACACCATTGGTTTCACTTTAATATACACAATCCATACCTCCTAACATGACCTATTCCAGTAGGGACACAATCATCTATGTTGAAATACCTTTCTTATCAATTAAATAGTTCAAATCATATATTAAGAGGGAAGTCCGGGTAGAGAGCATTTTGTTCCTCCTGGAATGGGTCATGTTGGGAGGTATGGATAATGTAATATACACCTCCCTTCCCCTGGGCACCCCTGTCTTAAGTGCCCTGGGCCCACCCAAGGCTTAATCCAGCCCTGACATGTACTGTAGCTGCATCTCATGTTCACGCCCATCATAGTACCCAAAAAAGCTTCAGCCATCCTCGATAACTGTCATATTCGAGGCCCAGTGTGCTAGACAACTTTGAATGACTCCACCTCACAGTGCAAAAGTATCATTGAAGCTGACTGGCAGGTATGCAATGGGGTGGCAATGGGGTGGCATGGTTGTTTCACTGGTAACACCTATGTCCATCTTGTGGGGTGCCCTGAGAGGTTCCTGAATGCCAGGAGAGGCCTCGGAGGAGCTCTTGGAACTGAGCAGTAAGCATAGACTTAATACACCACCAGTCATTGGCCTTGCTGGGTCACAGATGCACACTAAACTTGGTCTTCCAGTGCCAATTTGATTAAAAAACAAAGTAAATAAATTACAAAAAAATAGAAAAAATTATTTTAATTAATTTACTAACAGAACAAATGCTTTATTTTAAGAATAAAAGTATTTTTTCCTACGGTACATCAATCCCCACTATCGTCATCCTGAGATAATCAGAGACTGTACTTGTTTTACTGCTGCAATCCTTTTTAATCACTTGATACGTAGCTATTGTAAGATAGAGCTACTGACAATATCTAGCTGTAGCAGAATGGGGCTGCTCCCAGCAATAATGGGAGATAACCGCAGCTAGCTGCAGTCATTGTAAAATAGCATACAGACCTAATTACAATAAAAACAGACCTTTTTACCAGAGGCAGGGCATATCAGGGTTTAATATATAGTCCCCTAAGCCATTAAATCAATTATACAAAGGCCATTTTTGATGAAGCACACTGCACATGCCATATTGATTCATTCTCTTACGCTAATAAGCCCACAACATCCTAAACTTGAAATTCAGCCTGGGCCACTTGCCAATGCTGTCTGGGGCTAAAACCTTACTTTACAACTTCAGTATAATAGTTAATGTAAGTAGTTCAAGCAAAGAGAAAGGTGGCTGCAAAGGTGACATTCGAGTTAGGAAATCAAACATTATTACCCCAAAACAACTGTGACTTTCCAATAAGATTACATTGTAGGGTTCTTTGCCCTTCTTTGAGATCCACAGTACATCAGCTTAAATCAATATCAAATTTAGGAGTAATCAATCCTTCCATAAATGTAAATTTGAGCTAAATCTGTGTGGAAAGCCGAGCTTTGAATATATTATAATCGCCACCTGTAAACTATGTTACTATTTTTATACATCCACTGTGTACAGTATAGCAACCTTGTCCTGTCTGGCAGTCTTCCAGACTTAAAAGATTCGAGCAAGAGACAGCGGCAAAATAGCTTCAACTTTTATTGCTTTAAATTCCCTGTATAAATACATTTATATAAACGTATGCTGAATATAGTGTCAGCTGATCAACGACACACACTGGGTGGTCAGCAGAAAAATAATTACTGAATATCACATCCAATTATCTTATACTTCTCTAAGCTGTCCTAAATCCCTGATGAATGTTCTGAATAAAAATAAGTAAAACAATTTCTAACTCGGCACATATCCTCTTTTTCCCTGGAAGTCTATGTTTCTATGCTCTGAAATGTTCTTATTGCAAAGAGGTTTAGTAAAAGGACTTGCATTTTATTTATTGAAAAATATATTCTTCCATAACAGGATATCAGGGAAGCCAGAGACTGCCTTTCACTTTAATGTAACATGTTGTACACACATAGGGCGGGATGTATTAAGATACATCGCCGCCCCACACTGCGCATCGCAGCGATGTTGATTGCATATGTACTAACATATGCGATCAAAATCGCAATGCGGTGACGGAGTCCCCGCGTGATACCTGTAAGGTGGTGTGCGGGGGGTCTCCATCACCTCCTCGGGATCTTCACCTGCTCCCCTGCCGGGAAGCAGGCAGCAGGCTAACCCGGTGCCTCCTCCTCCCCCCTGCATCCGGAAGGACCTCCGGCTGCGTTGCTAGGGGGAGGAGGAGATTACCTTCCGGCTCCAGGCTTCCTGGAGGAAGGTATGTTGGGGGGGAGGGGGGGAGGCATCTGCGGCGGGTTGCAGCGGCCGGCGAAAAGAAGCCCATAGGATTCTATAGGGTATCGGCATCCAGAGATGGCGATACCCTCATCGGCGAAAACGCGCCGGTCGGGTGATGGTACATTTGAATATGCGGTAAAACCCCCGAAAACGGGGGTTTTACAGCATTTTCTTTAGTACATCCCACCCATAGACATCAGGACAAAAGGCATTGCCTTCAGATACAGTTCATGGATTCGTCTCCACCAAGACAGGCATACTTTATACTCAAAGCTTACAAGGTCTCTAGTACAACATTAGTAGGCATCATCTGCATGAATAATCTCACCCGGGAAGAATTAGGCACTTCTTTTACATGTGATGACTGTTAAGATATAATGGTGTCCCATTAGTATGTGCTCCAAGTTCACACAAATCTAATCATAGCAGACCATCCACAAGCAGCGCTATCTTAATGTATAGTCACACTGGGCAGCTGCCCACGTCCCCATAATTCTAGAGGCCTTCGAGCAGAGGTGTGTGTTGGTCACACAACCATAGCAGCGAGGACGAGGTAACATTTTTTACCTGTCTCCGAGCCTGCAGACAAAAAGTAAATGGCTGGCAGGATGCTGATTGGTGGATGACTGGAGCTATCCACCTATTGGAGTGCTGACAGCCATTCACTGTGTGGAAGCATTTGGAGAGATGGCACATGACAGCAGTTGGGGCATTGCTTTGCCTATGGTCTACAATGCTGTTAAGAGGGCCCTGTCCACAAGGGACCTATCTGCCTTGTTCACATCACTGTAACAGGTGTCACCAGTCTAATGCAATTTTTGTTGCATCTTTTTGGGACTATAGTTACATTTAGTGTCCTTCATATTTATCTATCTTTAGTGTTGCAATAGGAGTAGACCAGTTATTCTGTAGATTACATGAGTAAATGGGCTCATAACTCAATACTGCTGCTCCACAGCACATGCGTGTGGCTTGCAGGGTGCCTATCCAGTAACACTCCTGCTTAGCTCCCTGAAGCTTCCTTACCACATTCTGGGCAGAGCTTTGCTTCCCAGAGGCAGTGGCCCATCATGATGTCATAAGTACACTGCCACCCTGTTATGGGTCTTGGCCACACTGTTCTGCCTTCCAATATAATGTGACCTTCAGATTACAGATTTTCAGGAAAAAACTGTGTTCTGTCTTTCCAATGTAGTATGAGCTACAGTCCACATATTATCAGGAAATGCCACAGTGTTGTCTTTCAAATGTAGCTTGACCAACAAACTACTGATTATCAGGATAGGCCCAGAGTGTTCTGCCTTTCCAGTGTAACGTGACCTACAGGTTACTGATAATGGGGACTGGCTCAAAATGTTCTTCCTTTCCAATATAGTGTGACCCCCAGGCTGCATATTATCAACTATATCTAAAGTAATATGACCTCCAGATTACAGAATATACTAATGTGACCTCATGATTACAGATTATCAAGACAGGTTCAGGGTGTTCTGTAAATCTATATTATGTAATGCTGCCTCCAGTTTACAGAATAACAGGTCAAACTCTTTCAATTTAATGTAATATGAGCTCCAGACTACATATTACAGATTAGAAAAACATGCTCAAGCTAGTCTGTTTTCCAATGTATTGATGTCTCCAGAGTACAGATTACCAGGGACTGTTTTTTAGCAGGATACCTTTCCAATGCAATATGACCTCTAGACTACAGATTATCAGGACTGGCTCAGAATGGGCTGCCTTTCCAATGCAATATGACCTCTACACTACAGATTATCAGGACTGGCTCAGAATAGGCTGCCTTTCCAATGCAATATGACCTCTAGACCTCAGATTATCAGGGCTAGCTCAGAGTAGACTGCCTTTCCAATGCAATATGACCTCTAGACTACAGATTATCAGGACTGGCTCAGAATAGGCTGCCTTTCCAATGCAATATGACCTCTAGACTACAGATTATCAGAATAGGCTGCCTTTCCAATACAATATGACCTCTAGACTACAGATTATCAGGACTGGCTCAGAATAGGCTGCCTTTCCAATGCAATATGACCTCTAGACCTCAGATTATCAGGACTGGCTCAGAGTAGACTGCCTTTCCAATGGAATATGACCTCTAGACTACAGATTATCAGGACTGGCTCAGAGTAGACTGCCTTTCCAATGCAATATGACCTCTAGACCTCAGATTATCAGGGCTAGCTCAGAGTAGACTGACTTTCCAATTCAATATGACCTTTAGACTACAGATAATTAGGACTGGTCACCATGCTGTCTTTCCAAAGTAGCGTGCCTCCAGATTTCAGATTGCCAGGACAAATTTAAGAGTGTACTGCCTTTTTATGTAATATATTTTGTGACTGACAGTTTATTAGGACACTTGCAAAATATACCAGCTGTATATTTGAAGTAATATGTCTACCACAATGCAAAAAAACAAAACAAATCAGGGCACAGGCAGAGTGTGCTGACTTTCTATCTATTGTTGTGTAGCAATCTGACTCCTTACTATCTAGACAGGGGCTGAGTATGCTGGTTTTCCATTGAGTGTGCCCTACAGACTACAGATTATCAGGACATATGCAATGTGTGCTGGCTTTCTATCTACTGTGAAGCAATTATTCAGCTGCACATTGTCAGATTCACACATGTCTGATATTCCATTGAAGGTAGTGCGATCGACTAGTGGTTGCACATTATCAGGAATAGTTCAGATGGCTCATTTGTCACTTGACTATTAGTTGCATTGCATTTTAGCTATGTTATTTATGTATTAATAATAATCAGTCTTTTCCGCAACTGACTTTTTTAATTTTTCAACAAAAATGGTCCAGCTATGTAGTAACGGTAACTCGCAGCGACAGTGGTAGTGGTAGCCGCTGTCCCTGCAAGTTACATTCTGGGGGTATTATTACATTTGTAAAAGGCTTCTCCTGGGAAACCGACACCACACATACACACAATATCTGATTTTGGTGCCAGATGGAGGCTGCAGGAGAGGGATCGTAAAATCCCTCTCCTGCTAGAATCACTCTGTAGGCATAAAGCGGTTTCTACCAGCTGAGGATAGCGTGAACCAATGGGATCAAACTCAGACTGCAGGCCCCGTTAACCCCATATGAGGACTATGGTCTGCAGTAGTTAGCCTTTTGCAGGACATTTCTGTGAAATTTCCTGCATTGGGCTAAATTATGCAGAAACTGCTGTTTCTGTAAATTTTCAGAAAATTGGGTTTGATAATACTCACTATAGTGAGAGAGATGATGTCCAATTTTGCTTATATCACAATAATACAGTATACGGTACCTTAAATGGTACAATTGCATGCTATGAGCAATCAGTTATCTGTGGTGATATTAAAACAGACAAATATCTGAAAGCTGTAGACATATTAGTGTTAGCTTGCCAGAAATAGAATTTATTGCTAAACATCTTGCAGTGAGTAACTAATTACATTTTTTATATGGATACATCAATACTATAGAGTGTAGCCAGCCTATATGATTTAATTAAAGCAGATTTTTCTGTTTTGTCTAGTTCTAAATTATCAATTGTGTATTAGACATATTGGAATGCACTTATGTACATTGGGTTTGTGTTGTGTTGTGTTAAACTAATCTATATTCCAGTGCTTTTGGAGTAAAAAGAAATGTTTAAAGATGAGCCTCATGCAAAATCCATACAGGAGTATGGAATTGACATCTACTGTCTTTTCATCTGGAAGCGTTTTAACTCTTTTCTTAACACAGTGTATGCTGTAACATCAGGAGACACAGAGCTACTGTGTAGGTGTTAGATATAGAGTATTTCACATTGAATTACTTAATAACATTGATGCCCTGGTTTTGCTGGAAGCTGTCGGACTGTGACATTGCACAGGTTTATGTGATAATCTCTACTTTGTACTGATCACAGATGAAAACAAAATGCATTATTGCGATGACAACACATCTTTCAGTTTCAGCTGTAGTTAACATCTCTCACTGTAAAAATGTTACATTGTGAGGTAATCAATGTGACTTTTTTAATAATCTGCCGTACTTTTGTGTACGTCACTGAGGGATATTTAGGTGGGTTACAAACCACATGTAATATGTGAGGTGATAACTATTCAAAGTGACTAATTTTTAATAATTTGCCATACTTTTGTGTACATCACTGAGGGATATGTAGGTGCCTTATAAACCATATGCAATATGTTTTATCTAATTATTGTCTCTTCACCATAAACAAAACAAATTATGCAATAGCAAATGGAAAAATAGAATTCCAAAGTCTAAAACACTCTGGCAGAATATGCTGTGTATGTATTAAAACTTTACAAATATCAATTACAGTACATAATGGTATCACAATACAACAATAAATGTGTGTGTGTGTGTGTGTGTGTGTGTGTGTGTGTGTGTGTGTGTGTGTGTGTGTGTGTGTGATTGTGTGTGGTTCCAGGATCAGGTGTAACCAGTATGCAGTGTCTGCAATTTAAAATATAAGATTATTTCCTCACAGTGCAATTTATAAGGTGTAGGTGAGGTTCAATGAGATCGTATATTTGTACAATGATAAGAAGGGTAATTTTACAAGACGCTCAATAGACAGATTACTGTACATAATGACAAGTTCTAATTGACACAATCCTTTTCAGTGTTGTCTTAAGTTGTAACTAAGATTGGATAAGACATTTATCCCTAAGGTATCCTGAAAAGTACATCTACATGCAGCTGACAGAATCATTTATATCGGTCTTTTGTACAGTACACAAACTAGCAGCACCTCATCTTTAGAAACTAAAGATTGCCATCTCAATGCTCTACAGCAAATGTTACTATTCAATTAAGAATTTTGTATCTGAGCTGAACTTTTAAAGTGGGGTATCTGATTGCAAATTTGCCAGGAAAGACACTTTATGAAATTGCCTGGCATCAGAAAATAAACTGCTTTTACTTTCAATTAACTTACCTTTAGCCCGGACAATCCAGACTGTTAGTAAATATTGGGGTCTCCTGTCCTTATATCAAATCTACTGTTGCAAGCACAAAGCCATAAAGATGGGTTGACCGTGGATACGTCTGTATCTTCCATTGGGACAGTCAAGTCAGCTATTGCAAAGGTCACTTGGACACCTCTAGAGAGGCTGTAACATCTGGAAGGAACTGCCCAGCATCACAACAGCCACTTACTGCCCATCGTGTCCCCTACTTGTCACATATAAAGCAGGATTCCACACAAGCTGGATTATCTCAAATCAACGCTGCTCAGTAATTCTTTTATACAATGTAAAAAAAAAATCCATGTTTCGTCTTCTTGTAATTCCTTGTAAATCCAACGAGTAGGTTTGTTGTAGATTTTCCCATTCAAGAGCTGTCAGAAGTTATCGCTGCTTCATTATATAAGTGCAGCTGATTAACATACGTGTCTCTGGAGGCATGTCATGTGTCTAACACGTTAAGCAACACTCACTTCTTCCACTTAGCCTGATCTATCCTTTACACTATATGGGGCTTCTCAGAAATTCCCCAAATATTATGTTCTGTCACTAATACAATTTTTTTGTAATAAGCTTCTGATAAATCCTTCTTAATTTCCTCTTCTTCGGAATTTGTTTTATTGGTGTGTGAATGTGGATAAGAAAACTCCTTCTTAGGATTGTCGGATTCTCATGCTGTTGGATTAATTATTTTTAGCAGTAGTCTAATGTTTAATCTTCCTCCTTCTCTCAGCCACCCAGAACCTTGCTGGAAGGAGAAAAGGAGTTTCTCTTGAAGGAAGGGCTGGAGGTGGGAGGGTGAATGTGTGTGTGTATATATATATATGTGTGTGTCTATGTTTGCGTAAGGTTCTGACTTTTTTCCCACTAACTTTAATCTTTCTTTTCTCACTAACTCCTCCTGCTGGCCAATATCAGGTTACAGAAAATATGACATTTTAACCCTTGAGCCACTGACTAACCCTGTGGCACACTGTGCAGCCTTGCACATGAAATTCAGTTTCAAATACCAATGGGAATTCTCTTAAAAGATCTATGCAGGATGAAAGTGCAATAAAGACATTGACAAGCTTAATGGATCGTAGAATTGTCTCATTATAGCTAATTGCAGTCTTCAAGCATCAGTAACATGAAAGATTGTTAGCTAAATATATGCTTAAAAGTATTGCTTATTGATACTTGCTGCACAGCTACAGTAACTGATTTATTGCATGACATTACACAGAGAAATTCATTGAGAACACAATTAAGTTGGATCATTTCTGTATAGCAGCAAGTTGAATATAATGGCAGCAGCATATTCCAGTTAATCATGCCATTCTGTCCTATTTAGTCTAGAATATGTTAAATAATATATATGGTTTAATCCTATGCAGCAGGATGTAAGGGCTTGCGAGATCGCTGGAGGTGCGGGACAATGGGCGATCGACGTGGACATATTTTTTAAACGGGCAATCATGTACAAGGCATGGACTTTTTTTAAGTCCCAGATTGGCTGGCATTCTGCACTTCCGGCGATCTGGGACTCCATTACATGCCGCCGATGATCTATTATATTTTTTCAATAAAACAGTACCAAATCATATTAATGACATAAATGTACTCTGGAAACGAATGGGCCCTACACATTGGCCGATCCGTCGCCGAGCTGCCCGACGGCGGATATGGCGCGGGGGGCAGTGACGGGGGGAGTGAAGTTACTTCACTCCCCCCGTCACATGGCTCCATAGAACTGCAGACAAATATGGATGAGATCGTCCATATTGGCCTGCATGCACAGCCAATGGGGGACCAGCGATGAACGAGTGCGGGCCGCGCATTGCTCATCGCTGGTGCCTCCACACTGCACGATATGAACGTTATCTCGTTCATTAATGAACGAGATCGTTCATATCGTGCAGTGATGTCGGCTAGTGTATAGGGCCTATAAGGGGCCCTACACACTGGCCGACCCGCCGCCGAGCTGCCCGACGGCGGATACGGCCGACGAGTGACCCGGCGGCGGGGGGGCAGTGACGGTGGGAGTGAAGTTTCTTCACTCCCCCTGTCACGCGTCTCCATTGAAGTGCAGGCAAATATGGACGAGATCGTCCATATTGGCCTGCATGCACAGCCGACGGGGGACCAGCGATGAACGATCGCGGGGCCGCGCATCGTTCATCGCTGGAGCCTCCACACTGAAAGATATGAACGAGTTCTCGTTCATTTATGAACGAGATCGTTCATATCTTTCACAAAATCGGCATATGTGTAGGGCCTATAAGAGTTTTTTAAAATAGGGCAATTTACTAACAATGTGCAAAAGTGCATTATGCCCTATAAGACATTTGTATTCATTGCCTAAGATACGTAACAGTGGCGATCAACAGATGGCCTGGGTAGCCTTCTCGGTCACCCGCGGCCCCCAGCTCAGTACTCCGATCTCACTTTTTTTCTTACAAAGTACAGTATAATAATTTATATTATTTTTGCCCCATTAATTAACATATATCATCACGGCTATTTGCAGCAATACCAGATGACATAAACCCCATTATGTCATCTGATATTGCTGCAAATAGCCGTGATAATATATGTCAATTAATGAGGCAAAAATAATATATAAACCACTGAAATCATGTAGGGACAGCACTACCAATAGGGGACTGTCCCGGTGATGAAGTTAAAATATTATAACCTCCTTCATCACCTACTTATCATGCTACAGAACAAGGTGTCCAGGAAACCAGGATTGCCTCTGAAACTGTAGCCTATACATTATATAGGAGTTAGGAAATTTTACCCACTCCACAGTCCCAACTTGGGACTTTGTTCGGTCTGCAGCATTAATTAGCCAAATACAGGAGATATCTCTTAAATATCTTGCCTCTAGGCTTATCTTAAATGGCGAAGATACCTAAACCGTACAGAGACATCCCTTTCCGCTTGTTTTGGTCCCTTTCCCCTGTCATTAATGATTCAAATAATACAAAGAAGATATTTATGACACATATTCTGTGTCATAAGTATGTCCTTTATATTAATGTAATCATTATCACAGTTTAAATGTGTTTGGGAGGCACCGATCATGGTGCCTCCCGTTGTCATTAGGACAGAGACAGGAGCAGGGGGCGGGCGGGGCCATGCCACAGGCTGTAAAAGCCCATTGAAAATAAACTGAAAAGCGGCACCATTAGAAGTGCCACTGTGATACAGGGACGTGCTTTCAACCCATGAAAGCACGCCCCTGTCAATGAGGCTAGAGTGATTGGCCAGCGGATCCATCACTGGATCCGCTGTCATCACTGTGTGGGCACGGCGGGACGCGGCGAAGATGCAGTCGTCAGCAGCGGTGGGATGCGGTGGAGGTGCCGGCATCAGTGGCGACGGGACGCGGCGGAGGTAATAGCCATAGCGGCAGGCAGGGATCTCAGATCATTGTGCAGAGTTTGTCAGCAGAGTGGTACCCGTTTCAGAAATGGCGCCTGAAATTCAAGATGGCCCCGCCCCCTCTGGCTGACTTATATAAGTCAGCGCGAGGCAGCGGCATCAGTCCGACGGCGGAGCAGGAGCAGTGAAGAGCTCCTGAAGACAGAAGACGCCGTGGAAGTCCTGGATGGGCAGCGGCCATGAAAAAGAGCTTAAAGGCCACCGCCCACCGCGTGAAGACGCCGGAAGCCCTGGGGAGGCGGTGCCCATGAAAAAGAGCTTATAGGCTGCCGCCCCCAGGTGAAGACCCTGAATAATAAAACTTTTTTTTTTAAACGTGTTGTGTTTTTATTTTAATATTTTCTTTACAGGCGGACTACAGGTTCCAGCTGGCCCTTTTATGTCTGGGCATGCTGGCACTTGTGGTTCTCTTGCTGTTTCTCCCTATAGATGCTCTTGGCAGGGGTATGTGATCTGCAGGGGGAAGGGCACCTCCTGCAGATCACATAGGCCTGTCCACAGCAGCCAGCACCTACAGTATGGGGAGAGACCTCCTCCTGAGTGCACACACACCCCTCCCTCACATACCCCCCTCCCAAGGGTGGAACTGCCAGATACAATGGAGTCAGGGCACCATTCCTCCATTGTCTCCCAGCCAGCTTCCAGCTCTGATCACCAGCTGCACCCAGGGCTGTCTTAACAGCAGTGTAGGCCCCTGGGCACAACAATGCACTGGGCCCCTTACCCATCCTCCAGCGGAAGGGGTGGGGGGTGCTATCAGCATAGTTTCGATGTCCCGCGGGCGGTAAAGGGTGTACTATCTTCCGCTCAGCGTGTAGAACCTGGAACAGTAATTTCTGCTAATTACTCTTTTACTGCACAGATGGAGATAAACTGTAGAAGGGGGCATTGGGCTGAATGAAGAAGCCCTGGTACATGATTCCAGGGTGGTAGGGGGTGTTTAATACGTTGGGGAGGGGTGGATAGTGGAGTGGGCTTAATATTTATAATTTTCCGGTGGGAGGGCAGCTTGCTTGACTGCAGATATCTCAGGTTCCTGAAAATATATTTCTTAGCTTTGAATGGGATAAAAAAACTAGAGAGTCCCACCTTTCAGATGGTTCTGGGGACTTGGGGATTAGAGATGAGCGGGTTCGGTTTCTCTGAATCCGAACCCGCCAGAACTTCATGTTTTTTTTCACGGGTCCGAGCGACTCGGATCTTCCCGCCTTGCTCGGTTAACCCGAGCGCGCCCGAACGTCATCATGGCGCTGTCGGATTCTCGCGAGGCTCGGATTCTATCGCGAGACTCGGATTCTATATAAGGAGCCGCGCGTCGCCGCCATTTTCACACGTGCATTGAGATTGATAGGGAGAGGACGTGGCTGGCGTCCTCTCCGTTTAGAATAGATTAGAGAGACACTTGATTTACTAATTTTGGGGAGCATTAGGAGTACTCAGTACAGTGCAGAGTTTTGCTGATAGTGACCACCAGTTTTATTTATAATCCGTTCTCTGCCTGAAAAAAGCGATACACAGCACACAGTGACTCAGTCACATACCATATCTGTGTGCACTGCTCAGGCTCAGGCCAGTGTGCTGCATCATCTATTATCTATATATAATATTATATATATCTGTCTGACTGCTCAGCTCACACAGCTTATAATTGTGGGGGAGACTGGGGAGCACTACTGCAGTGCCAGTTATAGGTTATAGCAGGAGCCAGGAGTACATAATATATTATATAGTGAGTGACCACCAGACACACAGTGCAGTTTATTTAATATATCCGTTCTCTGCCTGAAAAAAGCGATACACACAGTGACTCAGTCAGTCACATACCATATCTGTGTGCACTGCTCAGGCTCAGGCCAGTGTGCTGCATCATCTATATATATTATATATCTGTCTGACTGCTCAGCTCACACAGCTTATAATTGTGGGGGAGACTGGGGAGCACTACTGCAGTGCCAGTTATAGGTTATAGCAGGAGCCAGGAGTACATAATATTATATTAAAATTAAACAGTGCACACTTTTGCTGCAGGAGTGCCACTGCCAGTGTGACTAGTGACCAGTGACCTGACCACCAGTATATATAATATTAGTAGTATACTATCTCTTTATCAACCAGTCTATATTAGCAGCAGACACAGTACAGTGCGGTAGTTCACGGCTGTGGCTACCTCTGTGTCGGCACTCGGCAGCCCGTCCATAATTGTATATACCACCTAACCGTGGTTTTTTTTTCTTTCTTTATACATACATACTAGTTACGAGTATACTATCTCTTTATCAACCAGTCTATATTAGCAGCAGACACAGTACAGTGCGGTAGTTCACGGCTGTGGCTACCTCTGTGTCGGCACTCGGCAGCCCGTCCATAATTGTATATACCACCTAACCGTGGTTTTTTTTTCTTTCTTTATACATACATACTAGTTACGAGTATACTATCTCTTTATCAACCAGTCTATATATTAGCAGCAGACACAGTACAGTGCGGTAGTTCACGGCTGTGGCTACCTCTGTGTCGGCACTCGGCAGCCCGTCCATAATTGTATATACCACCTAACCGTGGTTTTTTTTTCTTTCTTTATACATACATACTAGTTACGAGTATACTATCTCTTTATCAACCAGTCTATATATTAGCAGCAGACACAGTACAGTGCGGTAGTTCACGGCTGTGGCTACCTCTGTGTCGGCACTCGGCAGCCCGTCCATAATTGTATACTAGTATCCAATCCATCTCCATTGTTTACCTGAGGTGCCTTTTAGTTGTGCCTATTAAAATATGGAGAACAAAAATGTTGAGGTTCCAAAATTAGGGAAAGATCAAGATCCACTTCCACCTCGTGCTGAAGCTGCTGCCACTAGTCATGGCCGAGACGATGAAATGCCAGCAACGTCGTCTGCCAAGGCCGATGCCCAATGTCATAGTACAGAGCATGTCAAATCCAAAACACCAAATATCAGTAAAAAAAGGACTCCAAAACCTAAAATAAAATTGTCGGAGGAGAAGCGTAAACTTGCCAATATGCCATTTACCACACGGAGTGGCAAGGAACGGCTGAGGCCCTGGCCTATGTTCATGGCTAGTGGTTCAGCTTCACATGAGGATGGAAGCACTCAGCCTCTCGCTAGAAAAATGAAAAGACTCAAGCTGGCAAAAGCAGCACAGCAAAGAACTGTGCATTCTTCGAAATCCCAAATCCACAAGGAGAGTCCAATTGTGTCGGTTGCGATGCCTGACCTTCCCAACACTGGACGTGAAGAGCATGCGCCTTCCACCATTTGCACGCCCCCTGCAAGTGCTGGAAGGAGCACCCGCAGTCCAGTTCCTGATAGTCAGATTGAAGATGTCAGTGTTGAAGTACACCAGGATGAGGAGGATATGGGTGTTGCTGGCGCTGGGGAGGAAATTGACCAGGAGGATTCTGATGGTGAGGTGGTTTGTTTAAGTCAGGCACCCGGGGAGACACCTGTTGTCCGTGGGAGGAATATGGCCGTTGACATGCCAGGTGAAAATACCAAAAAAATCAGCTCTTCGGTGTGGAGGTATTTCACCAGAAATGCGGACAACAGGTGTCAAGCCGTGTGTTCCCTTTGTCAAGCTGTAATAAGTAGGGGTAAGGACGTTAACCACCTCGGAACATCCTCCCTTATACGTCACCTGCAGCGCATTCATAATAAGTCAGTGACAAGTTCAAAAACTTTGGGTGACAGCGGAAGCAGTCCACTGACCAGTAAATCCCTTCCTCTTGTAACCAAGCTCACGCAAACCACCCCACCAACTCCCTCAGTGTCAATTTCCTCCTTCCCCAGGAATGCCAATAGTCCTGCAGGCCATGTCACTGGCAATTCTGACGAGTCCTCTCCTGCCTGGGATTCCTCCGATGCATCCTTGCGTGTAACGCCTACTGCTGCTGGCGCTGCTGTTGTTGCCGCTGGGAGTCGATGGTCATCCCAGAGGGGAAGTCGTAAGCCCACTTGTACTACTTCCAGTAAGCAATTGACTGTTCAACAGTCCTTTGCGAGGAAGATGAAATATCACAGCAGTCATCCTACTGCAAAGCGGATAACTGAGGCCTTGGCATCCTGGGTGGTGAGAAACGTGGTTCCGGTATCCATCATTACTGCAGAGCCAACTAGAGACTTGTTGGAGGTACTGTGTCCCCGGTACCAAATACCATCTAGGTTCCATTTCTCTAGGCAGGCGATACCGAAAATGTACACAGACCTCAGAAAAAGAGTCACCAGTGTCCTAAAAAATGCAGCTGTACCCAATGTCCACTTAACCACGGACATGTGGACAAGTGGAGCAGGGCAGGGTCAGGACTATATGACTGTGACAGCCCACTGGGTAGATGTATGGACTCCCGCCGCAAGAACAGCAGCGGCGGCACCAGTAGCAGCATCTCGCAAACGCCAACTCTTTCCTAGGCAGGCTACGCTTTGTATCACCGCTTTCCAGAATACGCACACAGCTGAAAACCTCTTACGGCAACTGAGGAAGATCATCGCGGAATGGCTTACCCCAATTGGACTCTCCTGTGGATTTGTGGCATCGGACAACGCCAGCAATATTGTGTGTGCATTAAATATGGGCAAATTCCAGCACGTCCCATGTTTTGCACATACCTTGAATTTGGTGGTGCAGAATTTTTTAAAAAACGACAGGGGCGTGCAAGAGATGCTGTCGGTGGCCAGAAAAATTGTGGGACACTTTCGGCGTACAGGCACCACGTACAGAAGACTGGAGCACCACCAAAAACTACTGAACCTGCCCTGCCATCATCTGAAGCAAGAAGTGGTAACGAGGTGGAATTCAACCCTCTATATGCTTCAGAGGTTGGAGGAGCAGCAAAAGGCCATTCAAGCCTATACAATTGAGCACGATATAGTAGGTGGAATGCACCTGTCTCAAGTGCAGTGGAGAATGATTTCAACGTTGTGCAAGGTTCTGATGCCCTTTGAACTTGCCACACGTGAAGTCAGTTCAGACACTGCCAGCCTGAGTCAGGTCATTCCCCTCATCAGGCTTTTGCAGAAGAAGCTGGAGGCATTGAAGAAGGAGCTAAAAGGGAGCGATTCCGCTAGGCATGTGGGACTTGTGGATGCAGCCCTTAATTCGCTTAACAAGGATTCACGGGTGGTCAATCTGTTGAAATCAGAGCACTACATTTTGGCCACCGTGCTCGATCCTAGATTTAAAGCCTACCTTGGATCTCTCTTTCCGGCAGACACAGGTCTGCTGGGGTTGAAAGACCTGCTGGTGACAAAATTGTCAAGTCAAGCGGAACGCGACCTGTCAACATCTCCTCCTTCACATTCTCCCGCAACTGGGGGTGCGAGGAAAAGGCTCAGAATTCCGAGCCCACCCGCTGGCGGTGATGCAGGGCAGTCTGGAGCGACTGCTGATGCTGACATCTGGTCCGGACTGAAGGACCTGACAACGATTACGGACATGTCGTCTACTGTCACTGCATATGATTCTCTCAACATTGATAGAATGGTGGAGGATTATATGAGTGACCGCATCCAAGTAGGCACGTCACACAGTCCGTACTTATACTGGCAGGAAAAAGAGGCAATTTGGAGGCCCTTGCACAAACTGGCTTTATTCTACCTAAGTTGCCCTCCCACAAGTGTGTACTCCGAAAGAGTGTTTAGTGCCGCCGCTCACCTTGTCAGCAATCGGCGTACGAGGTTACATCCAGAAAATGTGGAGAAGATGATGTTCATTAAAATGAATTATAATCAATTCCTCCGCGGAGACATTGACCAGCAGCAATTGCCTCCACAAAGTACACAGGGAGCTGAGATGGTGGATTCCAGTGGGGACGAATTGATAATCTGTGAGGAGGGGGATGTACACGGTGATATATCGGAGGGTGATGATGAGGTGGACATCTTGCCTCTGTAGAGCCAGTTTGTGCAAGGAGAGATTAATTGCTTCTTTTTTGGGGGGGGTCCAAACCAACCCGTCATATCAGTCACAGTCGTGTGGCAGACCCTGTCACTGAAATGATGGGTTGGTTAAAGTGTGCATGTCCTGTTTTGTTTATACAACATAAGGGTGGGTGGGAGGGCCCAAGGACAATTCCATCTTGCACCTCTTTTTTCTTTTCTTTTTCTTTGCATCATGTGCTGATTGGGGAGGGTTTTTTGGAAGGGACATCCTGCGTGACACTGCAGTGCCACTCCTAGATGGGCCCGGTGTTTGTGTCGGCCACTAGGGTCGCTAATCTTACTCACACAGTCAGCTACCTCATTGCGCCTCTTTTTTTCTTTGCGTCATGTGCTGTTTGGGGAGGGTTTTTTGGAAGGGACATCATGCGTGACACTGCAGTGCCACTCCTAGATGGGCCCGGTGTTTGTGTCGGCCACTAGGGTCGCTAATCTTACTCACACAGCTACCTCATTGCGCCTCTTTTTTTCTTTGCGTCATGTGCTGTTTGGGGAGGGTTTTTTGGAAGGGACATCCTGCGTGACACTGCAGTGCCACTCCTAGATGGGCCCGGTGTTTGTGTCGGCCACTAGGGTCGCTTATCTTACTCACACAGCGACCTCGGTGCAAATTTTAGGACTAAAAATAATATTGTGAGGTGTGAGGTATTCAGAATAGACTGAAAATGAGTGTAAATTATGGTTTTTGAGGTTAATAATACTTTGGGATCAAAATGACCCCCAAATTCTATGATTTAAGCTGTTTTTTAGTGTTTTTTGAAAAAAACACCCGAATCCAAAACACACCCGAATCCGACAAAAAAAATTCGGTGAGGTTTTGCCAAAACGCGTTCGAACCCAAAACACGGCCGCGGAACCGAACCCAAAACCAAAACACAAAACCCGAAAAATTTCAGGCGCTCATCTCTATTGGGGATCAGAGTTCAGGAGCCAAAGCAATTCACCAATGAAAATCTAAAACTACATATTAGGCGTGTGGAGCTGGAGCAGGGACCAGCTGCTGGAAGGCTGATATCTCTGGTTCTGGGCATAGTAGAGACAAACTGCCAGTGTCCACTAAAAGGGGAGAGTCACAGCTTTTGGCTTATACCCTCAGAAATTCTTTAAGTCAGACAAAATCCTAGATATCAGGCTGGGAAGAACAATTAACAGGCTTGGTTGGAGACCACTGCTTTCAAGTCAGATATCTCCGGTTCCACAGGGCCGATTTTCAAAAATCAGATACCCCTGGAAAGAGGGGACCCTCAGCTATCAGCCTAGGGCCCTTATACTCCTGGGGCCCTTGGGCAAGAGCTCATTGAGCCCATACGAAAAGACGGCCCTGGCTGCACCAGTGCTAAGTAGAAGGAGACCTGATCTGATGCCTGTGGCGGGCACTGTTTATTTTAGCTGCAGCCACCGCTATCTAAATATGTCTCCCTGTTCCTGAGTCCCACTTCCTGCATGTTGTATGCTTTAAGCAGACTCCGCACCAGCTCCTCCTGGCTCCTTCTGTTTTTACCTTCCCTTCCATGGCGTGTATGGCAATGCACACCTGGGGACCTCCGGGTGCTGCCGCATGTGGAAGCAGGGTTCCTAGATGGGACAGCAAGGAGGGACAGACTATACAGAGGCGCAGCAACAAAACAGATAACACCTCGGAGTTAGACGCCAGTGCCGGGAACGGCACCATCGTACAACGGAGGGGTGATTACTGTACCTGGAGGGTCGGGACGCCGGCTCTTTAGAATAGAGACCCTTACAGCTACTGTATCACAGCACCATTGTGCAACAAAGGAACGCACCACTTTTACTGGAACCAGCATTTGGAACCTATTTGTTCATGACTATTACGTACTAACTTTCAGCTACAAATTCCTAGTATATTTCACAGTCTGTGTCATCAGCATCTGGACTTTGATCCTACTTGTGATCCATCACCTGTGTGCTAACAATTGCTGTTATTTTATCATTTGCTATTTTGAATGCATTATACACTTTATGCCTGATCAGGCACTGTGTTTCAATAAAAGGCATAGATATACACAACGCTTATCTGTCACATATTTCCTTACCAACACTAGGAGGGGAGTGCAGGTACCACTCCCCTAGTAATCACCAATTACCAGACGTGTTTGGACAAATCATTGGTACCAGCTGCCCCAAAACAGGAGACAGGTTGCGCTGATCATCCCACTGCCCAATATATTGCAGGAACTCCTGGATGGCTGCCAGTCATCAGGGCTGCCTGCTACAGTGACCTCCAGTGCTGTAAAGTAAGCTGCCGCTTTGCAGCATCACTTTACTGCACCGGAGGTCACAGCAGCATCAAGGAGCCCCTGATGACCAGCAGCCCACACCGGGGCCCTGATCACCAGACCCTGGGTAAGTGAACATGTTTGTTTGTTTTTTTTTACTTAAAAAAAACAACAACACAGTGATCAGCTTGTGTGTCCATCGGACACACAGAGCTATCACACTGCCGGCTCCCTGCACAGCTTTCTCTGCCTCGGGGCAGAGAAAGATGTGCAGAGGTACCGAATCCGCTGTGAGCCCTGCTGAAGCTGGTATAAATGTAAAAAAAATTTGGGGTAAATCTAGTCAGATCGCATTTCCCATTATAAGTATGGGAAATGTGATCATGCTTACTAAAAAAAGTTAATTAAAGGGCTTGGAGAAGTTTTTCATGAAAAGCCCTTTAAGATATTCAGGTGATACTAAAATAATATGAAAAGGGTGTGAAAGCACCCTTTTCCACATTATTTTACTAAAAAAAACAAGGTTAATAAATATGCCCCTATGCAACTGTATAATATACTGTATGTATCTGTGTATATAGTATTTATCACAGTATATGTGTGTTTCTGTAACTCTGTATACTGTATATGGGGTATATTCAATTAAAGTCGGATCCATTCCGACATGTATTTGTCGGAATGGATCCGACAACCCCTATTCAAATCTCATCTTAATTCGACTTTTTCAAGTTGAATTAAGATGAGGGACGCAGAGGGGGACAGCCGCCGGCAGCCAGAGGAGATCAGCGCTACAGTAGCGCTACAGATGGATGTCACACAGCTGCCCAACCTCACGGCAGTGTTTACCCGGCTCCAGCAAGCTTCCTGGAGCCGTGTGGACGCTGCCGTGAGCGGCGCGGGTGTGTGTCATCCTGCTGCAGCGCTGTGCTGTAGCGCTGATCTCCTCTGGCTGACCGCGGCAGTCCTCCATCTCCCTGCGGCTCTCCTCCCTCTCCTTCTCTGGGTCCCACATCTCAGTCCGACATTTTTTGATGTCAGACTGAGATGGTCGAAAAGGTTTTGGCCCCGTTTTCGACACAAGCACGTGGATCAGCAGCTATTCCACCGATCCACGTGCTTTTCGACAAGTTGAAATTTTCAACTTGTCGAAAATATTGAATAGGTTGGAACCCCTACCGACCTAAAAAAAAGTTGAAAACTGACGTCTTTTCGACAGACGCCAGTTTTCTACTTCAATTGAATATACCCCTATGTGTCTACATCCATAAGTGGAACTCCTGGATGCAGAGTGGTTGGGCATGTGGGCAGGTGGTTCTGAATTAGGCTGCAAAGCTCACTATATAATATGGTGGTCACTGTGACACTCTCCATTATATGGCATTCACTGTACACTCTGCATTATATGACAGGTACTGCCAGAGCCGGCCCTAACCAATATGATGCCCTAGGCAAGATTTTGGCTGGTGCCCCCTAACACCACTGCTGGTTCCACCTCTGACCTTGCACCTCTTTCCCAGCACCATCACCCCTTACCCATAGCTGTCCTTATTTTTGTGCTCCTACCCCCTATATTTTAAATAGGAACAGTTCGCACATTTGGCGCAACAGCCCAAAAAGGGTGTGTTTTTGCTGGCAAGGGGCATGGCCACACAATAGTAACCCCAATTCCAATTACGCCACACAGTACTGCAACTTTATTCACATTTTATCATGCGATAGTGTCCATAATTCATATTACATCCCACAGTAGTATCACTTTACCTTATAAACGTTACTCCTCACAGTAGAGCCCATTATTCACATTACATCACACTGAATTACTCCTTATTCACATTACACCACACCCTATTGCTCTTTATTCACATTAGACAACACAGTACTGCCCTTTCTATACGCAACGCCACATATTAGAGCACCTTATACACATAATGCCACACATTAGTAATGCATTTATACACAATTCCACACAGTAATGCCCCTTACACATATGAGACACATTAATGTCCTTATAAACATAATGCGCCTTACACATTATGACAGCCTTTATTAATGCCCTTTTACACATAATGTCCCTTACACAAATGCCGCACATTATTAATGCCCTTATACACATAATGACACAGAGCTAGCAAAACCCCCTATACCTGATTTTCAATAGTTCGATTAGATAAGGCATGGTACCAAAGGATTGGCGCATAGCTGAGGTAGTGCCTTTATTTAAAAAGGGAACTAAAAATAATCCTGGAAACTATAGACCAGTTAGTTTAACATCTATAGTGGGTAAAATATTTGAAGGCATCTTGAGGGATAGCATAGAGGAGCACCTACAGGCAACTAAGTTTATTACTAAAAGTCAGCATGGGTTTGTAAGGAACAGATCATGTCAAACCAATTTAATTAGCTTCTACGAGGAAGTGAGCAAGAATCTTGACCAGGGAAAAGCAGTGGATGTGGTTTACTTAGATTTTGCAAAAGCCTTCGATACAGTGCCATATAGGAGACTGGTCCACAAATTAAGGGAACTTGGCCTAGGAAATACTATTTGTACATGGATAGGTAATTGGCTGGATAACAGGGTACAACTAGTAGTGGTCAATGGGATCTTCTCCAGCTGGGCACCAGTAGTCAGCGGAATACTACAAGGGTCCGTTCTTGGTCCACTGCTGTTCATTATATTTATCAATGATCTAGGAATAGGCCTGGAAAGTACAGTGTCAATCTTTGCAGATGACACTAAACTGTGTAAGGTAATTAACTCAGAAACCGATGTGGAGTCTCTATAGAATGACTTAGTTAAACTGGAATTATGGGCATCTAAATGGAAAATGAGGTTCAACATAGAAAAATGCAAAGTTATGCATTTTGGGACAAAAAACACACTTGCATCCTACACTCTAGATGGAGAAAATCTAGGAGTAACTATGGTGGAAAAAAGATTTGGGGGTGCTCATAGATAATAGGCTTAATAACAGTACACAATGCCAAACTGCAGCAAAGAAGGCAAGTAAAGTGCTTGCGTGCATTAAACGGGGCATTGAGACCAGGGATGAGGATGTAATCCTGCCATTGTACAAATCATTGGTACGCCCACACCTGGAATATTGCGTTCAGTTCTGGGCCCCATATTACAAAAAGGATATCGGGGAACTAGAAAGAGTTCAAAGACGATCTACTAAATTGATTAAAGGGTTAGATACGCTGGAATATGAGGAGAGGCTTACTAAATTAAATATGTATTCACTAGAAAAGAGGAGACTAAGAGGAGACATTATTAATATCTTCAAATATGTAAGGGGTCATTACAAGGAGTTAGCAGCGGATTTGTTTGTTAAAAGAACTCTGTATAGGACGCGAGGGCACTCACTGAGGCTAGAAGAGAGAAAATTCCGTACACAACGTAGGAAAGGGTTCTTCTCCGTAAGGGGAATAAAGATTTGGAACTCACTGCCGGAGAAGGTAGTAATGTTAGACTCTGTAATTGCATTTAAAGACGGATTGGACAAATTTCTAACAGGAAAATGCATCAAGGGCTTTAGCATTTAGCATAATTACATTAACATTATCTGGGAGTGGTTGGAATCATTGCTGTAAATCGGTACTAAAACATTACTTCAGCATGCACATTATAATATGAACAGATTAAGCAGAATACAGGTTGAACCCGATGGGTATTTTGCCTCTTTTCACCCTCACTGACTATGTAACTATGTAACTATGTAACACACATAGTGCCCCCAACACATTTGCTGCACATTATTAGTGCCCCTATACACATAATGACACACATACAGTAGTACCGTTACACGTATGCCGCACATTATTAATGCCCTTATACACATAATGACACACATAGTGCCCCTTTACACATATGTTGCACATTATTAATGCATTTTTACATGACACACATAATGCACACAGCACTCACACTGCCACTAACACTGTGACCTCTGCCTCTGCTTGGATACTGATGTGTCCTCATAAATCTTGCCTCAATGCTAACATTGGGCACCTTTTTTTTATGAAAATGCATCTTATTTGCTTTGCTATGTAGCTAGGATGCACAAGCAGCTTCTGCTGAGTAAAATGATATGCAGCATGCCTATATACTGTGTGAGACTGTGGCTGTATCTGCATATGAAATGCTACATACAGAATATAGGCATGCCGCATATCATTTTAATCAACAGAAGCTGGTGATGCCCCTAGGCATATCAAATGCCCTAGGCAATTGGCTAGTTTGCCTATGCCTATGGCCGGCTCTGGGTACTGCGACACTATCTGTATTATATGGTGCAATGCTCTCTGTATTTTCTGGCAATGTTTGTGTTGTTAGCTGTATTATATGGTGGTCACTAAAATGCTCTCAGTATTGTATGGTGGTTATTAACTTGCTCTCAGTATTGTCTAGCAGTCACAAAATAGATCTCAGTATTGTCTGGAAGTCACTAAAATGCTTTCTGTATTGTCTGGCACTCACAAATATTACACATGGAATGAGCGATTTTGACACTACTGCGCATTCGTCATTGGCTGACATTTCACTCTGCACATGCATCAGATTAGCAGTCCAAAGTCGCACGGATCTGCAGCCATTGGCAAACGTAAGTGTTAACAGATATCGGAAAATGGGCTGTAACTGGACGGGGAGTATTGAGTCCCAAGATAAAACTTATTTTCATAGGAATGTTATGGGCAGGTCATTCATTTTACAAGTTGTCATGGGAGGGGTGGGGGTGGCGGCGGCCCCAACATCTATCTTGCCTCCGGACGACTGGGCTGAAGTTACGCCACTGCCTTCTCCCAAATATCCGAAGGGTGCAGGAGCTGCTGTGGGTGTCCCCGCCCCCCCCCCCGTACATTGCACACCTTTAGTTACATCCCTGTCCGCAACTATTTTCAAGCATGCAATGCAACCACTTTGTGTGTGGCTCTGAATCAGGCCTCTTGTTAGAAATAACCCTAATGTCTGTATTTAGATTGAAGCCATGCTGCATGTCCAGTACATATCTTTAGAAGGAGGACCTTTGTCCATTTCCATTCCTTTTCGTCATTTTCTGTATTTGCTATACAGAGAATTCAACAGAGAGTGGAAAATAGTACAGTATCTAGAGTGACCATATTATCCCTTTTACCTGGGACACTCATGAATAACACAGGTTCTGTGGCTGATTAAAACCAGCTGAAATGTAGGCTAGAAGTCAGCCAGCCACAGAACCTGTATAATCCATGAGCGTCCCAGGTAAAAGGGATAATATGGTCACTCTACAGTATCTCATCTACAGTATGTGAGAACAAAGGGGCTTATTTAGAGTTGTTCGCTCGCTAGCTACTTTTAGCAGTCGTGCAAACGCATAGTCGCCGCCCATGGGGGAGTGTATTTTCGCTTTGCAAGTGTGCAAACGCCTTTGCAGCCGAGCGCAGCAAAAACATTTTGTGCAGTTTCAGAGTAGCTCTGGACTTACTTAGCTCTTGCGATCATTTCAGTCTTTTGGGTGCCGGAATTGACGTCAGACACCTGCCCTGCAAACACCTGGATACGCCTGCATTTTCCCAAACACTCCCAGAAAACGGTCAGTTTACACCCATAAACGCCCTCTTTCTGTCAATCACCTTGCGTTCGGCTGTGCGAATGGAATCTTCGCTAAATCCATCGCCCAGCATCGATCCTCTTTGTACCCGTACGACGCGCCTGCACATTGCGGTGCATACGCATGCTCAGTTTAGCCATTTTTTTTCCTGATCGCTGCGCTGCGAAAATCGGCAGCGAGCGATCAACTCGGAATGACCCCCAAAGTCTAAGAAATCTTTGCTCAAAAATGATTACAGAGAGACTCAACAGTGTTTTTATTATAAATTCAGTAATGCCAGAGAAGGTTTTGTCAAAAAACAAACAAAAAAAAACAATTATAATGCGCCCATTCAAATTCCCACAAACATAAAAAGAAATAACTAATAATTACATATTAATAGCCAGAAACAGCTAGTGTATACTGACAGTATATGAAGCTTATAAAGGCAAATGTCTTATACTGAGATGAATCAACACTTTGTAGTATCAGTGAAATGACTATAGTATATCCTCATGTTACCTCCTTTTGCTTCATTTAATCCTCTCATAATTTCTGTTTTGTCACATAGCGCCACCCTCTAATCCATGAAACCTTTCCTTGTAAGTGCTCATCATAAGGGTTAAGGCGTTGGCAGTATACCAGTTCCTTTCGGTATCCCTGTGCCAGCTCCCAGATAGGTCAGGCCTTGTTTATCCCACCTGACAGGACTTGCTCCTCTAACCCTGCAGGGCATAGAGTTGTTACCTCTTTCACTTTTTCACACTCCTTGTTTTTCTTGGCGATGATTACAGGAAATCCCGGGATGCCACTGTTTCCTGGAGGATGTTAAGCAGATTACTCAATAATAAATGTCAGCTCTTAAGACTAGGCGATATTTAATATTGGCATTTCAGTTAAATATATTTCATATGTTCTGTATACTGTATAACTCTTGTCGTTTTTAAAAAAAATAAACTAGTAAACACAGTAAAACACTATTGGATGCAGTGAAATTAATTATCTTCATATACAGCACATGCATAAAGCAGTCTGGAAACCTATTTTTAGAATGTACAGTTTTGCAGTACACGTTGGAGTTGCTTCAAGGATTAGGGTTGGCCTCTTCCTAAAACGTATTCTTTTTTTTTTACCCTTGTTGCCCTTTGCACATCTGTCGTCTCATGTGTGTAGACATGTCTACATATTCTGTAGTGATGTGCCTAAAGGGGTACTCAACACCTTTGTAAGTCCAGGCCTGGCATCACTGAAGTAAACATTATATATATATATATATATATATATATATATATATAGTATTCCTGAATTAGATATGATTCCTAATCTGTTATGTTTGCTGTGGATCCTGGTTTCAATTTGTTTACTGAGCCATTGCTAACTTCATTTGATGTTTGTTTCTGATTCTGCTTTCACCTGTTGACTTTGTATAGCAATTGCCAATTGGATTGACATTGCTAGTCCAATTACATTTGCCAGTCTTATGTACTGGGGTTTTCAGAGTTTTTAGCAATCTAAAAAAGCACACTAATGGACAATTCCATGTTGGACTGTAGGTGAGGCAGAGAGAGTTAGATTTGGGTGGGGTGTGTTCAAACTGAAATCTAAATTGCAGTCTAGAAATTAAGCAGCCAGTATTTACCATGCACAGAAACAATATAACCCACCCAAATCTAAATCTCTCTGCACATGTTACATCTGCCCCACCTGCAGTGCAACATGGTTTTGCCCTATTGCTAACTTTTTTGGTTTGAGAACAATTCAGAATAACCCCCTTGGTTCTCATTTTGGACAGTATCTATTGTTTCCTACTACAAACCTGGGGCAACCAAGTACCAAAGAATACACTGAGTTGGGACTGGGGGCTTCTAAATGTTAAAACAGTAAATTAATTGATTATTTGCTGAATGACAAATAAGGAGCACTATTACAGAGGTTCTCAAATGCGGTCCTCAAGGCACCCCAATGGTCTAGGTTTTACATTTATCCATGCTTAGAACCTCAGTCAATTTGATTGAAGCTAGGTATACACTATACAATTATCTGGCAGATAATCTGCCAGATCTAGCTGGTTATAATGATGTTATGGATGAGAGCAAATGACCATTTGCTCCCAAACACTGGAAAACAAACAAACCCTGTCGTTCAGACAAATTGGTTAAACGCAAATTTAACCAACTTGTATGAATAACTGTTTTTTTTCCCGTTTTGCAGTGTTTGGGAACAAATGGTCAATTGTCATTTGCTCTCATCCATTACCAGATTTCCATTCCAACCAGCTAGATCTGGCAGATAATCTGCCAGATAATTGTATAGTGTGTACCTAGCTTTAGCCATCTGTACTGAGCAAGGGCGTGAGGTGCAGGCAGTGCAACTGCTGTGGGGCCCAGAGCTGTCAAAGTTACATGTGATGTGTTATATACATTTTTCACCATTGAGTGGTACGTAGAGGCCCTTTCATACTTTTTCCTTGGGCCTGCAATATACTGTATGTAGGTATGCCCCTGGACCTGCTCAATGTAGTGTGGTATGAAATTAACTGTAGGGCATTTTAATGTTATAAAATTTAAACCAGGGCTGTAATGTGTCACAATATGAACGGGGAGCACTATATATATATATCATAATGTGAATTGGGTATACTGTGTGGCATAATGTGTACTGGCAGCTCTGAAATGTGACATAGGGTGAACTTAAGCACTACTGCAATTCATAAAAGAAACTAGGGCACTACTATAGGGCATAACATGAAATAAGGCTGTACTATGGTTCAGAAAATGAACTAGGGCACTATTATAGGGCATACAATTAACAACTGTTGCAGAGAAGTGTCTCTCTAGAAGCATTGGGATGGGGCCCCCTTCTAAATGTTGCTATGGGGCCCACAAAGTTCTGGTTACGCCCCTGTTCATAAGTACATATATATGCATGTGTTCGCCTTGCAGTAAGGTTTCTGAATGCTGTTGTTCCTTTTTAGTGAATACATGTCACCCAGTGGCGTAACTAGAAATTTTTCTCCCCCAAGCCAAAAAATTCTTTGGCGCCCCCCCCCCCCACCCGCCGCATAATTGGGAGCAAGAAAGGGATAAATATGCGCGCGCCAAAGGCGCGCGCTGCAAAAAAAGGGGCGTGGTTTTGTTGGGATGGGCGTGGTTTCTCATAAAGGGGCGTGGTATTGCAGGAAAAGACTACCTTATACCCCAGTTTTGCAACCTGCACGCCCAGACGTTAGCCACCACAGGAAAGAAAAATAATCCTGATTCATGCCCCTTACATTATTTGTCATTTTTCCTCCTTATAGTAATGCCCAGTATACATTATGCCACATACTGCAATGGCCCTTAGACATTATTCCACACACAATAATGCACATGACACATTATGCCACACACCATAATGCCCCCGACACATTATGCCACACACCGTAATGCCTGTGACACATTATGCCACACACCGTAATGCCTGTGACACATTATGCCACACACCGTAATGCCCCCGACACATTATGACAGGAATCGCAATGCCCGTTATACATTATGCTATACACTGCAATGCCCCTGATACATTATAGCACATACAATGCCTGTGACACATTATGACACACACCGCAATGACCTTGAGACATTATACCACAATGCCCGTGATATAGTATACCATACACCGTAATGCCTGTGACACATACCGCAATGCCCTGCCCGTTATACCCTATGCCACACACCGCAATGCCCGTTATGTATTATGCCACACTGCAATGACCCTGAGACATTATACCACATACCACAATGCCCGTGATATAGTATACCACACACCGTAATGCCTGACACATTATGACACACACCGCAATGTCCGTGATACATTATGCCACACACTGCAATGACCCTGAGACATTATACCACATATCACAATGCCCGCGATATAGTATACCATACACCGTAATGCCTGTGACACATTATGACACACACCGCAATGTCCGTGATACATTATGCCACACACCGTAATGCCCATTACACATTAAGTCCTACAGTAAGGCTTCTAATTACTTTTCAATTACCTTCTCGTTGTCAGGGGTTTCATGCACTGGGTGTCATGCTCGTTGCCAGGTGTTTCATGCACTGGGTGTCATGCTCGTTGTCTGGTGTTTCATGCACTGGGTGTCATGCTCGTTGCTAGGAGGTAGTCCTTGTTGCTAGGGCTGTGCTCCCAGTGCCACATATGACCCCAGTGCCAGATATTCCCCCACGGTGCCAGGTACTCACATGCCCCCGGTGCCAAATATAGCCCCCCCCATGTGCCAGGTACACATTTACCCCCCCCCCAGTGCCACATATGCCCCCAGTGCCAGATATTCCCCCCCAGTGCCACATATGCCCCCAGTGACAGATATTCCCCCCGTGCCAGATATGCCGCCAGTGCCATATATTCCCCCCCAGTGCCACATATGCCCCCAGTGCCAGATATTCCCCCAGTGCCAGATATCCCCCCTAGTGCCAGACATCCCCCCCCCAGTGCCAGACATCCCCCCCCCAGTGCCATATATGCCCCAGTGCCAGACATCCCCCCCAGTGCCAGATATCCCCCCCAGTGCAAGACATCCCCCCCCAGTGCCATATATGCCCCAGTGCCAGACATCACCCCCAGTGCCATATATGCCCCAGTGCCAGACATCCCCCCCCAGTGCCAGATATCCCCCCCAGTGCCAGACATCCCCCCCCAGTGCCAGATATCCCCCCCCCCAGTGCCATATATGCCCCAGTGCCAGATATCCCCCCTAGTGCCAGACATCTCCCCCCCAGTGCCATATATGCCCCAGTGCCAGACATCCCCCCCCAGTGCCAGATATCCCCCCCAGTGCCAGACATCCCCCCCCCAGTGCCATATATGCCCCAGTGCCAGATATCCCCCCTAGTGCCAGACATCCCCCCCCCTCCCAGTGCCAGATATCCCCCCCAGTGCCAGACATCCCCCCCCCCCAGTGCCATATATGCCCCAGTGCCAGATATCCCCCCTAGTGCCAGACATCTCCCCCCCAGTGCCATATATGCCCCAGTGCCAGACATCCCCCCCCCCCCCCCCAGTACCAGATATTCCCCCCAGTGCCGCCGTCGCCGCTTATTGGAGGGACACGGAGGGCACAGCGTCTCCTGTGTCCCTCCTGCTGCATTATCTCCGGCGGCCGCGGGTCTAATAGGGGGAAGTGCCGTCCGTGAGCCAATTAGAGCTCACGGACGGCACTTCCCCCTATTAGACCCGCGGCCGCCGGAGATGATGCAGGAGGGACACAGGAGAGGCACACGCTGTGCCGTCCGTGTCCCTCCAACAAGCGGCGGCGGGAAGGAGAAAGCAGACTGACATGCGGGCGCTCGTCCGCATGTCAGTCTGCTGTAATCAGTGGCGCCCCCGCAGCCCCTCGCCCCCAAGCCACCGCGAGGACTGCGGGGGCAGTAGTTACGCCACTGATGTCACCACACTTGAAAAAGTTGATATAATGTAATGAATCATTCTTATCAATTGACCATTAATTTTAAAGACGTTTTGCACTGCATCAATACAGTTAAGATAAATGAGCCATAGAAGTGAATGTGTTGCACAATGCTGGTAATTGGCCCTTTCTTCCAAATTAGTAGAGATTTCATTAATTTATTTTATTTAGACATCACTATTGATGTGTGACCAGAGAAGAACGTAAGTGGAGCTCCTCATCATTCACATCACTGCTAGTATGGATTGGGCATTTTTTGTCACTCCCAGTCAATATGCTGCATTCGGTGTGATTTTATTTATTTTTCATTTACAGAGGTTCTCCCATTTATTTCAATGTCCTATTAATTTCAACAGTGTGTAGTGCACACCATACTAAAATGCATGGAAAAGCTCCTTTCTGATTGGTTTATGGATACATGTGCAAAGGTATATAAACGGGATGCAGTTATTTGACCGCAGAGGCAGGCTTAACCAATATGATGCCCAAGGCAAGATTTTGGCTGGCTCCCCCTATCACTGTCACTAGTTCCGCCTCTGACCCTGCTCCCATTTCCCAGCACAGTCATCTTTTTGGTGTTCATAGCCCCTGTATTTTAAATAGGAACAGTGTGCACATTCTGTGCACTGCCCAAAAAGGTGTGTTCTTGTTGGGAAGGGTCATGGCCACACAATAGTACCCCCAATTCAAATTATGCAACACAGTAGTGCAACTTTATTCACATTTTATCGTGCTATAGTGTCCCTGATTCATGTTACATCACACAGTAGTACCACTTTACCTTATGTACGCTACTCCTCACAGTAGTGCCCCTTATATACACTTCACATCACACTGAATTGCTCCTTATTCACATTACACCACACCATATTGATCTTTATTCACATTAGATCACATAGTACAGGTTGAGTATCCCTTATCCAAAATTCAAAATCCCACATTTTTGGGTCCCCTACTGAGATAATGACACCTATACATACATATATATTATATAATATATCTATATAATATATCTATATATACACATATAATCTATAATCTATATGACATTATCTCAGTAGGGGACTCAAAAATGTGGGATTTTGGATAAGGGATACTCAACCTGTAGTACCCATTCTATATGTTACGTCACACAGTAGAGCACCATATACACATAATGCCACACATTAGTAATGCATTTATACACATAATACCACACATGAGGGTGGTATTCATGTGACCGGCGGATAGCTGACTGACAGTCACATGACCTCCTCCACCATCCCGACGGCTCACTATCCCGATGGTCGGCATGCCGACCAACAGGGACTATTTCCACTCGTGGGTGTCCACGACACCCATAGAGTGGGAATAGAACCCGTGGCGACCGCAGATCGCCACCGAGCCCGCAAGGGGCTTGCTGCACTCGCCCCTCCCTGCCAGGATCCCGGAGTCGGTATGCTGCCGGGATCCCAGCATCGGTAAGCTGACCGGTGGTCTCCTAACCGCCGGTCAGCCGTACTACACCCCACACATGACACTCATTATTAATGTCCTTATACACATAATGCGCCCTACATATTATACCAACCTTTATTAATGCCCGTATACACATAATGTCCCTTAAACATATGCCGCACATTATTAGTGTACTTATACACATAATGACACACATAGTGCCCCTTACACATATGCCAAACATTATTAATGCATTCATACACATGACACACAAAATGATCCTTACACATATGCTGAACACTACTGCATAACCAACCCACCTGCACACAGCACACACATGGTCGCTAACATTGTGACCTCTGCCTCTGCTTGGATACAGATGTGTTCTCATACATCTTGCCTCAATACGCAATGCAGCAGGAGATGCCTGCGTCTGATTTGCATTACTATGTGGCTAGGATGCACAAACAGCTTCTGCTAATTAAAATGATATGCGGCATGCCTATATTCTGTATGTGACTGTGATTGTATCTGCATACGAAATGTTACATTACAGTGATTTCCAGGAATACACTGTAACGTAGCATTTCATATGCAGATACAGTCGCAATTACACACAGAATATAGGCATGCTGCATATCATTATAATTAGCAGAAGCTGCTTGTGCCCCTAGACATACCAAATGCCCTAGGCATTTGCCTAGTCTGCCATGCCTACGGCCAACCCTGTTTGACCGGCAGTCAAGAGACCGGCGATCACAATACCGATACTGACATCCTGCCGGCTCTCAATCCCGACAGTCAGCATGCCGACTAACATGGACTATTTCCACTCGTTGGCGTCCACGACACCCATAGAGTTGGAACAGAACCTCGCCACGAGCCCGCAAGGGGCTTTGTTTCATCCCCCCACCCCCAGCTGGCATTCTGCAGCTGGGAAGCTTATCAACAGGATCCCGGCCACCAGTAACCCATACCCAACCCTTATAATAACATATCAAGCACATATTATTCATAAATATATTGCATGTGAACTGCATATAAAATGACTAAATCACTTGCAGTTTACACTTGCATTTTGTGATGCAGTAAAACAGTATAACCCTACCTCCCCCAAAAAAGGGGGCGTGGTCGTGGCAAAAGGGGGCATGGCTTCACGGGAATGCCGTAAACGCAAGCAACAACTCCCGTGCACATCACTCTGGGGGCATGCTCAGCACTCTGTTGATATGCCCTCCTCAGTCCCACTGTCTACCGTGAATATAGTCTGTGCGCATGCACACAGCATCTATTCACTGCTGCTCTACAGCAGAGCAGTGAGTGATAGGGAGCCTCCCAACTGCCCGATGTTGGGACAGCGTAACAGTCCCAATAATAGGGAATGGCCCACAAAAATCGGGACAGTTGGGAGGTGTGGTATATAGTATGAGAGGTGACTGTTATCCGGCACATGTCATTTTCACATGTCAAGCTATTTTAGTTTCAGAAGCAAAAAAAAACCTGAACTGAAGAAATCATGAAAACAAAACAAAACATGGCAGTGTAAGTTAGACAAGCTTAACCACTTGACTAGCGTGGTTGCACCAGATGCATCAATCCAGGCTGGGCCTTCCCTGACATGGTCGTATCTGATGTGACTAGTCAGAAGTGTCCACTGGTTGAGGTCCCTCGGGCAGCCAGATGGCACCTCCCACCCTAGGGCTGCAGAGATAAGCAGCCACCTGGGAAATGTAAATGAAAGAGCTCTTACATTCTATGTGTAGACACATTTTTTGCATACTTTTCTTGTAGGGGGCATGGCCATGCCTCTGTGATTAGACCATGCCCCCTTACATTGCCTGGGGACAGCACAGGTTATGGCCCTGTCCATAGCCTGTTTAGACACGGGGAAAACAAAGCCGCAATGTTGTGATGTTCTGATGATCGGTGGTCTGATATATCAGTCACCGATGTTTGAAACATTCGATATCTTGCAAATGTAATATATATATATATATATATATATGTATATACAGTGCATCTGGAAAGTATTCCAGCCCTTTACTTTTTCCACATTTTGTTATGTCACAGCCTTATTCCAAAATGTTATAATTTCATTTTTCCCCCTCAAAATTCTACACACAATACCCCATAATGACAATGTGAAAAACATTCTTTTGTGATTTTTGCTAATTTATAAAAAATAAAGAAAAATAAGAAATCACATGTATATAAGTATTCACAGCCTTTGCCATGAAGCTCAAAATTGAGTTCAGGTGCATCCTGTTTCCACTGATCATCTTTGAGATGTTCCTACAGCTTAATTGGAGTCCATCTGTGATAAATTCAGTTGATTGAACATGATTTGGAAAGGCACACACCTGTCTTTATACGGTCCCACACTTGACAGTGCATGCCTGAGCACAAACCAAGCATGAAGTCAAAGGAATTGTCTGTAGGCCTCCGAGACAGGATTGTCTGGAGGCACAAATCTGGGAACGGGTACAGGAAAATATCTGCTGCTTTGAAGGTTCCAATGAGCACAGTGGCCTCAATCATCCTTAAATGGAAGAAGTTCGGAACATCCAGGACTCTTCCTAGAGCTGCCCGGCCGACTAAACTGAGCGATAGGGGGAGAAGGACCCTAGTCAGGGAGATGACCAAGAACACGATGGTCACTCTATCAGAGCTACAGCATTCCTCTGTGGAGAGAGGAGAACCTTCCAGAAGGACAACCATCTCTGCAGCAATCCACCAATCTTGCCTCTATGGTAGAGTGGCCAGATGGAAACCACTCCTTAGTAAAAAGCACATGGCAGTCCACCTGGAGTTTGCCAAAATGCACCTGAAGGAATCTCTGACCATGAGAAACAAAATTCTCTGGTTTGATGAGACAAAAATGTAACTCTTTGACGTGAATGCCAGGCATCATGTTTGGAGGAAACCAGGCACCGCTCATCACCAGGCCAATACCAACCCTACAGTGAAGCATTGTAGTGGCAGCATCATGATGTGGGGATGTTTTTCAGTGGCAGGAACTGGGAGACTAGAAAGGATAGAGGAAAAGATGAATGCAGCAATGTAAAGAGACATCCTGGATAAAAAGCTGCTCCAGAGCACTCTTGACCTCAGACTGTGGTGACGGTTCATCTTTCATAAGGACAACGACCCTAAGCACACAGCCGAGATATCAAAGGAGTGGCTTCAGGACAACTCTGTGAATGTCCTTGAGTGACGTTGCCAGAGCCCAGACTTGAATACGATTGAACATCTCTGGAGAGATCTGAAAATGGCTTTGCACCGACGCATCCCATCCAACCTGATGGAGCTTGAGAGGTACTGCAAAGAGGAATGGGCAAAACTGCCCAAAGATAGGTGTGCCAAGTTTGCGGCATCATATTCAAAAAGACTTGAGACTGTAATTGCTGCCAAAGGTGCATCAACAACGTATTGAGCAAATGCTGTGAATACTTATGCACATGTGATTTCTTAGTTTTTTCTTTTTAATACATTTGCAAAAATCTAAAAAAAACTTTTTTCACGTCGTCATTATGGGATATTGGCCCTCATTCTGAGTTGTTCGCTCGCTAGCTGCTTTTAGCAGCATTGCACACGCTAGGCCGCCGCCCTCTGGGAGTGTATCTTAGCTTAGCAGAATTGCGAACGAAAGATTAGCAGAATTGCTACTAAATAATTCTTTGCAGTTTCTGAGTAGCTCCAGACCTACTCACAGATTGCGATCAGCTCAGTCCGTTTAGTTCCTGGTTTGACGTCACAAACATGCCCTGCGTTCGGCCAGCCACTCCCCTGTTTCTCCAGACACTCCCGCGTTTTTCCCTGACATGCCTGCGTTTTTAGCACACTCCCGGAAAACGCTCAGTTACCACCCAAAAACACCCCTTTCCTGTCAATCATTTACCGATCAGCAATGCGACTGAAAAACGTTGCACGAACACCAGCAAATCTACTAAGTTTTGTGTTAAATAACTTAGCCCATGCACTCTGCGTACCATGCGCATGCGCATTTAGCAGCAAATCACAGCATAGCGAAAATCGGCAATGAGCGAACAACTTGGATGACCCCCATTGTGTGTAAAATCCTGAGGGGAAAAAATAATTTATTACATTTTGCAATAAGGCTGTAACATAACAAAATGTGGAAAAAGTGAAGCGCTGTGAGTACTTTTCGGATGCACTATATATATATATATATATATTATAAAATTATGTGGGATGATTCTACCAGTCAGGAAAAAAATAAAATATTCTGAGCATTGTTTGGACTAAATATTATATTAGCCAGTTAAGTAGTTTAAGGAACATTTTCTCAATTTATTTCCATGCGTTTGACCTGGATACCCACAGACCCCCATGCAATTTCAACTATGCTTGAATATCATTAGGAAGTGTTATCACACGTAAATAGCAAATGCTCTGATAAACACTCACCTACTGTATATAATCATAATCGCATGCACACATTCACTTTTCTGGAATTTGCTCACCTGTGTTTATATAGCATTACAAACAACCTGTGAATGCAGGTAAATGTAAATAAGTAGTGGAAAATGTACATCATGATTGTGACAATTATAAAACTGCACATTCAGAAAGGAATGTATTCATTTGGCATGTTTTAGCTGTTGTCACAGACAGTACTATACTTTTACTACAATGGTGTTTAACCCACAAAAGCCCACTGGACAACTTTATACAGTGCACATCCAATGGACTTTAAACCTATGCACCATGTAAACCATAGCCAGATTCAGTGGGGGGAAGCAGGGCATACTGTACCCCGGGCCCCCCTCTGTCAGGGGGCCCCCTGGCTGGAGCACAGTGACACCACTAGCTCTCCTTCTTGTGCAGTAGCAGAACCAGGCAGCAAGAATATGAGCAGGACAGTATGCAGTGCAGGCAGAGACACAGAATTATCAGGTGTCATGAGCTACCGACGGAGCTTAGAGGAGAGCTAGAAGGGGGGAAGAGAGCTGTAAGTGACCAAGAGATCCCAGCTTCTCCTCCTTCCCGCCTGGGTCCTTTGTAACCTGTTATGTAGTGAAAGCATTTGGGTCTAGAGATAGAGACACACACAGAGAGTCCTCCTGATTCCAAATTGTATTTATTTTTATTCTATAGAAACATAGACTAATGATAGTACAGGTTGAGTCTCCCTTATCCAAAATGCTTGGGACCAGAGGTATTTTTTGGATATCGGATTTTTTCCGTATTTTGGAATAATTGCATACCATAATGAGATATCATGGTGATGGGACCTAAAGCTAAGCACAGAATGCATATACATAGTTTCATATACACCTTATACACACAGCTGGAAGGTAATTTTAGCCAATATTTTTTAATAACTTTGTGCATTAAACAAAGTGTGTGTACATTCACACAATTCATTTATGTTTCATATACACCTTATACACACAGCCTGAAGGTCATTTAATACAATATTTTTAATAACTTTGTGTATTAAACATAGTTTGTGTACATTGAGCCATCAGGTGTACATTGAGCCATCAGAAAACAAAGGTTTCACTATCTCACTCTCACTCAAAAAAGTCCGTATTTCGGAATATTCCGTATTTCGGAATATTTGGATATGGGATACTCAACCTGTAATACGTAATGATACATTAAATATAGTCGTCAAACTCACCATTTACATCAACAGTTTACTTCAAGCTTGGTTGATCACGCCCTATGATGCATCACGCTCTGCTGCTGAAAATGGCACCCTTGTGGCCCTCTCAGAGTCCTGGAGTGGAACACCTACTGCGCAGGTCAGATTTTCTGTCATCACGCAGCGGCATAAGCAGGACAGAGTGAGGAAGGGCCAGGTGCGGAAGATGCTGCAGCTCAGGCAGTGCTCAGCAGCAATGATGACTGAATGAGTCAGCGCTGCACTGCAGACTGTCTGAAGCAGTAAGTGGGTGAGTGGCACAAACAATTATGGTGCCAGCCACAGGATCGCACACTAAAAAAAAGAAACCTAATTAATGTATTGTGCCAGTGCTGCCCCCTCCCAGGACCCAGTGCTCCAGGCAGCCTGATCAGCCTATTGGTTGATTAGGCCCTGGGGGATGAACTAAATGATGACTGACAGGCTGAGCAGTGTGTCCAATGCTGCTGCTGCTGATCCCCTGTGAAGGAAGCCAGGACATATGTTACTCACAACTTAACATGTATGTTCATATGTCCTGGCCAGCTTTCCCCTGCACACCTCGGATGGCGCTGCAGCCCAGGGGCAGCACCCACCCCTGGATGTGTTTCAAATTCATACAGTTGTAATGTTCTCATAATGTTATATGCGTTATCGAAAATTACAAATCCTCAGGAGAGTCGTAATGGGGTAAACCATCTTGCTATGACTGAGTTTTTCTAAAAGGTTGACATTGGTATGCCTCGAAGTGAAGTAGAGAGTAGCCTGCCTTTGAATGAGCTGGTGTTATGTGTTAGATGCTGCTGCTGAAGGCGGTACACCCATCCAGTGTAATCTTTGTTTGACCAGTTCCGCTTGTTCACATATCTGTGATTAAGTGTATTGTGAGTACAATGGAATATTTTAGGCCAATAGTTAGGATTTTTGTACCTCCCAGTACATGCCAGGAATTGTTGTTCTGGTAAAATCGAAATGAGATGGAATTTTGTAGACACAATTGTCTTCTCAAGTAAGTTGCATTGATGGCCTGATGGCCTTACTAAACACCCCACCGCTCCCCCCAACATCCCTCATACATTTTCTTATTCAATCAAACTATTAAATTAGCTAATCAATCTATCAATCAATCAATCAATCAATAAATCAATCAATCATTCAATCCTTCTTTCTTTCTTTTATAGCAACTATGGCAGTTTGGATGGTGTATTGGTTAGCGTTTTTTGCCTCACAGCTCTGAGGTCGGGTTCAGTATGAGCTGCCAATGGACGGGATGCCGGCGGTCAGTATACCGACAGTGGCATCCCATCCATCATCCATCATCCTGACAGCCCCCCATTAAGCCCCCTAACCCTACCTTTTCCCTACCCTAACCCTATCCCTCCCTTGTGGGTCCCTAACCCTCCCTGCTTGGTGCCTAACCCTCCCTTCCCTGCTGCCTAAACCTAATCTGTCCCACTGGGTGCCTAACCCTAACCTCCTCTTCTATGTACCTAACCCTAACCTTCCATCCCTAGTCCCTAACAATAACATTCCCATGGCTGCACCCTAACACCCTTCTGCTGCCTAAACCTGACCCTCCCCCCCTCCCACAGTGGCAGGACGGCAGCGTGGCCCGCTTTCCGAATGATCGGGATGCCGGTTGTCAGTATTTTGATGCCGGGATCCCGTTCGTCGGGAAGGTAACTGCTTCCCCTGAGGTCATGGGTTCAATTCCCACCATGGTCCTAACCATATGTAGATTTCCTCTGGGGGCTCCAGTTTCATCCCACAATTCAAAAACATACCGGTAGATTGATTGCTCACAACAAAAAGATAAACCCTAGTGTGTGTGTGCAGTAGATGGGCCAAGTCATTCTTATCTGCCGTCAAATTCTAAGCTAATCCTTCTTTTACAGCAATTCAGAAGAGAAAAGGCGATGAAAGAATAATGTTCAATCCTTACTGACCGCAATGCCCTCATCAATTAAAATTTTCAGAATCAAAAATTTAATTGAATTAACTTACGGATCAATCAAACCTGCTTTGCTGCTGATCTACTTCTTGGTTACTTTCTATGGGGTTGTACAGATTATTTTTTATTTATTGTTATTTAAATTATATTTATTGGGTTTTTTCAATAAAGAAACAATGGTTACATGACAGAGAACTTATCAGATAAGAGTACAAAGTATCAATCACCAAAGATGAGGATGGGTTATGTGGAGAAGGAGACAATTCTCTTGTGTAGAGACGACTCCGTCTGGTCTAGGAGAGCAAAAATAGAGCCTTGAGTCGATTGGTTGAGTGAAAGGAGATAGAAGACCCATTTTTTGTGAAATGTTACAGCACCCATGTTCAAATTGGCCAGTGCGGTTTTCCTGTTAAAATACATAAGTTGTAGTAATTTCTGTTGTACCTCTGAGAGAGAAGGAGAAGTGTGCGACAACCAGTGAATTAAAATTACCTTCTTCGCAACCATGACTATAATTGTAAGTAGAGGAGTAAACTCCTGTTTATTCAGACCTAGGTTCCAGTTGGTAAAATCAGCCAATAGATACGCTGATGGGTCTAAAGTGACTAAGCGTTTAAATATGTGTTTAATATAATTAAGGATTTTGAACCAGAAGCGTTGTATATATGGACACTCCCATATGCAGTGAATGAAGGACGCTACTGCGCAGTGGCATTTATTACATTCTGCGGATGGTTTGAAATGAGCACATTGAGCAGGAGATATATATGCCCTATGGAGTGTTCTAAACTTCCTGTAAATAGGAAGACTGAAGGGCTTTCATAATCTGTAGATATCGGGAATTCATATGATCTATTGGACGAGTGCGATTATAGTTGAGGTCTGAGGACCATTTTAGACTAACACTCGTCCATCTCTTCTCAGAGGCACGTTCAGTAAGTAGAGAGTAAAGAGAACTGATACGGTATGTTTTCCTTACACTGAGGGAAAATAATGGTAGTAAGGGGTCAGAAGAAAATTCGGTAGATTGAGTCTGAGACGGAGATGTAGGTGACCAGCAAAGAGAAGAAAGGTAATGTCGAGTTTGCAAGTACATAAAGAAATGTTTGTGTGAGATATCAAATTTGGTGACAAGATCAACAAATTGGATAAAATTGCCGCCAGGATCGAAGACTTTGGAGGAGTCATTCAATCCCTTTTCCCTCCAGTGACAGAATGTGGAACTAGTGGTGGACGGTGGGAATGCAGGATTACCCCATAGTGGTATACGAGAAGAAAATAGAGGGTTTCTGTGGAGGCGTCGATTAACCAACCGCCAGGTCCTGCAGATATCTTTACATAAAACGTGGGATTTTATCGAGGTGGGGAGGAGAGTGGGTGGTGTGAGTAGGAGAGCTGCTGGGGAGTAGGGGGAGAAAAGAGCCTCATCGATTTGAATGTCAGTGAAGTTGGATTTATCAGATAGCCAGTCAGTGACTTAGCGAAACATGACCGAGTGGGAGTAAATGGAAAAGTCGGGTAGCCCCATGCCGCCTGATTTACAAGGGGACATAAGTTTGGAGAGTGCTATTTTTTTTTTTTTTTTCTGACCATAAGAAGGTAGACATTACCCTCCACAGCCTGCCTAAGTCAGGAGTGGTTATGCAGATCGTGAGTTTTTGCATTATATAGAACATTTTTGGAAAAATGATACTGTGTATAACTGCAATTCGTCCTAAAAGTGATATCGGGAGGAGTTGCCAACCATTCAGTAAGTTAGTAATTTTGGTTATAATAACAGGGGGAAAATGTAATGAATATAGTGGTGATAGCGTAGAAGGTATCTGGATACCCAAATACTTTATGGAAGTATGAGAGGTGCAAAATGGTAGAGAGGAAAGAAAAGCAGTCAAGGTATTTTGAGAAGCACCTAGGCAGAGAAGTTCAGACTTAGAGATATGAACACGGTAGCCCGCTATAAACCCAAAAGAGAGAAGCAGGTCTAAAACAGCAGGGATAGAAAGGTGGAGATCTGAGATCTGAGATAAACAACAGCATGTCATCAGCAAATAAGGATAGTTTAATTTCCCTGTTACCGATTTTTATCCAGTGGAAAGAGGAAGAATCCCTAAGAGCCATGGCAAGGGGTTCTAGGGCAAGGTCAAATAAAAGAGGTGAGAGGGGGCATCCTTGCCTAGTGCCTTTTTTTATATCGGTAGATAAAAGTCCATTGCAAGAAATATGGGATTGGGTATTAAAATACAGACAGGACGAAAAGAGGAGGAGATAGATTTCGAAAACTTTGTATAGGAGAATCCTCATGGATTTTCAAATTAGATACCCTCTACCCCAAAGGCCTAAACAAAGCTTTACTCATGTCTGAACTAAGGAGTATATAGTATATATTTATTTCACCAGTTTCTGTTTATTTGTTATATTTGTATATAAATGCATATTTATATATTTGCACATATACAAACATTTTTAAATCCATATTTTTTGAATCCGAGTACGATCTTCATTTAAAATAAATTACTGTAGGGCAGTGAGTTTGTCCCTTCAATTGTAAAGTATCTAAATATAACAATATTTATACTATTTGGATGCATCACTCTTAGATAAAGTCTAATCGGATAAGATCTAATTGACCATTAATGTTAAGGGTTGTTTTCTTACTGCATATGTTTTTGTGGTCATTTGTATAAATATTACTTATAATTTTTAGTTATATATATTTTTTATTTTTATTTCTAACTTCACCTTGTTTTAATTTATTTTTTTTGTATTATTTCTATTATTATTATTATTATTATTATTATTATTATTATTATTATTTGTGTTACCATTAGCACTGTTGGAGATTACCCACTCCATTATTCTTAGTAATTAAATAAACGATTCCCACCCAGAAGGGGTTAGTGCAAGCAATACTGTGTATCACTATATGTCTACATTGGACACAATTAAACCATTATTGTTACTTTTAAATAATGTATTTTATGTTAGATTTACTCAGTGCGTCTTTAATATATAGTATTGTCCTTTTAATAAGTTGTCTGTTTTTTAAAACACATCTAATCGTGATAAATAAGTATATTTAAGGTTACAAAATCATTAACTAATTAGTAGACACATCTGATTAGTTTTAAGGCATTAGACAGGTATAAATTCCAGAGTGTGTAGAGGGGAGGTATTCTTCTTGAGGAAGTCACCGATTGCTAGGAGACGAAACGCGTTGACGCCCACTCTTTCTCTTACTGAGCTCTCCAGTTGGTGCTACCTGCCAGCCCGAACATCTCACGGCTTTCTACAAGTCTCAGCATTCTGCTGCATGACACCTCCGCTAACCGCCGGGTGAACCCTGCCGGACCCCCGCTGCAAGGTCTAGTCTTTTACCAGCTGTAGAGAGATCACCGGAGGTTATACTTAAACATCAGCGGTCAGCGCCTATTACATCTTTGGAGACGTGCAGTGTCTCCTAAATGGAGCGGCTGACATTCAATGCTATTGCAGCAGCTATCTGATAGCACATCGCCTATACCACGTGCAATTTACTGCTAGAAAGGACCCTGACTGCATCTAACACAGGAACCAGCACGTGGGTAATTATCACAGACTGCACTTTATCACTAATGTACTATATGTGACTGAGACCATCTATTGCGGGCAGGGCCGGATTAACAATGGGGCGGATGGAGCTGCAGCTCCAGGCCCCCCATCAAAATAGGCCCATCGCATCTACTCTGCTGCTGCTGTAGGCAGGAAAAAATGTTTTCCTGCTACAGCAGCCTACGAGTGGCCACCAAGGTCACCTCCCCCGGCAGCGGACTGTGCATTCAACTCCTGTAGCAAGGGCGCCGCGGACCACTTGCCGCCGCAGGCATACACTTTTACATTGCAGCAGAGCAGAAAGGCGTCACTAGCCCTCCCTGTGCTCTGAGTCCATACACAGTGAAGAGGCACCACCTCTAAAGCCGCATCGCATGATGTTGTGACCTCCTGGTGCACTGGTAGTGGCAGCGTTCACATCAAGCAGTGAAGGCGGCTACTGAGGTGAGGTGTCAGTCAGATTGGCTACTGTGCTGCTGCGAGTATAACAATTATAACTGAGCTGCTGATTTTGATTGTGTGTGTGTGTGTGTGTGTATATATATATATATATATATATATACACACACACACACCATACATACTACACATGTAGCTATCCTCATGTTGCTGTGATGCAGCATGCTGCATTCCTGTATGCTGTGCTGGGCTGTAACTATTTGCTGCCGGCGGTCACTCCACTAATTGGGAATTAATGGACTGATCACCGGCTGCGAAAAGTCACAGCTCGGCACACCATGTAGCATGATGCATCACAGCATAGATGAGCATGGCTACATGATATAGGTATATATATATATATATATATATATCTAACATAGCTTGGACCAGCACTCCCTCAAGCATAAATCATCCAGCTCCGGTGCCCTCTGAAAGGTATAGGCACTGAAATGTAAAGGAAACAGCGGCACTCAGAGTTTTAAAGTTGCAAACAGCGTATTACAGCATCACAGCAAGGTGTCCAACGTTTCGGGACTACAACGCCCCTTTGTCAAGTTCTCACCTTGCATCACAGCAAAATGATGATAGCTATTCATATAGTTTATAATATATAATGTGTGTATATAATAATATATAATATAAATATATTAAAAATAGCATGTGGGGTGCTCCATAGTTTAAAACAGACAATAGGTAAGATCTGCTTCTACCAAGATTATAACAGTGTAGGCTTAATACTGCACCATGATACTGTTAATACTCCCCTGGCAACACCAACCATTCTTGTCAAAGTGGTCTTGACACCTACTAACTATATTATTTAAAATTTATGAACATATAAATATATGTGTATTTAAAAACATTTATATTGTAGCTTAGTAGCTCTTCCAATACACCAGTGAGGTGGCTGTCCAGTGTCATTTTTGTATTTGGAGTGTCACAAGTAACACTGATTCCCAGCTGTTCTTTCTGTTCATTTTTATAATCACTTTTCCATTGCGAGATCGGTTTAAAGTTTCCCTGCCGTTATCAATGTTGCTATTCCGAGGCTGTGAAGTGTACAACAACGTGAGGTCTGACCGGGATCCCAATTCTCTAGTATGTCTTCTGGGATTCGATGTTACCACTCTGCGTAGTTTTCTTCCAAATCCATCCAATGGAAGGCCCAAACAGGCTCCCTGTGTCAAAGTTCTACCCAGCGCTTTCCACCATGAGGTCCGACCAGGAAGCTAACCCCCCCTCCCCCCTCAAACGTAACCAGGATCCAATTGGATTACCTCGCGTTGGTTTCATCACAATCGGTGCAGGGGTGTCCAAATGCATATCTGGACAGACGAACAAACAGACCAGTGATTTTTATATATATCAAATATATGGCTCTGGCCCTTGCAGGGGTGGATTTTTTTTGTTTAAACCCGCCCGTATTTTAAGTTGGATAATGAAGTGTATGTGTACCAAGTTTGGTCCAGATCCATCAAGCCATGTAGGAGCCTACGAAGAACAAACATACAGATGTGTCCTAATACATCCTTACCCGCAATGCGCTTTAAGACGCAGCGTATGTTCGCGGGATTGTGTATACAGACACTCCCGCTCACAGTACAGAGCTAAAAGCCAGGAGACCCAAAAAAGGTAGTGGGCAGCGGTGCTCCCGCTACTTGTTCACTGAGGGAGCCAGCACTGGGTAATTCATTGGGGTAGTGCGAGTTTGTGTTAAATACACGTGCCTGCGAACAGCCACAGTGGGGAAGCTTCATTAAGCACACAATGGGGAAGCTGTGTTATGCCACGATGCAGCAATGCCACAGTATGCAGCCTCCAGCAGCAACAATGTATGAGGACACATCTGGACTTATGCACGCACGCACGCACGCACGCACACACACACACACACACACACATATATATAGGGCTATGTGGTATAAAAGCTTAATTTTTCGCTTTGTCGCTATGTAGTCTAATTCAGTGGTAGCCAACCATGGCCCTCGATTGCTACCAACAGTTCATGTATTCCAGGTCACCTAGCAGGTGCACAGGTGCACTCATTACTCACTGACACATTTTAAAAGATCCACAGATGGAGCGATGGAGCTAATTACTTCATTTGTGATTCTGTGAGGAGACCTGGAAAACGTTAACTTTTGGTAGCTCTCGAGGACCAGGCTATCCCTGGTCTAATTGCTTCACTTATCAATACTAAGTAACTATAAAATTTGGTAGCTTCACCTTGCAGAAATCATGCAGTCATGCCCTGTTGGCAAAACAATTGAATATTTACGACGGGCATCTAAAACTTATTGGCCCCCAAAAAGCAATTGAATTCCCTCCAGTGACACTCTCTCTCTCTCTCTCTCTCTATCTCTCTCTGTATGTATGTATGTATGTATATTGTGACAAGAACACTGGGATAGTGTTTGAGGGCAGGTATATTTGTCCCAGGTTCTTGTCTTACATGTTTTAGAAAATGTTAACTTCTAGGAAAAATGCTTTTTGTTTTGTCTGAACCTTTTCAGTTTGCTGTAAAAGCTGGGTAAAGGCTCTGAGAGAGAGATAAGGCGAGTTCTAGACATTGGGCCCAGTTCGGGTCTTTGGCCTCACAGAGGGCTAATCAGGGTTTCAGCTGTGTAAGTGTGTTATAGTGCTGCTAACCTGATTAGTATGGGCAGACTGCCTGGGAAGGCTGAGGGATCTGTGTGTGAGAGACACGCTTTCTGATGCAAGTAAGCTATACAGTATGTACTGAAGAACTCTGTGTTTTGTTTAGTGACAGTTAGGAATATCTTATGTTTAGTTAGTGCCGGACAGGCAAGGTATTTTTATTTTGGGGTTTGTTTTATTTTCTGTTTCAATAAAACTGGCCGGGGTCAGTTGTACCAGAAACTGGACTTGTGTTGTTCCTCAGCTGCTGCGTGCTACCATATTCCCCAGGAAAAGGCGCCTTGCACCCCTACAGTGTTACAACTTGGTGGAGAATGCGAGCAACCCCGTTCTGCGCATAAGTGAAAGCAGCAGCTTTGTGAGGCCTGCAGAAAACGGTGGTTTATGCAGATACAGCCCAGTGTGAAGTTACTGAGACTCACCCTGAGGGTTTGATATATGTCTTGGGTGAAAGCAGCTACAAAGCCGCCTGAAAAATCTGTCGACATGGAGGATCTGCTTAAAGCCTTGCTGCAAGCTACAGCGGCTCAGCAGGAGGCCAACCGACAGCAGCAGGTGGCAATGGAGGAAAATAGGAGACAGCAGCAGGTGGCTATTGACGAACTTTACCGGCAACAGCGTCAGGATAGAGAGGCCTTAACAGAAGTGGTGCAGAGCCTTGCAGCCCGGATTGGAGATGTGGCCGTCAGTGCTCCGACCAGCTCTAGTTCTATACGGGCCAGTCACTTCTTGCAGAAAATGACAGAGGCTGACGATGTGGAGGCCTACTTGACCACGTTTGAAAGGACTGCAGAGCGTGAGAACTGGCCAAAAGCACAGTGGGCCAGTCTGCTGGCACCTTTTCTGTCAGGTGAGCCCCAAAAAGCGTACTTTGATTTAAGCCCTGCTGAGGCTCGGGACTATGATAAACTAAAGACTGAGATCCTGACCCGCCTGGGAGTCACGCTGTCAGTACGAGCACAACGGGTGCACCGTTGGGTGTACGCCATGGAGAAGCCTCCGCGCTCTCAGATGCACGACCTTATTCAGCTAACAAAACAATGGCTACAGCCAGAGACATTAACTGGTCCCCAGATGGTTGAAAGAGTCGTCATGGACCGCTACTTGAGATCTTTGCCCATGGTCCTGCGCAAGTGGGTGAGCCATGGAAACCCGGGTACTGCTGACCAATTAGTAGACATGGTAGAGCGGTATTTGGCAGCAGAGGAACTACTGATGACCACCCAGCAACCCATAGATCCTCGACAGCGCCCTTCAGTAAAGACTGGTAAGACTGTTCCGTGGGAAAACGTTGCTGGGCGGTTAAGAGAACGCAAGGCTGGAGAGACTGTAAACACTGGCCCTGGAGACAGGCCAATGGGGCTAGAACGGAAAAAACCACTGAAAGAGTTTTACAAAGGTTCTTTTGGCCAGGGGTTTATAAAGAAGTGTCTGAATATTGTTCTTCCTGTCCTGAATGCCAGTATCATGCCCCTAGACCCCATTTCAGGAGCCCACTAGTTCCCATGCCTATTATAGAGGTCCCGTTTGACAGAATAGCCATGGATCTCGTGGGGCCCTTGTTAAAGTCTGCTCGGGGCCATCAGTATATCCTGGTAATTATGGACTATGCCACTCGATATCCTGAGGCTGTCCCTTTACGCACTATCACAACCAAGGCGATAGCTAAGGAGCTGGTGCAGGTATTTAGTAGAGTGGGAATACCAAAAGAAATTTTGACTGACCAATGTACTCCATTTATGTCAAGGATCATGAAAGAATTGTGCAAGTTATTTAAGGTCACTCACCTCAGGACGTCCATCTACCATCCCCAAACTGACGGGTTGGTGGAAAGGTTTAATAAAACATTAAAAAGTATGTTAAAAAAGGTTGTTGAGAGAGATGGGAAAAACTGGGATTGTTTGTTGCCCTACTTGTTAATGGCCATCAGAGAAGTTCCTCAGTCCTCTACGGGGTTTTCTCCGTTTGATTTGTTGTATGGTAGACACCCCAGAGGGTTGTTGGATATTGCCAAAGAGACGTGGGAAGGACAGCCCACTCCTTATAGAAGCGTTATTGAGCATGTAACACAAATGCAGGATAGGATTGCAGCCGTGGTACCTGTTGTCAGAGAGCACATGGAACAGGCCCAAAGTGCTCAACAGAGGGTCTATAACCGGAGTGCCAAGATACGGGAATTTGCTCCTGGAGATAGAGTTCTTGTTTTGGTACCCACTGTGGAAAGCAAATTCCTAGCTAAATGGCAGGGTCCATTTGAGATTAGGGAAAAAGTGAATGAGGTTAATTACAAAGTATACCAGCCGGGAAAGAGAAAACCCGAACAGATTTACCATGTTAACTTAATCAAACCCTGGAAAGATAGGTTGTCTCTGTCAGCGGAGCCTTGCCCTTCAGTGTTTTCACCCCGGTTGCTTCCCGCAGTGAAGGTGTCAAAGACATTATCAGCTGATCAGAACAATCAGGTTAAAGAATTTCTCATCCAAAATAGGGAGGTATTTTCAGAGCTGCCTGGCCGAACGACCATAATAAAACATGACATTGTCACAGAACCAGGGGTCAGGGTTCATTTAAAGCCATATAGGATTCCTGAAGCTCAGCGAGAAGCTATTTCTAAGGAAGTTAAAACCATGTTAGAACTTGGAGTCATAGAGGAGTCTAACAGTGAGTGGTCCAGTCCCATAGTGCTCATCCCGAAGCCCGACGGTAGCATACGCTTCTGTAATGACTTTCGTAAGTTAAATGAGGTGTCCAAGTTTGACGCATACCCCATGCCCCGTGTGGATGAGCTTGTAGAAAGGCTGGGAACAGCCAGGTTTCTCACCACATTGGACCTGACCAAAGGTTACTGGCAAATACCTTTATCTGATAGCGCCAAAGAAAAAACAGCCTTTTCGGTTCCGGAGGGGCTGTACCAGTATAAGATGTTACCCTTTGGGTTGCATGGGGCTCCAGCAACCTTTCAACGGGCGATGGATAAAATTTTGAGGCCCCATAGAAAATATGCAGCTGCCTATTTGGATGATGTGGTAATTCACAGTACAGACTGGGGGTCCCATTTGGTTAAAGTACAAGCAGTACTGGACTCAATCAGAGAGGCAGGGTTAACTGCTAACCCAAAGAAGTGCTGCCTCGCAATGGAGGAGGTCAAATACTTGGGCTTCACCATAGGCAGAGGTCTGATTAGGCCCCAATTGAATAAAGTTGATGCTATTCAAAACTGGCCTCGTCCAGTGAATAAAAAACAGGTAAGGGCTTTTTTGGGAATTACTGGGTACTATAGACGGTTTATTCCTAATTTTGCGACCACAGCGGTGCCGTTGTCAGACCTTACCAAAGGGAAGCAGTCAAATGTGGTGAAATGGAACCCTGATGCAGAAAAGGCGTTCCAAGCGTTAAAAGTGGCTTTGTGTTCACAACTGGTGTTGATAACACCAGATTTTTCAAAAGAATTTGTGGTACAGACAGATGCCTCAGAGGTAGGGATAGGTGCTGTGCTGTCCCAAACCAGAGATGGGGACGAACACCCTATCATTTATTTGAGTAGGAAACTCAATGAGCATGAAAAAAGGTATGCCATTGTGGAAAAGGAGGCTTTGGCCATTAAGTGGGCACTAGATACCTTGAGATATTACCTCTTGGGTAGACAATTCAGACTAGTGACAGACCATGCCCCTTTAAAATGGATGTATGTAAATAGAGGCAAGAATGCTCGTGTAACTAGATGGTTTCTAGCGTTGCAGGACTTTAAGTTTACTGTCGAACATAGACCGGGAACACAATTGGCCAACGCAGATGCATTGTCTCGCATCTTCTGTTTGGGGGCTACAAGTGTTCCGGCCCCTAGGTCGAAACAGGGGAGGGGGATATGTGACAAGAACACTGGGATAGTGTTTGAGGGCAGGTATATTTGCCCCAGGTTCTTGTCTTACATGTTTTAGAAAATGTTAACTTCTAGGAAAAATGCTTTTTGTTTTGTCTGAACCTTTTCAGTTTGCTGTAAAAGCTGGGTAAAGGCTCTGAGAGAGAGATAAGGCGAGTTCTAGACATTGGGCCCAGTTCGGGTCTTTGGCCTCACAGAGGGCTAATCAGGGTTTCAGCTGTGTAAGTGTGTTATAGTGCTGCTAACCTGATTAGTATGGGCAGACTGCCTGGGAAGGCTGAGGGATCTGTGTGTGAGAGACACGCTTTCTGATGCAAGTAAGCTATACAGTATGTACTGAAGAACTCTGTGTTTTGTTTAGTGACAGTTAGGAATATCTTATGTTTAGTTAGTGCCGGACAGGCAAGGTATTTTTATTTTGGGGTTTGTTTTATTTTCTGTTTCAATAAAACTGGCCGGGGTCAGTTGTACCAGAAACTGGACTTGTGTTGTTCCTCAGCTGCTGTGTGCTACCATATTCCCCAGGAAAAGGCGTCTTGCACCCCTACAGTGTTACAACTTGTATAGATACAGTATATATATATATATATATATATATATATATATACTGCTCAAAAAAATAAAGGGAACACTTAAACAACACATGCTAGATCTGAATGAATGAAATATTCTTATTAAATACTTTGTTCTTTATACAGTTGAATGTGCTGACAACAAAATCACACAAAAATTATCAATGGAAATCAAATTTGGAGTCACACTCAAAATTAAGGTGGAAAAACACACTACAGGCTGATCCAACTTTGATGTAATGTCCTTAAAACAAGTCAAAATGAGGCTCAGAAGTATGTGTAGCCTCCATGTGCCTGTATGACCGCCCTACAACGCCTGGGCATGCTCCTGATGAGGTGGCGGATGGTCTCCTGAGGGATCTCCTCCCAGAACTGGACTAAAGCATCCGCCAACTCCTGGACAGTCTGTGGTGCAACGTGGCGTTGGTGGATGGAGCGAGACATGATGTCCCAGATGTGCTCAATTGGATTCAGGTCTGGGGAACGGGCAGGCCACATGAGGTCTAGCATTGTCTTGCATTAGGAGGAACCCAGGGCCAACCGCACCAGCATATGGTCTCACAAGGGGTCTGAGGATCTCATCTCGGGCGGGCCACATGAGGTCTAGCATTGTCTTGCATTAGGTGGAACCCAGGGCCAACCGCACCAGCATATGGTCTCACAAGGGGTCTGAGGATTTCATCTCGGTACCTAATGGCAGTCAGGCTACCTCTGGTGAGCACATGGAGGGCTGTGCGGCCCCCCAAAGAAATGCCACCCCACACCATTACTGACCCACTGCCAAACCGGTCATGCTGAAGGATGTTGCAAGCAGCAGAACGTTCTCCTTGGCGTCTCCAGACTCTGTCACGTCTGTCACATGTGCTCAGTGAGAACCTGCTTTCATCTGTGAAGAGCACAGGGTGCCAGTGGCGAAATTGCCAATCTTGGTGTTCTCTGGCAAATGCCAAACATCCTGCATGGTTTTGGGCTGCAAGCACAACCCCCACCTGTGGATGTCGGGCCCTCATACCACCCTCATGGAGTCTGTTTCTGATCGTTTGAGTAGACACATGCACATTTGTGGCTTGCTGGAGGTCATTTTGCAGGGCTCTGGCAGTGCTCCTCCTGTTCCTCCTTGCACAAAGGCGGAGTGTCACGATCCGGGTATCTGGACGCCATTTCTTACCCATCAGATGCCTCCTAAGGCTGGCTCAGCGCTCCAGGACCGGATCCCATCTGTTATCCTAATGTTCACATTCCTGCATCCTCTCCTGTCTCTCTGAGACGCTGTCACAGTAACGCCTTATTACATCTGGCATGGCGTCTCTTCCGCGGCCTCCGCCGCCGTCCCTGAGCTTCTGCATGCAGAGTGTCAGAGTGGCGATTACGTCAGCCGCGGCCTCCGCTGTGTCCGCGTGGTTGGATGTGCACTTGTCATCCTGGCGTCTCCTGTCTCCAGTGGCCGGCGCCGCCATTACTGTTTTCATTACCACATGGATTACAAACCAAACTTCCCTCCAAGTGTCTGCATGGGCGCAGCCATCTTGGATTCTGTCAGCTGATCATTTCCTCCAATCTGTTGTCAGTATTGTTAATCTGCATAATTGCCTAGCCAATCCCTTCCTTGCTGCAGGTATAAATACACTGTGCCTGAGCAAGGAAGGCGTCAGTGCTTTGGTTGTCAAACCTAGTTCCTGTTTGTCTCTCTCCTGTGATTGTCTTCCAGGTTCCAGCTCCTGTCTCAAGACTTCCACCATAGAGATCCGCACCAGCATTCCACCTGCGGTGTAGCCTGACTCTCCAATCCATTGTGGATTCATCTGTTTCCAGCTACAATATTACCTGCTTCCAGCTCAGCTTCCAGCAGAGTACAGCTTCCCTTAAAGGGCCGGTGTCCTTTCTACACTTTACCACTCTCCACCGGTATTATTATTTCTCCGCTCTCAAGTTCTACATTTCAGTTCATATTTCATCGCTCCCAAGTTCATTTATTATTTAACTGGTTCCAGCCAGTATCCACTCCGTGCTAACAACAGTCTGGTTCCAGCCAGTATCCGCAGCAGCTGTTTTATCTTCAGCAACCCAGCTTTTCCTGGAACACCAGCTGGCACAATCCTGGGTTATCTCCATTGCTACAGTCGGGCCTGGTAAGGACTTTCCATCTAGAAGATCATAAGAACTATCTCACACTACCAGTGCCCTGTGGCTCCTGCCATCCTGTAGTACCCAGGAACTGTATTTATTCTTTGCTGACTTTTACGTTTTCTTTTACTGCTGCTGTGTTGCGGAGTTGTCATAATAAACATCATTGACTTTTATCCAAGTTGTCGTGGTCACGCCTTCGGGCAGTTATTATTCATGTTACTTACATGTCCAGGGGTCTGATACAACCTCCCAGGTTCCGGTACATCTCAGCCCCTACAACTGAGGCTGCCTCCCGTCAGCTCAGGCCCTCAGTTGTGACACGGAGGTAGCGGTCCTGCTGCTGGGTTGTTGCCCTCCTACGACCTCCTCCACGTCTCCTGATGTACTGGCCTGTCTCCTGGTAGCGCCTCCATGCTCTGGACACTACGCTGACAGACACAGCAAACCTTCTTGCCACAGCTCGCATTGACGTGCCATCCTGGATGAGCTGCACTACCTGAGCCACTTGTGTGGGTTGTAGACTCCGTCTCATGCTACCACTAGAGTGAAAGCACCACCAGCTTTCAAAAGTGACCAAAACATCAGCCAGAAAGCATAGGAGCTGAGAAGTGGTCTGTGGTCACCACCTGCAGAACAACTCCTTTATTGGGGGTGTCTTGCTAATTGCCTATAATTCCCACCTGTTGTCTATTCCATTTGCACAACAGCATGTGAAAGTGATTGTCAATCAGTGTTGCTTCCTAAGTGGAAAGTTTGATTTCACAGAAGTGTGATTGACTTGGAGTTACATTGTGTTGTTTAAGTGTTCCCTTTATTTTTTTGAGCAGTGTATATATACTGCTAGCAAGGGAGAGAGAGAGAGAGAGGTAGATTAATAAATGTTTCTATTTTTAAAATATTCATAAATGCACATACAGTATATTTAAATACTGCACTGGACACAGAACCATACCAGTAGTCACCCGTCACATGCCCACACACCCCGCGGCAGCCCACAATAGGCCCTTGACAAATTTCAGCTCCAGGCCCATGAGGACCTTTATCTGGCACTGATTGCGGGACAGTCATACTATCACACACTGGGACACCAGTGTTCTGATCATTACTTTTACCACCTGAGAGAGCCCAGATTAACTAATTATTTATAAGTGCATGCATTTTAAATTATGTTTGCTAACTAACAGCTCTTGTCATAGAGCAACTAACAAGCCACTAATTTTATGTTTATTGTATGCTGTATATGTTGTCTTTATTAATTGTTTTTGATAAATTGATTTGTTTATATCTAAGTCTTACTGAGTAAATTACTCTCCATGACAGAATGCACACTTTTAATTTACAAAGTGGTTTAGAGCGCAGAGTAATTCCTTTTTATTTAGTCTCTATTTCTGTTGCAGCTTAGCATGCTGCTTTTACTCAGCTGCCAATAATCACTAATTCATATTGGTATATTTATATTTATACAGTTTGATAGCGCCGGAGTATAAATCGGTGACAAGTATCCCGATTTGTCCATTTTTATCTTACTATAGGGAAACCGATTCTGGCTAAAGTAGAAAATAAATGCTGCCAATCAACATGATCAAATGCCTTCTCGGCGCCGATGGAGAGCAGTAAATTTGTGGCGGAAGGGGAAGAGTCCGAAACTGAAATGGCAGAAAGGACTCGGCGGATGTTCGATTCAGAGTGGCGACCTGCAATAAAACCTGATTGATCCGGGTGAATCAATAGGTGCATCAGGGGTTTCATTCGTTCTGCTAGTATTTTGGTTAGTAGTTTGTTGTCGAGGTTCAATAGGGAAATGGTGCGATATGAATCTGGCAACGATAAATCTCTATCTGGTTTTGGTAGAACTTTAATTGTGGCAGAATTAAAGTGGAGCGGAATTGATTTTGAGGTCATTATGCAATTAAGAATCCTGACCAGAGTCAGGCCGATGTAAGGGAGTAGGATCTTATAAAAGTCTCAGTTGAAGCCGTCTGGGCCAGGAGCCTTATCGGATTTAATAGGGCGGATAGTTTTCTCCACTTCTGCTGAGGTAATAAGGGCAGGGAGGGAATCAGCAACAGCTGGTGGCAGTCGAGGGTAGGGTAGAGAATCTCAAAATTGAACGGGGGTAGAAGAGTCAGAGAGAGGGGTCGGATAAGAGGGAAGAGGTCCCGAATATAAGTGGCTATAGAAAGTACTAAGGACATCAGTGATTTCTAGATCAGAGGTGGTGAGATTCCCAGAGGATTTACGGAGAGGATGAACCACTGTGGGCGGTCTGAGTCCCTGTAAGAGGTTGGTCAGTAGTTTCCCAGTTTTATTGCCAAACTTGTGAAAGTGGTAGTTAACAGAAAAATGTGTCGGTCTCCCAATGATCCCATATATTCCTCAAAATGTGTTTTGGACTGTTGATAGAGTTGTTTATTAGTGGGGTTCGGACATTGTTTGTATTGTTGAAAGGTGGCAGTAAGGGTCAATTGGAGCGATAAATAACGAGAGGTGAATTTGCATTTGGAGTCTGCTACAAAAGAGGTGATCTCGCCCCTAAGGACGGTCTTTGCTGTTATCCAGAACAACATAGGGTCTGAATCCATATGAACCTGATTAGTAGTTGCATAATCTTTCCAAGCAGTCTCCAGACGTAAGCGAAAATCGGGAGGGACCGGTATAAAAGTGTCCCCCGGCTGTGGCATTATCTCTCTGACTAGTGGAGCCCGGTGCTGGTATTTTTACAACCAGGACCAGCTCATAGAGCCCGAGGCTGGTTATGTTTAGGAGGGGGGACCCCACGCATTTTTTTTCTTGATTTTTAACCCATTCCCACCCCTTCCCACTGAAAAACATGCTCTGATCTCTCCATATTATTTTAGTCAGTAAAAAAAAAATATTCTTTTAAAAAATATATTAAATAATACTTGTGGCTCCTAATAGACAAACCAAGTAGATAATCCCTTCTAATATAAATAGATATGCTATTAGCAACAAAAAAAACACACAAAAAACCATGTTTTTAAAATTTTTTATTAGATTCCGCCAGCAAAATGAGGCGGATTGAAATTGACGAAATGACTGTCTAAAAGCACTGTTGTCGAATCGACATTCTTCAATTGAATATTCTTTTGTCGAAAAGCCTCATTTTTACCATTGCAGACATGTCGAATTTGACAACTGTCGAATTTCAAAAAGTCGAATCTGAAACGGACCTTTTTTTGTCGAAAAGTACTGTATTGCATTGTCAAATCTTTTTTTTGTGTCGAAAATGCCCCGTTTTTCGACATTGGCGGCAATTCGACCGCAATTGCATATACCTAAATGGCTAATACCAGAAAAACCATGAGAAGGATGAGAGTCATGAAAATGTGGGCATAGACCCAAGGCTTCCGGAGTGATATTAATAGCCTAACATTGATAAAAGGAATCACAGAAGCAATTAACGGGAGCATGAGAGAAGAGGAGGGATCCACCAAACCCAGATAACCAAAAAATAGAACATTTGTAAAAAAGGGTACCGCCAGTATCCTAACAGCACCATAAAGAGATACATTAAAGACATACGAATATAGCTGTGGGTATAATATGGAGAACAGAGCAAATTGCAAAACAGGATGAGAACCTTGCTAGGGCAATGAGAACACGTAAATGTGTAATATCATGTTATAAAATGAGAGCTAAACCACGTGCACAAGAAACTGAGCAATAGAGTAACACAGAGAATGACGGAGGGGCACAACGTCAGTCAAGTGAGGGCTATAAGAGTGAGAGGTAGAGGTACTCTTGGGCGAGGGGGGGGATCAGGGTGGACCTGACACTGGGTCACTGATGTCAGCTGCAGCATCTTGGAGAAGGTTACGAAGGTAGCACTCAGCATCACTCGGGGAAAGGAAGTCCTTATGGGAAGAACCATCGTAGATGCGGAGACGGGCTGGGTAGAGCAAGCTGAATTTGCGGCCCTCATGAACAAGCTTTGAGCAAACTGGGGAGAAAGCCTTGCGGGCCCTGGTCAGTTCCACGGAGTAGTCCTGAAAAATAAACAACCTATTGCCTTCCCATGTAAGATCTTTAACACGTCTGGAAGCCGACCAAAACGCCATTTTGTGTAAATAGTTAAGACATCTGAACAGCGTGACACGTGGTCTTGGTTTATTTAGAGTCGGTGTAGGACCCATCCTGTGGGCTCGTTCTATCACCAAATCTTTGCATTCTTGAGTGATTCCCATAAGTTCCGGTAACCTATTTCTAACAAAGTGAGCGATCGCTGGCCCTTTAATTGATTCAGGGAGGCCCACTAGACGAATATTATTTATCCTTGAGCGCTTTTCAATATCATCTAGCTTGTTCCATATCTGATAATTATCAGAGGTGAGTTCTTTAACACAGTGAGTAAGCTCTGTAACATCATGCACTGTAGCCCCTAGCTGAGTTTCCACTTGTGACACTCTGTGTGTGAGAGCTTTCAGTTGTGTGGAGATATCTGTTACTGCCTGTGAGAGGAGTGGTGCCATGGTGGAGCGTATAGCTTCCACCACATCTCCATAAGTGACAGGGGAATCTGGAGAGCGGCATACCTTATGTGGTGAGTCAGCCAGCTCTGCAGCTGTCTTCTTGTGTGCTGGAGCGGCCGCGTCTGTGCTGCGGTCCGGCGCCATATTGCCCTCAGAACGGCGCTTCTCCTGGCGCTGTGCGGGTGGACCAGGCTGCGGCGCAGAGGTAACAAAGCTGTCCATCAAGGGTCTGGGGATCCTGTAGTGAGGTGCTGGCGGTAATGGAGGCTGCGGCAGCCGTGAAAAGGTTCAGTTCGCGGCAGGTGTGGAGGAGCTCCGGTGCCCGTGTGTCACTCCATGCAACCCGGAACCGTAAGTCGGTTGTACAGTTTATTAAACTGTCACCCGGTCTGCCACTGGAGTGCGACTCTATTTTGTACATGTGCCATGTTTGAAGTTGAATTGCCAACTGTTTGTGCCACACTGCTGTCACTTAGCTTAGTCAGCCGGATAGCTCGGTGCAATCTTTGGGCACTGGTAGAAACAATATTGTGAGGTGGTTAAAAATTTGTGGAAATGAGTGGAAATTAATGTTATTGAGGTTAATAATACAGTGGGGACAAACCAAGGCCCAAATGATGTAATTTTATCAGTTTTATAAATAAAAAAAATACTGATCCAAAACCAAAACCCAGGAGGGCAGTTTTGGCAAATCCAAAATATGAAGTTAATATAGATCCAAACCCCAAATACGGGGGTCAGCGCACAACTCTAAACCAGGCATGGCCGCATGCTCACAAAGCTCCCATCCCCGGCTCTATGATCGCCCCACTAGCACCATGCATCTGTCCACCTCTGGGGATCTCCTCCATGCCGACAGCTGTCCTTGCGCCCCTGACCATCACCTCTGCTGGAGGTCCCTAATGATCCACTCCCAAAGCCGCAATCTGTGGTTTTGCTGCAGCAACCTGCCTCCTTGGTTAAGGCCACAGGCTGGACTCTCATGCCATCTGTCGTGTCTTCAGAGGTTCCTGCCGGCATGTGCACAGCGCCAGGACCAGACTCTTGCTGACTGCTGTGTTTGTGGCTCCTGAGGGAGCCGGCCTAGGCCACTGCACTCTACCCTGACAGACCGCCATCTTGGCCCTTCCTGCATGCTCCATCCTGGTGTCTCCTTCCCAGCTGCTCCAGTGCCCACGGCTACAGAGGTCTCCTTGGACTCCTTTAACTTCTGATCCTGCCTCTGGCTGTATTATTGGTGATACTCCCAGCCTCCACCGGCCTAGACTACCAGCCTGCAGATACAGCTGCCCAGTGGCCTCTCATCACCTCCATCTGCTAGATCAGGCCTACACCAACTTCATACCCCTCCAGGTGAGCAAGGAGTAGACAGGGGAGCCAGCGCTTGTCTCCATCATGGACTGTGCCCGGACTGCAAGGCATCAGTTTTTCTGAAGTTTCTGTCACTGTATTGACCATTATTCACTGCCCATCTTTCAGCTTTAATTTAGGCTACCAACTACTATCGCTCTGCCTACCATTACTTTGTGCCATAGCTACTGCTTTTGTTTTCACCATGTTCCTCCACCCCACTGTATCTATGCCTGTATGCTATACATCCTCTAGGAGGATGTACTACACGTGGATCTCATACAGGGGATATTATATATTTATTCTTGAGTCAGTTTTTACATACATGCCTTGAGTCCCTGTATGGCTCACCTTCCACATTGTAACCTTCGTAACGTGCCCAACATGGCTACCTCAGCTGGTGTGCTCATAGATGGGATGAAAAATACATGAACCTGATGGTTATGTTGGGACCCTACTCCCAGGGCTGCCATCAGAAATTGTGGGGCCCAGGACAGACAAAGTAGACAGGGTCCCCTCCTCCTCCCGCCCCACGCGGGAAAAAATTGTATAAATAAAATTATTTTTATATATATATATATATATATATATATATATATTTAAAAATATATATTTTTTAAATATTCCTATGCAGATATGTAGTCTGTAGCAATTAGCTATATCAAATGTGTTATACATGCTTACATACTTTCCCTTCTTGCTGTGAAAATATGTCCTCCTCTTCTGTCCATATCTCCACACCACATGCCCATTGGTGTCTGCTCCTCAGTCCGGACTGGGTTCACTACGGGTGGCCGGCGGTCGGGCTCCCGGCGACCAGCATCCCGGCGCCGGGAGCCCGACCGCCGGCTTACCGACAGCTTGGCGAGCGCAAATGAGCCTCTTGCGGGCTCGCTGCGCTCGCCACGCTACGGGCACGGTGGCGCGCTACGCGCGCCACACTATTTTATTCTCCCTCTATGGGGGTCGTGGACCCCCACGAGGGAAAATAAGTGTCGGTAAGCCGGCGGTCGGGCTCCCGGCGCCGGTATACTGAGCGCCGGGAGCCCGACCGCCGGCAAACAGAAGACCACCCGTCCGGACTCCGTAGCCTGTTGCCCGGCACAGACGGGAAAAGGGCAGTGCCAGTGGCAATGGGAATATGAACAGCGATGGCCGCAGGCAATACCACTGGGCCAGGAATAGCAGCAGCGGTGGCCACGGGCAGTACTGCCGCGCTGGACCAAGAATATCAGCAGCGGTGGCTGCGTGCAGTACTGCCACATCGGTCTGGGAATAGCAGCAGCGGTGGCCAGTACAAGCAGCCTGGATCCTCCACTCTATGTCACAGTGGCTGGCCCTGGGACAAGTGTACCCCCTTGATGGCGGCCCTGCCTACTCCTAGCGGTAGGACGCTGCAACCACCCATTTTGACCCAAAATGTCTGCATCAACCATGCTATAAGCTTTATGCTCTCTTGGTTTCTGTTTTTATTACTTCTGTGTGATTTTCTAATTTCTGTAATTGCCAAATCCTTGTACAATGTAACTTGTTTCTGATGGCTGTAAAGCGACTTTGAGTCCTATGGGAGAAAAGCTTACCGAAATGTCTAAATGACTATAGACCAATAGCTCTGACATCTCTGGTGATGTAATGTTTTGAACATTTGGCGCTGAGACACATCAGATCACACTTCCCGATGGACTTTGATCACTTTCAATTTGCCTGTAGGGCAAATCAAACTACGGATGATGCTGTCTTTACTGGGGTTGGGTTCGAGTGACCAGCATTTGGATCCCGGCGGTCACCATACCAACCACGGGATCCCGGTCTCCAGATTGCCGGGGAGGAGGGCAAGAGTAACAAAGCCCCTTGCGAGCTCGCAGCGCTCGCCACAGGTGGGAATAGTCCATATTAGTCAGCATGCCGTCTGTCAGGCTGACCAACGCTCAGGATTCCTGACCGCCGCTCACATGACTACATCCCCTTGACTGTGTTACATCATGTACAAACGCACTTGGAAGTGAAGAACACTTACACATGAATTTTATTTGTTGATTTTAGTTCTGCTTTTAACACTATTGTGCCCAATTCTTTGGTTTTTAAGTTGTTCGGAAGGGGGTTGAATAGTTTCTCCTGTAAGTGGCTGTTACACTTTTTATCAGATAGGCTGTTCTTAGGTTGTTAATCTGGGGGGTTTACCCTCGGAGGAGGTTGTTTTGAATGTAGGCGTTCCACAGGGATGTGTCCTCAGTCCATTATTGTATTCGTTATTCACATACGATTGTGAATCTACATCGGACTCTGTGAAAATTGTTACGTTTACGGATGATACCACCATTGTAGGCTTAATAAAGTTTGAGGATGAGAATGCATACAGGAACGAGGTCACTAATTTATTTGAGTGGAGTTGGGCAAATAGTCTAATTTTAAACACATTTAAAACCAAGGAGATTAGAATTGATTTCAGGAAGCGACATAGCGCTCCTAAATTACCTGTCCTTCTGGATAGCATGTGGAATCCTTCAAATTCCCAGGGATTTTTAATTCAGATACTTTGTCTTGGCCTTAAATTCCACTTATTTTTGGGGGGGTTAAAAAAGGCGCAGCAACATCTTTTTTTTCTAAGGAAATTAAAATCAGCTTGGGTGAGCAAAGGGATCCTGTAAAATTGTAACCGTGGCATAGTGGAGAGTGTCCTGACCTATGGGTTTGCTGTATGGTTTGGGAACTATTAATGCAGAGCGAAAAGGCCCTAGATCGGGTGGTTAGGATAGTGGGCAGGGTATTTGGGGTAAGGTTACCAGGTATTCGTAAGATTATTGGGCAATTGGGTTACATATACGTTTTACTGGCGGACGGGATGCCGGCTATCAACATCCCGACAGCGGCATCCCGACTGCCAAAATGCCGGCAGCGGGGCGAATGCTAAGAGTCCCCTTGCGGGCTTGCTAAACCCACCACGTTGCGGTCTCGATGGCTTGCTGTGCTCGCCACAGAATCTATTCCCACTCTATGGGTGTCGTGGATACCCATGAGTGTGAATAGCCCTGGTGCACTGGGATTCCATCTGTCGGCATTGTCGGCTGTCTGGATTTCGGCGTCTGTATCCTGCACAGCCAGCATTTTAACTGCAACTGGGGCAATTGGCTTCTACTTATTTAGCTTTTTTTATTATTAATCAGACTGCCATTTAAAAAACTGCTTTGTCAAACCTAAATGCATCTATATCTAGAGAAGGTTATAAAGACAGGTGACTTAAGAATGTCCTGTGTGTCCTTAGCACTCCCTGTCTCTTTCTCCCATTTGTTTTTGGTCCTTAGGCTCTCATTTTATATGTGTATCTAACTCTACTTGTTTGCTCTTGTATGCCCTCAGTCCCTAGTTGTGTGTAATAATTTCTGATATAATACTATTGATGAGCTCATATATATTGTCATTATGCTGTTTAATTTGATAGGTAATTAGAGTGATTTTAATGGCAGAAACTATTGGTGTTGATAGGTGCCAACATATGTGTAATGGGGGTTAGTCCATATGAAGATAACTTAACCGGGAGGATGAAACAATGTAGGATTAATACTGGGGCAGGGAATGCAGTATTAGTGGTAACAGCATGTGTGAAGCTGAAGTACCTCTTATACACTTCTCTGACAAGTACACAGGACTGGTGTGTAGAAGCTGTGCATGCACAGTAGCACATTTGCAGGAGCAACCAGAGGAGTGGTGAGGCAGATACAAATTACCCCCTTCGGCCCATTTGCAGCAGACAATGCCCGGCAAAGAATTTTCCATAAAAAGTTTCCTTGGTGGGGGCGTGGCCATGCCGCCCTCATTTGGTCATGTTCCTTCATTATTGGTCTTGCGACTGTTTCAATTACCCTGCACATTTAGGGTTCTATTTACTAAGCCTTGGAGGGAGATAAAGTGGACAGAGCTATAGTACCAGCCAATCAGCTCCTAACTGCCATGTCAGAGGCTATGCTTGAAAAACGACAGATAGGAGCTGACTGACTTCTCCAACGGCACCCCCGCTCTGTACCTGAATCGCATCACCATACTTTAGTATGGTGAGTGCGGTTCATGAAGGAGTGGAAAGCTCAGTTTTCCACTTCTCCATTTAGTTAAGGTTCACCATCTCAGGTTGGCGTAATGTGAACTGCGGTCGTGGCCGTAACTGGGATGGGGGGGGGGGGGCTAGGGGAGCATGTAACCCGGGCACAGGATTGGATAGGGCGCCGGGATCAGCTGCGTCTGACACAGCAGAGAAGGTAGTGGAGAAAAATGGGATTTGTAGTCATGTGTGCTACTGCTTAGACTTTATGCAGTAACATAGAGACTACAAATCCCATGAGGCATTGCACCCTGCAGAAAGATGGCCGCTGCTGGAGCTGCAGTAGTCAGGGTAGCGTCTAGTTTCCCTTCCTCAGCGGCAAGCCGATAAAGTATACCAGCCGCCGGCCCTAGCTATGAATGTGGTCATGCTGCTGACCTTTCTCTGGCCCCACACAGCATTTGCATTCAGTGCTGAGTCGCTGACAGCACAGTGATGGATATAAGCAGGACGGCAGCCTTCACCTCCACATTAGTAAAGAGCGAGAGAACTGGAGGTAAAACACACACACACACACACACACACACACACACACACACACACACACACACACACACACACACACACACACACACACACACACACACACACACTGTGACTGGTGTCAACCCCTGCAGTTCATTTAAACTGTAGTTTTCTTAAGCTTATATACACTATATTGCCCTAATCTATAATGCTGAGACTGCTTATTTTCACCACTGTGACAGCTACAGATATATATATATATATGTTGATTGTATTGTCATTGCATTGTATTCTAGCTATCGCCCAGCTGCGGCTGGTTGCCATAGCAACTCTCCTGCGACGCGGCGCACCGTGACGTCAGATGACGGCGATGCGGAAGTGTAGCCGGACGGACTGGCGGGCGGTCGCGCCGTGGAGCAGGTGAGTAGGGTTTGTTCTAATGTCTTGTTTGTTGTCTATAAATGTGTGTTAGTTTTGTCTGTAGAGGTTTGTCTGGCCCTGAGGACGGGGTCTAATCCCCGAAACATGTTGGCGCAATAAATCTTTGAACTGCAATTGTGAAGTCTGGTTGAGTGCCGCCACCACACTGTTACCTTGCATAGTGGAAGCAAGCTCCCACCAGGAGGGCACCGCAGCAGTTACCACATTTTGAGGGGAGTGCCGGGATTATTTGCTATTTATACTGGAGGATCAAAACAGGGAGGCTCACTACCTACCGTGAAGTAGACCTCGCTCCAGGGCACCCCCATACTATTCATTACATGACCAACAGGATCAGGACATCTAATACAGCCCTTCCACCAGCTGTATATTGTTTTAACTAGGCACTCTTAAGTCAGCCATTCACTGCACAGAGTATTAACAACAGTGACAGCCTTTGCCAGATCTGACATTTTTCTGAACATGGCGGAATTAAACGCTGATTTGGAGGCAGCACTGGACCTCATACATAGGGATGCTCGTGAACGGTTGAGTTTCTCCGATGCGGAGGCGAAAGCCATTTTAGTTGAAAGGCGTTTGGAGGATGAACCTGTGGTCAACACCAAGGAAGAGTTGCACAACAAATTATTAAGAATGAAACAAAGAGAGTGCGACTTTACGTATCATGCTATTACGCTATCGGACTATTATAGGAGCAATCTGATACCGCGGGGGTTCAGGATCCGCAACTCGCCTACCATTGGCAGATATAACACACTATTCTGCCGTAGGTGGGTTGCGGTACTGAACAAATGCTCCATGGACCTCATGTTGTTAGTGGTGGAGGAATCCACGAGGGAGCTCAATGCCATTAAAGAGCAAATACGAGCATTTGAAGCTGAACATAAATCTATCTTGACTACTGATACCCAGACAGATTGGACAGCTAAGCTCACTAGCCAGATGGATACATATCGCCAAGATCTGATCCGTTTTAAAAAAGACAAGTTGAAGACGGTACAAAGGGATTATGAACAGCGACAAGTCTATCCATGGCTGGGCAGCGTACGCCCATCTCAAGAACAGAGATATCCGAATCGCAGACAACAGACCCGCCGGCGTAGAGAACAAAATCAGGGGGCAAGTACATCGGCGAGCGATTCTGAATATGCCACTGGCAATACTTCCACACAAGAAGGTCCGCTCCCTTTAGGCCAAGCTCCACAGGGGAGACAAACCCGATCCGACCATATACCTACCCAAGGAAGCGGCAAAGGACGAGGAGGTCGGGCCAAAACCAGAGGATCCTACGCTCGCAAACCGCCACGTCACTAAAGGACTTAGTGTTCAATCTATCATCTACCCCGCTTTCTGATTTGGAGTATCGGACACTAACCAAGGGATTGACATATGTCCCCACCACCTTCCCAGATCCACTTGAATGGAAGGTGGAGGTCTTTCGACTGAACAGGAATTTGAAAAGAAAGGAATTTTTCAATAACAATGCACAGGAGCGTCCAGTTTCCACCGTTCCAACTCAATTACGGAGAATCCTGCCGGGTTCACAATTTGATCCACCGAGCCAGAACCCCTCTATCCGCACGTTTATAAGGATGTTGGAAAGAGAAGGTAACCTGGAAGAAACCCCGCCACCCCGTTCCAATATGACCAAGCAGGAAATGTCTACATTGAAAGAACTCTCACAACGAACGGACATAGTTATTCGTAAGGCGGACAAGGGGGGGTCCATAGTCATTCAAGATTTGGATGACTATGTTAAGGAATGCAAACGACAGTTGAGTAATGTAGATGTGTATAAACGACTCAGCAAAGACCCTACTAGAGAATATAAAATTGAGCTGGATCTAATGCTGAAGAGCGCTAAAGAACAGGGAATTATCCCGTTAGAGGTCACATCAGCACTTTCTACTGAGCATCCCAGAGTGCCGTTGTTTTACACGGTGCCAAAGGTCCACAAGACCATGGTTGACCCCCCAGGTCGCCCCATAGTGTCGGCTAGAGGGTCCCTCTATCACCCCATATCCATTTATTTGGATGCATACCTTAACCCCAGCATCCAGTCCTTACCTTCATATCTTAAGGATACTACGTCTTTATTGCTTCAGTTGCAGAGGGTGGGCCCATTACCTGAGGGAGTACAACTATGTAGCGCGGACGTCACCAGCCTCTATACCTGCATCCCTCATGATGCGGGTATAGAGGCGGTGAGACTGCTTATTGACAACAACCCCATATATCAGGGCCCGGAGGTTACATTTTTCCTATCTCTTCTGGATAGGGTGTTGAAGAGAGACTATTTTGTATTTAATGGTGTCTTCTGGTTACAATTGTCTGGGTGTGCGATGGGGTCAGCGGTGGCCCCATCGTATGCTAATGCATTCATGCATTTGGTAGAAACCCAAATGTTTTATTTGGACCCCCAGGTATCCCAGAATGTCATCTATTATAGAAGATATATAGATGACCTGTTAGTCCTGTGGCGAGGTCCAAAAGAGCAGCTGATAGCCCTGTGGGAAAATCATAATCAAACACAACATGTAGTTCAGTTTACATATGCTATTGATGGCTGCACAGTTAATTATCTTGATGTCACCATTACAAACAAGGATGGATCTCTGGCCACATCTATCTATGTTAAAACCACTGATAGAAACACTTTATTAAACCACCAGAGTTTCCATCCTACCTCCTTGCGCAAAGGATTGCCATATTCGCAATTCCTTAGAGTACGGCGCATCACCTCTGATCCAGAGGAGACTGTAAAAGCCATGGATCGGATGCTATTAAAGTTCGTTGAAAGAGGGTACCCCATGAGGGAATTGGAGAAGACCAAACTTAAAGTGCTGAATATGACTAGAGAACAAACACTAGGTCCGGGTAGAAACAGTAAGAAAACAGGATGCAACAGGCTTCCCTGGGTTAATAAATATACCACAGGGACAGACAGGATAGTTAAAAAAGCCAAACAGTTATGGCCAATTGTTCAAACAGACCCAGCACTGTCATCCCTATCTGAAACAACCCTGTTACCCAGTCACACACGTGGTCGTAACATAGGTGATTATGTGATCAAGCTTGATATCACCAATCTAACCAAGATTAAGGAATCCCATTTTTTGCGGGCCAAGAATGGTTGCTATAGGTGCCTAGGGTGTGCTACCTGTAACATATAGAAAAGGAAAAAAACTAAGCGCTTAGGTGAGAAGCACTGCACTTTGATTGTCAGCAGCATCCTGATAAAGGGAATTGCCAGTCCCTTGAAACAGAAACTAACCAACAGATAACAAGTGGCGCTTGACAATCAGATAAATTAAAAAAACATTTATTTGTATACAATGTGTAAAAGTTACAACAAACTCCCGGGAGAATATAATAATGTGACAAATTTCACAGCAATAAAATTGTGCACTGTTTTAAAGCTTCATGATCAATTCCTCAGAAAACCATTTGTAATAGGGGAATTTATATGCACATGCTTAATAAGTAACTGCACCTGGGAGATTTTCAACCGTATTGAATTCACTTAATACACACAAAATTTTGATGAAAAAATGTATGTTACTAATAAATATGATATCTAAACATGAGTCACTCACGGCTTAGTATGCCCGAAGGTACTGCATACGTCACAAATCCATTGCAGTGGATGACTGATTTAAAGGTGAATAAAAGAGTTACCTCCGCTGGGCAGGAGCCTGTGATATCCTTGCTCCCTGGTGTCGTCTCACTATCCGTCAGAGACACACACCAGAGCCTCAGCGGGTACAATTGATGCTGCGCCGTGCAGGGAGCCCCAACGAGCCGTTCCAGATGGTTCACGCTACCTCCGGTACCTCCGCACTTGTAGACAGGAGGCTGTTATGCTGGTAGTCCGGAGTTTGCCGGTCTGCGCCGGGCTGAGAAGGAGCGGCACCCGCTGTTTACACTTCCCCAGATTGTGTTGTCGGCTGTGGCCACGGGGACTGAAGCTGCAATGCAAGTGCTCCCGATGGCAGTGCTGAATAAACGGGCTCCTTTGCACGGATTTAAAGTTGAAGCAGCAACTGATAACAGTGTGGATCCTTGCAGGGAGAAAGCCTGTGTCCTTAACGCGTTTCAACGCCAGCAGGGCGTCTTTTTCGAAAGGCAGGTGCTACCTGTAACACTTTGATTACAGGGGCCACCTTTAGTCACCCACATACGGGTAAGAAACTTAAGATCCATCACCGGTTGACATGTACCACCACACATGTTATATACATGTTATCCTGCCCATGTGGTCTTGCCTATGTTGGCAAGACCATACGCCAATTTCGGGAAAGGATGGCACTACACCGGAGTGCCATCAAGAAAGCCCATGAAAAGGGCACCAGTGAGCAACCATTCGCACGGCATTGCCTTGCTGCTGGGCACAATGTGGCCAGTATTAGGGCAATATTAATTGATCATGTTCCGACCTCATTACGGGGCGGTAATCGTGACAGGACTTTATTACAGCGAGAATCCAGGTGGATTTATATGCTGGGGACATTGTCGCCCAGAGGATTAAATGAAAACCTGGGCATACAATGTTTTCTGTAATTAGCTAGATATGACATGATCACCTCTGTTTACAACACAGTTGCACGGACAATTGTTATCCACTGCATGACTCCAAAACATTCGAAGATAATTTATAAACAAGTTAAAAAATAAATTAAAAACTACTGAGCCTTTCTTAAAAATATAACTGAGCTTTCAGTACTAATGTTGGTAGTATCATGCTATGTTTTTGCCACGTTTCTGTCAGTGAACTTATTCTCTGAATGGCTGCCTAATGGAGAGTCGTTTTAGCTGCATGTTTATTTAATTAAGTAACTGTATGCTTATGTTGATTGTATTGTCATTGCATTGTATTCTAGCTATCGCCCAGCTGCGGCTGGTTGCCATAGCAACTCTCCTGCGACGCGGCGCACCGTGACGTCAGATGACGGCGATGCGGAAGTGTAGCCGGACGGACTGGCGGGCGGTCGCGCCGTGGAGCAGGTGAGTAGGGTTTGTTCTAATGTCTTGTTTGTTGTCTATAAATGTGTGTTAGTTTTGTCTGTAGAGGTTTGTCTGGCCCTGAGGACGGGGTCTAATCCCCGAAACATGTTGGCGCAATAAATCTTTGAACTGCAATTGTGAAGTCTGGTTGAGTGCCGCCACCACACTGTTACCTTGCATAGTGGAAGCAAGCTCCCACCAGGAGGGCACCGCAGCAGTTACCACATTTTGAGGGGAGTGCCGGGATTATTTGCTATTTATATATATATATATATATATATATAGTGTATGTGGGTGTGTACATATATACATACGTATATATAGATATATACAGGGGTGGAACTCTGGGAGGCAGTGGAGTCGGCTGCCGCCGGGCTCGTGACCTCAAGGGGGCACATCTCCTCCACTGTCTCCCGCTGCCTGACCCTGAAGATCGTTCACTGCGAGGAGCTTTCGTGTCAGTGACACGGAAGCTGCCTCCTAGTATATACAGAGAGCTGGCTGTGGCTACAGCTAGAGGGGGAGCTCCAGAACGCAGCTCCTGCCAGGCCCTTCCAGATGAGCTGGCCAAGTGATGCTCTCTGTTCTTCCGTTGGGCTGATAGCAGCAGGTAGGCCCTGGCAGCACTTGCCTCAAGCTGCACTGTGGGGGTGTGTGTAGTTGGAAAGGGGAGGGGTGCTGGGGGGTCTTTAATAAATGTTGGCAGCACTGTGTTTTATGTGTGCATGTTTAAGTGAGGTGTGTGTGTGTGTGTGTGTGTGTGTGTGTGTGTGTGTGTGTGTGTGTGTGTGTGTGTGTGTGTAGGAAGCATGTGTTTGTTTTTGTTTGTGTGTGTGTGTTTTTAAGTGAAAGAGGTTGTGTGCGTGTAAGGGAGACGTGTGTGTGTAAGTGAAAGAGGCATGTTTGTGTGTTTAAGTGAAGGAAGTGTGTGTGTGTTTACATGAAGGAGGGGTGTGTGTGCGCGCGAGTTTAAGTGAAGGAAGCATGTGTAAGTGAGAGGCGTTTGTGTAAGTGAGAGGTGTGTGTGTGTAAGTGAGAGGTGTGTGTATGTAAGTGAGGATTGTGTGTGTTTAAGCGAAGGAGGTGTGTGTGTTTAAGCGAAGAAGGCATGTGTGTGTTTAAGCTAAGGAGGCGTGTGTAAGTAAGAGGCGTGAGAGTAAGTGAGAGGCGTGTGTGTGTTTAAGTGAAAGTGGCATTTGTGTGTGTGTGTAAGAGGCGTTTGTGTGTTTTTTATATATATATATATATATATACTGTATATCGGCACACCACTGCGCCAAAGCATTGTGGCACGCTGGTGGGTGAGGGAGTACTATAGGTGTGCTATAAAGGTATGCTGGTGTCTATTTTATTGTGATGACTGACTTGGAGTGCGTCCACTTTTTATGTGTATCTATATTACTATTTGGAAAGGCACCTGAGCACGCTACTACTGTTCAACATGAGTGCCAGATAGCTACATATGAAGGGTGTGTGTGTATACAGTATGTAGGGGGGCACCAACATTTATCATGCCTCCGGGCGACTGGGGCGAACTTACGCCACTGGATATATATATATATATATATATATATATATATACCATGTGTGTATTACTGGGGTCTGCTGGTCTGAGGGATATCTGTTTTGAATTTTGTTGTTTGTGTCTTACTTATTTTATAAAAAAATTTTATTAAATTTTATTTAATTTTTCTATTTTTTTTAACAAAAAGGGAGGTAATCTGCGCACTGGGGTGGTTTTACTGTATGGGATGTGCTGCTAGTCAAAAGGGTGTCCTTGCCCTATGGTTCAATATGGATATCTGGTTTTCACCTGACTGCGCTCATCCCCTACAGTTTGAGTACTCGTGAAATGATGCAAATGGATGCTTATATAAAGGTGTGTTTTACTTTCACATGTATCAATATGACACTCAATATAATGAAACAGTGCAGATAAATATTGTTGAACATGAAAAAGGTGGTAATCACAATGTGTGCTCCACGGGGAGCACCTGTTTAACTCAGTCCTTTAATCACTCAAATTGGTGATTAAATCCTTTAGGTTCTTGGCGTGTGTGTTCTGACACAAAGGCCAATGGGCTGGAAAAAAATATATAAATGTAATGATTAAATCTGGCTGTGTTGCTTTAAAAGTCAAATATAGATTTTCCAGTGGAAATGTCTCTAGTCCTGACCGGACTGTGTGGGCTTTAAAAATCTGTCTTTAGTAATTAGATTCATATAGTTGCAGAGGACGGCGTCCCGTACCTCTGCGTGTGGAAGTCAGGTATTCGTGCACTATCGTTGCGGCCGTACTTGTAAGATGTACAGGTGCGGGGGGCAGCGACTGGGGCGAACTTACGCCACTGGATATATATATATATATATATATATATATATATATACCATGTGTGTATTACTGGGGTCTGCTGGTCTGAGGGATATCTGTTTTGAATTTTGTTGTTTGTGTCTTACTTATTTTATAAAATTTTTTATTAAATTTTATTTAATTTTTCTATTTTTTTTAAGTAATTTTTTATTTTATTTTATATATTTCTTTCTTTTGTTTGTTTTGAGGTGTGTGTGCTAAATTATTGTCTTGCCCCGGGTGCCGTTAGTCCTAGTTTCGGCCCTGACTGCGGTGATCAATATTTCCATGTTCTCTGTCCACACCTGGAACTGGCTCCGCCCCCTGTCATACCAGCAGCCACTGCGGCATGCCAGGAGATCAAAAGGTGGCGCATGTGCAAAGGGACCCCCTGGACTACCCTCGACACAGCAGAGGAGTACTACTGGAGGAGACAGCGTCACTGAAGCCCCGGATACCGCAGAGCATCGCCGGAAGGGTGTGTATACGTGAATTGCCACTTATGACAGCTATACATCGCATCGAACCAATGCGATGTATAGTGATAAGTTACAATTCATTTTTAGTTTTCTTTATGAATAGACCCCTTTATCTCCATCCAAGGCTTAGTAAATAGACCCCCTTAGTCCAAGGATCGTACTGTCAGTGAGACTCTGGTACTGTACTGGTTATACACAGGATACAGAGCAGGGAGTGATCTTCTTAGTAACAGATTTATGTAATTTAGGGGTCTATTTACTAAGCCTTGGATGGAGATAAAGTGTGTGGAGATAAAGTACCAGCCAATCAGCTCCTAACTAGAGATGTGCACCGGAAATTTTTCGGGTTTTGTGTTTTGGTTTTGGGTTCGGTTCCGCGGCCGTGTTTTGGGTTCGAACGCGTTTTGGCAAAACCTCACCGAATTTTTTTTGTCGGATTCGGGTGTGTTTTGGATTCGGGTGTTTTTTTCAAAAAACCCTAAAAAACAGCTTAAATCATAGAATTTGGGGGTCATTTTGATCCCAAAGTATTATTAACCTCAAAAACCATAATTTCCACTCATTTTCAGTCTATTCTGAACACCTCATACCTCACAATATTATTTTTAGTCCTAAAATTTGCACCGAGGTCGCTGGATGACTAAGCTAAGCGACCCAAGTGGCCGACACAAACACCTGGCCCATCTAGGAGTGGCACTGCAGTGTCACGCAGGATGGCCCTTCCAAAAAACACTCCCCAAACAGCACATGACGCAAAGAAAAAAAGAGGCGCAATGAGGTAGCTGTGTGACTAAGCTCAACGACCCAAGTTGCCGACACAAACACCTGGCCCATCTAAGAGTGGCACTGCAGTGTCACGCAGGATGGCCCTTCCAAAAAACACTCCCCAAACAGCACATGACGCAAAGAAAAAAAGAGGCGCAATGAGGTAGCTGTGTGACTAAGCTCAATGACCCAAGTGGCCGACACAAATACCTGGCCCATCTAGGAGTGGCACTGCAGTGTCACGCAGGATGGCCCTTCCAAAAAACACTCCCCAAACAGCACATGACGCAAAGAAAAAAAGAGGCGCAATGAGGTAGCTGTGTGACTAAGCTCAACGACCCAAGTGGCCGACACAAACACCTGGCCCATCTAGGAGTGGCACTGCAGTGTCACGCAGGATGGCCCTTCCAAAAAACACTCCCCAAACAGCACATGACGCAAAGAAAAAAAGAGGCGCAATGAGGTAGCTGTGTGACTAAGCTCAGCGACCCAAGTGGCCGACACAAACACCTGGCCCATCTAGGAGTGGCACTGCAGTGTCACGCAGGATGGCCCTTCCAAAAAACACTCCCCAAACAGCACATGATGCAAAGAAAAAAAGAGGCACAATGAGGTAGCTGTGTGACTAAGCTCAACGACCCAAGTGGCCGACACAAACACCCGGCCCATCTAGGAGTGGCACTGCAGTGTCACGCAGGCTGGCCCTTCAAAAAACGACTCCCCAAACAGCACATGACGCAAAGAAAAAAAGAGGCGCAATGAGGTAGCTGTGTGAGTAAGCTAAGCGACCCTAGTGGCCGACACAAACACCTGGCCCATCTAGGAGTGGCACTGCAGTGTCACGCAGGATGGCCCTTCAAAAAACACTCCCCAAACAGCACATGACGCAAAGAAGAAAAAAAAGAGGCGCAATGAGGTAGCTGTGTGAGTAAGCTAAGCGACCCTAGTGGCCGACACAAACACCTGGCCCATCTAGGAGTGGCACTGCAGTGTCACGCAGGATGGCCCTTCAAAAAAATACTCCCCAAACAGCACATGACGCAAAGAAAAATTAAAGAAAAAAGAGGTGCAAGATGGAATTGTCCTTGGGCCCTCCCACCCACCCTTATGTTGTATAAACAGGACATGCACACTTTAACCAACCCATCATTTCAGTGACAGGGTCTGCCACACGACTGTGACTGAAATGACGGGTTGGTTTGGACCCCCACCAAAAAAGAAGCAATTAATCTCTCCTTGCACAAACTGGCTCTACAGAGGCAAGATGTCCACCTCATCATCATCCTCCGATATATCACCGTGTACATCCTCCTCCTCACAGATTATCAATTCGTCCCCACTGGAATCCACCATCTCAGCTCCCTGTGTACTACTTTGTGGAGGCAATTGCTGCTGGTCAATGTCTCCACGGAGGAATTGATTATAATTCATTTTAATGAACATCATCTTCTCCACATTTTCTGGATGTAACCTCGTACGCCGATTGCTGACAAGGTGAGCGGCGGCACTAAACACTCTTTCGGAGTACACACTTGTGGGAGGGCAACTTAGGTAGAATAAAGCCAGTTTGTGCAAGGGCCTCCAAATTGCCTCTTTTTCCTGCCAGTATAAGTACGGACTGTCTGACGTGCCTACTTGGATGCGGTCACTCATATAATCCTCCACCATTCTTTCAATGGGGAGAGAATCATATGCAGTGACAGTAGACGACATGTCCGTAATCGTTGTCAGGTCCTTCAGTCCGGACCAGATGTCAGCATCAGCAGTCGCTCCAGACTGCCCTGCACCACCGCCAGCGGGTGGGCTCGGAATTCTGAGCCTTTTCCTCGCACCCCCAGTTGCGGGAGAATGTGAAGGAGGAGATGTTGACAGGTCGCGTTCCGCTTGACTTGACAATTTTGTCACCAGCAGTTCTTTAATCCCCAGCAGACTTGTGTCTGCCGGAAAGAGAGATCCAAGGTAGGTTTTAAATCTAGGATCGAGCACGGTGGCCAAAATGTAGTGCTCTGATTTCAACAGATTGACCACCCGTGAATCCTTGTTAAGCGAATTAAGGGCTCCATCCACAAGTCCCACATGCCTAGCGGAATCGCTCTGTGTTAGCTCCTCCTTCAATGTCTCCAGCTTCTTCTGCAAAAGCCTGATGAGTGGAATGACCTGACTCAGGCTGGCAGTGTCTGAACTGACTTCACGTGTGGCAAGTTCAAAAGGTTGCAGAACCTTGCACAACGTTGAAATCATTCTCCACTGCGCTTGAGACAGGTGCATTCCACCTCCTATATCGTGCTCAGTTGTATAGGCTTGAATGGCCTTTTGCTGCTCCTCCAACTTCTGAAGCATATAGAGGGTTGAATTCCACCTCGTTACCACTTCTTGCTTCAGATGATGGCAGGGCAGGTTCAGGCGTTTTTGGTGGTGCTCCAGTCTTCTGTACGTGGTGCCTGTACGCCGAAAGTGTCCCGCAATTCTTCTGGCCACCGACAGCATCTCTTGCACGCCCCTCTCGTTTTTTAAATAATTCTGCACCACCAAATTCAAGGTATGTGCAAAACATGGGACGTGCTGGAATTTGCCCAGATTTAATGCACACACAATATTGCTGGCGTTGTCCGATGCCACAAATCCACAGGAGAGTCCAATTGGGGTAAGCCATTCTGCGATGATCTTCCTCAGTTGCCGTAAGAGGTTTTTAGCTGTGTGCGTATTCTGGAAAGCGGTGATACAAAGCGTAGCCTGCCTAGGAAAGAGTTGGCGTTTGCGAGATGCTGCTACTGGTGCCGCCGCTGCTGTTCTTGCGGTGGGAGTCCATACATCTACCCAGTGGGCTGTCACAGTCATATAGTCCTGAGCCTTCTCTGCTCCACTTGTCCACATGTCCGTGGTTAAGTGGACATTGGGTACAACTGCATTTTTTAGGACACTGGTGAGTCTTTTTCTGAGGTCTGTGTACATTTTCGGTATCGCCTGCCTAGAGAAATGGAACCTAGATGGTATTTGGTACCGGGGACACAGTACCTCCAACAAGTCTCTAGTTGCCTCTGCAGTAATGATGGATACCGGAACCACGTTTCTCACCGCCCAGGATGCCAAGGCCTCAGTTATCCGCTTTGCAGCAGGATGACTGCTGTGATATTTCATCTTCCTCGCAAAGGACTGTTGGACAGTCAATTGCTTGGTGGAAGTAGTAAAAGTGGGCTTACGACTTCCCCTCTGGGATGACCATCGACTCCCAGCAGCAACAACAGCAGCGCCAGCAGCAGTAGGCGTTACACGCAAGGATGCATCGGAGGAATCCCAGGCAGGAGAGGACTCGTCATAATTGCCAGTGACATGGCCTGCAGGACTATTGGCATTCCTGGGGAAGGAGGAAATTGACACTGAGGGAGTTGGTGGGGTGGTTTGCGTGAGCTTGGTTACAAGAGGAAGGGATTTACTGGTCAGTGGACTGCTTCCGCTGTCGCCCAAAGTTTTTGAACTTGTCACTGACTTATGATGAATGCGCTGCAGGTGACGTATAAGGGAGGATGTTCCGAGGTGGTTAACGTCCTTACCCCTACTTATTACAGCTTGACAAAGGCAACACACGGCTTGACAAATGTTGTCCGCATTTCTGTTGAAATACTTCCACACCGAAGAGCTGATTTTTTTGGTATTTTCACCAGGCATGTCAATGGCCATATTCCTCCCATGGACAACAGGTGTCTCCCCGGGTGCCTGACTTAAACAAACCACCTCACCATCAGAATCCTCCTTGTCAATTTCCTCCCCAGCGCCAGCAACACCCATATCCTCCTCATCCTGGTGTACTTCAACACTGACATCTTCAATCTGACTATCAGGAACTGGACTGCGGGTGCTCCTTCCAGCACTTGCAGGGGGCGTGCAAATGGTGGAAGGCGCATGCTCTTCACGTCCAGTGTTGGGAAGGTCAGGCATCGCAACCGACACAATTGGACTCTCCTTGTGGATTTGGGATTTCGAAGAACGCACAGTTCTTTGCTGTGCTTTTGCCAGCTTGAGTCTTTTCATTTTTCTAGCGAGAGGCTGAGTGCTTCCATCCTCATGTGAAGCTGAACCACTAGCCATGAACATAGGCCAGGGCCTCAGCCGTTCCTTGCCACTCCGTGTGGTAAATGGCATATTGGCAAGTTTACGCTTCTCCTCCGACAATTTTATTTTAGATTTTTGAGTCCTTTTTTTACTGATATTTGGTGTTTTGGATTTTACATGCTCTGTACTATGACATTGGGCATCGGCCTTGGCAGACGACGTTGATGGAATTTCATCGTCTTGGCCATGACTAGTGGCAGCAGCTTCAGCACGAGGTGGAAGTGGATCTTGATCTTTCCCTATTTTTGGAACCTCAACATTTTTGTTCTCCATATTTTAATAGGCACAACTAAAAGGCACCTCAGGTAAACAATGGAGATGGATGGATACTAGTATACTTATGGATGACGAGCGACTGCCGACACAGAGGTAGCTACAGCCGTTGACTACCGTACTGTGTCTGCTGCTAATATAGACTGGATGATAATGAGATAAAATTAAAATATATATATATATATCACACTAGTACTGCAGCCGGACAGGTATATATTATGTAATGACGGACCTGCTGGACACTGTCTGTCAGCACTGCAGACTCCTAAAGTAAGCTACTAGTATCAAGAAGATAGAAAAAAAAAAACCACGGGTAGGTGGTATACAATTATGGATGGACGAGCGACTGCCGACACAGAGGTAGCTACAGCCGTGGACTACCGTACTGTGTCTGCTGCTAATATAGACTGGATGATAATGAGATAAAATTAAAATATATATATATATCACACTAGTACTGCAGCCGGACAGGTATATATTATGTAATGACGGACCTGCTGGACACTGTCTGTCAGCACTGCAGACTCCTAAAGTAAGCTACTAGTATCAAGAAGATAGAAAAAAAAAAACCACGGGTAGGTGGTATACAATTATGGATGGACGAGCGACTGCCGACACAGAGGTAGCTACAGCCGTGGACTACCGTACTGTGTCTGCTGCTAATATAGACTGGATGATAATGAGATAAAATTAAAATATATATATATATCACACTAGTACTGCAGCCGGACAGGTATATATTATGTAATGACGGACCTGCTGGACACTGTCTGTCAGCACTGCAGACTCCTAAAGTAAGCTACTAGTATCAAGAAGATAGAAAAAAAAAAAAAACACGGGTAGGTGGTATACAATTATGGATGGACGAGCGACTGCCGACACAGAGGTAGCTACAGCTGTGGACTACCGTACTGTGTCTGCTGCTAATATAGACTGGATGATAATGAGATAAAATTAAAATATATATATATCACACTAGTACTGCAGCCGGACAGGTATATATTATGTAATGACGGACCTGCTGGACACTGTCTGCAGAATGCGTTTATAAAAACACCACACGACGAGTGTTTAACTTTTTCAGGCAGACAATCACAATATACTGGTGGTCAGCAGACAATCACAATATACTGGTGGTCAGTGGTCACTGGTCAGTCACACTGGCAGTGGCACTCTGGCAGCAAAAGTGTGCACTGTACTTAAAATATGTACTCCTGCTATAACTGCTCCCCAGTCTCCCCCACAATTAAGCTGTGTGAGCAGTGAGCACTCAGCACAGTCAGATAATGATATACAGTATTACATATGATGCAGCACACTGGGCTGAGCACAGATATGGTATGTGACTGTGTCACACTGTGTATCGTTTTTTTTCAGGCAGAGAACGGATTAATTAAACTGGTGGTGGTCACTGGTCACTGGTCACACTATCAGCAAGTAGTACTCCGTCCTAAGCAGACAATCACAATATACTGGTGGTCAGTGTGGTCACTGGTCAGTCACACTGGCAGTGTGGCTCTCTGGCAGCAAAAGTGTGCACTGTACTTAAAATATATTATTTATGTACTCCTGCTCTAACTGCTCCCCAGTCTCCCCCACAATTAAGCTGTGTGAGCAGTGAGCACTCAGCACAGTCAGATATACAGTATTACATATGATGATGCAGCACACTGAGGCTTAGCACAGATATGGTATGTGACTGTGTCACACTGTGTATCGTTTTTTTTCAGGCAGAGAACGGATTAATTAAACTGGTGGTCAATGGTCACTGGTCACACTATCAGCAAGTAGTAGTACTCCAGTCCTAATATGCTCCCCAAAATTAGTAAATAGTGTCTCTAACTCTCTACTCTCTTCTCTATAAACGGAGAGGACGCCAGCCACGTCCTCTCCCTATCAATCTCAATGCACGTGTGAAAATGGCGGCGACGCGCGGCTCCTTATATAGAATCCGAGTCTCGCGATAGAATCCGAGCCTCGCGAGAATCCGACAGCGGGATGATGACGTTCGGGCGCGCTCGGGTTAACCGAGCAAGGCGGGAGGATCCGAGCCTGCTCGGCCCCGTGTAAAAAAAGCTGAAGTTCGGCGGGTTCGGATTCCGAGAAACCGAACCCGCTCATCACTACTCCTAACTGCCATGTCACAGGCTGGGTTTGAAAAATTACAGTTAGGAGCTGGTTGGCTGGTACTTTACCTCTGTGCACTTTATCTCAGTCTAAAGGGGGGTACACACTAACAGATATATCTGCAGATCAATTGATCTGCAGATATATCTATGGACGGATCGAGCAGTGTGTTCAGCATACACACTGCTCGATCCGTCGGGGACTGACGTCATGAACTCGGCGGGCGTGTACACACGGCCGCCCAGTTCAGCTGTCAATCACCGCCGGCCACCGCAGCATGTGTACGGGCGGTCGGCCGACCGCCCCGTACACACACAGCGACGCGCCAATATATCGGTAGATATATTGGCCGTCGGCTGTTCTGCGCGGCCGACGCGATACGTCTGTGAACGACGGAGTTCACAGACGTATCGGCCGTACACACTGGCCGACGGTCCCGCGATATATCGGCCGTTCAAGAGAACGGCCGATATATCGACCAGTGTGTACGGGCCTTAAGGCTCAAGGGGGTAAGGGGTGTACACACGGAGAGATCCATGTTTAAAATCTAAGCAATCTGACTAGATTGCTTAGATTTTAAGCAGGGATCTGTCGTGTGTATGCCCCCCCAGCGATAGCGATGCGCGGGGCTAGATTGAGCCTGCATGCAAGCTCAATCTAGCGGGTCGCTCACTTCACCGCTGTGTGAAATGAGCGTTCCCCCCGTCCCCCCTTCCCCCTCGCTCAGCACACATTGCACTGTGTACTGTGTGGGGAGAGAGATGTGTGTTGCGCGTTCATGCTAGATCACTAAGCACACATCTCTTGGAAATACAATGCCAGCAATTGTGGCAAAACATCATGGAGGTGGGCCCCACTCCCATTCCGCAATTGGCGTTTCTATCATGGGTGCAATGTGTGCGGTGCAGGGAGGAACCCCACACAACGCACCCATATTGTTTTAATATTTACCTTTCTGGAGTCCTGCAACGAGCAATGCAGCTGCTACAGTCGCAGCAAAAATCACACCAAAAATGACCACGCCCATGCGCAGTTCAAAATTTGTCTCCAGACCATGGCAGGCACCATGTTTCCAGAGACCTGCTCATGTGCAGTAGACTCCAGCACACTCCTCTCTTAAAATTCCCCTGCATCTCGCCCATCTGACCAATCCTCTCCAAGGATTTTTAGAGCTGGCAAGTATGATTTTTATGGGTGTCGTATGGCTGATCGATGGTCTCTTGACCGCCGGTCAGCATACCGACGCCGGGGTCCCGACAGCATACCGACGTCTGGATCCCAGTGGGGAGGGGCGAGTGCAGCAAGCTCCTTGCGGGCTCGGTGGCGACCTGCTGTCGCCACAGGTTGCATACCCACTCTATGGGTGTCGTGGACACCCATGAGTGGAAATAGTCCTTGTTGGTCAGCATACCGACCGTCGGGATAGTGAGGGGGTGGGATTTTGGGGTAGGTCACATGATTTTTATTGTGTTTGAATGAAAATTGATTTCACCAGTAGTGCATCAGCTTCTTTTAACATATTTTCCAGTTTTCTGATAGGTGGATGCCTGAAACTATACTTCAATTAGAATGAAGGATGCTGTCACATGACTTGTACAGTGGACTGAGAGACAATGGGGGTCATTCCGAGTTGATCGCTCGCTAGCACTTTTTGCTGTGCTGCGATCAGATAGTCGCCGCCTATGGGGGAGTGTATTTTCGCTTTGCAATTGTGCGAACGCTTTTGGAGCAGACGGCACAAATATATTTTTTTGTAGTTTCTGAGTAGCTCTGGACTCAGCCGCTGCGATCACTTCAGCCTGTCCAGTCCTGGAATTGACGTCAGACACCCGCTCTGCAAACGCTTGGACACGCCTGCGTTTTTCCAAACACTCCCAGAAAATTGTCAGTTAACACCCATAAACGCCCTCTTTCTGCCAATCACCTTGCGATCGTCTGTGCGAATGGATTCTTCGTTAAATCAATCGCCCAGCACCGATCCTATTTGTACCCGTACAATTCGCCTGCGCATTGTGGTGCATACGCATGCACAGTTTTGCCGAGTCTTAACCTGATCGCAGCGCTGCAAGAAGTTGCTAGCAAACGATCAACTCGGAATGACCCCCAATGAGGGACTACAGGAGGAGTACTTCATTTATTTGGGACACCCCCACACAACTTGCATGTGACTTTTACACCATAGAGATTAGGGTGGGGATTCATATTAGAATGCCTACATTGGCTCTAAGGCAGGGGTGGGGAACCTTTTTTCTACCGAGGGCCATTTGGATATTTATAAAATCCTTCGGGGGCCATACAAAAATTCTCAACTTAAAAAATTACCCTGCCCCCCAGTAGGTCTGCCCCTTAGAGGTACGCGCCAAAAAAATGGGTGTGGCCAGTTAAAATGGGACGTGATACACATATGCCCCCAATAGTGCGGTGCCAGATCCACAATTGCCCCCACAGTGCCAGGTTTACAAATGCCCCCACAGTGCCAGGTATACAAATGCCCCTCACAGTGCCAGGTATACAAATGCCCCTCACAGTGCCAGGTATACAAATGCCCATCACAGTGCCAGGTATACAGATGCCCCCACAGTGCAAGGTGTACAAATGCCCCTCACAGTGCCAGGTATACAGATGTCCCCACAGTGCCAGGTATACAGATGCCCCCACAGTGCCAGGTATACAAATGCCCCTCACCGTGCCAGGTATACAGATGTCCCCACAGTGCCAGGTATACAGATGTCCCCACAGTGCCAGGTATACAGATTCCCCCACAGTGCCAGGTATACAGATGCCCCCACAGTGCCTGGTATACAAATGCCCCCCACAGTGCCAGGTATACAAATGCCCCTCACAGTGCAAGGTATACAAATGCCCCTCACAGTGCCAGGTATACAGATGCCCCCACAGTGCCAGGTATACAGATGCCCCCACAGTGCCAGGAATACAAATGTCCCCACAGTGCCAGCTATACAGATGTCCGATGCCCTCCCCCCTCCGTGCTACCTACCATGGGACACGGAGGAGAGCGCGGCTGTCGTGTGGGAGCGGCGGCGTGTAGTACTTCAAACCAGCCGCCGGTTCGAGAGCAAATCAGAGCTCGTGGACCGGCAGCCGCGGCTCCTGATTGGCTGCCGCTCCGCGAGCTCTGATTGGCTCACGGACCGGCGGCTGGTTTGAAGTACTACACGCCGCCGCTCCCACTCGACAGCCGCGCTCTCCTCCGTCTCCCTGTTCTGACAGCTGAGACACGCTGCCGCCGGACTGAGTACTATGCGTACTTTGCATACTGATGCTTATACAGACAGGACCAGATTAAGGTCGACATGGGCCTGGGACTTAAAATAGTCAAGGGCCTACACTCGTGCTGTGTGGATGTGACCAGTGCCGTGTGAGTCTGTACACCCTCTGCACTATTAGCCTTGCTGTCTCCCTAAATACATAAAAGTAGAAAAAAAATCCAAATTTTGTGAGAAAACAAGAAAACTATTGTAATACTGTTGATTACTAATGATTCATGGTTGACTGTCATCATGCTGTCATGATGATGGGCCTATTTTTATGTTAGGCCTTGATAATGTTGATTATCTTTACAGGAATAAAAGCTATACCTCAAACACACCGTCAATACACTTTAAACCTTTAACCGCTGCGGCCGCTATACTTAGTTCACTCTCTACGCACCTTTTACGCTATTTGCGGACAGAGTCCCGTACAGTGTACGGACTTTGCGTACACACGCCGGGCTGACGGTACAAAGTACTCTCAGCGCGTACACACCCAGAGATACACTTAAAACCTTCTACAGCAATGCAATGCAATAATAACAATAATAATACACTTTAAACCTTAGCAGGGCAATGAGCACACGACACCAATTGTGATTAACCGCTGGGTTCCGACACCACAGTGGATTATTTCTGAAAGGGGGTTTACAATACAAATTATACACTACAATACAAACAATATATATAACAGAATAATGGCTACAGGTCAATGTACATACGTGAGAATATTCGTGTGCGCTTCCTGGTCCAGTCCTCCGTAATCAAATAGATAATGTTGTGAGTCTTGTGACTGGCCGCTCTGCAGCAGGCTTTATTTATACAAGTCTTCCAAAAGCAATACAATGGATACTGTAATCCCTTTGTCCATTGGACACAGGGATGCACTTTTACAGTACAGGAGAGGTCATAGGTTGATTTGAAAAGGTAGGCGAAGTCTTTCTCAACTGTTCTTGTGGGTGGTCTCCTCTGGATTCCCACCGCATACATAATATACAGTAAATACAATTTATAACTATATTCTGCTTCTGCACATAATTATCCGCAGGAACATGCGATCTTCCGCAGACCACCACCGGAATGTTACCCTTAAAATACCCTACAACTGGATACCAAATATCACCTTATAACCTTAGTCTGTCCCCTCCTATCATGTAAAGGTGAATCCCCTTGTTCTGCCTCCATTTAAACAGCTATAACTTTCTGATGTGGTGCAAGGAGACTATGTGTACATTGTGCACTATTTGGATTAAATATGTAATGTGTTTTGATGGCTCTCCATGCGTACACAAACTCTGCCGTAAATACCCATACCACGCGCCGCTGCGCAGGTCATGCGGGAGCGACCATACGCAAATTGCGGATATGTGCACGCATGGCAGAACAAGTGCACGCGCAGTGGGCATGTGTGTGCAGTTTATACGTGCTGTGTGTTTTTCAATATTTTTCGACTTTGACAGTCCACCCTTTGGCAGTCACCAATAACTGCCACTATCTAATCACTAAACAGAAAAATATCAATACAATATCTTCAGACGATTGGATGGTCGGAGGAGAGTTGTAGGCGGGAAATGTATGACCTAGTGGGATAGTAAAAAGCATGTATGTATGAATCCATGTCTGAGGGGCATGTATCATCGTGCCGTATATGTTTTAGATAAGCTTCGAGGTATTGCGAAGTATACATTAAATCCTTCTTATCCCGTATTAAGGGTTTGTAAGTGGGCTGACAAACACTACCGAGCTCTTTTCGGCTTCTTGTTCCAACAAATGGGGTGCACATTTAGTTGATGATACATGGAGGGGGAGCATATGTGAGTGCTAGTATATGTGGATATCACCTGTCGACTATGTGTGACACTAACTGGAGGTTTTAGAGATGAAGATAAGACACATATCTAAAATACATTCACATAACATTTTCATAAACATTCTTGGGTAGGGCTGATGTCTTTTTTCCGGATGGGTGTATCTGGGCAGAGGGGGAGACAAAGGAAAAATGGGTGAAAGAAACAGGCCATGGAATTAATTTGCAATTCTTATCATAACACTGTCTCTATGGATGGGTCGTAAATTAAATCTGCTGCTATAACAATGCCATCGCTCCTTAAACTCATCAAATTTGTGCCGTTCATGCGCCGCGTCAGAATTCGAACACACCTAAATATCAAGCCAATAATTATGACGACACCCAGGATACAAAGGAGAAACTTTCCTACACTCATAATAACATTTTGAGCCCACTCTCCTAATCCTGAGAACCAATTTCGTGGGTTCAACCATGAGACCCAGCCGGTCAGCTCATTACCCACAGCGGTCAGGGTAAGGTTGTGTCTCCTCCGGAACTCCCACTTCAACTGCAATATATCATCCATCTTTTGATCGATAATCTCTGTGGGGTCGTCAGTGCTGTTTGTAATATACGTACAGCACTTCACACCATACTGAGTTGCCAAAGTGACACAGTACCCACCCATCACGGCTGTTATATAATTCAGTTCTGTCTTGTAAGCTTGTAACTCCCTTCCCGTATACCTGAAGGTGTCGTCATACATCTCAGTGATATTATCTAGTGATGTGCACCGGACATTTTTCGGGTTTTGTGTTTTGGTTTTGGATTCGGTTCCGCGGCCGTGTTTTGTATTCGGACGCGTTTTGGCAAAACCTCCCTGAAATTTTTTTGTCGGATTCGGGTGTGTTTTGGATTCATTTTTTTTTTTTTTACAAAAAACCCTAAAAAACAGCTTAAATCATAGAATTTGGGGGTCATTTTGATCCCATAGTATTTATTAACCTCAATAACCATAATTTACACTCATTTTCAGTCTATTCTGAACACCTCACAATATTATGTTTAGTCCTAAAATTTGCATCGAGGTCGCTGGATGGCTAAGCTAAGCGACACAAGTGGCCGACACAAACACCTGGCCCATCTAGGAGTGGCACTGCAGTGTCAGACATGATGGCAGATTAAAAAAATTGTCCCCAAACAGCACATGATGCAAAGAAAAAAAGAGGCGCACCAAGGTCGCTGTGTGACTAAGCTAAGCGACCCAAGTGGCCGACACAAACACCTGGCCCATCTAGGAGTGGCACTGCAGTGTCAGACATGATGGCAGATTAAAAAAATTGTCCCCAAACAGCACATGATGCAAAGAAAAAAAGAGGCGCAATGAGGTAGCTGTGTGACTAAGCTAAGCGACCCAAGTGGCAGACACAAACACCTGGCCCATCTAGGAGTGGCATTGCAGTGTCAGACAGGATGGCACTTCAAAAAAATAGTCCCCAAACAGCACATGATGCAAAGAAAAAAAAAGGCGCACCAAGGTCGCTGTGTGACTAAGCTAAGCGACACAAGTGGCCGACACAAACACCTGGCCCATCTAGGAGTGGCACTGCAGTGTCAGGCAGGATGGCACTTCAAAAAAATTGTCCCCAAACAGAACATGATGCAAAGAAAAAAAGAGGCGCACCAAGGTCGCTGTGTGACTAAGCTAAGCGACACAAGTGGCCGACACAAACACCTGGCCCATCTAGGAGTGGCACTGCAGTGTCAGGCAGGATGGCACTTCAAAAAAATTGTCCCCAAACAGCACATGATGCAAAGAAAAATGAAAGAAAAAAGAGGTGCAAGACGGAATTGTCCTTGGGCCCTCCCACCCACCCTTATGTTGTATAAACAGGACATGCACACTTTAACGAACCCATCATTTCAGCGACAGGGTCTGCCACACGACTGTGACTGAAATGACTGGTTGGTTTGGGCCCCCACCAAAAAAAGAAGCAATCAATCTCTCCTTGCACAAACTGGCTCTACAGAGGCAAGATGTCCACCTCATCATCATCCTCCGATTCCTCATCCCTTTCACTGTGTACATCCCCCTCCTCACAGATTATTAATTCGTCCCCACTGGAATCCACCATCTCAGGTCCCTGTGTACTTTCTGGAGGCAATTGCTGCTGGTGAATGTCTCCACGGAGGAATTGATTATAATTCATTTTGATGAACATCATCTTCTCCACATTTTCTGGAAGTAACCTCGTACGCCGATTGCTGACAAGGTGAGCGGCTGCACTAAACACTCTTTCGGAGTACACACTGGAGGGAGGACAACTTAGGTAGAATAAAGCCAGTTTGTGCAAGGGCCTCCAAATTGCCTCTTTTTCCTGCCAGTATACGTACGGACTGTCTGACATGCCTACTTGGATGCGGTCACTCATATAATCCTCCACCATTCTTTCAATGGTGACAGAATCATATGCAGTGACAGTAGACGACGTGTCAGTAATCGTTGGCAGGTTCTTCAGTCCGGACCAGATGTCAGCACTCGCTCCAGACTGCCCTGCATCACCGCCAGCGGGTGGGCTCGGAATTCTTAGCCTTTTCCTCGCACCCCCAGTTGCGGGAGAATGTGAAGGTGGAGATGTTGACGGGTCACGTTCCGCTTGACTTGACAATTTTCTCACCAGCAGGTCTTTGAACCTCTGCAGACTTGTGTATGCCGGAAAGAGAGATACAACGTAGGTTTTAAATCTAGGATCGAGCACGGTGGCCAAAATGTAGTGCTCTGATTTCAACAGATTGACCACCCGTGAATCCTGGTTAAGCGAATTAAGGGCTCCATCCACAAGTCCCACATGCCTAGCGGAATCGCTCTGTTTTAGCTCCTCCTTCAATGTCTCCAGCTTCTTCTGCAAAAGCCTGATGAGGGGAATGACCTGACTCAGGCTGGCAGTGTCTGAACTGACTTCACGTGTGGCAAGTTCAAAGGGTTGCAGAACCTTGCACAACGTTGAAATCATTCTCCACTGTGTTCGAGCCAGGTGCATTCCCCCTCCTTTGCCTATATCGTGGGCAGATGTATAGGCTTGAATGGCCTTTTGCTGCTCCTCCATCCTCTGAAGCATATAGAGGGTTGAATTCCACCTCGTTACCACCTCTTGCTTCAGATGATGGCAGGGCAGGTTCAGGAATGTTTGGTGGTGCTCCAGTCTTCGGCACGCGGTGGCTGAATGCCGAAAGTGGCCCGCAATTTTTTCGGGCCACCGACAGCATCTCTTGCACGCCCCTGTCGTTTTTTAAATAATTCTGCACCACCAAATTCAATGTATGTGCAAAACATTGGACGTGCTGGAATTTGCCCAGATGTAATGCACGCACAATATTGCTGGCGTTGTCCGATGTCACAAATCCCCAGGAGAGTCCAATTGGGGTAAGCCATTCTGCGATGATCTTCCTCAGTTTCCGTAAGAGGTTGTCAGCTGTGTGCCTCTTCTGGAAAGCGGTGATACAAAGCGTAGCCTGCCTAGGAACGAGTTGGCGTTTGCGAGATGCTGCTACTGGTGCCGCCGCTGCTGTTCTTGCTGCGGGAGGCAATACATCTACCCAGTGGGCTGTCAGTCATATAGTCCTGAGTCTGCCCTGCTCCACTTGTCCACATGTCCGTGGTTAAGTGGACATTGGGTACAACTGCATTTTTTAGGACACTGGTGACTCTTTTTCTGACGTCTGTGTACATTTTCGGTATCGCCTGCCTAGAGAAATGGAACCTAGATGGTATTTGGTACCGGGGACACAGTACCTCAATCAAGTCTCTAGTTGCCTCTGAATTAACGGTGGATACCGGAACCACGTTTCTCACCGCCCAGGCTGCCAAGGCCTGAGTTATCTGCTTTGCAGCAGGATGACTGCTGTGATATTTCATCTTCCTCACAAAGGACTGTTGGACAGTCAATTGCTTACTGGAAGTAGTACAAGTGGTCTTTCGACTTCCCCTCTGGGATGACGATCGACTCCCAGCAGCAACAACAGCAGTGCCAGCAGCAGTAGGCGTTACACTCAAGGATGCATCGGAGGAATCCCAGGCAGGAGAGGACTCGTCAGACTTGCCAGTGACATGGCCTGCAGGATTATTGGCTTTCCTGGGTAAGGAGGAAATTGACACTGAGGGAGTTGGTGGTGTGGTTTGCAGGAGCTTGGTTACAAGAGGAAGGGATTTAGTGGTCAGTGGACTGCTTCCGCTGTCATCCAAAGTTTTTGAACTTGTCACTGACTTATGATGAATGCGCTGCAGGTGACGTACAAGGGAGGATGTTCCGAGGTGGTTAACGTCCTTACCCCTACTTATTACAGCTTGACAAAGGCAACACACGGCTTGACACCTGTTGTCCGCATTTCTGTTGAAATACTTCCACACCGAAGAGCTGATTTTTTTGGTATTTTCACCAGGCATGTCAATGGCCATATTCCTCCCACGGACAACAGGTGTCTCCCCGGGTGCCTGACTTAAACAAACCACCTCACCATCAGAATCCTCCTTGTCAATTTCCTCCCCAGCGCCAGCAACACCCATATCCTCCTCATCCTGGTGTACTTCAACACTGGTATAGAATGTAGATGGATAGTATACTTGACGACACAGAGGTAGGTACAGCAGTGGCCTTCCGTACCGTACTGCTATATATACTGGTGGTCACTGTGTCAGCAAACTGCAAAACTAAAATGCACCACAGGTATAGAATGTAGATGGATAGTATACTTGACGACACAGAGTTGGTACAGCAGTGGCCTTCCGTACCGTACTGCTATATATACTGGTGGTCACTGTGTCAGCAAACTGCAAAACTAAAATTCACCACAGGTATAGAATGTAGATGGATAGTATACTTGACGACACAGAGGTAGGTACAGCGGTGGTCTTCCGTACCGTACTGCTTTATATACTGGTGGTCACTGTGTCAGCAAACTGCAAAACTAAAATGCACCACAGGTATAGAATGTAGATGGATAGTATACTTGACGACACAGAGGTAGGTACAGCAGTGGCCTACTGTACCGTAATGCTATATATTATATACTGGTGGTCAGCAAACTGTGCAAAACTGAAATGCACCACAGGTATGGATGGATAGTATACTTGACGACACAGAGGTAGGTACAGCAGTGGCCTACTGTACCGTAATGCTATATATTATATACTGGTGGTCAGCAAAATTATGCACTGTACTCCTACTATATACTGGGGTAAATTTACTAAGCTCCCGATTTTGACCGAGATGCCGTTTTTTCATCAAAGTGTCATCTCGGTAATTTACTAAACACTAATCACGGCAGAGATGAGGGCATTCGTAATTTTTTGCAAGTCCAAGTAAAAAATTACGAATGAATACACCATCGGTCAAAACGCGGCTGTTTAAGTATGAATCTCGGTCATTTACTAAGAAGTGCAAAGCAAAAAAAAACCAAACACTGCCGTGAAAAATTACAACTCGTAAAAAAGTGCTAAAAAAAAACAGACCTTATTTTTTTCCCTGTGATTAGATAGGCATGCACGGATCCATGAGATCCGTGCATGTATATCAGTGGGAAGGGGTGGGAAAGTGCTTATTTTTTCAAAAAAAATTGCGTGGGGTCCCCCCTCCTAAGCATAACCAGCCTCGGGCTCTTTGAGCCGATCCTGGTTGCAAAAATATGGGGAAAAAAATGACAGGGGTTCCCCCATATTTAAGCAACCAGCATCGGGCTCTGCGCCTGGTCCTGGTCCCAAAAATACGGGGGACAAAAAGAGTAGGGGTCCCCCGTATTTTTAAAACCAGCACCGGGCTCCACTAGCTGGACAGATAATGCCACAGCCGGGGGTCACTTTTATATAGTGCCCTGCGGCCGTGGCATCAAAAATCCAACTAGTCACTCCTGGCCGGGGTACCCTGGGGGAGTGGGGACCCCTTCAATCAAGGGGTCCCCCCCCCCAGCCACCCAAGGGCCAGGGGTGAAGCCCGAGGCTGTCCCCCCCCATCCAATGGGCTGCGGATGGGGGGGCTGATAGCCTTTGTTGTAAAAGAAAAGATATTGTTTTTAGTAGCAGTACTACAAGTCCCAGCAAGCCTCCCCCGCATGCTGGTACTTGGAGAACCACAAGTACCAGCATGCGGCGGAAAAACTGGCCCGCTGGTACCTGTAGTACTACTACTAAAAAAATACCCAAAAAAAGACAAGACACACACACCGTGAAAGTATAATTTTATTACATACATACACACATACATACATACTTACCTTAAGTTCCCACGCAGGTCGGTCCTCTTCTCAAGTAGAATCCAAGGGGTACCTGTTGAAGAAATTATACTCACGAGATCCAGGAGGGGTCCAGGCTCCTCGGGAAATCCAGGGGTAATCCACGTACTTGAAAAAAATAACAAAACGGTGTCCCGACCACGAACTGAAAGGGGACCCATGTTTGCACATGGGTCACCTTTCCACGAATGCCAGAAACCCACTCTGACTTCTGTCTAAGTGGGTTTCTTCAGCCAATCAGGGAGCGCCACGTTGTAGCACTCTCCTGATCAGCTGTGTGCTCCTGTCCTCACTGACAGGCAGCACACGGCAGTGTTACAATGTAGCGCCTATGCGCTACATTGTAACCAATGATGGGAACTTTCTGCCCTGCGGTTGACCTAAAGTGACGTCACCGCTGAGCAGAAAGTTCCCAGCATTGGTTACAATGTAGCGCATAGGCGCTACATTGTAACACTGCCGTGTGCTGCCTGTCAGTGAGGACAGGAGTACACAGCTGATCAGGAGAGTGCTACAACGTGGCGCTCCCTGATTGGCTGAAGAAACCCACTTAGACAGAAGTCAAAGTGGGTTTCTGGCATTCGTGGAAAGGTGACCCATGTGCAAACATGGGTCCCCTTTCAGTTCGTGGTCGGGACACCGTTTTGTTATTTTTTTCAAGTACGTGGATTACCCCTGGATTTCCCGAGGAGCCTGGACCCCTGGATCTCGTGAGTATAATTTCTTCAACAGGTACCCCTTGGATTCTACTGGAGAAGAGGACCGACCTGCGTGGGAACTTAAGGTAAGTATGTATGTATGTGTGTATGTATGTAATAAAATTATACTTTCACGGTGTGTGTGTCTTGTCTTTTTTTGGGTATTTTTTTAGTAATAGTACTACAGGTACCAGCGGGCCAGTTTTTCCGCCCCATGCTGGTACTTGTGGTTCTCCAAGTACCAGCATGCGGGGGAGGCTTGCTGGGACTTGTAGTACTGCTACTAAAAACAATATATTTTCTTTTACAACAAAGGCTATCAGCCCCCCCATCCGCAGCCCATTGGATGGGGGGGGACAGCCTCGGGCTTCACCCCTGGCCCTTGGGTGGCTGGGGGGGGGACCCCTTGATTGAAGGGGTCCCCACTCCCCCAGGGTACCCCGGCCAGGGGTGACTAGTTGGATTTTTGATGCCACGGCCGCAGGGCACTATATAAAAGTGACCCCCGGCTGTGGCATTATCTGTCCAGCTAGTGGAGCCCGGTGCTGGTTTTAAAAATACGGGGGACCCCTACTCTTTTTGTCCCCCGTATTTTTGGGACCAGGACCAGGCGCAGAGCCCGATGCTGGTTGCTTAAATATGGGGGAACCCCTGTCATTTTTCCCCCCATATTTTTGCAACCAGGATCGGCTCAAAGAGCCCGAGGCTGGTTATGCTTAGGAGGGGGGACCCCACGCATTTTTTTTTTATTATTTTACAGTGTTTAATTAAAAAATAAAATAAAATAAACCCCAGCACGGATCACACAGATCCGGCCGAGATTGATTGTAAAAAAGTCGGCAGTGTTTTGCTAATCACTGCCGTAAAAATATAAAAAAAAACACGAATGACATCGACATCGGAAGAAAAGAAAAACCCGAATACGACAGCTTAGTAAATTAGTCGTAATAAATTCAAAAAGTTGCAGTTTTACACTTTCGATGTCATTCGTGATTGAACTTTGACCTTTTTCGGAAAATTACGAATGTTAGTAAATTTACCCCACTGTCTACAATGCAGCACAGATATGGAGTGTTTTTCAGGCAGACAACGTATACTGGTGGTCACTGGTCAGCAAAACTCTGCACTGTACTCCTCCTATATAATATTATACTGGTGGTCCCCAGTCCCCACAATAAAGCAGCACACTGAGCACAGATATGGAGTGTTTTTCAGGCAGACAACGTATACTGGTGGTCACTGTCAGCAAAACTCTGCACTGTACTCCTGCTATATAATATAGCTGCGCCCCAGTCCCCACAATTAAGCAGTGTGAGCACAGATATATGCAGCACACTGAGCACAGATAAGGAGCGTTTTTTTCATGCAGAGAACGGATAAAACTGGTGGTCACTGATCAGCAAAACTCTGCACTGTACTCCTCCTATATTAATATACAGCTGCTCCCCAGTCCCCACAATTAAGCAATAAGTAAAGCAAGCACAAATATTTGCCTCAACAATACACGGAGAGGACGCCAGCCACGTCCTCTCCCTAACATTTCCAATGCACGAGTGAAAATGGCGGCGACGCGCAGCTGCTTATATAGAATCCGAATCTCGCGAGATTCCGACAGCGGGATGATGACGTTCAGGCGCGCTCGGGTTAACCGAGCCATACGGGAGAATCCGAGTATGCCTCGGACCCGTGTAAAATGGGTGAAGTTCGGGGGGGTTCGGTTTCCGAGAAACCGAACCCGCTCATCACTAATATTATCTATCAAGTTCGCTAGCGCATGGATATACCTATAATTTATAATTCCTCTGGCAGTACGGGTGATGTCTAATGCGAGAAAGAATTGAATCCCGGTGGATTCGTGGATCAAATCAGAGGCTACGTGCTCTGTCCTCTCTATGAGGTGTCTCTTGACGATGTGTTCATAGTGAGTATGAGTATAAGGAGCCTGAGCACTGCGGTGAACATCTTTCATCTTATCATGGGTTATGGTCATGACCTCTGGCAACACTCTTCCAACATAACACAATCCCTCTGAGTTCGGGGCAAGCCACTTATACGCCTTCCTCCCACATATGATATAACATCATCGGGGAGAACATAAGGGACAGAATATGACATTACCATATTACAAACTTTCCAAGTGAATAAACCCATCCCTAGTTCTCCCATCTGCTTAGTACAAGTATCAGGCTGGATGATATGAGCACAGTACCCTGGTGATACTTCTCCAACCCACATGGTCTTGCTTCCTCGAGTATACCTATACCGAAAATACCTTCCACTTTTGGCTATTTGGCGTACAAGTTCAGAGTCTATGGGTATCCTATCAGCTCTGTGCGAAAAGGCCATTGTCTGGTTACTCCACGTCACCTCCCAATTTCCCGGTTTTCGGTAATTGGAAATATTGAAACATAATAAGGATATATCTACATGGTACTGGTGGAGCTTCAAGCTAGGGGGCCTAGAAATATTGAATTTCTTGTCCACCGGTCTCCCACCCCGTAATTCGAGTACCTCATCTATTGCTAAAGGGTACGGTACTAATCCTGACTTGCTCTGACCTTGAGGTACTTGTGAGCACACCCAGCATTCTGTCTGGTTTAAGACCTTACCCACTAGTGAGTGGTAATCACTCAATGGATGACGGTCCATGTTGATATTAAGGCTGGACTGACATCTCTGGATGCACCCATCCTCGACTATGTTCTCACAATTCTTACAAATGCAATTTTCCTCAGCTAATAACCCTTCACAGTGCCTCCGAGCTCCTTGACTACCATATCGCTTTCTGATACTCACCTTTGCTCGAGTGATGTGTTGCTCTTGAGATTCTACAAATCCATCCCCGCCATCAGAACCCATTCCAGATCCTTTCTCGACCTCTCTGGGACCCTCACCGAAACAGACTGTCCTGGTCAACAACAGGATTAACAGGAAAACCCGGAACGCAGTCTCTTGGGGTAAGTCCATCTTGTTAAGGGAAGAGAAAGGAAATAACAAGGGGGGAGAAAAAGAAGAGAAGGAGGGTAGTGGGGAATGGAAAAAATAAAAAAAACTGGTGCGACAACCGCCTCTGGTCTTGTTGTTCTCCGCGCTCAGGTGCCGTCTCAACAGTACTGCCTCTCAACCTTCCCGGAACAGACACTCCAGTGATACGATGTTCTCTACACTCTGCTCTTTGTCACGGGTTCTCTCTGGGTCAGCGACCTTCTTACAGTGGGACGAGTGGACCCAAGTCTCTCTTTCGGCAACCTTTAATGCTGTCGTGCTGGTTAGCAAGACTTGGTACGGTCCTTCCCACATGTCAATGAGGCAACCTGAGCGTAGAAAATTTCGAATCATTACATAATCCCCAGGTTCAATGTCATGACAGTTACTGTCCGGTAGGTCAGGAATCACCAGCTTTAGATTTCTTTGTTGATTTCTCAGCTGCTGGCTCATCCTAACCAAATATTTTACAGTCACTTCGTTATTGCATTTCAAATCATCCTGGGGGTCTATCAGTACACGGGGTTGTCGGCCAAAAAGAATCTCAAAGGGTGATAGGTTAAGGGGGACCTGGGAGTGGTTCTGATGCTGTACAATACTAGTGGCAAAGCTTCTGGCCACAACAATCCAGTCTCAGCCATCACTTTGCTCAGCTTGTTCTTAATAGTGCTGTTCATTCTCTCCACCTTCGCACTCGCCTGTAATCGGTACGGAGTATGCAGCTTGCTATTAATTCCCATCAGTTTGCACATTACCTGAAAGACTTCACCTGTAAAATGGGTACCCCTATCGCTTTCAATTATTCTAGGGATACCATATCTACACACAAATTCCTGCACAATTTTATTTACAGTGAACATAGCAGTATTTTTGGCAGCAGGGAACGCTTCTACCCAATTTGAAAATACATCAATACAGACTAACACATATTTTAAATTCCTACAGGGTGGTAACTGTATGAAGTCAATTTGTATTACCTGAAAAGGGCCATCTGTCGGAGGGATATGGGATGGTTCTGTTGGTATTGACTTTCCAATATTCTTCCTCAAGCAAGTAAGACATGTCATTGCTCTCTTACCCGCATGAGAAGAGAATCCTGGCGCACACCAGTAGGCTCTCACCAGCTTACACATACCCTCTTTACCCAGATGAGTCAGACCGTGTGCCGCCTCAGCTAAGCTTGGAAGATATGCTCTGGGGGCCACTGGCTTACCGTGTCCACCTGTCCAGAGTCCTGAGGACTCCTGGCCATACCCCTTTGACCTCCAGACCGCCTTTTCCTGTGGAGAACAAAAATTTTGCATTTCAATTAATTTTTGTGTGTTGATTGTGTTGAATGTCATCAGTGATGTGATGTTCGTTTGTATGGGGGTGCTGGCTGCTGATTTAGCAGCTTCGTCTGCCCGGCTGTTACCAAGTGAGATTGGGTCTTGGTTGTAAGTGTGTGCTTTGCACTTGATAACAGCCACTCTGTCTGGTTCGCTGTTAGAAGCCTTTTTATGTGGGATGCATGCGCTACAGGTGTGCCAGCTGCCATCATGAAATTTCTGAGGCGCCATAGGGCCCCGAAATCATGCACTACTCCAAAGGCATACCTAGAATCTGTGTATATATTGGCTGACTTACCCTTGGCCAATTCACACGCTCTGGTGAGGGCGACCAGCTCAGCAACTTGTGCTGAGTGCAGTGGGCCCAGGGGTTCAGCTTCTATTATACCTCTGTCATCTACGACTGCGTATCCAGTACACAGGTCTCCCGAGTCCGTCTGTCTGTGGCAACTACCGTCAGTGTAAAAAGTAAAATCTACGCCTTCCAGTGGGTTGTCACTGATGTCAGGTCTTGCAGTGAAAGTCTGATTCAGGTATTCCATACAATCATGCGTATCAGTATCTGTACTAAATCCTCCTTCACCATCATTCTCATCCTCCACCCTTTGTGCCTGTCCAGGCATACTTGGCAGATAAGTTGCAGGATTTAGTGTGCTGCATCTCTTTATGGTGATGTTTACAGGGGCCATTAGTGCTAATTCCCACTTTGTAAACCGTGCCAATGAGACATGTCTGGTTTGGGCGGAGTTCAGTAAGGCTGATACTGCATGAGGTGTATAGATGGTCAGGTTGTGTCCTAACACTATGTCTTCACTTTTACCTACTAGCAAAGCTATCGCTGCAACACTTCGCAAGCATGTGGGGAGAGACCGTGCTACGGTGTCCAACTGTGCACTGTAGTAAGCTACCGGCCTGCTGGCATCACCATGTCTCTGGGTTAAAACTCCTGCTGCGCACCCTGCACTTTCTGTACCGTATAATTCAAAGGGCTTCCCATAATCTGGCATACCTAATGCAGGTGCCTGTGATAGGCACTGTTTGAGTCTCTCAAAGGCCAGTTCGGACTCATCTGTGTGCGAGATCCGATCTGGTTTGTTCAAGGAGACCATTTCTTGCAAAGGTAAAGCCAGTATGGAGAATCCTGGGATCCAGTTTCGGCAGTACCCACACATTCCAAGGAAAGTGCGGATCTGTTGCTAGGTTTGTGGCAGGGTCATGTCGCGAATCGCCTGTATTCTATCAGCGGTGAGATGTCTAAGTCCTTGAGTCAAGCAATGTCCCAAATATTTTACCCTGGTCTGGCACAGCTGCAACTTATCCTTTGAAACCTTGTGTCCCATATTAGAAAGGTGAAACAGAAGCTGTTTCGTGTCTTTCAAGGACGATTCGAGTGAATCAGAACACAGCAATAAGTCATCGACATACTGTATTAATACTGACCCGCTCTCAGGTTGAAAGGATTGTAAACAGTCATGCAAAGCCTGGGAGAAAATACTTGGGCTGTCAATGAAACCTTGGGAGAGACAAGTCCAGGTGTACTGTACTCCCCTGCATGTAAATGCAAAGAGGTATTGGCTGTCAGGGTGCAGAGGGACAGAAAAGAAGGCAGAACAGAGGTCAATGACAGTGAAAAATTTAGCAGTAGGGGGAATTTGCATGAAGATGACAGCTGGATTGGGCACTACGGGGAATTGGCTATCAACTATCTTGTTTATCCCCCTTAGATCCTGCACTAGCCTGTAATCCCTCCCCCCACTCTTTTTCACAGGGAAGATGGGACTATTGGCAGTGCTGGACGTCCTGACTAGTATGCCCTGTTGTAGCAATCGCTCTATGACGGGGTGCACTCCTAATTCTACCTCTGGCTTCAGAGGGTACTGAGGGATTTTTGGAGCTATCCTACCGTCTTTTACTTGCACTACTACCGGAGCTAGATTTGCCATCAATCCAGTGTCTTGTCCATCTTTGGTCCAAAGGGAACCCGGTATTTGTGAGATCATTTCCTCTACCATTGATGGACACTTGTCTATAACAGCAGAATGCGACATTAGCCTTTGAGGGGTGTCTAATGGCCCTCATTCCGAGTTGTTCGCTCGCAAGCTGCTTTTAGCAGCTTTGTACACGCTAAGCCGCCGCCTACTGGGAGTGAATCTTAGCTTATCAAAATTGCGAACGAAAGATTCGCAATATTGCGAAAAGACTTCTCTGTGCAGTTTCTGAGTAGCTCGAGATTTACTCTTCCAGTGTGATCAGTTCAGTGCTTGTCGTTCCTGGTTTGACGTCACAAACACACCCAGCGTTCGCCCAGACACTCCTCCGTTTCTCCAGCCACTCCCGCGTTTTTCCCAGAAACGGTAGCGTTTTTTCAAACACTCCCATAAAATGGCCTGTTTCCGCTCAGAAACACCCACTTCTTGTCAATCACATTACGATCACCAGAACGAAGAAAAAACCTCGTAATGCCGTAAGTAAAATACCTAACTGCATAGCAAATTTACTTGGCGCAGTCGCAGTGCGAACATTGCGCATGCACAGTTAGCGGAAAATCGCTGCGATGCGAAGAAAATTACTGAGCGAACAACTCGGAATGACCACCAATATTCTATCTTGCAATTCCTGAACGTGATTCTCAGGTATATCCAAGAAGACACCCTTAGGAGTATAGTATATGACACACTGCATTTTACACAATAAATCTCTTCCAAGCAGGTTAGTCGTAGCCGCTGCAGCCAGCAAAAAGGAATGCTTGGTTTGCAAGGGCCCTATCGTAATCTCTGCAGGTCTACTCAAAGGGTAGTGTTGCACTATTCCTGTTACTCCCATTGCCAAAATTGTTTTACCCGTGGTTTTCATACCAACAGTTGAATTTAACACTGACCTGGCCGCCCCTGTATCTACAAGAAAAGGTAATGGTACACCAGCTACAGCAACCGTGACCTCAGGTTCACTACCAAGGCTAGCAATCAACTTCACTGGCTGCAGACTACAGGTGTGGCCCAACCCCTATGGTGTGATGATACCCTCCCGCAGCGCGTTGGCAGCTACGATATGTGGGGGAGGTAGCTGAGAATTTCCGGAGGTCTGCCCATCTATCCTTGGGGGGTACCTCCTTGTTTCCCCTGCATGTGGCTCGTAACTTCTCCTATGTGGTCCCTGATCCCAATTATGTGAGTAGTAGTGTGGTTCGTATTCTCTGTCTAGGGTTCTATCTTGGCTATGCGCTCTACTACTCCTACAGTCTTTGGCAAAATGCCCTTCCTTCCTACAAATGTAGCATATTCTAGGTCTGTCCCAAACAGCAGGGGTCCAGGTTTTTGGCTGATGGTGTTTTGCCTTAAGGGCCTGTATACTTACCATCATCAGTTTTTCCCAATGTGACTCCCTGTGTTTAATGATATTCCTATTCCTAATGATGCTCGACAGCGGACTCTCTCAATGCAGCCACTGAGATACCTCTCCAGTTTGGTAGAGAGGTCTGTACCCTTGTTCTGAGTGCCTCCTTCAACCCGTCCATTAATACTGAAACAGAAACCTCCCTATGATGTGCATTGTCCTTAATATCCTCAACCCCAGTGTATCTAGTCATTTCCTGCAGTGCTCGATGGAAATATTAGGATGCCGTTTCACCTTCCTTTTGTCTTATGGAAAAGATTTTATTCCATTTGACAACAGTAGGGAAATATATTCCTAATTGCAGATTGATTTGTCTTACCTTCTCCTGAGTGTACTCATCAGTGATAGGTACTTCTTCGTCTAAATTGCAAACAGTTATGAACTTCGCGGGGTCAATATTGGAGGGTAAACATACCCGTAGCACTGTTCGACAATCTTTGTTTGTGGGTTCGGTGGCGTTACCTAACTCTTTAATGAACCTCTGGCATGCGTCTAGATCCTTTCTGGGATCGGGAAACTCTGACATAATTGACCTCAATTCTGTCCGGGACCAGGGACAATGCATGGCAATGTTCCTAATGGGAGTGACTCCCTGAGCGTCAGTCTTCCCATTGGGGACTGCAATCACCCTGACAGGATTTAATTCAATTACATCCTTCTGGTTTGATTCTACAATGTGGGGTGCTATGGTTTCTGCATAATGTACGGTACCGTACTTACCTGTGGACACGACCTCACTTATCCCTCCGCTAGGGGGCCTGACTACTGCTCTTGTTGGTTGGGCCGTGCCCACCTGAGTGTCTTGTATGGTGGCTGCTAGAGAGAGTGCCGATATCGCGCTGGGCTCATCTTCTTGTTCGCAATCCTGGGCAAAATTTAAAACAGGGTACAACTGGCAAGGGTTAGTACATTTTGCAATTACACTCTTATTCTGTACCAATGTATCATTGCCTGTAGCCATTTTCTCCCCAACAATATATGGTGGTGGTGCCGTCGCCATTGTATTCCCGCTAGGTTTGGAACCTGCTGCGCGAGCTAATTCCTTTTGCATATCCCCCTCCTGTTGCCATAAATTTAAACAGTCTGAATGTTTAATCCTTTGTTTCTTGGATTTTATCAGACATATCCTTAACCTTAAGTTCTGTAATACCTCTGGTTCAAAGCTGCCCACTCTAGGGAATGGTACCCTATCATTGTTGGTCATACATATCCACTCATTGCATAAACCTTCTGTGTGTGAACCATATTTTTCACACATGATAAACCTTGCGGAGCCTTTTGGCCACGAATCTGCTTGAACCCTGTCTAAACGTCTCTTACTTGAGCAACTGGCTCCCATATTTGTGGGTCTCTTCTAATACCTTTAAAAAAATTCCCATAAACACCAAAATACTCAATATAAGTAGACGGTGGAAGTATACCTGAGCGCCTTCCACTCGCTCGCGCCCACGCTGGCCAGTACTACCATACACTGTTGATAGCGAAGGCAATGTACCCAACTTAGGGCTCCTATCAGACCTTACAATGTAATTTATTTCGGTGGAAGTTCTGTTTGGAATATTTTCCTGAGAGAGGCAGTGAAAATTTCCTTTTCGGATTCTTTCACTGGAATTGTTTGTAGGGTGAAAAACAGAGAAATTAGATAACTATTTTTCACTCTTTCCAGTGAAGCCCACCAGGGAGATTTCCCGAAGTTATCAAAGAAAAACCCCTTGGTCTATACAATCACGTCTGCGTATGCTCTTCCACAGATGATACAATAATATCACGTTGCACTGTGCAGAACAAACGGACGTGTGATGCAATAGCACAGCCTATAGATACTAGTTATCTATATGCCCTACGATTGTTGTAGACCACCTAGTACCACCTAGTAGACCACCTCAGAGTTGTATGGGATACCACTCAGTCCACCAAGACCACTTAGTCCACTCTTAATAATGCAGGGTTGCGAACCCTACGCCACCGGATCTCTACTAACCCAGTGTGCACACTTAGACCACTTAGTAGTCCTCCTTGTTCACTTAGTTCTTGGGTTCAATATCCACTCACTCCTGCACTCGCTCACTCAAATGCACTTTATTTTTCTGTACAGAAAATTATCATTCAGACAAGCAGCTTTACTCTCAGAAGCAATACAGTAAATAAGGGTTTTATACTAAACTTTGGAAGCTGGGCAATCTTGTGTTATTGTAGCGTGGCTACTATCCCACCTTTAAACTAAACGAACTATCGTGTGGTTTTATTATGTGCACACAACGCTACGCAAGCTTGCATAATTACGCAACCGTGCGTACCTCTATGCCCCGTGTGCGGCCTTGCGCTACGTGCACGTTTTGTGTACGCTGTCCTCACGTTCCGTACCACGTGTACCAATGTGCGGACGCAATAAAACAACTCACACAATTTCTATAAATGTGAGCAATATTAACTATAATCACTCACTTAACACGCCACACAGTTTTTTTCTGTATAAACCCTTATAACTAGGCCAGACTGCGTTTGTGTTTTACACTAACTTCCTTAATATTTATATTATGAATCTAGTAATGTGAATGTTATGGCAACAATGTGGGAGAGTATGCACAGGGTATGGGTGTACGCTTTTGTTGTGTACGCATGTGGCGCCAAAAAATAAATTCACAGATTTTAAATAACTTTTTACCTGCTTTTAAATAAGTTCTTACCAGCATCTCTACAAACCATACAGAGCAGACACCATCTAATCAGCAATTAAGTAGGGTTTTCAGTATATCCACCGACCAAGAAAAGGATACGTAGGATCCCCCGTCCACCCTTATGCTGATAGATTATGTCTGCTTGTGACCTGTTAAGCAGTAAAAATGTGGAAAATCGGACGATTCCCCCAATTGATAATGTCGATTATCTTTACAGGAATAAAAGCTATACCTCAAACACACCGTCAATACACTTTAAACCTTTAGCCGCTGCGGCCGCTATACTTAGTTCACACTCTACGCACCTTTTACGCTATTTGCGGACAGAGTCCCGTACAGTGTACGAACTTTGCGTACACACGCCGCGCTGACGGTACAAAGTACTCTCAGCGCGTACACACCCAGAGATACACTTAAAACCTTCTACAGCAATGCAATGCAATAATAACAATAATAATACACTTTAAACCTTAGCAGGGCAATGAGCACACGACACCAATTGTGATTAACCGCTGGGTTCTGACACCACAGTGGATTATTTCTGAAAGGGGGTTTACAATACAAATTATACACTACAATACAAACAATATATATAACAGAATAATGGCTACAGGTCAATGTACATACGTGAGAATATTCGCGTGCGCTTCCTGGTCCAGTCCTCCGTAATCAAATAGATAACGTTGTGAGTCTTGTGACTGGCCGCTCTGCAGCGGACTTTATTTATACAAGTCTCCCAAAAGCAATACAATGGATACTGTAATCCCTTTGTCCATTGGACACAGGGATGCACTTTTACAGTACAGGAGAGGTCATAGGTTGATTTGAAAAGGTGGGCGATGTCTTTCTCAACTGTTCTTGTGGGTGGTCTCCTCTGGATTCCCGCCGCATACATAATATACAGTAAATACAATTTATAACTATATTCTGCTTCTGCACATAACTATCCGCAGGAACATGCGATCTTCCGCAGAACACCACCGGAATGTTACCCTTAAAATACCCTACAGCTGGATATCAAATATCACCTTATAACCTTAGTGTTATGATTCCAGCACTCTGGTCTGAGGAGGTCCTATTGCAAGGACCGGAGCACTGGAACGTAATGCTGGGGAAGGAAGCGGGAATAGAAAGTAGCCCCTGGCGCCCTAACTCCGTTGTCTCGCCCGTGCTGTCAGAAATCCCCTGCGAGACTATGGTTGCTTGAGCCCATGGCAGCCGCGTTTGAAGGGCGGATTATGTCTGCCCAACTCCGATGCACCCTCAGGTCTTAATGGGAGACAAAGGGAAATCCGAGACTGGGTGATAACAAGGGGCCCTCTGACTAAACAACCAGGCCAGGGGCTACAAGCTAACTGACAAAAGCTGAGATATGTGCGGAAACCCGCCAGGGAAAAGGACAACCAAAATCCACTAGTCCGTTACTCCTACCCAGCACCGCTGGATACCAGAGTGGATCTGTGGGAGCGGAATCCTCCGCAAAAGCTCCGAAACACAATTAATAAATAATAAATGATAAAGCGGCCAAGCCGCAACACACGACTCACGAACACCACAGGATGTTCAAAGGTGCTCAGTCAGGACTCCAGGAACAGATGACGACTTCCGAGTACAGGACAACTGAGAACAGGAACGACCGGATACAGCAGGACTGGAAACACTCTCAGCAAACAGATACAGCATGCAAGAAGCTATTACCGGCGTCTGTGAGAAGCCCAGGAAGTGAATTTAACAGGGAGTCCTCCAATCAGCTGTTTAGAGGCTGATTGGATTAGATGCCATACAGCTGCCTAGCTGCATGGCCAGGAAACAGGTGTCCTATTAATTAAACTGGACCCAGCAACGGGGAACGCGGTCCGTCAGTGGCATCCCCGTTGCTAGGGTCCGTGCGGCTCCGTGCGCCCGGCGTCTAGCGTTGCCAGGGAGCCGGCGGCTGTACGCGCACGGCGTCCCTGGTTGCTAGGCGCCGGGCCGCACTGACGAGCGGACCCCGGCGCCTAACAGTACCCCCCCCCTTGAGGAGGGGTCAAGGAACCCCTAAAGCCAGGTTTCCGAGGAAATTCCTGAAAAAATGCCCTCTTGAGCCTCGGGGCATGGAGATCCTTATCCAGGACCCAAGACCTTTCCTCTGGACCATAGCCTCTCCAGTGCACCTGAAAATAAAGCCGACCCCGGGACAATTTGGAATCGAGAACCTTCTCCACCAAGAACTCCTGATGACCCTGTACATCTACTGGTGATTTCCCCTGAGAGATCTTCCGAGGAAATCTACTGGAAGAAACGTATGGTTTCAACAGGGAGCATTGGAACGTATTTCCGATCCGGAGAGCTCTTGGTAAACGTAACCGGAAAGCAACTGGATTGATTTTTTTAATAATATGAAATGGTCCAATAAATTTGGGGCCCAATCTAGCTGAGGTTTGTCGAAGTTTAATGTTACGAGTCGACAACCATACCCTATCTCCCACCTTAAAAGTGCAAGGACGCCGGAGCCTGTCAGAAATTTTTTTCTCTCGAAATGCCGCTTTTCTGAGAGCAAGGTGCACTTTTTTCCAAATGACTCTGAGATGAGAGGTTAAGGTTAGCGAGGAAACAGAGGAATGTTAAAAAAAAGAATTAGCTCTGGGGTGAAAACCAAAAACTGAAAAGAATGGAGACACATTAGTGGAGGAATGACAAGAATTGTTGTAAGCAAACTCCGCCAAAGCAAGAAACTCGGACCAATCATTCTGGAGTTTGGCTGAGTACAAACGCAAATACTGTTTTAATGATTGATTAACTCGCTCGGTCTGCCCGTTGGATTGGGGATGGTAGCCGGATGTTAAAGACAATTTCATCTTTAATGAGGCACAAAAAGACTTCCAGAATTGTGCAATGAATTGTGGACCCCGATCAGAAACAATATCAGAGGGCAACCCATGAAGTCTGAAAACATGGCGGTGAAACAAAACTGCCAATCCCTGGGCAGATGGCAGTCGGGGAAGAGCAATGAAATGGGCCATCTTGCTAAAACGGTCCACTACCACCCATATGACTCGGAATCCAGCTGACAGAGGGAGGTCTACCACAAAATCCATGGAAATATGAGACCATGGCCTGAGAGGAACATTTAAGGGCATAAGTTGCCCGATAGGCAAGGAACGGAGAACCTTATGCTGTGCACAGACCTGACAAGAAAAAACAAACTCCTTAATGTCTTTAGAAAGACCAGGCCACCATACTGAGCGGGAGACTAATTCCAAAGTCTTAGAGATCCCCGGATGCCCGGCAACTTTGCTATCATGAAACTCGGTCAAAACAGTAGCTCTCAAAAACTCAGGGACGTAAAGACGACCAGCAGGAGTATTTCCAGGAGCTTGATGTTGAAGCTGCTTTAACTGGGTAAATAAATCTTGTGTGAGGCCTGCCCAAATGACTGAAGACGGAAGTATGGGAGTAACAGGACTGTTATTATGAACTGGAAGAAAACTGCGTGACAGGGCATCCGCCTTGGTATTCTTGGAACCTGGCCTAAAGGTGATAATAAACTTGAAACGAGTAAAAAATAAAGCCCAACGAGCCTGCCGGGCATTCAGCCGCTTAGCTGATTCGATGTACTGAAGATTTTTGTGGTCAGTCAATACTGAAATGGTATGTGTTGCTCCCTCAAGCCAATGCCTCCACTCCTCGAAAGCCCATTTAATAGCCAGTAACTCCCGGTTACCAACATCGTAGTTGGATTCAGCGGATGAGAATTTCCTGGACATAAAGGCACAAGGATGTAGTTCTAGAGAGTCCGGATCCTTCTGAGATAGGATAGCCCCCACTCCAACCTCCGAGGCATCAACCTCAACAATGAAGGGCAATTCAGGGTTGGGATGTCTGAGGACTGGGGCTGAGACAAAAGCCTGTTTCAAGGCCTGAAAGGATAACTCAGCTTCACGTGACCAGTTGGTAGGATCCGCTCCCTTCTTAGTCAGTGCCACAATGGGAGCAACCAGGTCGGAAAAAGCATGAATAAATCTTCTATAATAATTTGCAAACCCTAAAAAGCGCTGAATTGCTTTTAAGTTGGTGGGTTGCGCCCAACTAAGGATGGCTTGGAGCTTCTTAGGTTCCATACAGAATCCCCGAGGGGAAATAATGTACCCTAAAAAGGATACCTCCGTGACATGAAACTCACACTTCTCCAGCTTGGCATATAGGTGATTTTCACGTAATTTTTGAAGAACCTGACGCACCTGGGTAACATGTTGTTCAATAGAGTCAGAATAGATCAGGATGTCGTCTAAGTAAACGACCACGAATCTTCCTAGAAAATCACGGAGCACATCGTTAATGAGATCCTGGAAAACTGCCGGAGCGTTAGACAAGCCGAACGGCATCACCAGATACTCGTAGTGACCCGACTGAGTACTGAACGCCGTCTTCCATTCATCTCCCGACTTGATTCGGATGAGGTTATACGCTCCCCTCAGGTCAAATCACAGAAAAAATCACAGCCGAACACAGCTGATCAAAGAGGACAGAAATCAGCGGCAGAGGGTAAGTATTTTTAACTGAGATCTTATTCAGGGCTCTAAAGTCAATGCAAGGTCTGAGTGATCCATCTTTCTTCTCCACAAAGAAGAAGCCTGCACTTAAAGGGGATTTAGATGGCCTGATAAATCCTTTCCCTAGGCTCTCCTTAACATACTCATTCATGGCCGCAGTTTCTGGCCCGGACAATGCATATAACCTTCCCTTTGGCAATGTGGCACCAGGAATTAGCTCAATAGCACAATCATAAGGCCGATGGGGAGGCAGAATGTCCGCATTGCCCTTGGAAAATACATCAACAAAGTCCTGGTATTCCACGGGAATGGGTTCGGGAATGGCAGCAGCTATTCTGACGGGAAATGTAATACATTCCTTATTACAGATGGTACCCCATTGTGAGATCTCCCCTGACTGCCAATCAATGATGGGATTATGAAAGGCCAGCCAAGGGTGACCCAGAACCACTGGAACTGCTGGGCAGTGGGTAAGGAAAAACTCAATCTTTTCGGAATGAAGAGCTCCTACCGTAAGTAGTACAGGGGGTGTACAGAGGGAAATAACCCCATTGGACAAGGGACACCCATCTAAACCATGCATGGTGATACACCTACCCAAAGCTAACTGAGGAATACCCAAGGCCTTGGCCCACGTTAAGTCCATAAAGTTCCCTGCAGCTCCACTGTCAACAAAAGCCGACACCGAAGAACAGAGGCTGCCAAAGGAAACTTTAGCTGGGACTAAAAGGGAGTTATTCGAGGAGATAAGCTGCAGACCAAAGTGAACCCCCTCACAATTCACTTGGTCGAGGCGTTTCCCGACTTATTCGGACAATTACGGGCAAAATGACCCTTACCCCCACAGTACAAACAAAGACCAGAGTTTTGCCTTCTGGCTCTTTCTTCTGGAGACAGCCGGGAGAGACCCATCTGCATGGGCTCCTCTATGTCCTCAGGAATGGAAAATACACATGGAGTAGACCTGACAGGTGCTCCTTTTTCAGCCCTCCGCTCTCTGAGACGACGATCAATCTTAATAGAAAGCTCCATGAGTTTATCGAGAGTCTCAGGAGCGGGATACTGAAGGAGACTGTCTTTTATAGACTCAGATAAGCCGAGGCGAAACTGACTGCGCAGGGCTGGGTCATTCCAGCCACAGTCGTTCGACCAACCGCGAAACTCCGTAGAATAAACCTCTGCAGGATTTCTACCCTGTCTGAGAGCGCGTAACTGACTCTCAGCGGATGCCTCTCTATCAGGGTCATCATACAAAAGCCCTAAAGACCCCAGAAAGGCGTCTACTAACAACAATGCCGGATCCTCTGCTTTTAAACCAAAAGCCCAGGTCTGAGGATCCCCCTGGAGCAAAGAAATAATAATTCCGACCCGCTGAGATTCAGTACCTGAGGAGATTGGTCTTAAACGAAAATAAAGTTTACAGGACTCTTTAAAATTAAAAAACTCCTTCCTTTCACCAGAAAAGCTGTCAGGCAAGTGCATTTTTGGTTCAGGGACTACCCTCGGGGAAGTTCGTAAAAGATCTTCCTGCGACTTCACCCGAAGGGCAAGATCCTGAACCATCTGAGTAAGTTCTTGAATCTGGCTAACTAGGAGCTGGCCAGGATTTGGCCCTAAACCAGTGGGATTCATGAGGCCGATAAATCTTACAAAACTGAATAAGGAAAAAATCAAACCCTGTTTAATTTTAAGTTTGGGTGTGGCCGGTAATAATGTTATGATTCCAGCACTCTGGTCTGAGGAGGTCCTATTGCAAGGACCGGAGCACTGGAACGTAATGCTGGGGAAGGAAGCGGGAATAGAAAGTAGCCCCTGGCGCCCTAACTCCGTTGTCTCGCCCGTGCTGTCAGAAATCCCCTGCGAGACTATGGTTGCTTGAGCCCATGGCAGCCGCGTTTGAAGGGCGGATTATGTCTGCCCAACTCCGATGCCCCCTCAGGTCTTAATGGGAGACAAAGGGAAATCCGAGACTGGGTGATAACAAGGGGCCCTCTGACTAAACAACCAGGCCAGGGGCTACAAGCTAACTGACAAAAGCTGAGGTATGTGCGGAAACCCGCCAGGGAAAAGGACAACCAAAATCCACTAGTCCGTTACTCCTACCCAGCACCGCTGGATACCAGAGTGGATCTGTGGGAGCGGAATCCTCCGCAAAAGCTCCGAAACACAATTAATAAATAATAAATGATAAAGCGGCCAAGCCGCAACACACGGCTATGCCGTGACTCACGAACACCACAGGATGTTCAAAGGTGCTCAGTCAGGACTCCAGGAACAGATGACGACTTCCGAGTACAGGACAACTGAGAACAGGAACGACCGGATACAGCAGGACTGGAAACACTCTCAGCAAACAGATACAGCATGCAAGAAGCTATTACCGGCGTCTGTGAGAAGCCCAGGAAGTGAATTTAACAGGGAGTCCTCCAATCAGCTGTTTAGAGGCTGATTGGATTAGATGCCATACAGCTGCCTAGCTGCATGGCCAGGAAACAGGTGTCCTATTAATTAAACTGGACCCAGCAACGGGGAACGCGGTCCGTCAGTGGCGTCCCCGTTGCTAGGGTCCGTGCGGCTCCGTGCGCCCGGCGTCTAGCGTTGCCAGGGAGCCGGCGGCTGTACGCGCACGGCGTCCCTGGTTGCTAGGCGCCGGGCCGCACTGACGAGCGAACCCCGGCGCCTAACACTTAGTCTGTCCCCTCCTATCCTGTAAAGGTGAATCCTCTTGTTCTGCATCCATTTAAACAGCTATAACTTTCTGATGTGGTGCAGGGAGACTATGTGTACATTGTGCACTATTTGGATTAAATATGTAATGTGTTTTGATGGCTCTCCATGCGTACACAAACTCTGCCGTAAATACCCATACCACGCGCCGCTGCGCAGGTCACGCGGGAGTGACCATACGCAAATTGCGGATATGTGCACGCACGGCAGAACAAGTGCACGAGCAGTGGGCATGTGTGTGCAGTTTATACGTGTTGTGTGTTCTTCAATATTTTTCGACTTTGACAGCCTGGTGCTGTAGCTCCACCTGCCCCGTTGGTTTATGTATCCCATAATCTTAAAACTGGTCTTGAAGTTAATAGGAAAGAAGACTGTAATGAAGTAACCTAGATGTCATCAACAACATTTTTTTAAACAGTTCTGCTAAATATTTGCCTCCAACTGTTTTGGAATTTTGTACACTGTGCTGTGTGGATGCATAAGACAACTGACAGTTGTGCTCCAAGCTCTATTCAGAACATGTGACTTTATAAATACAAATATGGAATAAAATGACAAATGGCAAAGCTAAATTGTAACTCAATCACATCTCTGTGGAAGTGCTTGCTCAGCAAGACTTGGGCCCTCATTCCGAGTTGATCGGTCGCAAGGCGAATTTAGCAGAGTTACACACGCTAAGCCGCCGCCTACTGGGAGTGTATCTTAGCATCTTAAAATTGCGACCGATGTATTCGCAATATTGCGAGCACAAACTACTTAGCAGTTTTAGAGTAGCTCCAGACTTACTCTGCCTGTGCGATCAGTTCAGTGCTTGTCGTTCCTGGTTTGACGTCACAAACACACCCAGCGTTCGCCCAACCACTCCCCCGTTTCTCCGGCCACTCCTGCGTTTTTTCCGGAAACGGTAGCGTTTTCATCCACACGCCCATAAAACGCCGTGTTTCCGCCCAGTAACACCCATTTCCTGTCAATCACATTACGTTCGCCGGAGCGATGAGAAAGCCGTGAGTAAAAATACTTTCTTCATAGCAAAGATACTTGGCGCAGTCGCAGTGCGAATATTGCGCATGCGCACTAAGCGGAATTTCACTGCGATGCGATGAAAAATACCGAGCGAACGACTCGGAATGAGGGCCTTGATTCGCTATTTGGCTAATCTCTACCATCTAGTGACATCCTGCAGCTAAGCAAATACTTATAGGTTACTAGCTTCTAAATCGCCCATAGCCTATGAAAAACCAGATTAGCTCTTAAAGTTAAACCGTTATCTTTTGATTCAGCTCTAACTAGAGTTGTTATGACAGTTCCAAATCACAGCACAAACTTGCATGAAAATTAAAATATATATAATTAAAGTACTATATCCCCCCAAGACTTCAACCTACTTGGGTACCAATGTAATAAAGAAAATAGTACAAATAAAGACAAAAACAAAGCAATTAAAAAATAAAACTGTAAAAATGACACACTCAAAAGGTATGAAAATAAATAGGTGGCACTAATATACTAGTCTCTATTTTAGTCTGATTTAGAAATTAGATTTTATAACATCATAACAAAAGATTAGGCAAGCAGAGATCCGCATAGGCTCGAAGCCACATAAGCACCCGGATTTTTTCTGACATGTTGTTGAAGATAGGCAGGGCTAGCCTTAGTGATTGACAGTGTGGTCAGGTGATAGATGGGTGCCTATTAGGGATAGGTAGGAGGAGTATTACACAGGGGTATATAGTCCTGGGTTTTGGCAGCCATCTTCCTCTTGCCACTTTTTTCTTGGATGTGGTAAGTGTGCATTCAACAGTGTCACGTTTTTCCATTCTCAACCTCTGCTTTGCTCAAACTGGTGCCGCTGACTCCCCTGCGCTATGCCCCGTCCGAGACGTTCTGCTCCCCCTCCCCGTCGGCTTGCTGAGGCCGCTCGTCCCCTCGCAGCGGCTGGCTACCGCCGGCCGTGCGTGCGCGCTGCACCCCCCACCGCTTCGCCGCCCGCTGCAGACAGTATGCTGCTCTCCCCGGGCGGCTTTTCTCCTCAGGCGTCGGCCACTTCCGGGACCCGGCGCGGCCGTAATGCCGCGCGTGGTGGGGCTCCGGGCTGCGGGGATAGTCGGGCCGCACGTCGCATGGCGGTGGGGGGCGGGTCCGAGGACACGGCGAGTGGGTCCCGCGACGCCACACGCGGGCCAGTGCTGCCGGGGCTCACACCAGCCAGCTCCCCTGCGGGGGCATGGCTGTTGCAGGACGTCATTTCACTGCCATCGGTTGCTGGGGTAGCTCAGGGGCGGGGCCTAATTTTACCCAGGCACATGTGGGTGGGGTAGATACCCTTTTTCCCCCCGCTGTCCCCACGGGTCCCACTCCTGCGGGGGTCCGGGGAGTGTCGGTGGTGGGTGGTCAGGCATCTGGGATTTACCCGGGGGCGCTCCCGGTATCCCAGATCCTGCTGCCGCCAGTTAGTGGCCTGTGGCCCGGTACTGCGACGCCATCTGCTGGCCAGCTCGTGGTGCAGCAGATGGGGTCGGGTCACACTTCCATGGCCGCTTCATTTGCGTCCCAGGGGGGGGCGCATATCAGACTGCGACCGCGGGTTTCATACCGGCCGCTTCGGTGGCCATGGCCTGGTCGGGGGCACTGCAATTCCCGGTCATGACGTCCGGGGCGTCACCTGATTTCCGAGGGGGTCGTGCCCCTTTTTCCTCCCCTTACTTGCCGGGGGCGTTTACGCACTCGCAGGGCTCGGTGACGTCCTGGCCCGCAATGAGCGGTCCGGGTTTTGCTCCGTGGGGGGGGTCTTACGCCGATAGCTTTACCTCTGGGGCTCTCGCACATACACCTTATTGGTCGGGGCCGTTTTCTCAGGCTCAGTCCAATTGGCACGCTGGTTTTACCTCCTCGGCCACAGGGCCTCCATCATCTGACGCAGCCATTGAAGGGGCTGGCGCTGCGGCCTTGGGCATGCCCGCCCCCGTGTCACGGCCCCCCATTGCTGCTTCCCCCCCTCCGTTACCGCCGGTTCCCCCCCCGGCGGCTGCTGCTTTTGTGCCTCCCCTCCCCCCCCCTTCTGTTTCCCCAGCAGGTGCCGACATGTCGAGGGGGGTCTCTCCCCCGGGCGGATCGTCTGGAGCCATAGGGGCAGCAACATCCAGTGCGCCACAGCCGGGAGGGGCGAAGCAAGCGGAACAAGTGGGATCGGGTCCCTGAAGAGGTGCCTTCCGGCCCCGCCGCCGCGTCGAGAGAAGGGGACGGTCCTGCTGGAACGGGTGAGACAGTTAATCCTTCTTCCGATAGTTCTTCTTCCAGCTCTTCTTCGGATACTAGGTCTTCAGGGTCCCCCAGGCGCCCGCGTAAGCTAGCCAGGCTCATTGCGCATCGCTTACACAAAAAAGATAAGAAGGCTAAGGGCCCGGTTGCGGCGGTCAAACAGGACCCTCCGCGTTTTACGGAAATGGTACACTGCGCAAACACTGCGGTCACCAGGGGTTTGCGTAAACGGATGAGGGAGAAGATTAGGAGGGGTAAATATGTCGACATGTTCACCCTTACCGACGACATGCGGAAGGCGTACGATAAGGCCAAGAAGGTCGGGGGCATTGGTGAGAATGCATTTCGCAATTTTCATTAGTGGCTCCGAGGGTTTTTAGTGTTCACAGCGTGCTACGCCGAGACGAGGCCAACGGAATATCACAACACGGTCAAGTATTTGTTCTTGGTGCACGAAATGTATTTGACCTCCAAGGGTTACGCGTGGCGGGACTACGATGAGAAATTCCGTCGTAACCAAGACGGTAACCCTACGCTACCCTTGGGGTTCAAAGACGTTGAAGTCTGGTTAGAGGTCACGCAACATAATAAGCCCCTTTATGAGGCCCAAGGCGGTAAGCCGGGTTTAAGTGTCCAGCCGAGCCCGCCTCTGGGGAATAAAGGGAAATGCTTTGCTTTCAACGAGGGCAAGTGTTCCCGGGGTTCTAACTGCCGTTTTCGCCACTCCTGCAAGGTCTGCGGCAGTGGGCACGCGGCCAAGGATTGCCAGTCCCCTTCCGGGTTCAGGCCCTCTGATGCTGCCGAGGTGCCCGGAAGTGGAAAGTAAGGCATTTTCCCCTATCAACGTCCCCGAATTGGCTAAATGGTTGGGCGTTTACCCGACGTCACTTCGGGGTTGTTTTTGTTAGACGGTTTCCGTAGCGGTTTCAGGCTCCCCATCCCGGATTCGGTCATAGTGGTCTCCAGACGCAATTTAAAATCCGCACGCGATTTCCCATCCGTGGTCGCCCGTAAGGTCCAAGCGGAAATCGATTTGGGGCGCATGTGCGGCCCTTTCCCGTCCCCTCCGCTGCCCCGGCTGTGCGTCTCGCCTTTAGGGGTGGTTCCCAAGAAAGCTCAGGGACAATTCCGCCTCATTCAGCATTTGTCACACCCCCGTGGCGGCTCGGTCAACGACGCCATCCCGGAGGAATCTTGCAGGGTGCGTTATCAATCCTTTGATGAGGCCCTGCGGTTAGTCCAAAGGGCCGGTCCCGGCGCCCTCATGGCCAAGCTGGACATTGAGTCCGCCTTCTGCCCATCCACCCCGATTCCCTTCGTTTCCTCGGTTTCAAGTTAGGAGGGGGGTTTTACGTAGACAGGTGTTTGCCGATGGGGTGTTCCATTTCTTGCGCCTACTTTGAGAAATTCAGTTCGTTTTTACATTGGTGCTTGGTGTCAGCCTCCGGCCACCCGGGGGTTGCCCACTACCTGGACGATTTTCTCTTCGTGGGCCCAAGGGATGGATCGGTTTGCGGAGATGTACTAGGTTTGGCCAAGAGTTTGTTCGGGCGCCTAGGCGTTCCCGTGGCCTCGGATAAGACCGAGGGGCCCACGGTGTGTCTCAGCTATTTGGGCATTGAAATCGATTCGGAGGCCGGTTGCTGCCGACTGCCTGCCGATAAGGTGCACAAGTTGCTGGGTCTCATTGAGCAGTGCCTCCTCAGTCGTAGGGTAAGATTGCAACGGGTTCAGTCGTTACTTGGGTCTTTTAATTTTGCCTGCAGGATCATACCCATGGGTCGCGTTTTCTGCCGTAAACTTGAGAGATCCATGTCAGGGGTTCGCAAACCGCACCATACAGTTTACATGTCACGCGAGATTAGGGAAGATTTGAGGGTCTGGTCCACTTTTTTGGTTTCTTTTAATCGGGAGGTGTTATGGCCAACAGAGCGTTGTTCCAACGCGGCGTTGCAACTTTTTACCGATGCCGCTGGGGGTTCGGGCTTTGGGGCTTTTTTCAGGACAGAGTGGTGCGCTGCGCCCTGGCCCTCAACATGGGTTGCCCGAGGTTTTACAAAGAACTTGCTGCTTTTGGAATTGTTCCCCTTGGTAGTGGCTGTCGAATTGTGGGCACCCAGCTTGTCGGATAGGAGCATCGTGTTCCGCTGCGACAATCTGGGCGTCGTGCACGCTGTTAATAACCAGCGCTCATCCTCTCCGGAGGCTCTGCGCTTGTTGCGTTATTTGGTGCTTAAGTGCTTGAGGCATAACATTCATTTCACGGCTGCGCATGTCCCGGGGGTTGACAATAGAATTGCTGACGCACTGTCGCGTTTTGAGTTCGGTAAGTTTAGGGAGCTGGTTCCTGATGCTACGATTGGGGGTCTATCGGTGCCGCCCTTCCTGTGGAAAATCGTTGAATAAGGCCCGCCCCGGTGAGTGGTCTTAGCCTATGCGGGCTGGATACCATCTTGGGTTAGGAAGCCCGGTCTCAGTTGGCTAGGTTGCGCCTGGTTTAAGCCTGGTTTAAGGAATGTGATAAATGTTTATTATTGCGCCTGTTGCGCGAACCCGGAAACGTGTTTTACCCGTCGGTTCTTGAACGGCTAGCGTTCAGGAATGGAGGGTGTGAAGTGAATTTTTACATTTTCCTCCGAGGGGACCGAATTACAATTGGCATTCACACATGGTTCACGGGAGGTTTTTTGAGTTTTCTCCTTCACTCGGGTTCTTTAAATGCATGTTTCGTTATTGTTTGTGGTATGTTATGGTGTCTGACGGTAGGAATTTTCTTTTGCAGCTACTTTGGACGTCTCGGATCAGATTTGGCTTATTGGCCATTCTTTTATTTTTTGGGCGGAGAGGCATCCTATGGCAGGGCGAACAGGCGAATTTTTTGGGGACAAGGTAGTTAGATGGTTAGGAGTTAGAGGTTTGCGTTGGATGGGTTTACTTCGCTTGCTGTTTCGCCATGAGCGACGGTGGGGTCGGCCCGGCTGGATTGTCATTCACCTCGGGGGGAATGATATGGGTCAGGTCAAAGGCATCGATCTCATTCTGAGTATCAAAGCGGACTTAGTGGCGTTGAGGGCATCCTGGCCCCAGGTGATAGTCGTGTGGTCTGACATGGTGCCCCGTTTTCACTGGCGGGGTGCCGTTCGTTTTTCTGCAATTGAGAAAGCGAGGAAGAAAGTGAATTCCGCGGTGTCAGTGTACGTGCAGGCGATAGGAGGTTTAGTGGTTAGGCACCCGCTTTTGGTTCTGCGCAATGTACAATTTTATAGGGAGGACGGTGTTCGCCTTTCCCCTGCAGGTATTGGTGTGTTTTTGGAAAGTATTTTCAGAGTACTGTCTGGTTGAGTTTTCTTTTGTTTTTGGTTGGATGGCGGTCTGCGGTTTTGTTAAAATCCTTGTTGTGGCGGAAAGTCGCTTCCAGCCAGCGGTCAAAAGTTACATAAGTGGTCACTGTGGGGCACCCCCTTTTGATTGAACAGCGAGTGTGCCCTCCCCTTGCGGGTGGACTACGGATGTTCCCGTGCGGGTTCGTCCACGGCTCTGCTAAAGTAAGGGGGGTGAGTCCTGCGCAGTGCGGGTTATGTTAAGGAGGCGGTTTGTGAGGCCCCTCCTATTTTATTGTTTATTATAGTTGACTGGTGCTGGTGAGTTGGTAGCGCCTTTTCTCGCCATCCTCCAATATTCTTAGTTTAAACGACAGGTCATCAAACAATAAATATCTGTTTGACCTTTAAATCTAGCAGTTGGTGTCCGTGTCTTTATTTCTTAGTGATAAGCTAGCTAGTTATAAAAGGTTAAGTTCGTCGGAATAAAGTCATGGGTGGCTTAGGCAAGCAGAGATCCGCATAGGCTCGAAGCCACATAAGCACCCGGATTTTTTCTGACATGTTGTTGAAGATAGGCAGGGCTAGCCTTAGTGATTGACAGTGTGGTCAGGTGATAGATGGGTGCCTATTAGGGATAGGTAGGAGGAGTATTACACAGGGGTATATAGTCCTGGGTTTTGGCAGCCATCTTCCTCTTGCCAGTTTTTTCTTGGATGCCCTCCCACCCTCCCTGTAAGGTTGCTTGAGGCTCGCTTTTCGGACCTCTATTCTTCATTCATAGCAGGCTTTGGTAGCCAGATGGGCGGAAAGTCGCTACCAGCCAGCGGTCAAAAGTTACATAAGTGGTCACTGTGGGGCACCCCCTTTTGATTGAACAGCGAGTGTGCCCTCCCCTTGCGGGTGGACTACGGATGTTCCCGTGCGGGTTCGTCCACGGCTCTGCTAAAGTAAGGGGGGTGAGTCCTGCGCAGTGCGGGTTATGTTAAGGAGGCGGTTTGTGAGGCCCCTCCTATTTTATTGTTTATTATAGTTGACTGGAGCTGGTGAGTTGGTAGCGCCTTTTCTCACCATCCTCCAATATTCTTAGTTTAAACGACAGGTCATCAAACAATAAATATCTGTTTGACCTTTAAATCTAGCAGTTGGTGTCCGTGTCTTTATTTCTTAGTGATAAGCTAGCTAGTTATAAAAGGTTAAGTTCGTCGGAATAAAGTCATGGGTGGCTTATGGGGGAGATGTATAAAAACTCGGAGACAGATAAAGTACCAAGCAATCAGCTTCTAATTGTCTTTTTTCAAACACAGCCTGTAACTTGACAGTTTGCAGCTGATCGGTTGCTACTCTAACTCTCCCCACTGTATCTCTCTCCAAGCTATGATAAATCTCCCCATATAAATGTAAAAAAATACTGCTAAAATAAATTTCTGAGTCACAGCAGTAAAATTATCCCTGATATCCTAATAAATAAAAAAATTACCGTTGTTTAACCCGCACCTATAAAATGTGTCTTTGTTCAAAGCTCCAAAGTGGTACTAAAAGAGTTAAGCTTTTCTATATCCAGGGCCGGCTCTACCATTAGGCAGCTTTAGGCGGCTGCCTAGGGGCGCCAGTCACTGGAGGGCACCACTGAATTCATCTACAACAATAACGAAGGATGTGTCTCTATGCAGGTTAGTAATGAACCTATGGATGGGGGGTTGGAACACAATAAGGAGCATACAAATAAATGTATGTGCGTATATGTTTATGTATATGCACATACAATTAAAGGGACAGCCGGCATCCTGAATGTTAGTATGAGAGGGAGGATTAGAGTTAAGCTGCGGGGAGGGAGGGTTAGGGTAAGGTTAATTAATTTCATTCAAAATGTCGGTATTATGGTGGTCGGGAAGCTGCTGTCGGTATTCTGACCCAGCCCTAATTAAATACCCACACCAGACCCCATATACAATAGTATACAGTATATAAGAATAGTGATGAGCGGGTTCAGTTTCCGAGAAACCGAACCCCCCCGAACTTTACCCTTTTTACACGGGTCCGAGCCATACTCGGATTCTCCCGTATGGCTCGGCTAACCCGAGCGCTCCCGAACGTCATCATCCCGCTGCCGGATTCTCGCGAGATTCGGATTCTATATAAGCAGCCGCGCGTCGCCGCCATTTTCACTCGTGCATTGGAGATGATAGGGAGAGGACGTGGCTGGCGTCCTCTCCGTTTATTGTAGAAGACAGTTGATTCTTGTTTGTTTCTCTGACGTCCTAGTGGATGCTGGGAACTCCGTAAGGACCATGGGGAATAGCGGCTCCGCAGGAGACTGGGCACAACTAAAGAAAGCTTTAGGACTACCTGGTGTGCACTGGCTCCTCCCACTATGACCCTCCTCAAGACCTCAGTTAGAATCTTGTGCCCGGCTGAGCTGGATGCACACTAGGGGTTCTCCTGAGCTCCTAGAAAAAGAAAGTTTATTTTAGGTTTTTTATTTTCAGTGAGATCTGCTGGCAACAGACTCACTGCTACGAGGGACTAAGGGGAGAAGAAGCGAACCTACCTGCTTGCAGCTAGCTTGGGCTTCTTAGGCTACTGGACACCATTAGCTCCAGAGGGATCGAACACAGGGCCCGACCTCGATCGTCCGGTCCCGGAGCCGCGCCGCCGTCCCCCTTACAGAGCCAGAAGCAAGAAGATGGTCCGGAAAATCGGCGGCAGAAGACTTCGGTCTTCAACAAGGTAGCGCACAGCACTGCAGCTGTGCGCCATTGCTCCTCATGCACACCTCACATTCCGGTCACTGATGGGTGCAGGGCGCTGGGGGGGGGGCGCCCTGAGCAGCAATATTAACACCTTGTCTGGCAAAATAACACAATATATAGTCCTAGAGGCTATATATGTGTAAAATACCCCTGCCAGGATCCATAAAAAAGCGGGAGAAAGTCCGCCGAAAAAGGGGCGGGGCTATCTCCCTCAGCACACTGGCGCCATTTTCTCTTCACAGTGCAGCTGGAAGACAGCTCCCCAGGCTCTCCCCTGTAGTTTTCAGGCTCAAAGGGTTAAAAAGAGAGGGGGGGGCACTAAATTTTAGTGATGAGCGGGTTCGGATCCTCGGAATCCGACCCGCCCGAACTTCACCTTTTTTTTACACGGGTCCGAGCGACTCGGATCCTCCCGCCTTGCTCGGTTAACCCGAGCGCGCCCGAACATCATCATCCCGCTGTCGGATTCTCGCGAGACTCGGATTCTATATAAGGAGCCGCGCGTCGCCGCCATTTTCACACGTGCATTGAGATTGATAGGGAGAGGACGTGGCTGGCGTCCTCTCCGTAATAGAAAAGACTAAGTCTAAGAGTGACATTGTTATAATTGTGGGGAGGATTGGGGACGGGGAGCAGCTGTTAGGGAGTACAGTGCAGGGTTTTGATTATACCACCAGTGATTTTAATCCTTTGTTTCTCTGCCTGAAAAAAATGATCCACCATATTTGTGGCTGTGCTCACTCAGTGTGCTGCACTGCTGCATGATATATCTGTGCTGAGTGCACTGCTCTGCTCACACTGCCTAATTGAGGGGACTGGGGAGCAGTTATAGCAGGAGTACAGTGCACAGTTTTGCTGACAGTGACCACCGGTTCAGTATACGTTTGTCTGCCTGAAAAACACTGTGGTGTTTTTTTTTTTTTTTCTTCATGCTAGTTTGTTTAGCAGTCTGCTGACAGTGTCCACCAGGTCCGTTATACAGTATATTATATATATATAAGCAGCAGTACGGTAGGCCACGGCTGTACCTACCTCTGTGTCGTCAGTGCACTCATCGTCCATAAGTATAAGTAATACCATACTATCCATCCATCTACATTGTATACCTGTGGTGTTTTTTTTTTCTTTCTTCATACTAGTTTAGCAGTCTGCTGACAGTGTCCACCAGGTCCGTTATACAGTATATTATATATATATAAGCAGCAGTACGGTAGGCCACGGCTGTACCTACCTCTGTGTCGTCAGTGCACTCGTCGTCCATAAGTATAAGTAATACTATACTATCCATCCATCTACATTGTATACCTGTGGTGTTTTTTTTACTTTCTTCATACTAGTTTAGCAGTCTGCTGACAGTGTCCACCAGGTCCGTTATACAGTATATTATATATATATAAGCAGCAGTACGGTAGGCCACGGCTGTACCTACCTCTGTGTCGTCAGTGCACTCGTCGTCCATAAGTATAAGTAATACTATACTATCCATCCATCTACATTGTATACCTGTGGTGTTTTTTTTTTCTTTCTTCATACTAGATTAGCAGTCTGCTGACAGTGTCCACCTGGTCCGTTATACAGTATATTATATATATATAAGCAGCAGTACGGTAGGCCACGGCTGTACCTACCTCTGTGTCGTCAGTGCACTCGTCGTCCATAAGTATAAGTAATACTATACTATCCATCCATCTACATTGTATACCTGTGGTGTTTTTTTTTTCTTTCTTCATACTAGTTTAGCAGTCTGCTGACAGTGTCCACCAGGTCCGTTATACAGTATATTATATATATATATAAGCAGCAGTACGATAGGCCACGGCTGTACCTACCTCTGTGTCATCAGTGCACTCGTCGTCCATAAGTATAAGTAATACTATACTATCCATCCATCTACATTGTATACCTGTGGTGTTTTTTTTTTCTTTCTTCATACTAGTTTAGCAGTCTGCTGACAGTGTCCACCAGGTCCGTTATACAGTATATTATATATATATATATAAGCAGTACGGTAGGCCACGGCTGTACCTACCTGTGTCGTCAGTGCACTCGTCGTCCATAAGTATAAGTAATACTATACTATCCATCCATCTACATTGTATACCTGTGGTGTTTTTTTTTTCTTTCTTCATACTAGTTTAGCAGTCTGCTGACAGTGTCCACCAGGTCTGTTATACAGTATATTATATATATATATAAGCAGCAGTACGGTAGGCCATGGCTGTACCTACCTCTGTGTCGTCAGTGCACTCGTCGTCCATAAGTATAAGTAATACTATACTATCCATCCATCTACATTGTATACCTGTGGTGTTTTTTTTTTCTTTCTTCTTACTAGTTTAGCAGTCTGCTGACAGTGTCCACCAGGTCCGTTATACAGTATATTATATATATATAAGCAGCAGTACGGTAGGCCACGGCTGTACCTACCTCTGTGTCATCAGTGCACTCGTCGTCCATAAGTATAAGTAATACTATACTATCCATCCATCTACATTGTATACCTGTGGTGTTTTTTTTTTCTTTCTTCATACTAGTTTAGCAGTCTGCTGACAGTATCCACCAGGTCCGTTATACAGTATATTATATATATATAAGCAGCAGTACGGTAGGCCACGGCTGTACCTACCACTGTGTCGTCAGTGCACTCGTCGTCCATAAGTATAAGTAATACTATACTATCCATCCATCTACATTGTATACCTGTGGTGTTTTTTTTTTCTTTCTTCATACTAGTTTAGCAGTCTGCTGACAGTGTCCACCAGGTCCATTATACAGTATATTATATATATATAAGCAGCAGTACGGTAGGCCACGGCTGTACCTACCTCTGTGTCGTCAGTGCACTCGTCGTCCATAAGTATAAGTAATACTATACTATCCATCCATCTACATTGTATACCTGTGGTGGCTTTTAGTTGTGCGCAAAATATGGAGAACAAAAATGTGGAGGTTAAAAAAATAGGGAAAGATCAAGATCCACTTCCACCTCGTGCTGAAGCTGCTGCCACTAGTCATGGCCAAGATGATAAAATGCCATCAACGTCGTCTGCCAAGGCCGATGCCCAATGTCATAGTACAGAGCATGTAAAATCCAAAACACAAAAGATCAGTAAAAAAATTACCCAAAAATCAAAATTAAAAGCATCTGAGGAGAAGCGTAAACTTGCCAATATGCCATTTACGACACGGAGTGGCAAGGAACGGCTGAGGCCCTGGCCTATGTTCATGGCTAGTGGTTCAGCTTCACATGAGGATGGAAGCACTCATCCTCTCGCTAGAAAAAAGAAAAGACTTGCGGCAAAAGCACAGCAAAGAACTGCGTTCTTCGAAATCCCAAATCCCAAAGGAGAGTCCAATTGTGTCGGTTGCGATGCCTGACCTTCCCAACACTGGACGGGAAGAGCTTGCGCCTTCCACCATTTGCTCGCCCCCTGCAAGTGCGCCTCTTTTTTTCTTTGTGTCATGTGCTGTTTGGGGAGTATTTTTTGGAAGGGCCATCCTGCGTGACACTGCAGTGCCACTCCTAGATGGGCCAGGTGTTTGTGTCGGCCACTAGGGTCGCTTAGCTTACTCACACAGCTACCTCATTGCGCCTCTTTTTTTCTTTGCGTCATGTGCTGTTTGGGGAGTATTTTTTGGAAGGGCCATCCTGCCTGACACTGCAGTGCCACTCCTAGATGGGCCAGGTGTTTGTGTCGGCCACTTGTGTCGCTTAGCTTAGCCATCCAGCGACCTCGGTGCAAATTTTAGGACTAAAAATAATATTGTGAGGTGTGAGGTGTTCAGAATAGACTGGAAATGAGTGGAAATTATGGTAATTGAGGTGAATAATACTATGGGATCAAAATGACCCCCAAATTCAATGATTTAAGCTGTTTTTTAGGGTTTTTTGAAAAAAACACCCGAATCCAAAACACACCCGAATCCGACAAAAAAAATTCGGTGAGGTTTTGCCAAAACGCGTTCGAACCCAAAACACGGCCGCGGAACCGAACCCAAAACCAAAACACAAAACCCGAAAAATTTCCGGTGCACATCACTACTAAATTTAGGCGCAAATCTGTGTATTATAGCAGCTATAAGGGGAAAATCACTGTGGGTAGTGTGAATCCCTGCATTATATAGTGCTCTGGTGTGTGCTGGCATACTCTCTCTCTGTCTCCCCAAAGGACTTTGTGGGGTCCTGTCCTCAGTCAGAGCATTCCCTGTGTGTGTGTGTGCGGTGTGTCAGTACGGCTGTGTCGACATGGTTGATGAGGAGGCTTATGTGGAGGCGGAGCAGATGCCGATAAATGTGATGTCTTCCCCTGTGGGGCCGACACCAGAGTGGATGGATAGGTGGAAGGTATTAACCGACAGTGTCAACTCCTTACATAAAAGGCTGGATGACGTAACAGCTGTGGGACAGCCGGCTTCTCAGCCCGCGCCTGCCCAGGCATCTCAAAGTCCATCAGGGGCTCAAAAACGCCCGCTACCTCAGATGGCAGACACAGATGTCGACACAGAGTCGGACTCCAGTGTCGACGAGGTTGAGACATATACACAATCCACTAGGAACATCCGTTGCATGATCTCGGCAATAAAAATAAATGTGTTACACATTTCTGACATTAACCCAGGTACCACAAAAAAGGGGTTTTATGTTTGGGGAGAAAAAGGAGCCAGTGTTTTGTTCCCCTATCAGATGAGTGAATGAAGTGTGTGAAGAAGCGTGGGTTCCTCCGATAAGAAACTGGTAATTTCTAAAAAGTTACTGATGGCGTACCCTTTCCCGCCAGAGGATAGGTCACGTTGGGAGATATCCCCTAGGGTGGATAAGGCGCTCACACGTTTGTCAAAAAAGGTGGCACTGCCGTCTTAGGATACGGCCACTTTGAAGGAGCCTGCTGATAAAAAGCAGGGGCTATCCTAAAGTCTGTATATACACACTCAGGTACTATACTGAGACCTGCAATTGCCTCAGCATGGATAGTGCTGCTGCAGCGTGGTCTATTACCCTGTCAGGACAGGGATACTATTTGCTAACCATAGAGCATATTAAAGACGTCATCTTATATATGAGGGATGCACAGAGGGATATTTGCCGGCTGGCATCCAGAATTAATGCAATGTCCATTCTGCCAGGAGGGTATTAGGGACCCGGCAGTGGACAGGCGATGCTGACTTTAGAAGGCACATGAAGATTCTGCCTTATAAGGGTGAGGAATTGTTTGGGGATGTTCTCTGGGACCTCGTATCCACAGCAACAGCTGGGAAGGAAAAAATTTACCTCAGGTTTCCTCACAGCCTAAGAAAGCACCGTATTATAAGGTACAGTCCTTTCGGCTTCAGAAAAGCAAGCGGGTCAAAGGCGCTTCCTTTCTGCACAGAGACAAGGGAAGAGGGAAAAAGCTGCACCAGACAGCCAGTTCCCAGGATCAAAAATCTTCCCCCGCTTCCTCTGAGTCCACCGCATGACGCTGGGGCTCCACAGGTGGAGCCAGGTGCGGTGGGGGCGCGTCTCGGGAACTTCAGCGACCAGTGGGCTCGCTCACAGGTGGATCCCTGGGTTCTGCAAGTAGTATCACAGGGATACAAGCTGGAGTTCGAGGCGACTCCCCCTCGCCATTACCTCAAATCAGCCTTGCCTGCTGCCCTCGAGGAGAGGTAGTACTGGCGGCAATTCACAAGCTGTACTTCCAGCAGGTGATAATCAAGGTACCCCTCCTTCAACAAGGCCGGGGTTACTATTCCACAATGTTTGTGGTACCGAAACCAGACAGTTCAGTGAGACCCATTCTAAAATTGAAATCCTTGAACACTTATATACGAAGGTTCAAGTTCAAAATGGAATCGCTCAGGGCGGTTAATGCAAGCCTGGACGAAGGGGATTACATGGTATCACTGGACATCAAGGATGCTTACCTGCATGTCCCCATTTACCCCCCTCACCAGGAGTACCTCAAAATTGTGGTACAGGACTGTCATTACCAATTCCAGACGTTGCCGTTGGTCTGTCCCCGGCACCGAGGGTATTTACCAAGGTAATGGCCGAAATGATGATACTCCTTCGAAAAAGGGAGTTATAATTATCCCGTACTTGGACGATCTTCTTATAAAGGCGAGGTCCAGGGAGCAGTTGTTCGTCGGAGTAGCACTATCTCGGGAAGTGCTACAACAGCACGGCTGGATTCTGAATAGTCCAAAGTCGCAGCTGGTTCCTACGACGCGTCTACTGTTCCTGGGTATGGTTCTGGACACAGAACAGGAAAAAGGGTTTCTCCCGGAGGAGAAGGCCAAGGAGTTGTCATCTCTAGTCAGAGACCTCCTAATACAAATACAGGTGTCGGTGCATCAATGCACGCGAGTCCTGGGAAAGATGGTAGCTTCTTACGAAGAAATTCCATTCGGCAGGTTCCAGGCAAGGATCTTCTAGTGGGATCTGTTGGACAAGTGGTCCGGGTCGCATCTTCAGATGCATCGGCTGATAACCCTGTCTCCAAGGGCCTGGGTGTCGCTGTTGTGGTGGCTGCAGAGTGCTCATCTTCTAGAGGGCCGCAGATTCGGCATACAGGACTGGGTCCTGGTGACCACGGATGCCAGCCTTCGAGGCTGGGGGGCAGTCACACAGGGAAGAAACTTCCAAGGACTATGGTCAAGTCAGGAGACTTCCCTACACATAAATATTCTGGGACTAAGGGCCATTCACAATGCCCTAAGTCAGGCTAGACCCCTGCTTCAACACCAGCCGGTGCTGATCCAGTCAGACAACATCACGGCGGTCGCCCATGTAAACCAGCAGGGCGGCACAAGAAGCAGGATGGTGATGGGAGAAGCCACAAGGATTTTCCGATGGGCGGAAAATCATGTGTTAGCACTGTCAGCAGTGTTCATTCCTGGAGTGGACAACTGGGAAGCAGACTTTCTCAGCAGGCACGACCTCCACCCGGGAGAGTGGGGACTTCATCCAGAAGTCTTCAAAATGATTGTACACTGTTGGGAAAGGCCACAGGTGACATGATGGCATCCTGCCTCAACAAAAAGCTAAAAAGATATTGCGCCAGGTCAAGGGACCCTCAGGCGATAGCTGTGGACGCTCTGGTAACACCGTGGGTGTACCAGTCGGTGTATGTGTTCCTTCCTTTGCCTCTCATACCCAAGGTACTGAGAATTCTAAGAAGGAGAGGAGTAAGAACTATACTCGTGGTTCCGGATTGGCCAAGAAGAGCTTGGTACCCAGAACTTCAAGAAATGATCTCAGAGGACCCATGGCCTCTGCCGCTCAGACAGGACCTGCTGCAGCAGGGGCCCTGCCTGTTCCAAGACTTACCACGGCTGTGTTTGACGGCATGGCGGTTGAACACCGGATCCTAAAGGAAAAAGGCATTCCGGAGGAAGTCATTCCTACGCTGATTAAGGCTAGGAAAGATGTGATCGCAAAATATTATCACCGCATATGGCAAAAATATGTTGCTTGGTGTGAGGCCAGGAAGGCCCCAACGGAGGAATTTCAACTGGGTCGATTTCTGCACTTCCTACAGTCAGGACTGACTACGGGCCTAAAATTGGGTTCCATTAAGGTACAGATTTCGGCTCTGTACATTTTCTTCCAAAAAGAACTGGCTTCACTGCCTGAAGTTCAGACTTTTGTTAAGGGAGTGCTGCATATTCAGCCCCCGTTTGTGCCTCTAGTGGCACTGTGGGATCTCAATGTGGTGTTGGATTTCCTGAAGTCGCATTGGGTTGAGCCACTTAAATCCGTGGAGCTAAAATACCTCACATGGAAAGTGGTCATGCTGTTGGCCTTGGCGTCGGCCAGGCGTGTATCAGAATTGGCGGTTTTGTCATGCAAAAGCCCTTATCTGATTTTCATATGGATAGGGCGGAATTGAGGACTCGTTCCCAATTCCTTCCTAAGGTGGTATCAGCTTTTCATGTGAACCAACCTATTGTGGTGCCTGCGGCTACGTGGGACTTGGAGGACTCCAAGTTACTGGACGTAGTCAGGGCCCTGAAAATATATGTTTCCAGGACGGCTGGAGTCAGGAAAACTGACTCGCTATTTATCCTGTATGCACCCAACAAGCTGGGTGCTCCTGCTTCTAAGCAGACTATTGCTCGCTGGATCTGTAGCACGATTCAACTTGCACATTCTGCGGCTGGACTGCCGCACCCTAAATCTGTAAAAGCCCATTCCACGAGGAAAGTGGGCTCTTCTTGGGCGGCTGCCCGAGGGGTCTCGGCTTTAAAACTTTGCCGAGCTGTTACTTGGTCGGGTTCAAACATTTTTGAAAAAGTCTGCAAGTTTGATACCCTGGCTGAGGAGGACCTTGAGTTTGCTAATTCGGTGCTGCAGAGTCATCCACACTCTCCCGCCCGTTTGGGAGCTTTGGTATAATCCCCATGGTCCTTACGGAGTTCCCAGCATCCACTAGGACGTCAGAGAAAATAAGATTTTACTCACCGGTAAATCTATTTCTCGTAGTCCGTAGTGGATGCTGGGCGCCCATCCCAAGTGCGGATTGTCTGCAATACTTGTATATAGTTATTGCCTAACTAAAGGGTTATTGTTATGAGCCATCTGTTAGTGAGGCTCAGTTATATTTCATACTGTTTACTGGGTATAATATCACGAGTTATACGGTGTGATTGGTGTGGCTGGTATGAGTCTTACCCGGGATTCAAAATCCTTCCTTATTGTGTCAGCTCTTCCGGGCACAGTATCCTAACTGAGGTCTGGAGGAGGGTCATAGTGGGAGGAGCCAGTGCACACCAGGTAGTCCTAAAGCTTTCTTTAGTTGTGCCCAGTCTCCTGCGGAGCCGCTATTCCCCATGGTCCTTACGGAGTTCCCAGCATCCACTACGGACTACGAGAAATAGATTTACCGGTGAGTAAAATCTTATTTTTTTATTGCTTAATTGTGGGGAGGATTGGGGAGCAGCTGTTAGGAGTACAGTGCAGAGTTTTGCTGATAAGTGACCACCAGTTTTTTTATCCGTTCTCTGCCTGAAAAAAACGCTCCATACCATATCTGTGCTCAGTGTGCTGCATGATATATCTGTGCTGAGTGCTAACACTGCTTAATTGTGGGGACTGGGGAGCAGCTATAGCAGGAGTACAGTGCAGAGTTTTGCTGACAGTGACCACCAGTATACATTGTCTGCCTGAAAAACACTCCATATCTGTGCTCACAGTGTGCTGCTTTATTGTGGGGACTGGGGACCACCAGTATAATTAATATTATATAGGAGTAGTACAGTGCAGAGTACACTGCTGTACCTACCTCTGTGTCGTCACTCGTCATCCATTAAGTATACTATCCATCTACATTGTATACCTGTGGTGCATTTTAGACTAGTTTAGCAGTTTGCTGACAGTGTCCACCAGTATACTATATATAGCAGTACGGTAGGCCACTGCTGTACCTACCTCTGTGTCGTCACTCGTCATCCATTAAGTATACTATCCATCTACATTGTATACCTGTGGTGCATTTTTTTAGACTAGTTTAGCAGTTTGCTGACAGTGTCCACCAGTATACTATATATAGCAGTACGGTAGGCCACTGCTGTACCTACCTCTGTGTCGTCACTCGTCATCCATTAAGTATACTATCCATCTACATTGTATACCTGTGGTGCATTTTAGACTAGTTTAGCAGTTTGCTGACAGTGTCCACCAGTATACTATATATAGCAGTACGGTAGGCCACTGCTGTACCTACCTCTGTGTCGTCACTCGTCATCCATTAAGTATACTACCCATCTACATTGTATACCTGTGGTGCATTTTTTTAGACTAGTTTAGCAGTTTGCTGACAGTGTCCACCAGTATACTATATATAGCAGTACGGTAGGCCACTGCTGTACCTACCTCTGTGTCGTCACTCGTCATCCATTAAGTATACTATCCATCTACATTGTATACCTGAGGTGCATTTTTTTAGACTAGTTTAGCAGTTTGCTGACAGTGTCCACCAGTATACTATATATAGCAGTACGGTAGGCCACTGCTGTACCTACCTCTGTGTCGTCACTCGTCATCCATTAAGTATACTATCCATCTACATTGTATACCTGTGGTGCATTTTTTTTTGACTAGTTTAGCAGTTTGCTGACAGTGTCCACCAATATACTATATATAGCAGTACGGGAGGCCACTGCTGTGTACCTACCTCTGTGTCGTCACTCGTCATCCATTAAGTATACTATCCATCTACATTCTATACCTGTGGTGCATTTTAGACTAGTTAAGCAGTTTGCTGACAGTGTCCACCAGTATACTATATATAGCAGTACGGTAGGCCACTGCTGTGTACCTACCTCTGTGTCGTCACTCGTCATCCATTAAGTATACTATCCATCTACATTCTATACCTGTGGTGCATTTTAGTTTTGTAGTTTGCTGACAGTGTCCACCAGTATACTATATATAGCAGTACGGTAGGCCACTGCTGTGTACCTACCTCTGTGTCGTCACTCGTCATCCATTAAGTATACTATCTATCTACATTGTATACCTGTGGTGCATTTTAGACTAGTTTAGCAGTTTGCTGACAGTGTCCACCAGTAAACTATATATAGCAGTATGGTAGGCCACTGCTGTGTACCTACCTCTGTGTCGTCACTCGTCATCCATTAAGTATACTATCCATCTACATTCTATACCTGTGGTGCATTTTAGTTTTGCAGTTTGCTGACAGTGTCCACCAGTACACTATATATAGCAGTACGGTAGGCCACTGCTGTGTACCTACCTCTGTGTCGTCACTCGTCATCCATTAAGTATACTATCCATCTACATTCTATACCTGTGGTGCATTTTAGTTTTGCAGTTTGCTGACAGTGTCCACCAGTATACTATATATAGCAGTACGGTAGGCCACTGCTGTGTACCTACCTCTGTGTCGTCACTCCTCATCCATTAAGTATACTATCCATCTACATTGTATACCTGTGGTGCATTTTTTTAGACTAGTTTAGCAGTTTGCTGACAGTGTCCACCAGTATACTATATATAGCAGTACGGTAGGCCACTGCTGTGTACCTACCTCTGTGTCGTCACTCGTCATCCATTAAGTATACTATCCATCTACATTCTATACCTGTGGGGCATTTTAGACTAGTTTAGCAGTTTGCTGACAGTGTCCACCAGTATACTATATATAGCAGTACGGTAGGCCACTGCTGTGTACCTACCTCTGTGTCGTCACTCGTCATCCATTAAGTATACTATCCATCTACATTCTATACCTGTGGTGCATTTTAGTTTTGCAGTTTGCTGACAGTGTCCACCAGTATACTATATATAGCAGGACGGTAGGCCACTGCTGTGTACCTACCTCTGTGTCGTCACTCGTCATCCATTAAGTATACTATCCATCTACATTCTATACCTGTGGTGCATTTTAGTTTTGCAGTTTGCTGACAGTGTCCACCAGTATACTATATATAGCAGTACGGTAGGCCACTGCTGTGTACCTACCTCTGTGTCGTCACTCGTCATCCATTAAGTATACTATCCATCTACATTGTATACCTGTGGTGCATTTTAGACTAGTTTAGCAGTTTGCTGACAGTGTCCACCAGTATACTATATATAGCAGTACGGTAGGCCACTGCTGTGTACCTACCTCTGTGTCGTCACTCGTCATCCATTAAGTATACTATCCATCTACATTCTATACCTGTGGTGCATTTTAGTTTTGCAGTTTGCTGACAGTGTCCACCAGTATACTATATATAGCAGTACGGTAGGCCACTGCTGTGTACCTACCTCTGTGTCGTCACTCGTCATCCATTAAGTATACTATCCATCTACATTCTATACCTGTGGTGCATTTTAGTTTTGCAGTTTGCTGACAGTGTCCACCAGTATACTATATATAGCAGTACGGTAGGCCACTGCTGTGTACCTACCTCTGTGTCGTCACTCGTCATCCATTAAGTATACTATCCATCTACATTCTATACCTGTGGTGCATTTTAGTTTTGCGCAGTAAATATAGTAGTAGGCCATTGCTATTGATACTGGCATATAATTCCACACATTAAAAAATGGAGAACAAAAATGTGGAGGTTAAAGGGAAAGATCAAGATCCACTTCCACCTCGTGCTGAAGCTGCTGCCACTAGTCATGGCTGAGACGATGAAATGCCATCAATGTCGTCTGCCAAGGCCGATGCCCAATGTCATAGTAGAGAGCATGTAAAATCCAAAACACAAAAGTTCAGTAAAATGACCCAAAAATCAAAATTAAAAGCGTCTGAGGAGAAGCGTAAACTTGCCAATATGCCATTTACGACACGGAGTGGCAAGGAACGGCTGAGGCCCTGGCCTATGCTCATGGCTAGTGGTTCAGCTTCAAATGAGGATGGAAGCACTCATCCTCTCGCTAGAAAAAAGAAAAGACTTAAGCTGGCAAAAGCACAGCAAAGAACTGTGCGTTCTTCAAAATCACAAATCCCCAAGGAGAGTCCAATTGTGTCGGTTGCGATGCCTGACCTTCCCAACACTGGACGGGAAGAGCTTGCGCCTTCCACCATTTGTACGCCCCCTGCAAGTGCTGGAAGGAGCACCCGCAGTCCAGTTCCTGATAGTCAAATTGAAGATGTCACTGTTGAAGTACACCAGGATGAGGATATGGGTGTTGCTGGCGCTGGGGAGGAAATTGACAAGGAGGATTCTGATGGTGAGGTGGTTTATTTAAGTCAGGCACCCGGGGAGACACCTGTTGTCCGTGGGAGGAATATGGCCATTGACATGCCTGGTCAAAATACAAAAAAAATCAGCTCTTCGGTGTGGAATTATTTCAACACAAATGCGGACAACAGGTGTCAAGCCGTGTGTTGCCTTTGTCAAGCTGTAATAAGTAGGGGTAAGGACGTTAACCACCTCGGAACATCCTCCCTTATACGTCACCTGCAGCGCATTCATCATAAGTCAGCGACAAGTTCAAAAACTTTGGGTGACAGCGGAAGCAGTCCACTGACCACTAAATCTCTTCCTCTTGTAACCAAGCTCCTGCAAACCACACCACCAACTCCCTCAGTGTCAATTTCCTCCTTACCCAGGAAAGCCAATAGTCCTGCAGGCCATGTCACTGGCAAGTCTGACGAGTCCTCTCCTGTCTGGGATTCCTCCGATGCATCCTTGAGTGTAACGCCTACTGCTGCTGGCGCTGCTGTTGTTGCTGCTGGGAGTCGATCGTCATCCCAGAGGGGAAGTCGGAAGACCACTTGTACTACTTCCAGTAAGCAATTGACTGTCCAACAGTCCTTTGCGAGGAAGATGAAATATCACAGCAGTCATCCTGCTGCAAAGCGGATAACTGAGGCCTTGGCAGCCTGGGCGGTGAGAAACGTGGTTCCGGTATCCATCGTTAATTCAGAGCCAACTAGAGACTTGATTGAGGTACTGTGTCCCCGGTACCAAATACCATCTAGGTTCCATTTCTCTAGGCAGGCGATACCGAAAATGTACACAGACGTCAGAAAAAGAGTCACCAGTGTCCTAAAAAATGCAGTTGTACCCAATGTCCACTTTGATGTGCACCTGAAATTTTTCGGGTTTTGAGATTTGGTTTTGGGTTCGGTTCCGTGGCCGTGTTTTGGGTTCGAACGCGTTTTGGCAAAACCTCACCGAATTTTTTTTGTCGGATTCGAGTGTGTTTTGGATTCGGGTGTTTTTTACAAAAAACCCTAAAAAACAGCTTAAATCATAGAATTTGGGGGTCATTTTGATCCCATAGTATTATTAACCTCAATAACCATAATTTCCACTCATTTTCAGTCTATTCTGAACACCTCACACCTCACAATATTATTTTTAGTCCTAAAATTTGCACCGAGGTCGCTGGATGGCTAAGCTAAGCGACACAAGTGGCCGACACAAACACCTGGCCCATCTAGGAGTGGCACTGCAGTGTCAGACAGGATGGCACTTAAAAAAATAGTCCCCAAACAGCACATGATGCAAAGAAAAAAAGAGCTGCACCAAAGTCGTTGTGTGACTAAGCTAAGCGACCCAAGTGGCCGACACAAACACCTGGCCCATCTAGGAGTGGCACTGCAGTGTCACGCAGGATGGCCCTTCCAAAAAATACTCCCCAAACAGCACACGACGCAAAGAAAAAAAGAGGCGCAATGAGGTAGCTGTGTGACGACTAAGCTAAGCGACCCTAGTGGCCGACACAAACACCTGGCCCATCTAGGAGTGGCACTGCAGTGTCACGCAGGATGGCCCTTCCAAAAAATACTCCCCAAACAGCACATGACGCAAAGAAAAAAAGAGGCGCAATGAGGTAGCTGTGTGACGACTAAGCTAAGCAACCCTAGTGGCCGACACAAACACCTGGCCCATCTAGGAGTGGCACTGCAGTGTCACGCAGGATGGCCCTTCCAAAAAATACTCCCCAAACAGCACATGACGCAAAGAAAATAAGAGGCGCAATGAGGTAGCTGTGTGACGACTAAGCTAAGCGACCCTAGTGGCCGACACAAACACCTGGCCCATCTAGGAGTGGCACTGCAGTGTCACGCAGGATGGCCCTTCCAAAAAATACTCCCCAAACAGCACATGACGCAAAGAAAAAAGAAAGAAAAAAGAGGTGCAAGATGGAATTGTCCTTGGGACCTCCCACCCACCCTTATGTTGTAAAAACAGGACATGCACACTTTAACAAACCCATCATTTCAGCGACAGGGTCTGCCACACGACTGTGACTGAAATGACTGGTTGGTTTGGGCCCCCACCAAAAAAGAAGCAATCAATCTCTCCTTGCACAAACTGGCTCTACAGAGGCAAAAGATGTCCACCTCATCATCATCGTCCGATTCATCACCCCTTTCACTGTGTACATCCCCCTCCTCACAGATTATTAATTCGTCCCCACTGGAATCCACCATCTCAGGTCCCTGTGTACTTTCTGGAGGCAATTGCTGCTGGTGAATGTCTCCAAGGAGGAATTGATTATAATTCATTTTAATGAACATCATCTCCACATTTTCTGGAAGTAACCTCGTACGCCGATTGCTGACAAGGTGAGCGGCGGCACTAAACACTCTTTCGGAGTACACACTGGAGGGAGGGCAACTTAGGTAGAATAAAGCCAGTTTGTGCAAGGGCCTCCAAATTGCCTCTATACGTACGAACTGTCTGACGTGCCTACTTGGATGCGGTCACTCATATAATCCTCCACCATTCTTTCAATGGTGAGAGAATCATATGCAGTGACAGTAGACGACATGTCAGTAATCGTTGGCAGGTCCTTCAGTCCGGACCAGATGTCAGCATCAGCAGTCGCTCCAGACTGCCCTGCATCACCGCCAGCGGGTGGGCTCGGAATTCGTACCGTTTTCCTCGCACCCCCAGTTGCGGGAGAATGTGAAGGAGGAGATGTTGACGGGTCGCGTTCCGCTTGACTTGACAATTTTCTCACCAGCAGGTCTTTGAACCTCTGCAGACTTGTGTCTGCCGGAAAGAGAGATCCAACGTAGGTTTTAAATCTAGGATCGAGCACGGTGGCCAAAATGTAGTGCTCTGATTTCAACAGATTGACCACCCGTGAATCCTGGTTAAGCGAATGAAGGGCTCCATCCACAAGTCCCACATGCCTAGCGGAATCGCTCTGTTTTAGCTCCTCCTTCAATGCCTCCAGCTTCTTCTTTAAAAGCCTGATGAGGGGATTGACCTGACTCAGGCTGGCAGTGTCTGAACTGACTTCACGTGTGGCAAGTTCAAAAGGTTGCAGAACCTTGCACAACGTTGAAATCATTCTCCACTGCGCTTGAGACAGGTGCATTCCACCTCCTTTGCCTATATCGTGGCCAGATGTATAGGCTTGAATGGCCTTTTGCTGCTCCTCCATCCTCTGAAGCATATAGAGGGTTGAATTCCACCTCGTTACCACCTCTTGCTTCAGATGATGGCAGGGCAGGTTCAGGTGTTTTTGGTGGTGCTCCAGTCTTCTGTACGCGGTGCCTGTACGCCGAAAGTGGCCCGCAATTCTTCTGGCCACCGACAGCATCTCTTGCACGCCCCTGTCGTTTTTTAAATAATTCTGCACCACCAAATTCAAGGTATGTGCAAAACATGGGACGTGCTGGAATTTGCCCAGATGTAATGCACGCACAATATTGCTGGCGTTGTCCGATGCCACAAATCCCCAGGAGAGTCCAATTGGGGTAAGCCATTCTGCGATGATCTTCCTCAGTTGCAGTAAGAGGTTTTCAGCTGTGTGCGTATTCTGGAAAGCGGTGATACAAAGCGTAGCCTGCCTAGGAAAGAGTTGGCGTTTGCGAGATGCTGCTACTGGTGCCGCCGCTGCTGTTCTTGCAGCGGGAGGCAATACATCTACCCAGTGGGCTGTCACAGTCATGTAGTCCTGAGTCTGCCCTGCTCCACTTGTCCACATGTCCCTGGTTAAGTGGACATTGGGTACAACTGCATTTTTTAGGACACTGGTGACTCTTTTTCTGACGTCCGTGTACATTCTCGATATCGCCTGCCTAGAGAAGTGGAACCTAGATGGTATTTGGTAACGGGGGCACACTACCTCAAGAAATTGTCTAGTTCCCCGTGAACTAACGGCGGATACTGGACGCACATCTAACACCAACATAGTTGTCAAGGCCTCAGTTATCCGCTTTGCAACAGGATGACTGCTGTGATATTTCATCTTCCTCGCAAAGGACTGTTGGACAGTCAATTGCTTACTGGAAGTAGTACAAGTGGTCTTCCGACTTCCCCTCTGGGATGACGATCGACTCCCAGCAGCAACAACAGCAGCGCCAGCAGCAGTAGGCGTTACACTCAAGGATGCATCGGAGGAATCCCAGGCAGGAGAGGACTCGTCAGACTTGCCAGTGACATGGCCTGCAGGACTATTGGCTTTCCTGGGTAAGGAGGAAATTGACACTGAGGGAGTTGGTGGTGTGGCTTGCGCGAGCTTGGTTACAAGAGGAAGGGATTTACTGGTCAGTGGACTGCTTCCGCTGTCGCCCAAAGTTTTTGAACTTGTCACTGACTTATTATGAATGCGCTGCAGGTGACGTATAAGGGAGGATGTTCCAAGGTGGTTAACGTCCTTACCCCTACTTATTACAGCTTGACAAAGGCAACACACGGCTTGACACCTGTTGTCCGCATTTCTGTTGAAATACTTCCACACTGAAGAGCTGATTTTTTTGGTATTTTCACCAGGCATGTCAATGGCCATATTCCTCCCACGGACAACAGGTGTCTCCCCGGGTGCCTGACTTAAACAAACCACCTCACCATCAGAATCCTCCTTGTCAATTTCCTACCCAGCGCCAGCAACACCCATATCCTCATCCTGGTGTACTTCAACACTGACATCTTCAATTTCACTATCAGGAACTGGACTGCGGGTGCTCCTTTCAACACTTGCAGGGGGCGTGCAAATGGTGGAAGGCGCAAGCTCTTCCCGTCCAGTGTTGGGAAGGTCAGGCATCGCAACCGACACAATTGGACTCTCCTTTGGGATTTGTGATTTCGAAGAACGCACAGTTCTTTGCTGTGCTTTTGCCGCAAGTCTTTTCTTTTTTCTAGCGAGAGGATGAGTGCTTCCATCCTCATGTGAAGCTGAACCACTAGCCATGAACATAGGCCAGGGCCTCAGCTGTTCCTTGCCACTCCGTGTCGTAAATGGCATATTGGCAAGTTTACGCTTCTCCTCAGACGCTTTTAATTTAGATTTTTGGGTCATTTTTTTACTGATCTTTTGTGTTTTGGATTTTACATGCTCTGTACTATGACATTGGGCAGCGGCCTTGGCAGACGACGTTGATGGCATTTCATCGTCTCGGCCATGACTAGTGGCAGCAGCTTCAGCACGAGGTGGAAGTGGATCTTGATCTTTCCCTATTTTTTTAACCTCCACATTTTTGTTCTCCATATTTTGCGCACAACTAAAAGCCACCACAGGTATACAATGTAGATGGGTGGATAGTATACTATTATTACTTATACTTATGGACGACGAGTGACGACACAGAGGTAGGTACAGCCGTGGCCTACCGTACTGCTATATATATAATATATACAGAATAATAATAACGGACCTGGTGGACACTGTCAGCAGACTGCTAAACTAGTATGAAGAAAAAAAAAAAACACCACAGATATACAATGTAGATGGATGGATAGTATAGTATTATATTACTTATGGACGACGAGTGCACTGACGACACAGAGGTAGGTACAGCCGTGGCCTACCGTACTGCTGCTTATATATATAATATACTGTATAACGGACCTGGTGGACACTGTCAGCAGACTGCTAAACTAGTATGAAGAAAAAAAAACCCACCACAGGTATACAATGTAGATGGATGGATAGTATAGTATTATATTACTTATGGACGACGAGTGCACTAATGACACAGAGGTAGGTACAGCCGTGGCCTACCGTACTGCTGCTTATATATATAATATACTGTATAACGGACCTGGCGGACACTGTCAGCAGACTGCTAAACTAGTATGAAGAAGAAAAAAACACCACAGGTATACAATGTAGATGGATGGATAGTATAGTATTATATTACTTATGGATGACGAGTGCACTGACGACACAGAGGTAGGTACAGCCTTGGCCTACCGTACTGCTGCTTATATATATAATATACTGTATAACGGACCAGGTGGACACTGTCAGCAGACTGCTAAACTAGTATGAAGAAAAAAAACAACAACACAGGTATACAATGTAGATGGAGGGATAGTATAGTATTATATTACTTATGGACGACGAGTGCACTGATGACACAGAGGTAGGTACAGCCGTGGCCTACCGTACTGCTGCTTATATATATAATACACTGTATAACGGACCTGGTGGACACTGTCTGCAGACTGCTAAACTAGTATGAAGAAAAAAACAACAACACAGGTATACAATGTAGATGGATGGATAGTATAGTATTATATTACTTATGGACGACGAGTGCACTGACGACACAGAGGTAGGTACAGCCGTGGCCTACCGTACTGCTGCTTATATATATAATATACTGTATAACGGACCTGGTAGACACTGTCAGCAGACTGCTAAACTAGTATGAAGAAGAAAAAAAACCACAGGAGTGTTTTTCAGGCAGACAAACGTATACTGGACTGGTGGTCACTGTCAGCAAAACTGTGCACTGTACTCCTGCTATCACTGCTCCCCAGTCCCCACAATTAGGCAGTGTGAGCAGAGCAGTGCACTCAGCACAGATATATCATGCAGCAGTGCAGCACACTGAGTGAGCACAGATATGGTGGTCGGAGCGTTTTTTTCAGGCAGAGAAACAAAGGATTAAACTCACTGGTGGTATAATCAAAACCCTGCACTGTACTCCCTAACAGCTGCTCCCCGTCCCCAATCCTCCCCACAATTATAACTAACTAAGTCACTCTGTGTTCTACTACAACGGAGAGGACGCCAGCCACGTCCTCTCCCTATCAATCTCAATGCACGTGTGAAAATGGCGGCGACGCGCGGCTCTTTATATAGAATCCGAGTCTCGCGAGAATCCGACAGCGGGATGATGACGTTCGGGCGCGCTCGGGTTAACCGAGCAAGGCGGGAGGATCCGAGTCGCTCGGACCTGTGTAAAAAAAAGGTGAAGTTCGGGCGGGTCGGATTCCGAGGATCCGAACCCGCTCATCACTAGTGGACAAGTGAAGCAGGGCAGACTCAGGACTATATGACTGTGACAGCCCACTGGGTAGATGTATTGCCTCCCCCAGCAAGAACAGCAGCGGCGGCACCAGTAGCAGCATCTCGCAAACGCCAACTCGTTCCTAGGCAGGCTACGCTTTGTATCACCGCTTTCCAGAATAGGCACACAGCTGAAAACCTCTTACGGCAACTGAGGAAGATCATCGCAGAATGGCTTACCCCAATTGGACTCTCCTGGGGATTTGTGACATCGGACAACGCCAGCAATATTGTGCGTGCATTACATCTGGGCAAATTCCATCACGTCCCATGTTTTGCACATACCTTGAATTTGGTGGTGCAGAATTATTTAAAAAACGACAGGGGCGTGCAAGAGATGCTGTTGGTGGCCCGAAGAATTGCGGGCCACTTTCGGCATTCATGCACCGCGTACAGAAGACTGGAGCACCACCAAACATTCCTGAACCTGCCCTGCCATCATCTGAAGCAAGAGGTGGTAACGAGGTGGAATTCAACCCTCTATATGCTTCAGAGGATGGAGGAGCAGCAAAAGGCCATTCAAGCCTATACATCTGGCCACGATATAGGCAATGGAGGTGGAATGCACCTGACTCAAGCGCAGTGGAGAATGATTTCAACGTTGTGCAAGGTTCTGAAACCCTTTGATCTTGCCACACGTGAAGTCAGTTCAGACACTGCCAGCCTGAGTCAGGTCATTCCCCTCATCAGGCTTTTGCAGAAGAAGCTGGAGACATTGAAGGAGGAGCTAAAACAGACCGATTCCGCTAGGCATGTGGGACTTGTGGATAGAGCCCTTAATTCGGTTAAACATGGATTCACGGGTGGTCAATCTGTTGAAATCAGAGCACTACATTTTGGCCACCGTGCTCGATCCTAGATTTAAAACCTATGTTGTATCTCTCTTTCCGGCAGACACAAGTCTGCAGAGGTTCAAAGACCTGCTGGTGAGAAAATTGTCAAGTCAAGCGGAACGTGACCCGTCACCATCTCCTCCTTCACATTCTCCCGCAACTGGGGGTGCGAGGAAAAGGCTAAGAATTCCGAGCCCACCCGCTGGCGGTGATGCAGGGCAGTCTGGAGCGAGTGCTGACATCTGGTCCGGACTGAAGGACCTGGCAACGATTACTGACATGTCGTCTACTGTCACTGCATATGATTCTCTCACCATTGAAAGAATGGTGGAGGATTATATGAGTGACCGCATCCAAGTAGGCACGTCAGACCGTCCGTACGTATACTGGCAGGAAAAAGAGGCAATTTGGAGGCCCTTGCACAAACTGGCTTTATTCTACCTAAGTTGCCCTCCCTCCAGTGTGTACTCCGAAAGAGTGTTTAGTGCAGCCGCTCACCTTGTCAGCAATCGGCGTACGAGGTTACTTCCAGAAAATGTGGAGAAGATGATGTTCATTAAAATGAATTATAATCAATTCCTCCGTGGAGACATTCACCAGCAGCAATTGCCTCCAGAAAGTACACGGGGACCTGAGATGGTGGATTCCAGTGGGGACGAATGAATAATCTGTGAGGAGGGGGATGTACACAGTGAAAGGGGTGAGGATTTGGAGGATGATGATGAGGTGGACATCTTGCCTCTGTAGAGCCAGTTTGTGCAAGGAGAGATTGATTGCTTCTTTTTTGGTGGGGGCCCAAACCAACCAGTCATTTCAGTCACAGTCGTGTGGCAGACCCTGTCACTGAAATGATGGGTTCGTTAAAGTGTGCATGTCCTGTTTATAAAACATAAGGGTGGGTGGGAGGGCCCAAGGACAATTCCATCTTGCACCTCTTTTTTCTTTCATTTTTCTTTGCATCATGTGCTGTTTGGGGACAATTTTTTTGAAGGGCCATCCTGCCTGACACTGCAGTGCCACTCCTAGATGGGCCAGGTGTTTGTGTCGGCCACTTGTGTCGCTTAACTTAGTCACACAGCCACCTTGGTGCGCCTCTTTTTTTCTTTGCATCATGTGCTGTTTGGGGACAATTTTTTTGAAGGGCCATCCTGCCTGACACTGCAGTGCCACTCCTAGATGGGCCAGGTGTTTGTGTCGGCCACTTGTGTCGCTTAGCTTAGTCACACAGCGACCTTGGTGCGCCTCTTTTTTTCTTTGCATCATGTGTTGTTTGGGGACAATTTTTTTGAAGTGCCATCCTGCCTGACACTGCAGTGCCACTCCTAGATGGGCCAGGTGTTTGTGTCGGCCACTTGTGTCGCTTAGCTTAGTCACACAGCGACCTTGGTGCGCCTCTTTTTTTCTTTGCATCATGTGCTGTTTGGGGACAATTTTTTGGAAGGGCCATCCTGTCTTGATTGACACTGCAGTGCCACTCCTAGATGGGCCAGGTGTTTGTGTCGGCCACTTGTGTCGCTTAGCTTAGTCACACAGCCACCTTGGTGCGCCTCTTTTTTTCTTTGCATCATGTGCTGTTTGGGGACAATTTTTTGGAAGGGCCATCCTGCCTGACACTGCAGTGCCACTCCTAGATGGGCCAGGTGTTTGTGTCGGCCACTTGTGTCGCTTAGCTTAGTCACACAGCCACCTTGGTACGCCTCTTTTTTTCTTTGCATCATGTGCTGTTTGGGGAGTATTTTTTTGAAGGGCCATCCTGTCTGACACTGCAGTGCCACTCCTAGATGGGCCAGGTGTTTGTGTCGGCCACTTGTGTCGCTTAGCTTAGTCACACAGCGACCTTGGTGCGCCTCTTTTTTTCTTTGCATCATGTGCTGTTTGGGGACTATTTTTTTGAAGGGCCATCCTGCCTGACACTGCAGTGCCACTCCTAGATGGGCCAGGTGTTTGTGTCGGCCAATTGTGTCGCTTAGCTTAGTCACATAGCCACCTTGGTGCACCTCTTTTTTTCTTTGCATCATGTGCTGTTTGGGGACTATTTTTTTGAAGGGCCATCCTGCCTGACACTGCAGTGCCACTCCTAGATGGGCCAGGTGTTTGTGTCGGCCACTTGTGTCGCTTAGCTTAGCCATCCAGCGACCTCAGTGCAAATTTTAGGACTAAAAATAATATTGTGAGGTGTGAGGTGTTCAGAATAGACTGGAAATGAGTGGAAATTATGGTTATTGAGGTTAATAATACTATGGGATCAAAATGACCGCCAAATTCTATGATTTAAGCTGTTTTTTAGGGTTTTTTGAAAAAAACACCCGAATCCAAAACACACCCGAATCCGACAAAAAATTATTGGTGAGGTTTTGCCAAAACGCGCCCGAATCCAAAACACGGCCGCGGAACCGAACCCAAAACCAAAACACAAAACGCGAAAAATTTCCGGTGCACATCACTAATTAAGAATAGACGGCACTCAAGGACTTTTAAAGTGAAAGTATACTGTGATCACAGTCACAACATTTTTTGACTTGTTTACAATATATTTTATCACTTTAAAAGTCCTTGGGTGTTGTCCCTTTTCTCTGTGTATGTATAATGATGCAATTCACCCCAGCTCACCAAGTGGACACCTGCATCGCCCCTCTGGGAGGTGTGGGGGAAAGGGGGGTGGGGGGGGAGGTTGCTGGTTAGGGGGCGCCAGGCTGAAGATTTGCCTAGGGTGCAGAGAGTTCTTGCACCGGCCCTGTCTGTATCACTAAAAGATTGCTGTTGATAAAATTTATCAAACTGATTTCATCATTGAAAAGTAATAGTAAGAACATATAGCTATTCTGCTTAAATGCAAAGATGTGTTGTGAATAGGAAATAGGGGGGCAGCTAAAGAATCTTGTAGTCATAAAACTCATTGTAAACATAAATTAACTGACACAGCATATACAATAAGACAGACAATTTTCTAGAACAAGACATTCGTATTGCTCCCTTACATTACATTTATACATTTCATCTGCTTGTTCTGTTTGTATTGTAAGTTTCATATAACATCTGATATATATATAGTAATGTTTTTGAGATATTGATAACAATTTGCTTCCCTAATGTCCTTAGGAGGATCCTTCTGCTGTTTGTTGCTGTATATGTGTACGTGTGTATGCAGGCACATATACCATTTCCTGTGGTACACATATGATAGCCAGATGGTGAATTATTCATGGCAACACCAGCTTCAAAGAACTATACCTGGGCTCTCGAGTCTGGAGATTCTAAGCACTCTGAATTTGAGTTGACGTAAAACAGAATAGTACACTGTTGTTATTAAAGTTTAGCTTACAAGGTCTTCGATTAAGATGTCACTTTGTTCAGTGGTTTATGCACAATTGCTCAGCTCTTGTTTATATCACTGTACTGACAATCTGCAGCAAGGGGACAGAGGTACATTTATCAGATTACACAGAAGCCATATTAGGTGCCCATTCTTATGTTTATATTTTAAACTGAAATTAGCTATTCACATAATTAATATATGTAGGCAAAGGTAGCATTAACGTAAATATGAAAGGTTGCATGGTATGTACATAATATACAGTATATATAAAATGAAGCAACCATACACTAAATATAAGAGTATGGGGCCTGTTCATCAATCTGAATAGTTTCCTCATATCTTCAGTAACGACCCCATTCAGCCAGGGCCGGTGCTTGGGTGTTCTGCTCCCCCTGCCAACTATAAATTTGCGCCCTCCTATATTTTACAAAGGGACAGCGCACATAATGCCCCCCTGTAGCCGTAATGCTTATACATATAATGCTTCCTGTAGTAGAGCCGCTTATACACAATGTTCCCTATAGTAGTGCTGCTTACACACAATGCCCCCTATAGTAGTGCCGCTTAATAATTATACACACAATGAAACCTGTAGTAGTGCCGCTTAAACACAATGCCCCCTGTAGTAGTACCGCTTATACACACAATAAACCCTGTTGTAGTACCACTTATACACAATGCCCCCTGTAGTAGTGACGCTTACACACGTAACGCCCCCTGTAGTAGTGATGCTTACAAGCATAACGCCCCCTGTAGTAGTGATGCTTATACGAGACGCCCCTTGTAGCAGTGATGCTTACACATGTAACACCCCCTGTACCAGTGACACTTACACATCTAACGCCCCCCCCCCCCCCCCCGTAGCAGTTACGCTTACACATGTAATGCCCCCTGTACCAGTGACGCTTATACACATAATGCTCCCTGTAGTAGTGCTGCTTGTACACACAATGGACCCTGTAGTAGTGACGATTACACACACATAACACCCCCTGTAGTAGTGACACTTACACATGTAACGTCCCTTGTAGCAGTGACGCTTACACACGTAACGCCCACCATAGCAGTGATGCTTACACATGTAACGCCCCCTGTACCAGTGACGCTTACACATGTCACGCCCACAGTAGCAGTGGCATTTATACACATTATGCCACACAGTCACACATACACACACACAGATACACACACCACATACACACACAGATACACACACCACATACACATACACATATACATACACACACACACACACACACACACACACACACACACACACACACACACACATATATACATACAGTACATACATTACACACATACACAGTCACAAGTCTGGCAAGCCGATACTGGAGCAGCTCATTCGCCTGTGTAGCAACCTGCAGCCTGGTCCCGTGTAGCCCTGCCCCTTATTCCCATGTAGCTCCACCCCCTTTTAGGTCCACCCACTGGCTGTCACAGGGGAGATGGAGAGGAGGCTTCATGCTGCTGGCGCCGCTGCCTGTCATACAGTGTGAGAGGTGCAGCAGCAGGGACATCAGCTCAACAAAGGGATGCAGAGCAGGGAGACTGCCTCTCCAGCCTGGCGCCTCCCTGATTTGCATCCCTATGCTGAGCGGGTAGCGTCGGGCCTGCATTCAGCATTGCTGTAACACTGGAGAAGTCACTAACTTCTTTGCAGAGACGTAACTAGACATTTTGGTGCCCTGTGCCAGAAAGAGCACTGGTGCACCCCTCCCCCAATATTCTAAATAGGAACACAGCGCACCACAATATGTCACAGTAGTACCCCTTATACACAGTACACCACAGTAGTACCCCTTATACACAGTATGCCACAGTAGTACCCCTTATATACAGTCTGCCGCACAGTAGTACCCCTTATACACATTATGTCACACAGTATTATTGACAATTCAAAACACTATTCCTGCTGCTAGATCAGACTTAGACAGAGGGGGAACTGGGGGAATTTGAATTACACTATGACATTGAAGAACAATAAATTATTGTTTATTCTAATATCTTTGTTTATTTTAATATCCCCCCTCCTCCCCCAGCTGCCTTAAGGTGCATACACATGGTGAGATCACCGTGTGTATGCACCTTTAGTCTGATCTAGCAGCACTGTAATGTTTTTTATGTGTGTAGTGTGTAATTTGCAATGAAGCAGTGAGGGCAGGTGTAGGGAGCAGTGAGTGAGGGTGAGTGTAAGGAGCAGTGAGAGTGGGTGGAGGGTGCAGTGAGTAACGGTCTGTGTAGAGCGCAGTAAGGGAGGGTAGGAATAGAGAGCAGTGAGGGTGGGTGGGGAGCATAAAGGATGGGTGTAGGTAGCAGTGAGTGAGGGTGAGTGTAGTAAGCAGATAGAGTGGAGTTAGAGAGCAGTGAGCAATGGGTGTAGGGAGCAGTGAGTGAGGGTGGGTGTAGGGAGCAGTGAGTGAGGGTGAGTGTAGGGAGCAGTGAGTGATGGTCAGTGTAGAGTGCATAAGGTAGGGTAGGAGAAGAGAGCAGTGAGGGCGAGTGGGGAGCACAGAGGATGGGTGTAGGGATCAGTGAGTGAGGGTGAGTGTAGGGTAGTAGGGAAAGGGTGTAGGGAGCAGTCAGTGAGGGTGAGTGTAGGGAGCAGTGAGGGTGAGTGTAAGGAGCAGTGAGTGAGGGTTGTAATATAGAGCAGTAAGACAGTGGGGGTAGTTAGGTTGAGTGTAGGGTGCAGTTAGGGTGAGTGTAGGCAGGGCAGTAGAGAGCCTGGCTGGGCCCAGATACTTTTCAGGGGTGTGGTCCTTATCACAGGAGTAGGACCGGTGACAGGGGGGTCAAAGGGGACCCCTATACTGGGCCCCAAGGATAAGGATCAGAGGGGCCCCAAGGATATGCCACTTTCTGTCCGGCAGGGATGCGAGCCGTCTTGTTAAATAGGGCAGTGAGCTGTTGGCGGTTTAAGTGCAGCCTCAGAGTGACAGGAGCCTCTTACACACAGTGAGTGTGCGCCTGCTCTTCCGGGTCCAGCTCTGTTGCAAGCATTTATGGGACACGGCAGCAGCTCTGCTAGCCAGGATTTCCATGCCCTGCGCTGGCCTCTTCTGGTGGGGTGTGAGGGACGCATGATACCTGCTGTGTGGTGTGAGGGTCTGTATACTGGGGAGTGCAGAGCAGGTAGGTCTCTCACCGAGGTAAGAGTGGACTGGTGAGGGATATAGGGCTTTGGGATGGGAATGCAGCATGGAGTCATTGGAGAGAGACAGACTGAGGTGTGTGGGAGGAAAGAGAGGAGATATACATATTTATATATGTGTATAGAAAAAATTATCTATCTATCTATCTATCTATCTATCTATCTATCTATCTATCTATCTATCTATCTATCCATCCATCCATCCAGTACATATATTGTAACAAGCGACCTTCCACCAGACAAGACGCTGACACAGTTGTATGAAAGCAATGCAGTCTGTTTACTTCCACAGCATAGTAAACAGACTTTCACAGCATGTTGAAGGGGTACCTCAATTAGGCACCGGTTCACAAACAGCATGTACACATTCTCAGGCTCCCTATCTCTAACCCACTGGCCCGCCCTCTATCGCCTGGCCACTTGTTGGCATCAGGAGCCCTTGCTCTAATGATCTTTATAAAAGTATGGCACAGGTGTGCCTGACTGCTGGGAGTGCTTGCTCCAATACCTGGACCGGACCTGCATGGATGGGATCTCATGTATGAAATTGCAGAGTATTTCTGAGCATCAACAGCAATACAATACTATAATTTCCAACTGCCAGATAATCTTTGACACAACATTAAAGAGAAAACCTGCTGTGTCCCAACACCTCCCTGGGCTTCCTCTTGGTCCAGCCCTAAACCCAGGTAACCATAGCCCGGGGCACCCGAACTCTTGCCCTGTCCTGCAAACACCCGGGGTGGCATCTGGACTGGACTGCCACATATCCTCCCCCTAAGCATCGAGCCTACGGGTGAAGCGGAGTCCTTCTTTGGCGCACATACTTGCTCGCCAATCTCAGCAGGCGTACCCCTTTTCGGGTCGGTCTCTCTCCTCCTCCTCCTCCCCCCCTCTAGCTTCACCCCACAGGGCTCTGCACCTTTTGAGGAGAGGAACTTCCTTGAAAGGGCATCTGCATTGCCCTGTAATCCTCCTGCTCTGTGCTGGACCTTCAAGCGGTACGGCTGGAGGGCAGGGAACCACCGTATTACCCGGGCATTGGTCTCCTTATTTAGGCACATCCACTGGAGCAGAGCGTGATCGGTGATTAAGGTGAACTCCTGTCCCAGGAGATAGTACCTCAGAGTCTCCAACGCCCAGTTGATAGCCAGGCATTCCTGCTCTACTGTGGCATATCGCTGTTCCCTAGGCAGTAGTTTCTTGCTGAGGTAGAGGACTGATTTCTCTTCCCCACCTACCTCCTGAGACAACACTGCACCGAGGCCTGTTCCTGAAGCATCCGTCTGCAGGATGAACCTTTTACCTAAGTCCAGGGCTATCAATACTGGTGCTTTACACAGGGCACTTTTTATGTCCTTCCAGGCCTCATGTACCTGGAACATCCACACAAGCTTGTCTGGACTTTGCTTTTTCAAGCAATCAGTGAGCGGGGCTACTCTGGTGGCAAAGTTCGTTATAAACTTGCGGTAATATCCCACCAGGCCTAAGAAGGTCCTGAGTTGGGTTTTCCTCTCAGGCCTAGGCCAGGCAGCAACCGCCTCCACTTTATTGACCTGAGGTTTGATTTGGCTCCGGCCCACCACGTACCCCAAGTACTTAGCCTCCGACATACCTACCGCACACTTCTCTGGGTTGGGCGTGAGGCCGTGGAAGCGCAGAGACTTTAATACAGCTTCCACTTTGGCCAGATGAGACTCCCAGTCATCGCTGAAGATAACAATGTCATCTAGGTACACGGCTGCGTACTTCCGTGGGGGCTGGAGGAGCTTATTTATAGCCCACAGGAACGTGGCCGGGGCCCCCGTGAAGACCAAATGTCAAGACTCGATACTGAAACAGGCCATCTGGGGTGGAAAAAGCCATTTTCGCCTTGGGAGCCTCAGTGAGGGAAATCTGCCAATAGCCTTTAGTAAGGTCAAGAGTGGTCAGGTATTGGCTTTGGGCCAGTTGCTCGTTTGTCTAATCAACGCGTGGCATGGGGTAGGCATCAAATTTAGATACTTGGTTCAACCTGCGGAAGTCGTTGCAGAACCGCAGTGCACCGGATGGCTTGGGAACCAGCACTATGGGGTTATTCCACCCGCTGGTGGACTCTTCAATAACCCCCAGGCATAACATTTCCTCCACTTCCTTGCGTACTGCGTCCCTCTTTGCCTCAGGTATCCGGTACGGCTGCAGATTGACCACTACCCCTGGAACAGTAACAATATCGTGCTCAATGATCTTTGTCCTCCCTGGAATCGCCGAAAAGACATCTAAATTTCTCCTGACCATGTCTTGAGCTTGACACGTCTTGACCTCGTCGAGCGATCTGTCAATTGGAACTGCACATGCCAAGATCTTGGCCACTCTTGCAGTTGCTGTCTCTGAGCTTTCCTTCCAGGGCTTCAGCAGATTTATATGATAGATTTGTGTAAGCATTCACTTTCCCGGTTGGCTCACATGATAAGCCACTGGTCCCACAGCCTCGAGCACTGTATATGGCCCTTGCCAATGGGCATAAAGCTTGCCCTCCACTGTGGGTACCAGGACCAAGACCTTGTCTCCAGGGTTTCTCAGTTGGCACATCATAATGACGTTTCTGCCTAGACTGGGCCTAAATCATATGGTTCCTGACCAACGGAGCTATCTGCTGGAATCGCCCATAGAGCTGGTGAATGAACTGTACTACATTTGGCTCCGGGGACGTCGGTTGTTCCCATCTCTCCTTCAGGAGGTCCAGCATTCCCTGGGGCTGTCTGACGTAAAACAGCTCAAATGGGCTGAATCCCATAGAAGACTGGGAAACCTCTCGGATGGCAAACATCAAAAAAGGTAGGAGCTGGTCCCAATCCCTTTTGTCCTGGGTGACTGCCCTCCTGAGCATCTGCTTGAGTGCGCGGTTAAAACACTCCACCAAGCCATCAGTCTGCGGATGATACACTGCGGTGCGAATCTTCTTAACCCCCAGCAGCCGATATAGGTTGCTCATCAGCCGGGACATAAAGGGGGTCCCCTGGTCAGTGAGGACCTCCTTAGGTATTCCCAGGTGGGAGACGATCAGCAATAGTTCTTTGGCAATGGTTGCTGTCTTCATATTTCTTAGAGGAATGGCTTCAGGGTATCGTGTGGCATAATTAAGGAGAACTAAGATATAGTGATGTCCCCTTGCTGATTTTTCTACTGGCCCCACAATATCCATCCCAATCCTTTCAAATGGAACGGAAATTACCGGAAAAGAGATGAGGGGAGCTCTGTACTGGGGCTTTGGTGCGGTACGCTGACAGATGGGACACTCCTGACAGTATTTTGCTACCGACGCTCAAATTCCTAGCCAGAAAAACTGCTGCTGTATCCTCTGCAGAGTTTTCTCCTCCCCCAAATATCCTCCCCACAACTGTGAATGAGCAGCTTCCAGGACCAGAGGATGATGGACCCCTGGTACTATAAGCTGCTCAATTTTATTACCCCATTCCGCGACAACCCTATATAGTAAATCCTTCTCTACTATGAAATAAGGGCTGCCCCCCTTAGTAAGGGCGAATACATTTTCCCATTATAAGTACAAATGTTCTGGAAAGCATTCACGAGGTTCGGGTCTTCCTGCTGATCTCGTCCGAAATCCTGAAGCGACATGACAGTTCTTAATGTCCTTTCTGGATCGGTCGGCTCTTCTGGCATAGACGTACCGATCCACACACACACTCGGTTCCCGAGGACTTACTCGACCTTCAAGCCATGAAGCCGGGAGAGGAAGGCAGCTCCTCGAGTTGAAACGCCAACAGTTCCTAAAGGCCAGGGAAATCTCGCCCCAGGATCAAAGGATAGGGCAAGCATGGGGCGACGGCTGCCACCAGCTGGATTGTCCGCCCCTGATCTTGTTCTGGAAACTGCACTCTGGGGTACTTGCGAGTGGCACCATGGATGCAGAGCACCTCAACCGCAGGTAAGACCTGGTCAGCGCCTTCATGGACCGACCCCGCGGAGATAATTGACAATTCATTCCCGGTATTGACAAGCGCCTGAATTGGCCATGCTGCGATCTGGAGGGTCACCTCTAATCGGGAGGGCACAGACAAACCCTTGCTTCTGACACAGCTGTAGGCTGGTTTCCATGATTTCCCTGCTCTGCACTCCATAGGCTCAGGTTGTTTGGTATAGTCCTTTCGGATGTGGCCCTGTTTCCCGCACTCATAGCAGACGACCTGATTGGTTCGGGCCCCTGTTTACGGAGTTTGATGGGTCCGGGGTCTTGGGACTGGTCGAGTCTCTCGGTCTGAGGGCTTAACCAGTTTCCTCAGCACAGCATATCTCTCCATTGCGGCAGCTATTTCCTCCATATTTTGAGGGTCAGCCTGGTGAACCCACCTCTGCATGCCTCTGTCTAGGACCTGCGCACAGTGGTCTATGGCTACAGTCTCCACCACTTGGGCAGCCGTATTCCTTTCCGGCTGAAACCAAGACCTCGCCATTTTTAGAAGTTCAGCCAGCTGGATTCGAGAATTCTCTGTCGAAGTCCAATGCCAGTCCTGGAATCGCTGGGCTTTGCAGGCCTTGGTTACGCCAATGTGACACAGTATGGCAGCTTTAAGCTGCAAAGAGGTGGATGCCTGGTCCGCCGGGAGGTCATGGTACATTTTCTGGGGATCCCCCATCAAATATGGGGCCATCTTATTCGCCCAGCTATCCTCTGGCCATCCCAGGTGTGCGGCCACGCTTTCAAAGGTCCCCAGGTAGGCTTCCACATCATCTGAGGGACACATATTTTGCAACGGCCTAGGCTCCTGGTGATGCTGTCGCAGGAGACCCACTTCATCACGAATCAAGCACAGGGTTTCCTGCTGAGCCTGTACTTGTGTTTGGAGAAGCTGCATCTGGGATTGTTGCCCCGCAGCCACATTAGTTAGGGCCCTTAACAACTCCTCCATGGTGGACGGGATGCATGCACGATATATGAATCTCGCTTCCCTTAACATACACCACCAAACCACAATTCAACAACAACAACAAAAAAAACCACACTAAAACTAATTGACACACACACACCCTGGCTGGTTACAAACCTGACCAGAGGAAGTTTGCAGAGTCTGTGGAGACTGTCACGACTCTGGCAGCTCCTGCAGCCACTGGGTTCCCGCTGCGCTTAGTGCATCCAGCAGAGAGTCCCTGTTTGGGCGCCAATTTGTAACAAGCGACCTTCCACCAGACAAGATGCTGACACAGTTGTATAAAAGAAAAGCAGTCCATTTACTTCCACAGCACAGTAAACAGACTTTTCACAGCATGTTCAAGGGGTACCTCAATTAGGCACCGGTTCACAAACAGCATGTACACATTCTCAGGCTCCCTATCTCTAACCCACTGGCCCGCCCTCTATCGCCTGCCCACTTGTTGGCATCAGGAGCCATGAGCCCTTGCCCTAAGGAGCTTTATAAAAGTATGGCACAGGTGTGCCTGACTGCTGGGAGCGCTTGCTCCAATACCTGGACCGGACCTGCATGGATGGGATCTCATGTATGAAATTGCAGGGTATTTCTGTGTATCAACAGCAATACAATACTATCATTTCCAACTGCCAGATAATATTTGACACAACATTAAAGAGACAATCTGCTGTGTCCCAACACCTCCCTGGGCTTCCTCTCGGTCCAGCCCTAAACCCAGGTAACCTTAGCCCGGATATAGTGCAGCAAATTCCATTGTGCCTTAATATAACTATATAACTATATATAACTATATATATATATATATATATATATATGTAATACCCTGAAGTGTTTTTTTTTTAAATGGGGACCCCTTGTTTTTTTTTAAATATTGAAAGTCTCCATACTGTCTCTATGCAGCCCTATAGTATGACAGGTCTGAACTTTATGTGACCCTGTCAGCCTTTCTGACAGGGATCTTGCCGCCAATTCTCTGGTCCTGTCACCTCTTACCCAGCAACATAAAAAGTCCGGGAAACATGTCCCCAGCTGATTGGGTCCCCTGGGTTGTAGGGCAGAGTGACCAGGGGGTGGTCTGTTGCTGGGGCCACGGGAGCCAGTCATCATAGAGGAGAGGGGAGGTGGAGGAGCACCAGGACCCTTAAAAGAAGCCTCACAGCACAGGAGAAGAGCCCCTGGAGGAATGGGAATATGTACCTGGGGAAGTGGAGCCATGTAGTGTCCAGAGCCTGAAGACTGGAGTATGCAGCGCTGGGAGGATCGCTGCCAGAGGAGCCCCCGGGAGGAATGGGAAGATTACCTGGGGAAGGTGTCGCCATGTAGCCCCAGGAGCCGCCTGCCAGTGTGTGAGGGCCGTCAGCGCAGAGAAGAAGCAGAGGGGAGAACCAGCGACCGGAGCACCAGTGCCAGGAGAATGCCGGAGACCCTGCCTGAGGAGAAGAGCTGGCCGCGTCAGTGCCAGCGGGGATGGAGCGCGGAGAAGAGCCGCCGCTGCCGAGAGACTGGAGCGCTGGGCCGGAGGAACCGCAGCCCGTCCAGCAGAGCAGTGATGACATCCGTCCCTTGGATTCCAAGGAGCGGCAGCGGGTGAGAGAGCAGGCATCGCGGAGCTCGACCCTGCAAAGAAGACCCCCGGCGAGGACCCCTGGCTGCGGAGTGATGACAGTGCAGACGGACGGCGGGAGTGCGGTATGGAGGAGGGGATCCCGTGACCAGTGGCGCGGACCGGAGGCTGCAGCGAGAAGACCCCAGCGTGGAGAGGACAGCGCAGACCCCAGCGTGGAAAGGACGCCGCGGACCGGAGCTGACGAAGACATCGCCGGCAGGAGGAGGGTGACTCCAGACAGCAGCGCTGAAGATGCGGAGGATCGGAGGTGACAGAAGCGCCGCATCTGGTGGTGAGACCCTGGTGCCCCAGTAACCCTTCCGCTGCCAGAAACTCTGCCCATGAAGTTAACCCCTTCCGCTGCCAAACTCTGCAATTTGGGGAACATATTTAATAAGGGGGTAGGCTGCCCTTCATGAGTGCCCCGGTGAGACAATTAATAATAAAAGGGGTGGGCTCCCCTCATCACAGTACCCCCGCAAGTTTAGATAATCAGGGGTTGCGCTCCCCTCATGTGTATGTGCCCGGCTTAACCCCTTCCGCTGCAAAGACTCTGCAATCTGGGGGCAATATACTGTATTCCAGGGGAATAGGCTCCCCACTAGTGCTGTGCCCCGCATATTTGTTTTGGAATGTTGTAAAAGGGGTAGGCTGCCCTTATATATCGGTACCCACATCTGGGATTGTTTGGTAGGGGGTAGGAGTGTAGACACCCCTTGGTAAGTGCTGCGGAGATAGTGAAAAAGTATTGGTTATATGTGCTCCCAGCAGCTTACATTACAGTTAAAAGTTGAATGTGCTTATCTGCAATTGAGTTATGCTGGTATCTGTAGTTCTTTCATGCAAGCTCCGCCCAGCAGGTTAAGAGTCAATGTAAATGTGCTTATCTGCAATTGAGTTATGCTGGTATCTATAGTTCTTTCATGCAAGCTCCGCCCAGCCGTGTAAGAGTCAATGTGAATGTGCTTATCTGCAATTGAGTTATGCTGGTATCTGTAGTTCTTTCATGCAAGCTCCGCCCAGCAGTTTAAGAGTCAATGTAAATGTGTTTATCTATAATTGAGTTATGCTGGTATCTATAGTTCTTTCATGCAAGCTCTGCCCAGCAGTTTAAGAGTTAATGTGCTTATCTGCAATTGAGTTATCCTGGTTACCTGAGACTTTAGTTTAGAAGCCATAACCAGCCTGCTCCAACTGTGCACCTGTTTCCTGCTTACCTGCCACTTGGATTGCTGATGCAGGTTACCTGAGACTTTAGTTTAGAAGCCATAACCAGCCTGCTCCAACTGTGCACCTGTTTCCTGCTTACCTGTCACTTGTATTGTTAAACGCTGGTTACCTGAGACTTTAGTTTAAAAGCCACAACCAGCCTGCTTCAACTGTGCACCTGTTTCCTGCTTTCCTGCCACTTGTTAATTTTGTTAGGATAATAAAATGGAGTTAGATCCTGTATATGTGTGTGTTGTCATTGTGTCTGAGAGGTAAAGCAGGTCTGCCGCTCTGATCACCCGAACCTGATTCACATCAGCACCCCACAATTTAGTTTAAGTTTTCAGCACCGCAAATGTTATGTGTTATGGGTTCGTGGGTGTTACATATATATATATATATATATATATATATATATATATATATTATCTGGGGGGGGGGCAGAGATATCACTGTACTGGGCCCCAAGGATTCTGTTGCCGACCCTGCACAGGAGGCGTGGAAATGCACCCTTAGAAAAAATACAGAAAAAAAAAAATGTATTTTAAGCGCCACCCTGTCCACACTGCAGCCCAGCAGACAGCAACGTGTGCTGGGCTGAGGAGAAAAGCTGCAGCTGCTGCTGCCAGGTAAGGAGGGGGGGGGGGTCCTGGGCCCCTCTACCAGACCTTGGCATGGGTAATTAGTACCCACTCTCTCGGCGCCACTGAGTGTAGGGAACAGTGAGGGACAATTAGTTTGGAGTCGCTGAGCCCAGTGTGTGTTTATGCTTCCCACTGCCTGTCTTACCCTCCCCCGCCTGCATTACACTCACCAGACCGCTACTGCTCTGGACTCTTCTTCCTACACTCACGTGTTTGTGAAATGCATAGCTGCGGAGCTCTGCAGTGCATCAATGCCTTCAAGAAAGACAGGCCAGTGGCAGTGCTGCAGCTGCAGGCAGGTGGGCGGCGGCGGAAGACAGATTGATGATAGTGGGTGCTGTCTGGGTCATAGTGGATGCAGGCGGCGGCAGGGGGAGGTGCCCGGTTCCCTGCCCACAGTGCCTATTTGCTGCATAAGCACTGTGGGCAGAGTACACACGACACTCACCTAGTTATGGCACTGCTCCTGCGCACAGCACATTCCCAACGTGGCCTGCTATTCCCACTCACCAGTATGGGACAAACATTCATGAGACTTGAAAATCTGAATGTTTACAGATTTTGATTTAGGGAACTGATGCATGGCCATGTTATCAGAATAGTAGGCCCAGGTAATGAAAGGTACTGGTGCACCTACCTATGGAATAATTGTATTCATGTGAACAAATGTAAAAAAAATGTTATAACTTACCCCTCCTGCAGTTCTGCGCCATCGCTCCACATACTACCATACAGCAAATGGCTTTCAGCACTCTGACTGGTGGATAGCTCCAGTTATCCACCAATCAGCATGCTGAAAGCCATTCATTGCCTGGCTCCCGGCTGAGAGGCAGGCAGAGATAGGTACTACTTGGCTACCTGATTGAGAATTACAGTCTCCCAAGAAGCTCAGGAGAGACCAGTCCTGCTGCCCTGTGTGCCCATATGTTAAGATGGCCCTGAACTGACGCCATCTTCAGAGGGCTTTCAGCTCTCTCAGTGAACATGTGCAGCAACACTCTACTACCAGTTAGTGTTAGTCTGATGCAGCATCTGCTCATGGGGACAGCTGCTTTTTGGAGTTGTCTCCACACTGGAGCACTATTGTTTGTTATCAGATATTTAACTTGGAAGCCATATGCATAGCATACACAGGCTTGGGCCTGGTCACATGGGTACATAAAATAAACAAATAAACAAACAAACAAACAGGTGAAAGTAAATGTCTTAGCACTCCCCGTGATCAACAGTTATACTGCTGCATTGACCTGCAGCCACTATCCGCCATGCTCTCCTGGCACAGCCAACATCCACAGTCCCTAGCACTACAAAACTACATCCTACTCGCTGGCCCCTAATAGGCATAAGTGCCATGTGCAGTGGGTATATGGGCATTTTAAATCCCCCTCCTGCTTCTGACTTACTGCTGGCTCTGGGTGAGCTGGAAAACCCGGAATTGTATTTTTCCCCTTGGAGGTGAGCAGTCGAGAGTTCCAAATTATTACTACTGCAGGTACAGAATGTGCAGGTCTTGTTTTCCTCTCTCTTGCAGGGAGCTAATCCCACAGAAATGTGGTCAATTGTGTTGAGACACAAGCCTTCTCACCACAATAAGTATTAGTGATGTGCACCGGACATTTTTCGGGTTTTGTGTGTTTTGGTTTTGGGTTCGGTTCCGCCGCCGTGTTTTGGGTTCGAACGCGTTTTGGCAAAACCTCACCGAATTTTTTTTGTCGGATTCGGGTGTGTTTTGGATTCGGGTGTTTTTTTCAAAAAACCCTAAAAAACAGCTTAAATCATTGAATTTGGGGGTCATTTTGATCCCATAGTATTATTAACCTCAATAACCATAATTTACACTCATTTTCAGTCTATTCTGAACACCTCACACCTCACAATATTATTTTTAGTCCTAAAATTTGCACCGAGGTCGCTGGATGGCTAAGCTAAGCGACCCAAGTGGCCGACACAAACACCTGGCCCATCTAGGAGTGGCACTGCAGTGTCACGCAGGATGGCCCTTCCAAAAAAAACTCCCCTCCCCAAACAGCACATGACGCAAAGAAAAAAAGAGGCGCAATGAGGTAGCTGTGTGAGTAAGCTAAGCGACCCTAGTGGCCGACACAAACACCTGGCCCATCTAGGAGTGGCACTGCAGTGTCAGGCAGGATGGCCCTTCCAAAAAATACTCCCCAAACAGCACATGACGCAAAGAAAAAAAGAGGCGCAATGAGGTAGCTGTGTGAGTAAGCTAAGCGACCCTAGTGGCCGACACAAACACCTGGCCCATCTAGGAGTGGCACTGCAGTGTCACGCAGGATGGCCCTTCCAAAAAATACTCCCCAAACAACACATGACGCAAAGAAAAAAAGAGGCGCAATAAGGTAGCTGTGTGAGTAAGCTAAGCGACCCTAGTGGCCGACACAAACACCTGGCCCATCTAGGAGTGGCACTGCAGTGTCAGGCAGGATGGCCCTTCCAAAAAATACTCCCCAAACAGCACATGACGCAAATAAAAAAAGAGGCGCAATGAGGTAGCTGTGTGAGTAAGCTAAGCGACCCTAGTGGCCGACACAAACACCTGGCCCATCTAGGAGTGGCACTGCAGTGTCACGCAGGATGGCCCTTCCAAAAAATACTCCCCAAACAGCACATGACGCAAAGAAAAAAAGAGGCGCAATGAGGTATCTGTGTGAGTAAGCTAAGCGACCCTAGTGGCCGACACAAACACCTGGCCCATCTAGGAGTGGCACTGCAGTGTCACGCAGGATGGCCCTTCCAAAAAATACTCCCCTCCCCAAACAGCACATGACGCAAAGAAAAAAGAGGCGCAATGAGGTAGCTGTGTGAGTAAGCTAAGCGACCCTAGTGGCCGACACAAACACCTGGCCCATCTAGGAGTGGCACTGCAGTGTCACGCAGGATGGCCCTTCCAAAAAATACTCCCCAAACAGCACATGACGCAAATAAAAATGAAAGAAAAAAGAGGTGCAAGATGGAATTGTCCTTGGGCCCTCCCACCCACCCTTATGTTGTATAAACAGGACTTGCACACTTTAACGAATCCATCGTTTCAGTGACAGGGTCTGCCACACGACTGTGACTGAAATGACTGGTTGGTTTGGGCCCCCACCAAAAAAGAAGCAATCAATCTCTCCTTGCACAAACTGGCTCTACGGAGGCAAGATGTCCACCTCATCATCATCGTCCGATTCATCACCCCTTTCACTGTGTACATCCCCCTCCTCACAGATTATTAATTCGTCCCCACTGGAATCCACCATCTCAGATCCCCGTGTACTTTCTGGAGGCAATTGCTGCTGGTGAATGTCTCCATGGAGGAATTGATTATAATTCATTTTAATGAACATCATCTTTTCCACATTTTCTGGAAGTAACCTCGTACGCTGATTGCTGACAAGGTGAGCGGCGGCACTAAACACTCTTTCGGAGTACACACTGGAGGGAGGGCAACTTAGGTAGAATAAAGCCAGTTTGTGCAAGGGCCTCCAAATTGCCTCTTTTTCCTGCCAGTATACGTACAGACTGTCTGACGTGCCTACTTGGATGCGGTCACTCATATAATCCTCCACCATTCTTTCAATGGTGAGAGAATCATATGCAGTTACAGTAGACGACATGTCAGTAATCGTTGGCAGGTCCTTCAGTCCGGACCAGATGTCAGCATCAGCAGTCGCTCCAGACTGCCCTGCATCACCGCCAGCGTGTGGGCTTGGAATTCGTAGCCTTTTCCTCGCACCCCCAGTTGCGGGAGAATGTGAAGGAGGAGATGTTGACAGGTCGCGTTCCGCTTGACTTGACAATTTTCTCACCAGCAGTTCTTTGAACCCCTGCAGACTTGTGTCTGCCGGAAAGAGAGATCCAACGTAGGTTTTAAATCTAGGATCGAGCACGGTGGCCAAAATGTAGTGCTCTGATTTCAACAGATTGACCACACGTGAATCCTAATTAAGCGAATGAAGGGCCCCATCCACAAGTCCCACATGCCTAGCGGAATCGCTCTGTTTTAGCTCCTCCTTCAATGCCTCCAGCTTCTTCTGCAAAAGCCTGATGAGGGGAATGACCTGACTCAGGCTGGCAGTGTCTGAACTGACTTCACGTGTGGCAAGTTCAAAGGGCAGCAGAACCTTGCACAACGTTGAAATCATTCTCCACTGCGCTTGAGACAGGTGCATTCCACCTCCTTTGCCTATATCGTGGGCAGATGTATAGGCTTGAATGGCCTTTTGCTGCTCCTCCATCCTCTGAAGCATATAGAGGGTTGAATTCCACCTCGTTACCACCTCTTGCTTCAGATGATGGCAGGGCAGGTTCAGGTTTTTTTGGTGGTGCTCCAGTCTTCTGTACGCGGTGCCTGTACGCCGAAAGTGGCCCGCAATTCTTCTGGCCACCGACAGCATCTCTTGCACGCCCCTATCGTTTTTTAAATAATTCTGCACCACCAAATTCAAGGTATGTGCAAAACATGGGACGTGCTGGAATTTGCCCAGATGTAATGCACGCACAATATTGCTGGTGTTGTCCGATGCCACAAATCCCCAGGAGAGTCCAATTGGGGTAAGCCATTCTGCGAAGATCTTCCTCAGTTGCCGTAAGAGGTTGTCATCTGTGTGCGTATTCTGGAAAGCGGTGATACAAAGCGTAGCCTGCCTAGGAACGAGTTGGCGTTTGCGAGATGCTGCTACTGGTGCCGCCGCTGCTGTTCTTGCAGCTGGAGGCAATACATCTACCCAGTGGGCTGTCACAGTCATGTAGTCCTGAGTCTGCCCTGCTCCATTTGTCCACATGTCCGTGGTTAAGTGGACATTGGGTACAACTGCATTTTTTAGGACACTGGTGAGTCTTTTTCTGACGTCCGTGTACATTCTCGGTATCGCCTGCCTAGAGAAGTGGAACCTAGATGGTATTTGGTAACGGGGGCACACTACCTCAAGAAATTGTCTAGTTCCCTGTGAACTAACGGCGGATACCGGACGCACGTCTAACACCAACATAGTTGTCAAGGCCTCAGTTATCCGCTTTGCAACAGGATGACTGCTGTGATATTTCATCTTCCTCGCAAAGGACTGTTGGACAGTCAATTGCTTACTGGAAGTAGTACAAGTGGTCTTCCGACTTTCCCTCTGGGACGACGATCGACTCCCAGCAGCAACAACAGCAGCGCCAGCAGCAGTAGGCGTTACACTCAAGGATGCATCGGAGGAATCCCAGGCAGGAGAGGACTCGTCAGACTTGCCAGTGACATGGCCTGCAGGACTATTGGCTTTCCTGGGTAAGGAGGAAATTGACACTGAGGGAGTTGGTGGTGTGGTTTGCGCGAGCTTGGTTACAAGAGGAAGGGATTTACTGGTCAGTGGACTGCTTCCGCTGTCGCCCAAAGTTTTTTAACTTGTCACTGACTTATTATGAATGCGCTGCAGGTGACGTATAAGGGAGGATGTTCCGAGGTGGTTAACGTCCTTACCCCTACTTATTACAGCTTGACAAAGGCAACACACGGCTTGACACCTGTTGTCCGCATTTCTGTTGAAATGCTTCCACACTGAAGAGCTGATTTTTTTGGTATTTTCACCAGGCATGTCAATGGCCATATTCCTCCCACGGACAACAGGTGTCTCCCCGGGTGCCTGACTTAAACAAACCACCTCACCATCAGAATCCTCCTTGTCAATTTCCTCCCCAGCCAAAGCAACACCCATATCCTCATCCTGGTGTACTTCAACACTGACATCTTCAATTTCACTATCAGGAACTGGACTGCGGGTGCTCCTTTCAACACTTGCAGGGGGCGTGCAAATGGTGGAAGGCGCAAGCTCTTCCCGTCCAGTGTTGGGAAGGTCAGGCATCGCAACCGACACAATTGGACTCTCCTTTGGGATTTGGGATTTCGAAGAACGCACAGTTCTTTGCTGTGCTTTTGCCGCAAGTCTTTTCTTTTTTCTAGCGAGAGGATGAGTGCTTCCATCCTCATGTGAAGCTGAACCACTAGCCATGAACATAGGCCAGGGCCTCAGCCATTCCTTGCCACTCCGTGTCGTAAATGGCATATTGGCAAGTTTACGCTTCTCCTCAGACGCTTTTAATTTTGATTTTTGGGTCATTTTTTTACTGATCTTTTGTGTTTTGGATTTTACATGCTCTGTACTATGACATTGGGCATCGGCCTTGGCAGACGACGTTGATGGCATTTCATCGTCTCGGCCATGACTAGTGGCAGCAGCTTCAGCACGAGGTGGAAGTGGATCTTGATCTTTCCCTATTTTTTTAACATCCACATTTTTGTTCTCCATATTTTGCGCACAACTAAAAGCCACCACAGGTATACAATGTAGATGGGCGGATCGTATACTACTATTACTTATACTTATGGATGACGAGTGATGACACAGAGGTAGGTACAGCCGTGGCCTACCGTACTGCTGCTTATATATATATAATATACTGTATAACGGACCTGGTGGACACTGTCAGCAGACTGCTAAACTAGTATGAAGAAAGAAAAAAAAACACCACAGGTATACAATGTAGATGGGTGGATAGTATACTATTATTACTTATACTTATGGACGACGAGTGACGACACAGAGGTAGGTACAGCCATGGCCTACCGTACTGCTGCTTATATATATATAATATACTGTATAACGGACCAAGTGGACACTGTCAGCAGACTGCTAAACTAGTATGAATAAAGAAAAAAAAAACACCACAGGTATACAATGTAGATGGGTGGATATTATACTATTATTACTTATACTTATGGACGACGAGTGACGACACAGAGGTAGGTACAGCCGTGGCCTACCGTACTGCTGCTTATATATATATAATATACTGTATAACGGACCTGGTGGACACTGTCAGCAGACTGCTAAACTAGTATGAAGAAAGAAAAAACACCACAGGTATACAATGTAGATGGATGGATAGTATAGTATTACTTATACTTATGGACGACGAGTGACGACACAGAGGTAGGTACAGCCGTGGCCTACCGTACTGCTGCTTATATATATATAATATACTGTATAACGGACCTGGTGGACACTGTCAGCAGACTGCTAAACTAGTATGAAGAAAGAAAAAACACCACAGGTATACAATGTAGATGGATGGATAGTATAGTATTACTTATACTTATGGACGATGAGTGACGACACAGAGGTAGGTACAGCCATGGCCTACCGTACTGCTGCTTATATATATAATATACTGTATAACGGATCTGGTGGACACTGTCAGCAGACTGCTAAACTAGTATGAAGAAAGAAAAAACACCACAGGTATACAATGTAGATGGATGGATAGTATAGTATTATATTACTTATGGACGACAAGTGCACTGACGACACAGAAGTAGGTACAGCCGTGTCCTGCCGTACTGCTGCTTATATATATATAATATACTGTATAACGGACCTGGTGGACACTGTCAGCAGACTGCTAAACTAGTATGAAGAAAGATAAAAAAAACACCACAGGTATACAATGTAGATGGATGGATAGTATAGTATTATATTACTTATGGACGACGAGTGCACTGACGACACAGAGGTAGGTACAGCCGTTGCCTACCGTACTGCTGCTTATATAATACACTGTATAACGGACCTGGTGGACACTGTCAGCAGACTGCTAAACAAACTAGTATGAAGAAAAAAAAAATACACAGGAGTGTTTTTCAGGCAGACAAACGTATACTGGACTGGTGGTCACTGTCAGCAAAACTGTGCACTGTACTCCTGCTATAACTGCTCCCCAGTACCCACAATTAGGCAGTGTGAGCAGTGCACTCAGCACAGATATATCATGCAGCAGTGCAGCACACTGAGTGAGCACAGATATGGTGGTCGGAGCGTTTTTTTCAGGCAGAGAAACAAAGGATTAAACTCACTGGTGGTATAATCAAAACCCTGCACTGTACTCCCTAACAGCTGCTCCCCGTCCCCAATCCTCCCCACAATTATAACAATGTCACTCTTAGTCTTTTCTATTACGGAGAGGACGCCAGCCACGTCCTCTCCCTATCAATCTCAATGCACGTGTGAAAATGGCGGCGACGCGCGGCTCCTTATATAGAATCCGAGTCTCGTGAGAATCCAACAGCGGGATGATGAAGTTCGGGCGCGCTCGAGTTAACCGAGCAAGGCGGGAGGATCCGAGTCGCTCGGACCCGTGTAAAAAAAAGGTGAAGTTCGGGCGGGTTCGGATTCCGAGGAACCGAACCCGCTCATCACTAATAAGTATATGTAGTTTAAAATGGCGCATACTATTTTTGTTTTATTACATATATCTACATGTGATGGCAATTTGACTGAAGACAAACCAATTGAAATAAGTTAATGGATCTCATAATATTGCACTTTTTTATATGGTATTATCTGACACAATGTATTACACACTAGCAGGTGCTCTTCACTTTATTTGATATCTATCTAGCTATAGCTATGCATATATCTCAGTATATATATCAGTGAGGTGAGGCTGGTGAGGCAGAGCCGTTCCTGTATATCGGTGAGGTGAGGCTGGTGAGGCAGAGTCGTTCCTGTCATACTTCAGTATATGTCAGTTTGTTGACTATATCAAGTAAATGAAAAATACTAAGAATATAGTAGAAATATCTTCTTTGTATTATTTTTAATCATTTTTATAGTCAATACTCTGGAATAAAAAATCTGTGACCGATAAGGCAGTGCCTCCGAAGCCGTTTACTTCACTGCTCATCCTATTGACAATGCTAAATTCCTTTGTCGTATAAATAACCCTTATGAAGCTAAGAACACTGTACGCTGCTTACTTAAGAAATACCGTAATGATACGCTATTTGCGTAACGATCGCTCAGCCGTAGGCGAGACGCTCAAGCGTCACGTTCGCTCACGGCCCAGTGATCACAGGACACGTTATTGGTTATGTCTAGGGGAAAGATTCGCTGTAACGTAGCGTACGCTAGAGACCACGAGGAGGTCACCAGCGATGCAGACGCTCACAACACTATACCTTTATGTTAAACCTTATACCGATGAAATACACTGAATACCTTAATGTGAGTACAGGGTGTAAGTGCAACCTTGTGGAACCTGACTATCTACAAAGCTGCATGAGCGTCACCGACGCTCAAATGAACACTTATCACTATAGGAAATACACAGATACTGGTTTAGGTTCCCAAGGCCTATTAACTGTATTATGTCTAATATACTTGTAAAAGGGGATAACAGTACATATGATACACTACAATATAACAGAGACTTCCTAACCACAGAACTAAACAATAAATACAAAAAGACAATACTACACTGACCTAAATGCAATACGATACAATACTATAATACTATAAGGTATTTAAGAGAAAAAGAGGAGAGAGAGAGATAGAGAGAGAGAGAGAGAGATTGGCTCGCAGAAAGACAATGATTATGGAGAGAACTTACGCACAAAGGGTATGATCGCCAGCGCCTCGATATCCAGCTCCCGATTATCAGCAGATAACCGTTGATGAGAGAGTGAGAGCTGGATGTGGTCGGTCTGCCTATTTATGCCCCACACACAATGCAATCTCCTAGTCCCTACAATCCTACAGTTTATTGGACACAGGAATTCGGCCCTGTACTGTAACCAAAGGTCATAGGTTGATTCATACAGGTGGGCTGTGCTGATTTCCAACAGCTCAGGTGGGTGGGGAACTGGGTTTCCCGCCGCATACCTGAGTATGTGCAAATCATAGAAATGGACATAAACTTCTTATGTCCATAACTATTCGCACGAGCGATTAATACGCTCCAAACCAACACCGGAATATTGCTAATTAAATACTCTTCCGATGGGTATCAAACACTGCTGTATGACTCCTGTTAGACCCTTCGTGCAATACAAAGAGGGATTCCTCCGCTCAGGGACATTCTATCTAAACCAAACTTACAGAAACTATTGAGGGGAACATGATCTATAAACTACATTAATTGTGAACTTTTGTAACGAATGAGTCGCACGCTACGATCACATAAACTCTACCGTAAATGCGCATACTGCGCGTGCGAGTGCACGCTATTGCGGGTATGCGCTTCCACGGGAGAGCGTACGCATGCGCAGCACGGACCAGTGTGCGGTGCAAATATGGCAGTGTGCACTAAGACATTTTTCTGACTTTGACAGTCCACCCTTTGGCAGTCAATAATAACTGCCACAAAATATTTAAGGAGAAAAATGTAAGTCAGGGGTTAATTGATTTCCATGGTTGGGTAGGGGAGGAGAGAGGAGAAGGTGTGAAGAGGGTATGACCTAGTGAGAAAGCAGAAGCATGTGTGTATGAGTCCATGTTTGGAGGGTCATGTATCATCGTGCCGTACGTGTGGTAAATCAAGCTTCGAGGTATTGCGAAGTATACATTTGAATTCCTTCTTATCCTGTGGTACAGGTCTGTGGATGGGCTGTCAAACTCTACCGAGCTCATTTCGGCTGTGGTTGTAACACAATGGGGATGCACATTTTAGTTGATGATACATGAATTGGGGGGGGGGTATGTGGTTGCTGCTATCTGTGCCTGTATTCCCTATCGACTATGTGTGTTATTGCCTGAGGGTTGCAGAGATGAAGATAAAGAACACTTACGAAAAATGCAATGATATTCTATGTCAGGGTAATGTACGTTCGTCGATTGAGGTCTTGATTGGTGTCGGTTGATTGGAGTCTTCTTCTTTGTGCTTTTGCTCATAAATCGTGAGTAAAGCATACAACGTCCATGGATTTACAAAAAATGTTGGGCTAGCGTGGTTTTAAAGTTCCTAGGGAAACTGGGGTACCCATGGCATTGTCCATCAAAATCTTGTTTATCAGGTCGTCTGCTCTTCTTCTTTCCATCTTTCCGTTGTCGGCCCCTTGGCTCATCAAATCCTTCGTCTACGTGGGTCTTTGTACCTCGGAGGAAAACATAGAAATGGGTGAAAGGCGGACCGTATACTCATTACATCATTACGTCATGGTTTCTAGCATTGGGTCATAAATCAAATCCAGGTTAATTACAGTTTCCTCACTCCTTAAGCTCATCACTTTCGTACTTTGCTTGCACCTCATCAAAGCCTGCCCGCATCTAAATATCAATCCAATAGATATAACGACACCCAAAATACATAGGAGAAACTTTCCAACATCCATTATGACTCCTTGAGCCCAGTCTCCTAAACCGGAGAACCAATTTCGCGGGTTCAACCATGACACCCAACCAGTCAGCTCATTACCTACAGCAGCAAGGGTGAGATTGTGTTTTCGACGAAATTCCCACTTTAATTGCAGAATATCGTCCATCTTTTGGTCTATGACCTCTACCGGATCCTCGGTGCCATTTGTGATATACGTGCAACACTTTATGCCGTACTGTGTTGCCAATGTAACACAATATCCGCCTGTTACTGCTGTAAGATAATTAAGAACCATCCTATGCTGAACTAGTTCTGTTTTGTAAGCTTGGAGTTCTCTTCCAGTGTATCTAAACGTGTCATCATACATTTCAGTGATATTATCTAACAAATTGGCGAGTGCGGAAATGTATCTATAATTCATCACACCTCGAGCGGTGCGAGTGAAATCTAACGCTACCAGAACCTGAATCCCGGTGGATTCATGGATAAGATCAGAGGCCGGATGCTCTAACCTTTCTGACAGTTGTCTTTTAACAAGGTGCTCGTAGTGAGTGTGAGTATAAGGAGTTTGGGCACCACGGTGTATGTCCTTCATTTTGTCATGTGTAACAGTCATTACTTCAGGCAATACTTTTCCAATATAACACAATCCTTCAGAGTTTGAGGCAAGCCACTTGTACGCCTTTCTCCCGCATATGAAATATGCATCATCGGGGAGAACATAAGGGACGGAGAAGGACATGACCATGTTACAAACCTTCCAGGTGAAATCTCCTGACCCTAATTCTTCCATCTGTCTAATGCACGTATCAGTTTGTACGATATGTGCACAGTATCCTGGTGATACCTCTCCAACTCTAGTAATCCTATTTCCTAAGGTATATCGATACCGAAAAGATTTTCCTCTACTGGCTATGTGGCGTACGAGCTCTGTATCTGTAGGCATTCTATCTGCTCTGTGTGAAAAGGTCATGGTTTGGTTGCTCCATGACACTTCCCAATTTCCCGGTTTTCTAGGATTGGAGATGTTAAAACATAAGAGGGACCTATCCACATGGTATTGGTGGAGCTTCAAACTAGGAGGGCTGGAGATGTTAAACCTCCGGTCCACCGGTCTCCCACCACTTAGCTCAAGTACCTCCCCTAACGTTAAAGGAAATGGTACTAGCCCTGATTTACTGTGACCCTGAGGTACTTGAGAGCATACCCAACAATCTGTTTGGTTTAACACGTTACCCACTAAGGAGTGATAGTCACTCAATGGATGCCGGTCTATATGGATATTAAAACTAGATTGGCATTTCTTTATGCATCCATCTTCAACCAGATTATCACAGAGCCTACAGATACAATTTTCTTCAGCTAACAATCCATCACAATTTCTTCTATCGGATCGTTTTCTGATACTCGCCTTTGCTTGTTGGCTTGGTTGATCTTGGAAAACTACGCCTCCATCATCATAATCGGAACCCATTCCAGAACCTCTTTCGACCTCTATGGTACTCTCGCCGGAACAGACTGCTCTGGTCAACATCATGGTTAACATCAAAATCCGGACCACAGTCTCTTGGGGCAAGTCCATCTTTGAGGAGGAAATAGAGAAGAATGAGAAGGGGGAAAAAGAAATTTTAAAGGAGAGGGGATGGGAAGTGGAGAAAACAATAAAAGGGAGAGGGGAGTCGACAGCTGCTTTCGGTCTTCAAGGCTCAGGTGCCGCCTCAGTCCTCCTGGAACAGACACTCTAGTGATACAACCTCTACCGTCTGTTCCTTATCACGGGACTTCTCTGGATCAGCAACCTTCTTGCAGTGGGATGAATGGACCCAAGTCTCTCTCTCAGCAACCTTCAATGCTGTGGTGCTAGTCAATAAGACCTGGTATGGTCCTTCCCATCTATCAATAAGACAACCTGAGCGTAGAAAATTTCGTATCATTACATAATCCCCAGGTTCAATGTCATGACAATTACTATCTGGTAAATCAGGAATCACCAACTTCAGATTATCATTTTGATTCCTCAACTGTTTACTCATGTTAATCAAGTACTTTACAGTTACTTCATTGTTACATTTCAAATCATCCTGAGGGTTAATCATGACATGCGGTTGTCGACCAAACAAGATTTCAAAAGGGGACAGATTAAGAGGGGACCTGGGAGTGGTTCTGATGCTATACAAAACAATGGGTAAAGCTTCTGGCCACGTCAATCCTGTCTCTGCCATTACTTTACTCAATTTATTTTTAATAGTGCTGTTCACTCTTTCGACCTTCGCGCTCGCCTGTGGACGGTACGGAGTGTGCAGCTTACTATCAATTCCCATCAACTTACACATTCCTTGAAAGACATCACCTGTAAAATGGGTACCCCTATCACTTTCAATGATTCTAGGGATACCATATCTACATACAAATTCCTGCACAATTTTCTTAGCTGTAAACATAGCGGTATTTGTAGCTGTTGGAAAAGCTTCGACCCAATTCGAGAAAACATCTATGCAAACAAGTACATATTTCAAATTTCTACATGGGGGTAATTGAATGAAGTCAATTTGTATTACTTGGAAAGGGCCGCCGGCAGGTGGGATATGGGATGGTTCTGTTGGTATTGCTTTTCCAATATTCTTTCTCAGACAGGTAAGGCATGACATTGCTCTTTTACTAGCATGAGAGGAGAATCCTGGGGCGCACCAGTATGCTCTTACCAACTTGCACATCCCCTCCTTGCCTAGATGAGTCAGCCCGTGAGCTGCTTCAGCCAGACACGGAAGGTATGCCCTGGGGGCCACTGGTTTACCATGTCCATCCGTCCAGAGCCCTGAGGACTCCTGGCCATATCCCTTTGCCTTCCAGACTGCCTTCTCCTGAGTGGAACACAAATTCTGCATTTCACACAACTTTTGTGTGTTGATGGTATTAAATACCATCAGTTGTGTGGTGTCTGTCCGTATGGGGGTAGCAGCTGCAAGCTTTGCAGCTTCGTCTGCTCGGCTGTTACCAAGGGATACTGGGTCTTGGCTATATGTATGTGCTTTACATTTGATAACAGCCACTCTGTCGGGTTCCTGTATCGCTGTTAGAAGCCTTTTTATGTGAGCTGCATGCGCTATCGGTGTACCAGCTGCCGTCATGAAATTTCTGAGACGCCATAGCGCTCCGAAATCATGGACTACCCCGAACGCGTATCTAGAATCGGTGTAGATATTGGCAGACTTACCCTTAGCCAATTCACATGCTCTGGTTAGGGCGACCAGTTCAGCAACCTGGGCTGAGTGAGGTGGGCCTAGCGGTTCCGCTTCTATGGTGTCTTGGTCATCTACGACTGCGTATCCAGTACACAAGTCTCCCGAGTCTGACTGTCTGTGACAACTACCGTCCGTGTAGAACGTGAGTTCTGCATCTTCTAGTGGATTGTCACTGATGTCAGGCCTTGCGGTAAAATTTTGGGTCAAATATTCCATACAATCATGTGTATCTTCCTTTGCATTAAATCCTCCTTCCCCATCACTCTCACCTCCCACCCTTTGTGCCTGTCCAGGCACACCTGGGAGAAATGTTGCAGGGTTTAATGCACTGCATCTCCTTATGGTGATGTTTACGGGGGCCATTAGTGCTAATTCCCATCTCGTAAACCTGGCTGATGAGACGTGTCTGGTTTGGGCAGAATTCAATAAGGCAGATACCGCATGCGGTGTATGGATTGTGAGGTTGTGGCCTAGCACGACATCTTCGCTTTTCGTCACTAGCAATGCTATCGCCGCAACGCTACGCAAGCATGTGGGGAGGGACCGCGCTACCGTGTCTAGCTGAGCGCTGTAGTATGCAACTGGCCTGCTGGCATCACCGTGTTTTTGTGTTAGTACCCCTGCTGCGCACCCAGCACTTTCTGTTCCGTATAGCTCAAAGGGTTTCCCATAGTCTGGCATACCTAGTGCTGGTGCCTGCGTTAGGCATTGCTTGAGTCTCTCAAATGCTGTTTCGGATTCGTCTGTATGCGAAATCCGATCAGGTTTGTTTGAGGAGACCATTTCCTGCAAAGGTAGTGCTAATATGGAAAACCCTGGGATCCAATTACGGCAATACCCACACATTCCTAAAAACGTCCTTATCTGTTGCTGGGTTTGTGGCAGTGTCATGTCTCTAATGGCTTGGATTCTATCAGCGGTCAGGTGTCTCAGTCCTTGTGTTAGACAGTGTCCCAAATATTTTACCTTAGTCTGGCATAATTGCAACTTGTCTTTGGAGACCTTGTGACCTGTGTCTGAAAGATGAAACAGGAGCTGTTTCGTATCCTTCAGGGATGCCTCCAATGAATCAGAACACAGCAGTAGATCATCCACGTACTGTATCAACACTGATCCACTTTCCGGTTGGAAAGACTGTAAACAATCATGCAAAGCCTGAGAAAATATACTTGGACTATCTATGAAACCTTGGGGTAACCGAGTCCACGTGTATTGGACTCCTCTGTATGTGAATGCAAACAAATATTGGCTGTCAGGGTGCAGAGGTACCGAAAAGAAAGCGGAGCAGAGGTCAATAACAGTGAAAAATTTGGCAGTGGGAGGAATTTGCATTAGGATGACAGCTGGATTAGGCACTACGGGGAACTGACTCTCGACTATTTTGTTAATCCCCCTTAGATCCTGCACTAGCCTGTAACCCCTCCCCCCACTCTTTTTAACAGGGAAGATGGGACTATTTGCTGTGCTGGACGTTCTTACTAGAATGCCCTGTTGTAGCAAGCGCTCTATTACCGGGAAAACTCCTAACTCCACCTCTGGTTTCAGAGGATACTGTGGGATTTTTGGAGCTATCCTACCATCTTTTACTTGTACTACTACTGGAGCTACGTTTGCCATTAATCCAGTGTCCTGTCCATCTTTTGTCCAAAGTGACTCTGGTATCTGAGATGTCATCTCTTCTACTTGGGATGGATTCCTATTTGTCATAATGGAATGTGACATTAATTTTGATGGGGAGTCTAACATGTCTCGTACTTCCTGAGCGTGATTCTCAGGGGTGTCCAAGAATACACCTTCAGGAGTACAATAAATGACGCAACCCATTTTACATAGTAAGTCTCTTCCCAGGAGATTGGTCGGTGCCGATGCAGCCAGCAAAAAGGAATGCTTGGTATGCAAAGGCCCTATTGTAATCTCGGCTGGTTTGCTAACAGGGTAGTGCTGGACTACTCCTGTTACTCCTATGGCTGGAACTGTCCTACCAGTGGTTCTCATGCCCACTGTCGAATTGATCACTGACTTGGCCGCCCCTGTGTCTACAAGAAAGTTTAAAGTTTTACCGGCTACATTGATTGCAATCTCTGGTTCGCTTCCAAGACTGGCAATCAATTTAACTGGTTGCAGATTACAGGTATGGCCACACCCCTATTGGGTATGCTGACCTCCCTGAATCCCGCTGGCAGCAACTACTTGTGAGGGAGTTAGCTGGGAACTACTAGAGGCATGCCAATCTCTGTTTGGGGGATATCTTTTTGTTTCCCCTGTATGTGGCTCAAAACTCCGCCTCTGTGGACCCTGCTCCCAATGTCGTGTGTGGTGTTGTTGTCTAGGGGGTTGAAAAGATCTTTGTACATTTCTTACTCTACAGTCTCGTGCAAAATGTCCTGGTTTGTTACAAGAAAAACATGTTATTACACTTGCCTTACCCACAGGATTCGGTGGTACATACGCAGGCTGCCTTGTGGTCAGCGCCTGTATACTTACGGACATCAACTTATCACTTTGCGACTCCCTGTGCCTAGTGATATTTCTGTCGTGATCAATAGCAGCCTCTCTCAAGGTGGACACTGACAGACCTCGCCAACATGGCTGCGTGGTCTGTACCCTAGCTTTTAATGTTTCTTTCAAACCATCCATCAGTACAGATACTGCTACTTCTCGATGGTTTGGGTTGGTCTTAATGTCCTCTATACCAGTGTACTTTGCCATTTCTAATAGTGCCCGGTGAAAATATTCTGTTGCCGTTTCGGACTCCTTTTGCTTAATGGAAAATATTTTATTCCATTTAACAACGGCAGGGAAATACTCCTTTAGCTGTAAATTTATCCTTTTTACATTATCCTTGTTGTACACGTCTGTAAGCGGTACATCTTTATCCAATGCACAATCAGCTAAAAACTGAGTTGCATCAACATTGGAAGGTAAACAAGCTCTTAGCAGTATCTGCCAATCCTTGTTGTTGGGTTCTACCGTGTTACCTAAATCCCTGATGTATTTTTGGCTAGCAACTAAGTCCTTCCTGGGGTCAGGAAATTCGGACACTATTGTTCTTATTTCCATTCTGGAAAATGGGGCGTACATGGCAATATTCCTTATGGGAGTGGCTCCAGACACATCTGTTTTTCCATTGGGAACTGCTATTACCCTTACAGGAGCAATTCTAACAGCCTCTTCCTGTGTAGATTCTACAACTTGTGGTACAATGGTTTCAGTGTAGTGCATGGTGCCGTACTTACCCGTTGACACGACCTCACCTATCCCTCCGCTAGGGGCTTTCACTAATCTCGTGGGTGTCGCTGTGCCTACTGTGGTCTCTGATATGGTGGCCGCAAGAGAGAGCGCTGAAATTGTTGCCGAATCGTCTTCTTGTTCACACTCCTGAGGAAGGTTCAAAACAGGGTACAACTTGCACGGGTTAATACTTGCATGAGTTATTCGGTTAACATCATTTACATTTACAGGGTTACTAAGAGTTTGTGTTTTACAACCCAGTGCGTTTCTCTCCGCAATCAACTTCTCTCCTGCAATGTATGGTGGAGGAGGAGCTGTGGCAATCAACTTCCTGACTGCCCCAGATCCTGCTGCCAGAGCCAAACCTCTCTGTATCTCACCTTCCTGGTGCCATAACTGTAAGTAATCATGATGCTGAATTCGTCTCTTTGATGATTTTACGAGACATATCCTCCTCCTTAAATTTTGTAACACCTCTGGACTGAAGCTACCTATTCTTGGGAACTTGTCCCTGTCTTGTACAGTCATTCTCTCCCATTCATCACATAAAACCTCTGTGTGACTACCGTATTTTTCACACATAATGTATCTTGCCGACCCAATTGGTCGGTCCTCCGAATCAACCTGAACCTGGGTTGATCGCCCCCTACCGGAACAAATGGCCCCCATAATCTGTAGGCGTTGCTTATTCCTCCTTGGATCTTTTATCTCAAGGTTTTCAGCGAACCCTTACAAACAAACCAAGATGTCCTTGGGCAGGCCGGCGGTGGTGGTTTATCAAGTACCCCACTTACTTCTCGCCCACGTTGGCCTATGCCGCAATCACTGTAAACCAGAGCTGTGGTACCCAACCCAGGGCCCCTGTGAACCTTTAGTTTACTGGAACATATGAGGGTTACCCGCAGGACACTTACTCTTTCCAGTAAAGTTGGGGTTGTTAGATAGTTCCTGAGTGACCAGCGAACTTCCCTTCCAAAAATAAAAAATTACACAAATCACGTCAGAATGTACAGATAGCGTTTGTGACCACTTTACTCTAATGGTATTAGGTCAGATTACTAACTACTGCACACAATAACGTGCGGTCCAATCGTTCAGTATACGAGCACTACTTGTCATGTACTGAAAGATCAATGGAATCGATGTTTTCGGCTGCGATTCCTTCAACCAGAGCTTGTATGGCCTATATGGGTTCTGCACCAACACCCCAGGCGTTGTGCCACTGGACTTTTATAGCGGACCTTTTACCTTACGACCTCCTGGTCTTGCTACCTTATGACCTCCTGGTCTTGTTCCTTATGACCTCCTGGTCTAGTTACCTTATGGTCCGCTATACTCTAATGCTCAAATATTATTTAACCAGGGATGCCTCCCTGGCCACCGTATATGTCACTTACACGTATGTTCCTTAACGAGTACCCGACTTTCCTTTTGGTTCCACCTTAAAGTTATATAAACTTTTGTATACAAAACACACTCACTCAACACATGTACACTTTGTTTCTATATCTATTTCTGCGCAGAAATTGTCTTCAGGCCAAAAGTGTTACCAATTAGGAGCAGGATCTGTTAAACTAAATTTCAGATTTTCCAAAAAAATAGATTTGCGTTATTTACCGCGTCGCGTTATCTACCGCTGTGCGTTACTTATCGCTTTTGCGCTAATTATCGCTTTGCGCTAATTATCGCTTTTCGTGACTTGGGCTACGTGGGCGTAACCAGACGCTACGTTGCGTAATGAACGCTGCGTGCGTCTGCCTTTTGGATTGCGTACGCTAGTCTTTGTTAGCGACACGTGTACGCAATGCAAAGGATCCACCGTAACACAATATATTTATTTATCAATGTAGATGATCCCTGATCATCTACCGCAATCCACACTGACTGCCTTGTATCTCAGACAAACCGTGTGTTTGTTCTATACTTTAACTATTACCTCTACTTTTAAATAACAGCAAATCTCTTTTTAGCACTTTCTATCAACTATAAAAAAATTGGCAAACAGGAATAGTGATATACGAAATTTGAAAAAGAAATGCAGATAAATGTATGCGTACGCAAGACAAAAGAAAAATAAACAGTTTTAAAAGACACAAGCGTTTTGTTCTTACTTCCGGTTACCGGGTTCCTTCAGCACTCTTTACCTAAGCGAAGCAGACGCTTATCCCGCCAGCACTATGAGACAACCTCCCACCCTTTGCTGGAGGGATAATGTCTGCTGATCTACCTAGTGCAGATGTGAAAAGGACCGGACGAGCCCGCAATTGACAATGCTAAATTCCTTTGTCGTATAAATAACCCTTATGAAGCTAAGAACACTGTACGCTGCTTACTTAAGAAATACCGTAATGATACGCTATTTGCGTAACGATCGCTCAGCCGTAGGCGAGACGCTCAAGCGTCACGTTCGCTCACGGCCCAGTGATCACAGGACACGTTATTGGTTATGTCTAGGGGAAAGATTCGCTGTAACGTAGCGTACGCTAGAGACCACGAGGAGGTCACCAGCGATGCAGACGCTCACAACACTATACCTTTATGTTAAACCTTATACCGATGAAATACACTGAATACCTTAATGTGAGTACAGGGTGTAAGTGCAACCTTGTGGAACCTGACTATCTACAAAGCTGCATGAGCGTCACCGACGCTCAAATGAACACTTATCACTATAGGAAATACACAGATACTGGTTTAGGTTCCCAAGGCCTATTAACTGTATTATGTCTAATATACTTGTAAAAGGGGATAACAGTACATATGATACACTACAATATAACAGAGACTTCCTAACCACAGAACTAAACAATAAATACAAAAAGACAATACTACACTGACCTAAATGCAATACGATACAATACTATAATACTATAAGGTATTTAAGAGAAAAAGAGGAGAGAGAGAGATAGAGAGAGAGAGAGAGAGATTGGCTCGCAGAAAGACAATGATTATGGAGAGAACTTACGCACAAAGGGTATGATCGCCAGCGCCTCGATATCCAGCTCCCGATTATCAGCAGATAACCGTTGATGAGAGAGTGAGAGCTGGATGTGGTCGGTCTGCCTATTTATGCCCCACACACAATGCAATCTCCTAGTCCCTACAATCCTACAGTTTATTGGACACAGGAATTCGGCCCTGTACTGTAACCAAAGGTCATAGGTTGATTCATACAGGTGGGCTGTGCTGATTTCCAACAGCTCAGGTGGGTGGGGAACTGGGTTTCCCGCCGCATACCTGAGTATGTGCAAATCATAGAAATGGACATAAACTTCTTATGTCCATAACTATTCGCACGAGCGATTAATACGCTCCAAACCAACACCGGAATATTGCTAATTAAATACTCTTCCGATGGGTATCAAACACTGCTGTATGACTCCTGTTAGACCCTTCGTGCAATACAAAGAGGGATTCCTCCGCTCAGGGACATTCTATCTAAACCAAACTTACAGAAACTATTGAGGGGAACATGATCTATAAACTACATTAATTGTGAACTTTTGTAACGAATGAGTCGCACGCTACGATCACATAAACTCTACCGTAAATGCGCATACTGCGCGTGCGAGTGCACGCTATTGCGGGTATGCGCTTCCACGGGAGAGCGTACGCATGCGCAGCACGGACCAGTGTGCGGTGCAAATATGGCAGTGTGCACTAAGACATTTTTCTGACTTTGACACTATATATATATATATATATATATATATATATTTAAAATTGCCGATATGAAAACTATTTTCAAGAAGTACAGTATTATTAAGTTATATTGAGATTTTATATAGTTTGCAAATAATTCTAATAAAATTAAGTTAACTACTGCAGCATTTTTTCCATCACGCATTGGAGAGGCTCTGCAAAGTGTTTAATAAACTCATGATTTGATCATTATTGGTTCCCAGGTGGAGGTAGACGAGGGACAAGAATGTTTACATTGGTAAAAGCAAATAGGCTTCATGTAATAGCCTACAAAATACAGGCAAGAAGCGATTCCGGCAAGGTAGCCTTTATTTCTGGTTTAAATCAGGTTAAATTATAAATCAGCTATGTCACTGAAGTTAATTGGTTGCTATAGATAATAACAGTATGAATTACTCTCTCGTATGTAGAATTAATTAAAACAAATGAATATGTGTTTGACGTTTAATGTCACTAAAAGAGTATAATTAATTACCATTTCTAAGTATTATAACGCAACAAAATAAAAGCAGTGGAGAGCTCTGGGTCAGTGTAAATATTCAGAAAAAGTAAAATAGAATAAATAATAAAGACATAATTGACTTCTAGTAGATATTGTACAGTACCCAGAAAATAAATTCAAAAGAATTTATCATGCAGATCTCCATTACTTGCAATTAACTGACAATTGCTACAAAAAAGGATTCATTATGCTCAACAACGACATAAATATACAGGTCTGTTTCATCCTTTGAACTTAGAGTGAAGTAAATAGACTAGTGAATATTATTTTTTACCCTGTGCAAGCCACCCCCCTTCCTCCCTAAAATATGTGAAGTCCCACAGAGGGGGCTGGGGCACCAGCACCAGGAGGAAGAACACTGTCTAAAGCATCCTATGGATGCTCCAGGTGGATCTGTAAGCTGTAGGCTGTGTATCTGGAGAGTATTTATATAAATTCTTATACGTAAAATATTATAATTTATTCCATAACTAAATACATTGATCCCTAAAATTTTTAAATGTACTGTTTATAATTCATAATAATGCTACTTCCAGTAACACATTGGAACTGTAATTATGACAATTATAGAAACCAGAAGTGGTCACAAAAAAGAACATCAAGAATAGGCTTAATTGCTATACTATTGGAATCTTCTCGTAAAAGTTTCCATAATGTGATTCTTCAACGGAAGACCACTGCTGGTCATGGGCATGTAAACTGGAAGGAACTTTCACATCTGCCATATAAACGGGATGCTGACAAAGAGTTTACTGTTTTGATAAAGAGGCTGAAGGGCTCAAAATGCATCAGTTATATGGAATAACCAGGCACTCTATTCTCTACAAGGGATCCCATGAGAGAGGTTCCAGAACCATTATCGCATAGGATACATCGTATGCGGTCGTTTTGCATATGATGTATCTTACGCGATCCAAGCCATGCCTGTGGGATCCGAGAAATCATGAGTGCCGCACTAACGATCTAGGGGCTCCGATCCGATGCTCACGGGAACGCGCATCGGATCGGATGTAAAACACATCCAATTTGCCACTTTCCATCCAATTTATCGTCCCGAAAGGTCGAAATCGGATGAAATCAGGCTTTATCGTTGTAGTGTATGGGGCCCTTTACACCCTTTTTCTATAAACTGATGCATTCTACCAAGTTATAAATAAGTAAGGATAATGGGAAATCACATGTTGTCCCCTGAACAACCTGTATAGACACATTGTTATTATCAGCTAACCTACTCCTCGGGGAGTTTAAACCCATATTATGCTAGGCAAACAAATAGTTTTTCATGCTTTCCCATCGCTGATGGAGATACAGAAAAGATCATAGCTGACTATGTGGAGTGCCTCCCTGCCAGATTCACTAGTATAAAATTAAATAAGTGTCCCCTCCATTCCATTTTCTAAAAGCCCAGCATGATCATCATCGGGGTCCAGCTAACTCATCAACTAGGGGATGCTGAGAGTACCAGCTAAATGCTGGCTAGCATAAAATAAGAATAATTGCACCTGTAATAAATAATGATGATTGCAGCTGTAAATAAATAAGAATGATTGCACCCGTTCTAAATAATAATGATCCTAGAATGAAAACAGATGGTATTTTGGAAATGGAGAACAGAGATCTTATGTCCCTTTAACATTGATCATTGCTTTTAAATCCCATCTCATGTTTTGAAAACAAATGCTATGCAAGCACCTTAGAAACTCAGGGCCCTGTCTACGAAATAGGCTTATAAGACACATGCCCTGTGCAACTGAAGAGTTATCCAGATAAGTTATTTAATGTTCAATATATATAGATTATATATTTATTTCCTCAACTGTGGTGAGAGGTCTTGTGTCTCACCATAATTGCCCACATTCTGGTGGGATCAGCTCCCCTCCAAGTGACGGCTTTTGTGGATTACCCAGATCCAGCAGGAACTCATCACTGAAAACAGGAAGATTTTAAAACTCCCATTCACCCAGCATTCTGTGCCCTGATGCCTGTTAGAGGCCAGCGAATAGGATGCAGTTTGATAATGCCATGGACTGATGACATTGGCTGTGCCAGGAGAGTATAGTGGACTGATGATTGAGCACGGGGAGTGATAGGACTTTTTGTGTTTGCTTATTTTCAGTTATGTACCTGTGTGACAAGGCCTAAGCCTGTGTATGCTATGTTCTACTGTGTCTGATGCCAGTAAAGACACTGTGTTTAGACCAGAAGACCTGCCTCATGAGGGGTGTAGTATGGTATGCCGGCGGCCGGGCTCCTGGCGACCAGCATACCGGCGCCGTGAGCCCGACCGCCGGCATACCGACAGCGTGGCGAGCGCAAAGGAGCCCCTTGCGGGCTCGCTGCGCTCATCACGCTGCGGGCTCGGTGGCGCGCTACACGCGCCACACTATTTTATTCTCCCTCCAGGGGGATCGTGGACCCCCACGAGGGAGAATACCTGTCGATATGCCGGGTGTCGGGATTCCGACGCCGGTATACTGTGCGCCGGGATCCCAACATTCGGCATACTGAAGACCACCCCTCATGAGTCCTTATTTCAAGTACCCTTTTTACATTACAGCCAAACCTATTTTGCCTTTAAATCCTTTGGCCATGCAGGAGGCGTCTGGCTTTTGTGCAGCGACTCAGTAGCGCAAATTTTCCCAGAGTATGGGACACCAAATGTAAAATGAGTACTTGAAATAAGGACTGGTGAAGTGGAAAAGTTGCCCAAAGCAAACAATCAGCTTCTGTCACATTGATTTTTAAATGACAGTAAGAACCTGATTGGTTGCTTTCGGGGGATCGGTATAAAAAACCTCCAATCGTAATCCCGACAGCAATTGACCGATGGTCAAAATCCAGACAAGGTCAAAATCGCGACATGGACAAAATACCGACATTAAGAATACCGATAAGGTCAAAATACCGACATGTAAAATGTCGACAGGCCAAAGTGCCGACATAAGGTTTCATTGTTTTTTGGTGTGTATGTTGACATAGGTCGACATGGACACCATATAAGTGTACCACATCCCCTCGCATGGCGAGCGCGCTGCGCTCAGCACAATATTATATTCCCCCTCCAGGTCCACTGGTATGGTAAAGTATGAACAAATCGGTTTCAATGAAAAAATCATGAAAAAATCATGTCGGCATTTTGACCTTTGACATTTTACATGTCAGTATTTTGACCTTGTCGGTATTTTAAATGTCTGTATTTTGTCCATGTCGGGATTTTGACCTTGGCTGGATTCTGACCGTCGGTCAATTGCTGTCTGGATTTCGACCGTCGAGATTTTGATTGGAGGTAAAATGACTGCATCCCGCTTTGGGAAACTACTCCGCATTAATGATGTAGCCAACTTCAGCTTACTGTGATGCAGCATACTGCATTGCGGCATACTGCTTTGCGGCATACTGCATGGCGTGCTGGGCTGCGACTATTTGCAGAATATGACAATATTTTTGCTATGGGAATATCAGTGAAAATAACACGGAATTAAAGTAACAAAAGTGAGACACAGCACAATGTTATAAAATGAATAGGAAAAAAGTGTTATTCAGTTAAGATCAAATACAGTATGTGCATCAACAGTGAGTCCTGGAGACCATTATTGCCTAACTCAGTAAGATACCCACAACGTGGGTACTGGACACCATCAACTTGGTTCCAGGAAAAGGTTGTAGTCTATTGTAGCCACTTTTTATACCCTAGGAGCCTGGAGGACAGTTATTAGGTGTGGGGTAGGAGGCAGTAGCTCCCCAGTTAATGAATACAAATGAGTTCTCTACTGTATACAATTAAGAGGGTAGCATTTCCTCAGTTATGATTATAAACCAAAAATATTGCATTAGCTTGCTGATTTATGTATCTACACCAGCAAGATGCCAAGGCCAAACACCAGTTGCAAACGCAGGATTTCTGCAGGGGGTTTCCAAATGAAGTCTGCGGAACATTGGAGCAAGTGCGGGAGCCTGGGGGAGCGATAGAAGAACCTAGTAACGACCCTGGACATTAATGTACACATTGATCTTAGATACTGTGTTAGATACTGTAAATCTTGTGACTCATATCTGCTTCTCTTGTTTAGTTGCTTTGTCCAAAGCTTTGTTCCAGCTGCTGGTCATTTTGTTGCCACTTAAGATCAATTTGCTGTTAAGCTCTTGTTAAAGCGACAAGGATGGTTGTGACGTGGCGATGGATGAGGAATGGTAGCCTTCTTGCATGTTCTGGATGAGTATTCATGGCTGTTATAATTAAGTTATTGTACTGCTTTTCTGAAATTGAAAACAATAATACACTAACAAGTTTAATATTTTTTGGGTGGGAATGAGGTGGACTGTGCTCTCTTTTCTTTTATAACCTCGTATTGTTTCTTATTCTACAATCCACAATTGGCAGGTGGATGAGGTGGGGATGGAAGATTCTGTGTAAAGCAGAAAAAAAGATAATAGAATTGTGGAGGGTATAAGCCTGTATCAAAGTTGAAGAAGTTATAGAATGGTTGGAGGAATGCTGTGTATCTAAACAAAGCAAAGCTGAAATCCAAACTTTGTTCGTGCAGAACTTGGCTGTGATGAAGAGACTCTAAATGCTAAACATGTGTAGATACTCTTACCTGATTTGATTGTTGCAAGCAGATGTTCTAAAATGTGTTTTGCAATATTACAGTGCGTTGTATCATTCAAAGACAACAGAATCAGAAGATGCTTGTGCTTGTGGTGTGTGAAGTGTTGTTGCTTGTTGAGAATCACTAGTATGGAATCACTTCCCTTCAATAACTATCTCCACCAGAAACAGATACTACATACAAATCTCTGTACCTGTTGGTGCAGCCTAAAATATAGTTTCATCAGATAAGGTGCATAGATATAATTGGACTGGATTATGGTCTTCTGGAACAAATCCCTTCCACTGCACCTGATAGAAGATCAATTGTAGTTGGTTACACTTACTACCATCATCAGTCTCTCTTGTAGTCTCATTTACAATATCTAGTGGTCTATGACATTCTGATAAACAGAGGGGACTACAGAGGTTGAAGAAGAGATACTTGCAATCTAGAATCTGTTACTGAAGAAGGATACAACTCTTGTGGACTCTTAAGTCACATATTTTTTGAGACTTCTGAACACATGGGTTGTCAGAATTATTCATCCTGATTTAAAGGAAGAAACACTGATGGGACTCTGGAAGAGACTGGTTTACTCACTCCATTTGTACTTTGCATTAAGGCCAGTATCTGCAAATAAAGTGCAGAGAAATCCTCAATCTCCTGTAGAAGTCCCATCCACAAATTGGACACTTCAGAAGGTTATGGGGACACCTGTTTGTCAAGGTAGTGATGGAGCTAGAAACTCTGGAATGATGTGACCAAGGAAGCGGATTCTTGCCTCTGTTGAAGGAACACTACAGTATATTTAGGTGATAGTTGTCTAATAGCTGTTGCAATATTTATCTTACATTGCCAGTGTACTCCTCCAGGTTGCTGGTTCTTAATGACACATTAAAATGACAACAATTAGCAACATTAGTTCTCTACAAATGTAGTATACAAGGGGTGTGCAATAAGTTTCCGGATGCACAAAAAGTATTTTATTTACAAAGTGAACATTACATTTTTTTCAAAGTATTCACCAGAGGAGAATATGCAAAGTTTTATGCACTCAAACCACTTTATGAAGCAGCTGGACCAGTCCAAAGCAGGCACAGTATGTCTTGTACATGCTGGATGAAGGTTTCCACTGCAGCTTCCAGTGACTAAGAAAAAATCCCACATGTTTTGCACTTGATTTGTGGGAACATGAAGTCGCAGGGGGCCAGGTCTTCACTACATTGTTGTTCACCAAGCTTCTGGATGCATTCATGGGACAGAAATCCACTGGACTTGTGGGCAAGTGCATCGTCGTAATGGAGGGCAAGGTCTTGGTCGGCACCTGGAAATGGCTTCCAGTACTTATGACAGACATTGGTTGGTTTACCAGTCCCCAGTGACAGTTCACTGTTGCACAAGTGGTATGGTGACTACATGACCGGTCTTGGCCACAAAAACAGTAATCATCTGCTTGGACACGCTGCTCTCATGTTGGAACTTCTGTGGCGGCGCACCTCCAACTGGTTTTCACTAAGCCAACTTTCATTGGCACTGCAGATCTCCCAGACAGAGTTCGAGTAACCATCATCAAACCTGGCCAGCATATCACGGCACCAAGTCACCTGAGCCTCCTTTTACTCTTGAGTCAGCTGATGGTGCACACAGTGTGCAGAAACCTTGCTCAGGTCCAGCTTTTCATGGAGTATCAAGTGGATGGATCCTGGTGACATGCCTATCTCCTTCTCTAACTGGGCAATGGTGACGCTGGCATCCACTTCAACTATGGCTCATTCGGCAGCAATGTTGTCTTCAGTGATGGCAGACAAAGGTTCCTCGTCTTCCAGTGACGATCTCCTGTGCTGAAATTCTGCAAACCACTTAAACACAGTGGTTCAGGTTGGTGCTTCCTCACCAAAAGAAGCTCGCCAAGCTCAAAGCTCGTAGAAGATCATGGCTCTTCAGAGTCCTCTGTTGAGCTCCATAACGAGTTTGTGAAGGAAGTGAATATGCTGATTCTTCAGTGTGCAGTGCACTTATATACAGTTCTGTGTTATGACGTTTCACAAGAACTTTAGTCAGCGATTACAGTACATAACCAGACAGTCGCTTGTGTTTACTCTACCTACGTATGCACTGCACATCTGGAAATGTATTGCACACCGCTAGTATAAGTTTAGAAAGAGGGTTATATGATTTAAGATCATTAACAGGTATTCATATTTCCCATCCTTCACATTTGAGGTCATATTTCACCTGTTTCCATCTTGGACTCAGAATATGTGATCCAACTATGTAAAGATCATTGTCTGGTGTAGCATTTCAAAGAGATCTGAAAAATAAGGGAACAGAGTAATGTGGCAAAATCATGCACACTGAGGGAGATAGGAAAGGGAGGAGGGAGAAATGGGAGTTGAAGGTAGGGAAGAGGCAGAGAAGGTTGGTGGCTTAGGAGATTAAGGCATTGAAGTATGATTGTTTAGCATATAAGGGACCTGAGCTATAGTATGTGAAAATAAACTTGAAGTAGAGGAAGTTGGGATGAGAAAGTTCCTTTCTCCTGAAGAGGAGCACTTCTGTACGAAGTGGGATACAATACAATGCCAAACTTGGGGAGGGGACCATTGAAAATTGATGTTAAATGATGTGGCAGCAGAGTCAAGGGTGGTAGTGAGGGCATGGTCATAGACGGAGATAGCTTGGTCAGGTCAGGCGAGGGTAATAATGGGGGAAAGAAATGATTCTAGAGAGGAGGTTGAACTGGTGGGTTGAAGGGCATCATGATTCTGCCTAGTAACAGTGATCTTAGGGGAGTGTGGTAGAGTGGGGAAGGGTAACGCTGTAGGAGAGTAGGTTGTGGTAAAACAGATGGAGGGGGAAGTTGTTGAAGTCAGAAACAGTACAGAATTTGACAGAAGACCAGGTCAAATGAGAGAACTTTGGTGACAGATAAAAAAATGTTTACTGTTTTTACTTGTCTTAACTTCATGTACTGTAAAGTCTCAACTTGAGGCAGCATCATCCAAAAATGTAATAAATTATGTATTTTGAAAAAAACAAATGTGATTATTTATTTAGAAGTTAGCATGTTAATATAAATTTCATGCTGCCGCAATCATACAGTATATTCCATTTGAATGAAAGCACATCTAGAAAATAGGTGACAGTGCAGACACTCCTTTGTTTACTTTGCTGGTAATCAGAAGTCTTCACTTCCCCAGTTGTACTAGAGCTGCAACAAAGTACTCCAATTACCATTTAGCCAAAAGTCTAAATTCTGATAATATATAATTTCAACTATTTGCAAAAATAAGGAAAATCTTTAGAACACTTAGGCAAATGAGGTCCACATACAGTGAGTATATACAGTAGTGTGTTGTTGTTGTTGTTGTTGTTGTTGTTGTTGTTGTTGTTGTTGTTGTTTTTTTCAAGTCTTATTTCAGAGTGAAGTATGGATCGGAAGAACAAGCTTTTATGTCAAAGCAGGAAGGAAAAGAAAAATTATCATTTCTACAGCTAAATTGTGTTTACCTATATAAAAAATGTAGAGATTAAAAATCTATTTGTTTGGTATTCGCATATTTGAATTAGGAGTATAAAATGACTTAATTCATTCACTGATAATATTAGTGTATGCAACGTCCTATAATTGGTTAAACCTGATCTAAAATTCTTAATCATTTATATAGTGGCTATTCTATTACACAGTGCTCTACAACACAAACTCACCAGTGTCCATTTTATCAGTAGCCAATTAATCTACCCATATGTTTTTGGAGTAAATCCCGACCAACCAGTGGAATCACACACAAACACAGGGAGAACACACAAACTCCACACATACCAGACCCCTATTTGAATCAAACCCATTAGCCCAGCTTTACAGTAAAGCTGGGTACACACTGGAGCGATGTCATTCAAAAATGGCATTTTGGAATGACATATTGCTTACATCACTCAGTGTGTATCCAGGACTGCGCGCACCCGCGGCCGCTATCGACGGATGCCACGTTTGATGTGCTGCACATCAAACCTAGCAGCCGTCGCTAGCATCCTTGTTTATGCTAATGAAGGACAGAACATGGTCATTCCGTTCTTCATTAACATTGTGCCAGTGTGTACTGGCAATCCCCGCTGACGGGCATTGATTCCGATGTCGAAACAAGTGCCCGTCGCTTCATTGTGTACACCTTGACCACTGTGACACCTTGCTGATCATATACAAATATGTATATACATATCCGAAATACAGAAACAGAAGGAGGGGGCGCATATAGTGCAAATCACTTTTATTTAATACAGGTCCCATAAGCTGCTGGCGCGGTGTGAGGTCCCAGCGGTCTTTGGAAAGGCTATAAACCAAGTGCTATATCCCAAAGTTTTGTTGACCTTGAGGATTCTTTTCCATTTTCTAAGTGGAAACTGAACATTGACCAGTGCACCTGTACACCATTTTGTTGACTATGTATATACATATATATAAATATGTATATGCATCTAGCAAAGGAAGTAAATACTTGTATATTTATTTATATAATAGCATGTGATGTATTATTATCATTATTATTATTATTATTATTATTATTATTATTAGCATGTTTTGCTGCTCTTTTTTTATAATTTCTTTAAAAATCACTACAGCATATTTTTGCATATTCTATCTCCCACTAATACACATGAACAAAAATATATATTCACATATAGATAATCATCTAATTTCATACAATTGAAATTACTTTATCATAACTGTCTGCTCTTATAAAGGTGGTTCCAAAACATTCTTTCGAAAAACTAAATTTTAAATCACAAAAAAGTGAAACATTCTCCCTGTCTTGAAATACTTTGCTGACAGTCCTCAGGAGAGGCGTTTTCAAATTGCTAGATAGAGGGCTCGATTGGTAAAGTAATTCAGTGGTTAGAATGAGATTTTTTGGAGAACAATAGGCAAATTTATATTTATCTTAGCTTTGCCAAGTACTGTATGTAGATGGTTAGTTGTAATGTTATATTGTGCTTTGACAAGATTTCAAAACAAAGCACTGATGCTAAAAGGAAAATAAACAGAAAAAGACAAAATGAAATGAAATAACATCTAGTTCTAATTAATATGCAATGCGAGGGGAAGGCATTTGTAGGGTACAGCTCTTCTGGTATGTTTAATGCCTCAGTAGTGGGTTATGCGACCAATGATGGTCTAAAATGATTCTATTTAATTTTTAATTATTTTAACATATTTCATCACTGCATTATGTGCAACTTTGTAGCCTTTGTCCAAAAGTGCACTAAAATATAAATGCAAGATAATCCATTATGAGACATTCGGAAGCACATGTCAGTTTCCTTTACATGAAGTTGCCAAGCAAGAATTTATATCATCTTCTAAATATCTCCTTCACCCTTTCTACAGCAAGAAGGACACTGCAAGAATAACAGCACTTCCCAAGTAGTAACTGCTTTTGTTTTAATTCCGTCCTTAAATATTACCTGTAAAAACATAATAATAATAATAATAATAATAATTAGAGATGAACGGGTTTGGTTAGTTGAAATCCAAACGCCCCCGAACTTCAGCTATTTTACACGGGTCCGAGGCAGCCTCAGATCTTCCCGCCTTGCTCGGTTAACCCGGACGAGGCCGAATGTCATCATCCCGCTGTCGGATTCTTGCGAGATTCATATTCCATATAAAGAGCCGCGCATCACCGCCATTTTCACTCGTGCATTGGAGATTCAACGGAGAGGACGTGGCTACGTTCTCTCCCTGAAAAGCTGCGTGTGCTGCAAATATCTGTGCTCAGTGTGCTGCAAATATCTGTGCTCAGTGTGCTGCATTGTGGGGACCACCAGTATATAATTATAGTAGTACAGTACAGTAGGCCATTGCTGTATCTTGCAGCTCCGTGTCAGACTCAGTTCTAGACAGTATCCTGATAATCAGTGCTCAATATCTGCTGCATTGTTGTGTGACCAGTATGTACTATATATATGTTATATATAGTAGTACAGTGCAGCATTTTGGTGACCACCAGTATAGTAGTACAGTACAGTAGTCCATTGCTGTATCTTGCAGCTCCGTGTCACTTCAAGTATCCATATCTGTGCTGCATTGTTGTGAGCAGTATATATAGTAGTACAGTGCAGCATTTTGATGACCAACAGTATATAGTTGTACAGTACAGAAGTCCATTGCTGTATCTTGCAGCTCCGTGTCACTGCAAGTATCCATATCTGTGCTGCATTGTTGTGAGCAGTATATATAGTAGTACAGTGCAGCATTTTGGTGACCAACAGTATATAGTTGTACAGTACAGTAGTCCATTGCTGTATCTTGCAGCTCCGTGTCACTTCAAGTATCCATATCTGTGCTGCATTGTTGAGAGCAGTATATATAGTAATACAGTGCAGCATTTTGGTGACCAACAGTATATAGTTGTACAGTATAGTAGGCCATTGCTGTATCTTGCAGCTCCGTGTCACTGCAAGTATCCATATCTGTGCTGCATTGTTGTGAGCAGTATATATAGTAGTACAGTGCAGCATTTTGGGGACCAACAGTATATAGTTGTACAGTACAGTAGTCCATTGCTGTATCTTGCAGCTCTGTATCACTGCAAGTATCCATATCTGTGCTGCATTGTTGTGAGCAGTATATATAGTAGTACAGTGCAGCATTTTATTGACCAACAGTATATAGTTGTACAGTACAGTAGTCCATTGCTGTATCTTGCAGCTCCGTGTCACTGCAAGTATCCATCCATATCTGTGCTGCATTGTTGTGAGCAGCATATATAGTAGTACAGTGCAGCATTTTGGTGACCAACAGTATATATTTGTACAGTACAGTAGGCCATTGCTATTGATATAATAATATTACTGGCATATAATTCCACACATTAAAAAATGGAGAACAAAAATGTGGAGGGTGAAATAGGGAAAGATCAAGATCCACTTCCACCGAGTGCTGAAGCTGCTGCCAATAGTCATGGCAGAGACGATTCAATGCCATCAACGTCGTCTGCCAAGGCCGATGCCCAATGTCATAGTAGAGAGCATGTAAAATCCAAAAAACTAAAGTTCAGTAAAATGACCCAAAAATCTAAATTAAAAGCGTCTGAGGAGAAGCATAAACTTGCCAATATGCCATTTACGACACGGAGTGGCAAGGAACAGCTGAGGCCCTGGCCTATGTTCATGGCTAGTGGTTCAGCTTCACATGAGGATGGAAGCACTCATCCTCCTGCTAGAAAACTGAAAAGAGTTAAGATGGCAAAAGCACAGCAAAGAACTGTGCGTTCTTCTAAATCACAAATCCCCAAGGAGAGTCTAATTGTGTCGGCAGTTGCGATGCCTGACCTTCCCAACACTGGACGGGAAGAGGTGGCTCCTTCCACCATTTGTACACCCCCTGCAAGTGCTTGAAGGAGCACCCGCAGTCCAGTTCCTGATAGTCAAATTGAAGATGTCACTATTGAAGTACACCAGGATGAGGATATGGGTGTTGCTGGCGCTGAGGAGGAAATTGACAAGGAGGATTCTGATGGTGAGGTGGTTTGTTTAAGTCAGGCACCCGGGGAGACACCTGTTGTCCGTGGGATGAATATGGCCATTGACATGCCTGGTCAAATTACAAAAAAAAATCACCTCTTCATTGTGGAATTATTTTAACAGAAATGCGGACAACAGGTGTCAAGCTGTGTGTTGCCTTTGTCAAGCTGTAATAAGTAGGGGTAAGGACGTTAACCACCTAGGAACATCCTCCCTTATACGTCACCTGGAGTGCATTCATCAGAAGTCATTGACAAGTTCAAAAACTTTGGGTGACAGCGGAAGCAGTCCACTGACAACTAAATCCCTTCCTCTTGTACCCAAGCTCCTGCAAACCACACCACCAACTCCCTCAGTGTCAATTTCCACCTTACACAGGAAAGCCAATAGTCCTGCAGGCCATGTCACTGTCAAGTCTGACGAGTCCTCTCCTAACTGGGATTCCTCCGATGGATCCTTGAGTGTAACGCCTACTGCTGCTCGCGCTGCTGTTGTTGCTGCTGGGAGTCGATCATCATCCCAGAGGGGAAGTCGGAAGACCACTTGTACTACTTCCAGTAAGCAATTGACTGTCCAACAGTCCTTTGCAAGGAAGATGAAATATCACAGCAGTCATCCTGTTGCAAAGCGGATAACGCAGGCCTTGGCAGCTGTGTTAGTGTTAGATGTGTGTCCGGTATCCACCGTTAATTCACAGGGATTTAGAGAATTTCTTGAGGTAGTGTGTCCCTGGTACAAAATCCCATCTAGGTTCCACTTCTCTAGGCAGGTGATACCGAGAATGTACACAGACGTCAACCAGTGTCCTAAAAAATGCAGTTGTACCCAATGTCCACTTAACCACGGATATGTGGACAAGTGGAGCAGGGCAGACTCAGGACTATATGACTGTGACAGCCCACTGGGTAGATGTATTGCCTCCCGCAACAACAACAGCAGCAGCGGCACCAGTAGCAGCATCTCGCAAATGCCAACTCGTTCCTAGGCAGGCTACGCTTTGTATCACCGCTTTCCATAAGAGGCACACAGCTGACAACCTCTTACGGAAACTGAGGAACATCATCGCAGATTGGCTTACCCCAATTGGACTCTCCTGGGGATTTGTGACATCGGACAACGCCACCAATATTGTGCGTGCGTTACTTGTGGGCAAATTCCAGCACGTCCCATGTTTTGCACATACAATTAATTTGGTGGTGTAGATTTTTTTTTTAAATTACAGGGGCGTGCAAGAGATGCTGTCGGTGGCCCGAAGAATTGTGGGCCACTTTCGGCATTCAGTCACCGCGTGCCGAAGACTGGAGCACCAGAAACACTCCTGAACTTGCCCCTCCATCAGCTGAAGCAAGAGGTGGTAACGAGGTGGAATTCAACCCTCTATATGCTTCAGAGGATGGAGGAGCAGCAAAAGGCCATTCAAGCCTATACATCTGCCTACGATATAGGCAAAGGAGGTGGAATGCACCTGACTCAAGCGCAGTGGAGAATAATTTCAACGTTGTGCAAGGTTCTGCAACCCTTTGAACTTGCCACACGTGAAGTCAGTTCAGACATTGCCAGCCTGAGTCAGGTCATTCCCCTCATCAGGCTTTTCCAGAAGCAGCTGGAGAGATTGAAGGAGGAGTTAAGACGGAGCGATTCCACTAGGCATGTGGGACTTGTGGATGGAGCCCTTAATTCGCTTAACCAGGATTCACGGGTGGTCAATCTGTTGAAATCAGAGCACTACATTTTGGCCACCGTGCTCGATCCTAGGTTTAAAGCCTACGTTGTATCTCTCTTTCCGGCAGACACAAGTCTGCAGAGGTTCAAAGACCTGCTGGTGAGAAAATTGTCAAGTTAAGCGGAACGTGACCCGTCAACAGCTCCTCCTTCACATTCTCCAGCAACTGGGGCTGCGAGGAAAAGTATAAGAATTCCGAGCCCACCCGCTGGCATTGATGCAGGGCAGTCAGGAGCGAGTGCTGACATCTGATCCGGCCTGAAGGACCTGCCAACGATTACTGACATGTCATCTACTGTCACTGCATATGATTCTGTCACCATTGAAGAATGGTGGAGGATTATATGAGTGACCGCATCCAAGTAGGCACGTCAGACAGTCTGTACGTATACTGGCAGGAAAAAGAGGCAATTTGGAGGCCCTTGCACAAACTGGCTTTATTTTACCTAAGTTGCCCCCCCCCCCCCCCTCCAGTGTGTACTCCGAAAGAGTGTTCAGTGCAGCCGGTCACCTTGTCAGCGATTGGCGTACGAGGTTACTTCCAGAAAATGTGGAGAAGATGATGTTCATCAAAATGAATTATAATCAATTCCTCCGTGGAGACATTCACCAGCAATTGCCTCCAGAAAGTACACAGGGACCTGTGATGGTGGATTCCAGTGGGGATGAATTAATACTCTGTGAGGAGGGGGATGTACACAGTGAAAGGGGTGAGGAATCGGAGGATGATGATGAGGTCGACATCTTGCCTCTGTAGAGCCAGTTTGAGCAAGGAGAGATTGATTGCTTCTTTTTTTGGTGGGGGCCCAAACCAACCAGTCATTTCAGCCACAGTCGTGTGGCAGGCCCTGTGGCTGAAATGATGGGTTTGTTAAAGTGTGCATGTCCTGTTTATACAACATAAGGGTGGATGGGAGGGCCCAAGGACAATTCCATTTTGCACCTCTTTTTTATTTTTATTTATCTTTGCATCATGTGATGTTTGGGGCCAATTTTTATAAGTGCTATCCTGTCTGCCACTGCAGTGCCACTCCTAGACGGGCCAGGTGTTTGTGCCGGCCACTTGGGTCACATAGCTAAGTCATCCAGCGACCTCGGTGCAAATTTTAGGACTAAAAGTAATATTGTGAGGTGTGAGGTGTTCAGAATAGACCGGAAATTAGTGGAAATTATGGTTATTGAGGTTAATAATACTATAGGATCAAAATTACCCCCAAATTCTATGATTTAAGCTGTTTTTGAGGGGTTTTTGAAAAAAAACACCTGAATCCAAAACACACCCGAATCCGACAAAAAATTTTAAGGGAGGTTTTGCCAAAACGCGTCTGAATCCAAAACACGGCCGCGGAACCGAATCCAAAACCAAAACACAAAACCCGAAAAATTTCCAGTGCACATCTCTATAATAATAATAATAATAATAATAATAATCATCAGTGATAGCTCCTACTAACAGTTAGTAGGTGGGCAGCCAGTGCACCCATGCCCCGGCTTCTATGAACTTCACAGACTGCAGCCGATAGAAGCCGGATTGGGCTGTGTTAAAGAATGGAAGTGGCTTTCTATAGGAAGCCAGCTCTCTGCTTATCGCAGCCCGGTCTGGCAGTCCCAGAGAGAGGAAACATCTCCCAATGGGACTGACTTGTGTGTCTGTGACTGACAGGTAGGACTGCCAGTCACAGTGAAGCCAGTGCAGTCACAGACTGCATTTGCAGAGAAATGTACCTAGTAAGATACTTAGGCGCTGATGTGGTTTGTTTGGCCAAGCAGACCTATAGACAGGGGTTAGTCAGACACTTTTTTTTAATACAGAAATAACAATATAGTGATAGCAGCGCTCTTTGCAGAATAAATATACGTACAATCTGTTATATAAAAAGTAATACATTTGTATTTACTATATGCAATTCAATAAAAACAATTAAAATTACTCATAAAATTGGTTATATATCATTAGTATGATGGTGGTACCTCACCCATGTTAATGTCCCTTTATATGGATGTTCCTTTGTAAGTCCTGATAAATGCTTGTTCCTATTTGTGTTTCCGGTAGCACGTAGATGTTAAGTGGTGGATATATATTCCAAATAGGCCCAATTTGTCTTAGGACAGCCACGTATCGCTAGAGGAAAAGTCCCTTTTAGGAACTGCCTTTTATCACATAAAGTCCAGGGTCCTCAAATGACACAGTGTGAATCACTGGAGCAGGCTGAGCGTGGAAATAAGGCAGATCACAGTGAACTGTATTTCTCTCCACTGAATCCAGAAACTCGTCAGGTTTTCAGGATGAATTTGCAGTCCAATAGGTGTTTACAGGTAGGTATCCCAATGCGTTTCACTACACCAAACTGGCAGCTTTTTTTAAGGTGACTTGAGTATGCCCAGGTAGGCCTTTATATACCTAGCCCAGTATGGCTGTTCATTAACACCTGGTTACTAGTGATGAGCGGGTTCGGTTTCTCGGAAACCGAACCCCCCCGAACTTCAGCCTTTTTACACGGGTCCGAGCCATGCTCGGATTCTCCCGTGTGGCTCGGGTAAACCGAGCGCGCCCGAACGTCATCATCCCGCTGTCGGATTCTCGCGAGACTCGGATTCTATATAAGCAGCCGCGCGTCGCCGCCATTTTCACACGTGCATTGAGATTGATAGGGAGAGGACGTGGCTGGCGTCCTCTCCGTTATAGTAGAAAAGACACAGAGTGACTTAGTTATAATTGTGGGGAGGATTGGGGACGGGGAGCAGCTGTAAGGGAGTACAGTGCAGGGTTTTGATTATAATAGTAGTGACCACCAGTTTAATCCGTTGGTTCTCTGCCTGAAAAAAACGCTCCACCATATCTGTGCTCAGTGTGCTGCACTGCTGCATGATATATCTGTGCTGAGTGCACTGCTCACACTGCCTAATTGTGGGGACTGGGGAGCAGTTATAGCAGGAGTACAGTGCACAGTTTTGCTGACAGTGACCACCAGTCCAGTATACGTTTGTCTGCCTGAAAAACACTCCTGTGGTGGCTTTTTTTTTCTTCATACTAGTTTAGCAGTGTGCTGACAGTGTCCACCAGGTCCGTTATTATTATACAGTATATATATATATATATAGCAGTACGGTAGGCCACGGCTGTACCTACCTCTGTGTCATCAGTGCACTCGTCGTCCATAAGTAATATAATACTATACTATCCATCCATCTACATTGTATACCTGTGGTGGCTTTTTTTTTCTTCATATTAGTTTAGCAGTCTGCTGACAGTGTCCACCAGGTCCGTTATTATTATACAGTATATATATATATATAGCAGTACGGTAGGCCACGGCTGTACCTACCTCTGTGTCGTCAGTGCACTCATCGTCCATAAGTAATATAATAATACTATACTATCCATCCATCTACATTGTATACCTGTGGTGGCTTTTTTTTTCTTCATACTAGTTTAGCAGTCTGCTGACAGTGTCCACCAGGTCCGTTATTATTATACACTATATTATATATAGTAGTACGGTAGGCCACGGCTGTACCTACCTCTGTGTCGTCAGTGCACTCGTCGTCCATAAGTAATATAATACTATACTATCCATCCATCTACATTGTATACCTGTGGTGGCTTTTTTTCCCCTTCATACTAGTTTAGCAGTCTGCTGACAGTGTCCACCAGGTCCGTTATTATTATACAGTATATTATATATATATATATATAGCAGTACGGTAGGCCACGGCTGTACCTACCTCTGTGTCGTCAGTGCACTCGTTGTCCATAAGTAATATAATACTATACTATCCATCCATCTACATTGTATACCTGTGGTGGCTTTTTTTTTTCTTCATACTAGTTTAGCAGTCTGCTGACAGTGTCCACCAGGTCCGTTATTATTATACAGTATATATATATATATAGCAGTACGGTAGGCCACGGCTGTACCTACCTCTGTGTCGTCAGTGCACTCGTCGTCCATAAGTAATATAATAATACTATACTATCCATCCATCTACATTGTATACCTGTGGTGGCTTTTTTTTTCTTCATACTAGTTTAGCAGTCTGCTGACAGTGTCTACCAGGTCCGTTATTATTATACAGTATATTATATATATATATATATATATATAGCAGTACGGTAGGCCACGGCTGTACCTACCTCTGTGTCGTCAGTGCACTCGTCCTCCATAAGTAATATAATACTAGACTATCCATCCATCTACATTGTATACCTGTGGTGGCTTTTTTTTTCTTCATACTAGTTTAGCAGTCTGCTGACAGTGTCCACCAGGTCCGTTATTATTATACAGTATATTATATATATATATAGCAGTACGGTAGGCCACGGCTGTACCTACCTCTGTGTCGTCAGTGCACTCGTCGTCCATAAGTAATATAATACTATACTATCCATCCATCTACATTGTATACCTGTGGTGGCTTTTTTTTTCTTCATACTAGTTTAGCAGTCTGTTGACAGTGTCCACCAGGACCGTTATTATTATACAGTATATTATATATATATATATAGCAGTACGGTAGGCCACGGCTGTACCTACCTCTGTGTCGTCACTCGTCCTCCATAAGTAATATAATACTATACTATCCATCCATCTACATTGTATACCTGTGGTGGCTTTTAGTTGTGCGCATTAAAATATGGAGAACAAAAATGTGGAGGTTAAAAAAATAGGGAAAGATCAAGATCCACTTCCACCTCGTGCTGAAGCTGCTGCCACTAGTCATGGCCGAGACGATGAAATGCCATCAACGTCGTCTGCCAAGGCCGATGCCCAATGTCATAGTACAGAGCATGTAAAATCCAAAACACAAAAGATCAGTAAAAAAAGACCCAAAAATCAAAATTAAAAGCGTCTGAAGAGAAGCGTAAACTTGCCAATATGCCATTTACGACACGGAGTGGCAAGGAACGGCTGAGGCCCTGGCTTATGTTCATGGCTAGTTGTTCAGCTTCACATGAGGATGGAAGCACTCAGCCTCTCGCTAGAAAAATGAAAAGACTTAAGCTGGCAAAAGCACAGCAAAGAACTGTGCGTTCTTCGAAATCACAAATCCCCAAGGAGAGTCCAATTGTGTCGGTTGCGATGCCTGACCTTCCCAACACTGGACGGGAAGAGCTTGTGCCTTCCACCATTTGCACGCCCCCTGCAAGTGCTGGAAGGAGCACCCGCAGTCCAGTTCCTGATAGTCAAATTGAAGATGTCAGTGTTGAAGTACACCAGGATGAGGATATGGGTGTTGCTGGCGCTGGGGAGGAAATTGACAAGGAGGATTCTGATGGTGAGGTGGTTTGTTTAAGTCAGGCACCCGGGGAGACACCTGTTGTCCATGGGAGGAATAAGGCCATTGACATGCCTGGTCAAAATAAAAATAAAAATCAGCTCTTCGGTGTGGAATTATTTCAACACAAATGCGGACAACAGGTGTCAAGCCGTCTGTTGCCTTTGTCAAGCTGTAATAAGTAGGGGTAAGGACGTTAACCACCTCGGAACATCCTCCCTTATACGTCACCTGCAGCGCATTCATCATAAGTCAGTGACAAGTTCAAAAACTTTGGGCGACAGCGGAAGCAGTCCACTGACCAGTAAATCCCTTCCTCTTGTAACCAAGCTCACGCAAACCACACCACCAACTCCCTCAGTGTCAATTTCCTCCTTACCCAGGAAAGCCAATAGTCCTGCAGGCCATGTCACTGGCAAGTCTGACGAGTCCTCTCCTGCCTGGGATTCCTCCGATGCATCCTTGAGTGTAACGCCTACTGCTGCTGGCGCTGCTGTTGTTGCTGCTGGGAGTCGATGGTCATCCCAGAGGGGAAGTCGGAAGACCACTTGTACTACTTCCAGTAAGCAATTGACTGTCCAACAGTCCTTTGCGAGGAAGATGAAATATCACAGCAGTCATCCTGCTGCAAAGCGGATAACTGAGGCCTTGGCAGCCTGGGCGGTGAGAAACGTGGTTCCGGTATCCATCGTTACTTCAGAGCCAACTATAGACTTGATTGAGGTACTGTGTCCCCGGTATCAAATACCATCTAGGTTCCATTTCTCTAGGCAGGCAATACCGAAAATGTACACAGACCTCAGAAAAAGAGTCACCAGTGTCCTAAAAAAATGCAGTTGTACCCAATGTCCACTTAACCACGGACATGTGGACAAGTGGAGCAGGGCAGACTCAGGACTACATGTCTGTGACAGCCCAGTGGGTAGATGTATTGCCTTCCGCTGCAAGAACAGCAGCGGCGGCACCAGTAGCAGCATCTCGCAAATGCCAACTCGTTCCTAGGCAGGCTACGCTTTGTATCACCGCTTTCCAGAATACGCACACAGCTGAAAACCTCTTACGGCAACTGAGGAAGATCATCGCAGAATGGCTTACCCCAATTGGACTCTCCTGGGGATTTGTGGCATCGGACAACACCAGCAATATTGTGCGTGCATTACATCTGGGCAAATTCCAGCACGTCCCATGTTTTGCACATACCTTGAATTTGGTGGTGCAGAATTATTTAAAAAACGACAGGGGCGTGCAAGAGATGCTATCGGTGGCCAGAAGAATTGCGGGCCACTTTCGGCGTACAGGCACCACGTACAGAAGACTGGAGCACCACCAAAAACACCTGAACCTGCCCTGCCATTCTGAAGCAAGCGGTGGTAACGAGTTGGAATTCAACCCTCTATATGCTTCAGAGGATGGAGGAGCAGCAAAAGGCCATTCAAGCCTATACATCTGCCCACGATATAGGCAAAGGAGGTGGAATGCACCTGTCTCAAGCGCAGTGGAGAATGATTTCAACTTTGTGCAAGGTTCTGCAACCTTTTGAACTTGCCACACGTGAAGTCAGTTCAGACACTGCCAGCCTGAGTCAGGTCATTCCCCTCATCAGGCTTTTGCAGAAGAAGCTGGAGACATCGAAGGAAGCTAAAACAGAGTGATTAAGCTAGGCATGTGGGACTTGTGGATGGAGCCCTTCATTCGCTTAACCAGGATTCACGGGTGGTCAATCTGTTGAAATCAGAGCACTACATTTTGGCCACCGTGCTCGATCCTAGATTTAAAACCTACGTTGTATCTCTCTTTCCGGCAGACACAAGTCTGCAGGGGTTCAAAGACCTGCTGGTGAGAAAATTGTCAAGTCAAGCGGAACGTGACCCGTCAACAGCTCCTCCTTCACATTCTCCCACAACTATGGGTGCGAGGAAAAGGCTAAGAATTCCGAGCCCACCCGCTGGCGGTGATGCAGGGCAGTCTGGAGCGAGTGCTGACATCTGGTCCGGACTGAAGGACCTGCCAACGATTACTGACATGTCGTCTACTGTCACTGCATATGATTCTGTCACCATTGAAAGAATGGTGGAGGATTATATGAGTGACCGCATCCAAGTAGGCACGTCAGACAGTCCGTACGTATACTGGCAGGAAAAAGAGGCAATTTGGAGGCCCTTGCAGAAACTGGCTTTATTCTACCTAAGTTGCCCTCCCTCCAGTGTGTACTCCAAAAGAGTGTTTAGTGCAGCCGCTCACCTTGTCAGCAATCGGCGTACGAGGTTACTTCCAGAAAATGTGGAGAAGATGATGTTCATTAAAATGAATTATAATCAATTCCTCCGTGGAGACATTCACCAGCAGCAATTGCCTACAGAAAGTGCACGGGGACCTGAGATGGTGGATTCCAGTGGGGACGAATTAATAATCTGTGAGGAGGGGGCTGTACACAGTGAAAGGGGTGATGAATCGGGCGATGATGATGAGGTGGACATCTTGCCTCTGTAGAGCCAGTTTGTGCAAGGAGAGATTGATTGCTTCTTTTTTGGTGGGGGCCCAAACCAACCAGTCATTTCAGTCACAGTCGTGTGGCAGACCTTGTCGCTGAAATGATGGGTTCGTTAAAGTGTGCATGTCCTGTTTATACAACATAAGGGTGGGTGGGAGGGCCCAAGGACAATTCCATCTTGCACCTCTTTTTTCTTTCATTTTTCTTTGCGTCATGTGCTGTTTGGGGAGTATTTTTTTGAAGTGCCATCCTGCGTGACACTGCAGTGCCACTCCTAGATGGGCAAGGTGTTTGTGTCGGCCACTTGGGTCGCTTATTTTAGTCACACAGCTACCTCATTGCGCCTCTTTTTTTCTTTGCGTCATGTGCTGTTTGGGGAGTATTTTTTTGAAGGGCCATCCTGCGTGACACTGCAGTGCCACTCCTAGATGGGCCAGGTGTTTGTGTCGGCCACTTGGGTCGCTTATCTTAGTCACACAGCTACCTCATTGCGCATCTTTTTTTCTTTGCGTCATGTGCTGTTTGAAGAGTATTTTTTTGAAGGGCCATCCTGCGTGACACTGCAGTGCCACTCCTAGATGGGCCAGGTGTTTGTGTCGGCCACTTGGGTCGCTTATCTTAGTCAGACAGCTACCTCATTGCGCATCTTTTTTTCTTTGCGTCATGTGCTGTTTGGGGAGTATTTTTTTGAAGGGCCATCCTGCGTGACACTGCAGTGCCACTCCTAGATGGGCCAGGTGTTTGTGTCGGCCACTTGGGTCGCTTATCTTAGTCACACAGCTACCTCATTGCGCCTCTTTTTTTCTTTGCGTCATGTGCTGTTTGGGGAGTATTTTTTTGAAGGGCCATCCTGCGTGACACTGCAGTGCCACTCCTAGATGGGCCAGGTGTTTGTGTCGGCCACTTGGGTCGCTTATCTTAGTCACACAGCTACCTCATTGCGCCTCTTTTTTTCTTTGCGTCATGTGCTGTTTGGGGAGTATTTTTTGGAAGGGCCATCCTGCGTGACACTGCAGTGCCACTCCTAGATGGGCCAGGTGTTTGTGTCTGCCACTTGGGTCGCTTATCTTAGTCACACAGCTACCTCATTGCGCATCTTTTTTTCTTTGCGTCATGTGCTGTTTGGGGAGTATTTTTTTGAAGGGCCATCCTGCGTGACACTGCAGTGCCACTCCTAGATGGGCCAGGTGTTTGTGTCGGCCACTTGGGTCGCTTATCTTAGTCACACAGCTACCTCATTGCGCATCTTTTTTTCTTTGCGTCATGTGCTGTTTGGGGAGTATTTTTTTGAAGGGCCATCCTGCGTGACACTGCAGTGCCACTCCTAGATGGGCCAGGTGTTTGTGTCGGCCACTTGGGTCACTTATCTTAGTCACACAGCTACCTCATTGCGCCTCTTTTTTTCTTTGCGTCATGTGCTGTTTGGGGAGTATTTTTTTGAAGGGCCATCCTGCGTGACACTGCAGTGCCACTCCTAGATGGGCCAGGTGTTTGTGTCGGCCACTTGGGTCGCTTATCTTAGTCATCCAGTGACCTTGGTGCAAATTTTAGGACTAAAAATAATATTGTGAGGTGTGAGGTGTTGAGAATAGACTGGAAATGAGTGTAAATTATGGTTATTGAGGTTAATAATACTATGGGATCAAAATGACCCCCAAATTCTATGATTTAAGCTGTTTTTTAGGGTTTTTTGAAAAAAACACCCGAATCCAAAACACACCCGAATCCGACAAAAAAAAATTCGGAACCCAACCCAAAACCAAAACACAAAACCCGAAAAATTTCCGGTGCACATCACTACTGGTTACATTACTACATTCAATTAAGCTCAATATCATTAAAAACACATATATAATAATATGGAGATAGACATATATATACAGGGGCGTAGGGAGGGCGGTTCCGGCGGAGCATGAGCTCCAGGCGCCAAAACTGTCAGAGGGCGCCGGTGGGTCCCGGAGCTGCAGGAAGCGTGAGCAGAGCGGCGGGTCCCGGAGCTGCAGGAGCATGAGGAGAGCGGCGGGTCCCGAAGCTGCAGGAGCGTGAGGAGAGCAACGGGGCCCGGAGCTGCAGGAGCGGGAGGAGAGCAGCGGGTCCCAGAGCTGCAGGAGCGGGAGGAGAGCGGTTAGTCCCAGAGCTGCAGGGAGGGTGAGTAGTGGAGCGGCAGGTGACGTGTCCCGGAGCTGCAGGGAGTGTGAGACACACACTCACACTCTCACTCTCTCTAGTCCTGGCTACCTGGCACAGTGTGTTTATGGGGCTACCTGGCACAGTGTGTTTATGGGGCTACCTGGCGCAATGTGTTTATGGGGCTACCTGGTGCAGTGTGTTTATGGGGCTACCTGGCGAAGTGTGTTTATGGGGCTACCTGGTGCAGTGTGTTTATGGGGATACCTGGCACAGTGTGTTCATGGGGCTACCTGGCACAGTGTGTTTATGGGGCTACCTGGCGCAATGTGTTTATGGGGCTACCTGGCGAAGTGTGTTTATGGGGCTACCTGGCGAAGTGTGTTTATGGGGCTACCTGGTGCAGTGTGTTTATGGGGCTACCTGGTGCAGTGTGTTTATGGGGCTACCTAGCACAATGTGTATAATGGGCTACCTGGCACAGTGTGAATATGGGGCTACCTGGCACAGTGGGTATATGGGGCTACCTGCCGCAATGTGTATATGGGGCTACCTGCTGCAATGTGTATATGGGGCTACCTGCCGCAATATGTATAAGGGACTCTACTGAGGTGTTATATGTGTAAGAGGCTCTAACTTGGCATAATTCAGGTTGCCGCTGCAGGGAAGGTGATGGAGCTGGGGTCTGAGGAAGGTGATGGGGGCTGAAGATGGAGCTGTAGCTAAGGAAGATGAGGGTCTATGGGCTGAGGAAGGTGATGGGGGCTGTGTCTGAGGAAGGTGATGGGTATGTGTTGGAGTATATATGGGGAGTGAGGGCGCTGTGACATGAGCTTGCACCGGGTGCCATGGCTACATGCTACGCCTCTATATATATATATATATATATATATATATATATATATACCAGCTCTTTCTAATTTTCACAGTTGTAAATATAAATGAGTGTTCAAAATTTGGTAAATCTATAGAGATGTAAATTTGAGACGTCTTAATGTAAGTGAATATTAATCCATGGTTTTTGGCATTACCCGAGGAGCCCCCTTAGAAAATATGGTAAAAAGTGACAGGACCATTTTTGTAGTTTATTAATCTCTACTCACTGGAGGTGAAATGCAAATTTTGATTCAATTGTCCGTTTGGGCATTATCGTTCACGCAACGCAAACCACGCATCGGTAACAACGTCATTATGTCAACCCCCTGTTCATCCCCTTAGGGGAGGTTTATTACAATTCTAATTAAGTTGTTTTCCTATTTCCAAGCTGAAGAATGCCTACATTAAATTTCAGCTTCCTAACATATCGGGAAGTAAGAGAATTAGTGATGAGTGAGTGAGTGAGTGAGTGAGTGAGTGAGTGAGTGAGTGAGTGCTTTCGAATTTATATATATAGATTAACTCTAAGTATCTTTATAAGATAAACTTTAATAAAGAATATAAATGTTTAATTATATGAGTTCTTCAATTACAATCTCTTAAAATTCCGGTCACGTGATGTAAACACCATACCAAGTGATCATTTTAAATCAGTCATATTTCATCTATATATCAGATTTTTGGTTGGCTGGTCACTATATGAGTAGTTTTATTGGTTCCCAGGGTCATGTGAACAAAGGGGACACTGATATCATACCTAGTTCCTGGACCTCATTGATACCAGGTCTACGTTATTAGTTAGTTCACATCCTGGTCATTTGATCCCGCAGCGGGCAGTCATGTTATATACTGGCCACAATGGTTGATGGGACTTGTAGTCCACAAATGTATATCAATGAGCTGAACCCTATAATCTACAGTGGTTCAGAAACTTTGCACACTTAGAAGATGCAACTGATTATATTATTAATTATATAATTGATATTATGATAGCAGTATCGTGCTTCATGTGGCTACACTCCAGCCTAACAATATACAGTCTGTTCCCAGTGCTTCCTGGGAATTGTGGTTCTGTAGTCTTGCTTCAGCTCATCAATATACAGAGTTTCCCGGTCTTGTGACCGCACTTCAGCCTATCAGTATACAGGCTATTCGCAATGCTTGTTGGAAATTGTAGTTAGTAAACAATTACTATACAATCTTTATTAGAATTTTCCTAGGCACTCTCCAATTTCAAAGATGCAACTTACTGTAGTTAATTTAGTGAAGTGCTTACATCATCTTGCAGAGTATATTGCGACATTTCAGTCCCACTGTCACAGTAAGGGACATCAAAGTGCTCAACAAAATGTACAGTACCACAACCTAACCTAAACCTAACAATACTATTATTCTGAGGTTTGGGTGAGTGAGTTTATTATGGTGAGTACTGAGCCATGTGCTTTTTATTTATACAATGTGGTCACATGCCACTTCCAACCCAAACCTGGGAATGGCGAGTGCAATTTTGCACCCCAGTCCTGAGAATGGTGAGTGCAGTGGTTTAGTGGTTTTATATATTTTGGTGAAGTTTTTTATTTAACCTTTTTGTGAGCACATCGATCTTATCATGTACCGCTACGTAAGGTCATTTATTTTAACCTGTGTCAGCTGCATTCCTATTAGTTTTGCAGTAGCTATGCTTTGTGGGTCCAAAAAATAGAATCTAAGCGCACCAAATATTAGTGTACCAACATAGTATTACAAATCACACATCAGAAGGTCCAAAATGTCCTATCTGAAAGTAATTTTCTCTGTATGGCAATGTCTTAATAAAGTTCCCCCCATGATGTTCAGTGTCCTCTGTATCTTTAATTCTCCTTATTTTCTCATGTAATGAAAGACAAAAACAACAGGAAATCAGAGAGAAATTCCAAAAACAATTATAACGAAGAATCAGGATGGTCTCCCAAATAATATATGTCTGAGATAGTGGTTCCTCTAAGTTCTTATAGGTTCACTCGGTGATGCTTTGTGAGGTAACACTGCTTACACAGATACTAACATCAATACACAGGTGGAAAACATATAAAGGTATCTTTACAACTCCTCGATTTTTAACCAAATTCTAATTTTTTCAGATAAATAGGACTAACAACTTCACGTCTAGATGTCACCCTCATAGTACTCACATTAATGCTTACATGGGATCTAGATGTTCTATGGATATAAAGATTTCTTTTCACTCTTCTTATGTTCCAAATTTTACAATCCGACCCTAAAGTGTTCTGTATTGGGAATATATTCTCCTCGTTTTGTTCATTAAAAATTAGAACACAAAAAACAGGGGAAGAGCATCAGGGATGGATTCCAGTGGGAAATACAAAGGTTTGGGTTGACTCCCAAAACACTAAAACCATAGAATTTGTGACAGTGGATCTTCTACATTGTTATAGGATCGCCCTGTGATAAGAATAGAGTAACATTGCTAACACAAATAACTTACATCCATACACAGGTAGTAGACATATGAAGATATCTTTACAAATCTCTCAGAGGTGGGTCAGGAAGAATAATATGGGTTGTGCTCCAAGAATGCTCACATGTATGTTTACACCATTTAGGATTTCTATGCATATACTGTTTTTTTTTTCTCCCTCTCTAATGTTTTATATCTGTTTAATTAAGATGTTGTTGTTCTCGGTATCTATTATATAATTGCCCAGATCTGTCACTCTGTGACTGTGTGGCTATCGCTGGGCGTGGCTAGGAGCTCTCATTGGGTTAGCAGCAGGTCTATCACACCCAGTCCACAGCTGATTGGGCGAGAAACACCCTCCCACACAGGTTACATCCAATGGGAGGCTCTGCCCTTTGGCTGCTGTGTGTGTTCCCAGAGCAGGATTAACAATGGGGCTGATAGAGCTGCAGCTCCAGCTCCACACCCCAACATAGGCCCACTGCATCTGCAGCAACATACCCTCCAACCATTTGCACAGAAAAATCGCTACAAATTCGAAAAGGGGGCGTGGCCACGGGTACATTGGCCACACCCCTTTCCCTATACTTTCAATGGAAGTTTGGAGAGCCAAAAATCGGTACAGACCATAAAAAAGGTACTGTACCTGCCAAAAAGGTACAGCTGGAGGGTATGCCACTGCATCTGCAGCAAGTCTCTGTGCTGTAGATGGGAAAAAAAAAACCTTTTACTGCAGCGTCCTATGGGGGTCATTCTGACCTGATCGCTCGCTGCAGTTCATCGCAGTGCAGTGATCAGGTCAGAACTGCACATGCGCTGGTGCCGCAGTGCGGCGGCACATGGCTGACAGCCGACGGCTGTCGTTGCCTAGCGATCACCTCTGCCTGATTGACAGGCAGAGGCAGTTGCTGGGCGGCACGGCGGCGTTTGCCCGCCATTTTGTGGCCACGGTCCAGCCAACGCAGGCGTGGCCAGACCGTGAGGTGGGCGGGCCGCAGCGGCTGTGTGATGTCACACGCAGCCGCTGCGACCTGGGCAGCGACAAGTAACTCCCGGCCAGCCGCAGGAGCTGCGCTGGCTTGGAGTTACTCTACAAGTACAAAAGCATCGCCACTGTGTGATGCTTTTGTTCTTGTGCGGGAGGAACCGGGCTGACATGCGGGGCGGACTAGCTCTGTGCTGGGCGTCCCCCCGCATGTCAGTGTAAGTGATCGTAGCTGTGCTAACTTTAGCACAGCTACGATCAGGTCAGAATGACCCCCTATGTCCTGCTGCCAGTCCGCCTGCCCCCTCCGGCATCAACAATCCCCATTCCCTAGCCATGGCGCACGTGGATCAAAAGCTGGCATAGATGTGTATGAAAGCGGTGCAGCGGAAGGCTTTCATAGCCCTCCCAGCACTGCATACTCTCTGAGCCATGGAGCCTCCTCTGCTCGTGATGTCACAGAAGTGCCTCCCCAATTCAGCTGCGCACAGATCCCCAGAGGCCCTGACTCCGCAACACAGCACCTGGCCGGCCAGCCTAGAAGCCCCGAGATGGCTAATGTAACAGATAGAGTGGGTGATATCGCGAAGGGTAATGTCTGGACGCTGACACTGACACTGCACAGCACTCTCACCTTTTACATTAATTCAGCGAGTCAGTCAGTTCTGCCAGCAGGTCACTATTATTAGTGCCGGTGTCACAACGCGCCGCATTACAGGGAAGTATATGCACTAAATAAACTACAGCTCCCAGCAACCCTTAGTGCCGAAGCAGTAAGGCGCTAAGGGCTGCTGGGAGCTGAAGTTTATTGAGTGCATCTTCTTCTTGTAATGTGTTGCGTTGGGACACCGCCACTAACAATAGTGATTGGCTGCTGTGCGAGTCTCCGGGAAAACCACTGTCAAAGGGAGGACAGTAGCCTAGCTGCTTCCAGGAGGATAAGCAGGAGAAGCATTACCCGCCCCTCCCCCACTCACAGTACCTCCGGGCCCATCCGCGGCATCCGCACACCCCACTCCACCATCCACGGTGGTTTCGGACCCCCTCCCCCACCCGCTGCGGCTCTGGACCCCCACCCGTGGCCCCCGCCCCACACCCACCACCGCACCAACCCCTCCCCTACCCGCAACACCCCCGCAACCACCTCTTCCCCACCTTCGCCCCCCTTCCCCACCCGCGTCTCCCCCGCACCCACCACTCCCCCAACCACAGCACCTATTAGGTGATTCAACAGGCCCTGCATGCGCTGTTCACGCCGTTGCAAGGGCTACGACAACTTAACCATCGCACGCCCTTTGTCCGTGCAATATTTAACCACTCACACAATTATGATTGGAGGTAATACTCCATATAATACAACTATTGCACGCCACGCGAGCGTGCAAGGATTAAGGGAGCATAGCCCCTCATGACGGTGTGAAGAGCGCCCGTAGGGCGCGATGAATCACCTAGTTAAACATAAAAACAGTCCATTGTGAAGTTTAATAAAGTACTAAATCACAACTCATAAAACAACAAAAAAACATAAAAATGAATCTGTGCCAGGGGTATGTAGATGGTAAGTTTAACAAAAACCGAATGGGAGACAAAGCCCAGGTATTCCTCACCAGATGGTTGTTTCATAAGTCCCTGGGTACAACATGTCAAAGGTCTTACAGCACCACACCTACGCTTTTCAACACTTTTCTTCCTCAAGGTGCTGGGTTTATAAAGTGGTTGTAGTACCCCCTGGTGGGTGGGATTTCCCAATTTTTAGAAAGAAATTATTCTATGGGAATTAATTCACAAATTGTATATTAATATAATATCTGGAAATTAAAATAACATAACTATATACCAAATCTATGAGATAATAAGGTTAAAAAGGATAAGAAAAACAGTAAATATGATCTAAATTAATTGAGGTCCGCCCATTGGTTGCTATTGGAACCGGACTTAGGAGCCAATGATGGTAAAGATCTGTTTTGTGGCACTAGAGAAACACACTGGAGCCTCTAGTGACACGCAGTTATAGTGAAGACTCCACTTCCGGTCATGTGTTTCAAACCCTGGAATTGGGGACTCAACATGGCTTTCTACATATTTTGATTTCTATTCTGAGTGCGGAGGGCACATCCTCCCAATCTGCCGTGGCGTTTACAAGCTTCAAAACAAAGAGGGAAAAGGTCCGTCCGTTCATCGCCGCTCCCGGCGTGCCTTCCACATAATGGAAGCGGAAGTTATTGCGTGACGGAGCTGCTCGCCGCGTGCGTTCCACACACCAGAAGCAGACGCATCCATGCATTCCAAATGGTTAATTGCTAAAGTAACATATCTAGCTCTAGTATGCTGGATACTTGTACAATATCAAAACTATCGTATAACAAAGACGAAAATTGCATATTTTTTAAATTTCTGGATATGTATCCATGTATAAACAAGAGAGCAAAAAATGGATAAGAACAAGGAATATTACAGAAACTACTTTAGTTCAAAGTCTGTATTTAAGCCATATGGGGAAAAGGTTTGCAGATCATAAATAAATTTAATTTTGCTTTGTGCCAATCTTACTGTATTTATGAGTTCTTTTTTCTCCAATGACTTTCAATTTTCTTTATACCGATGACTTTAGTGATGGAGTCGGTAGAGCAAGCATATTTTTCTTTGAAATTACTTGATACTGTATGTTTTTCATAGCCAATTTTTATGTAATGGACATGTTCTGACCATCTTTCCCTCAAAGTGCGTGTGGTTTTACCTAGGCATTGAAGTTCACATTCACATTCTAAAAGGTAAATGCAGTTTTCAGTATTGCAAGTAATTAATTTGTTTATTTTGAAGGTAGTTCCATTAGAATTTGTTAAGTCTTTCACTTTTTTAGGTGTCTTTTTGTGTAATTTGCACATGGGGCAACTTTCACACTTTTTGTATTGATGTGTCTTTCTCTTTTTTCTTGCACAGCGCTTTTTACAAGATGATTTTTTTAAATATTATATTATATATTTTCTATTTTATTTTTTATACAATAAATAAAATTGGTTTCTTCTGGGTAATATCTTTCAAGATGGGATCATACAGCAGAAGATGCCAGTGTCTGTGGATGATGTTTTTCATCTCCTGGATACTGTATTTGGTAATAAATGGAAGTTTTGATTGATGAGACTTTGTTTCTTTAAGTAGTTTATATGTAATCAGTTCCATTCTGTCTTTTTTCTTTATAATATTTACTTCACTATCTACTTGGGTGGTCTTGTAGCCTTTCTCTAGAAATCTTTTTCCATTTCACCTACATATTGTTAAAAGATTTCTATTTCTGTGCAATTTCTTCTAACTCACTAAATCTGTCTCTTAGGTACGCAATTGTATATAATTGCTGTTGTTAGTGGGTTTAAAATAATGTTTTGTATGGAATTAGTTAATCTTTAATTAAATATCCAGAAAATGTACCTCTTCTTTATTGATTTTATGTCAGTGTGATATAATATGGATTTGAATTCAAATTGTCACAAAATGACTTTAAATCATCTTCATTCCCATTCCAAACAAAAATATGTAATCTGTATACTTTATCCATGGTTTAATATTCTTGATATATAGATTGTTCCATATGTTTATTTCCTCCCAATACCCCATAAAACATGGTGGCATATGACGGGGCAAAACATGTTCCCATATGCCGTTCCTCTGTTTTGTTTGTAGAATTGTTCCTTAAATCAGAGAAAATATTTTGTAGGATAAAATTGATGAAAACAAAAAGTTTATTCAGAAAGTTTATGGTATTTTCTTTCAGCTCACTCTTTTCCCCCAAAAAATTCTACAGACTCTAGACCTTAAGAGTGATCTATATATAATATATATATGTATGTATATATAATATCTATATATATGTATATATATATATGTATATAATGATCCTACATCAGAAATGACTAAGATATAATTTTCTTCCCTAGTAATTTTTCCTGTATTGGATGGCATTAATCAAATATGAGCTTATCTTAACAGCTTCTGGCTGGAGATGGTAATCTACAAATTCTGAAAGGTTTGTCATAGTCAAATCTGTGCCAGCTACAATTGGTCTGCCTGGAGGATTCATTTGGTCTTTATGTATTTTTGGCAGGATGTACAGACCTGGTAATATTGGATTTTCATTTATGATGAATCTTCTTTCTCAATGACTGTACATAGGTCCTGATATTTTTTAATTAATTATCATCATAGGTCTTTGACGATTCTTCCACTAGGATAACCTCTTAGTAGTTGATAGGTGTTTCGGTCACTCAATTGATGTAGTACTTCTTTTTCATAATTTGTCTTATCCATGACTACCACATTTCCTCCCTTATCTGAAGGTTTTAATATTATTTTTTCATTTTTCTCCAAGGATTTGTGCTGTTTGCTCATTTAGGGTTAAGCTTAGTTAGGTCTTCACATACTAGTTTACTGAATGGTTCTACAAAACATCCTTGCAGATGTGTAAGACTGAATGTTGATTTTTGGCTTGAAATTACTTCTGGTATCAGAGTTTCCATCTTTTTGATTAATGAAGTATTTTTTTTTAATGTAAGTTTCCTCCCCATTTTCAGATATATATATACGTTTCAGATTTGTTCAATTTGCTGCCCTGTGCATAGTTTAAACCACGTTTCAGGACAGAGGTTTTCTCTTCTGACATATGTGAACTCAGATTGAAAATTTGATTGTCTTGAGGTGGATGAGATCTTCCTAAATGTCTCACAGGGGAATCAGAGTTTTTCTTTTTTGTCAATCCTTTTCCTCTTTTCCCTCTTCTTTTTCTTTTGTAATGATCTATCTTCTCTAATGGTTCCTCCCTTTGCTCAGCTCTAAAAAAATTTTTCTTTTTGAAGATGTCAAATCTGTTCCTCTGTGTGATGGGTGTTCGATATCTTTCTTCTCTCCATTAATCTTTTGCCCAATATTTTCTATTCTGATTAGGATTTCCACTACCTGATATTCCCTATCTTTTCTTTGTTCTCTATTGTCATATCTATTGTACAGGGTTTTGTACAGTATTTCTTTTTGCTCTTTCCATTGATTATTTTCCTGAAACTGCAACCAATTTCTTTCAGTGCTGTAATTCTAATTCTCATTTTGTCATCTGTTTACAGTTTATAAGGGCTTTTTTTGTTTTCTTTGGTTCCCTTGATATATTTATTGGTTTACTATTTGTACATCATCCATACTGATAATTAGTGATGAGCGGGTTCGGTTCCTCGGAATCCGAACCCCCCCCCGAACTTCACCCATTTTACACGTGTCCGAGGCAGACTCGGATCCTCCCGCCTTGCTCGGTTAACCCGAGCGCGCCCAAACGTCATCATCCCGCTGTCGGATTCTCGCGAGATTCGTATTCTATATAAGGAGCCGCGCGTCACCGCCATTTTTCACTCATGGATTGGAGATGATAGTGAGAGGACGTGGCTGGCGTTCTCTCAGTTTCTGTGTTCAGTGTGCTGCAAATATCTGTGCTCAGTGTGCTGCAAATATCTACGTTCTCTGCCTGAAAAACGCTCCATATCTGTGCTCAGTGTGCTGTAAATATCTGTGCTCAGTGTGCTTTATTGTGGGGACTGGGGACCACCAGTATTATATAATAGGAGGACAGTGCAGAGTTTTGCTGACCAGTGACCACCAGTATTATACATTCTCTGCCTGAAAAACGTTCCATATCTGTGCTCAGTGTGCTGCAAATATCTGTGCTCAGTGTGCTTTATTGTGGGGACTGGGGACCACCAGTATTATATAGTAGGAGTACAGTGCAGAGTTTTGCTGACCAGTGACCACCAGTATTATACGTTCACTGCCTGAAAAACGCTCCATATCTGTGCTGCATTGTAGTATATAGCAGGAGGACAGTGCAGAATTTTGCTGACCAGTGACCACCAGAATTATATCAGTACGGTACAGTAGTCCAATGCTCTACCTACCTCTGTGTCGTCAAGTATACTATCCATCCATACCTGTGGTGCATTTAAGTTTTTGTGCGCAGTATATATATATAGTAGTAGGACAGTGCATAATTTTGCTGACCACCAGTATATAATATATAGCAGTACGGTACAGTAGGCCACTGCTCTACCTACCTCTGTGTCGTCAAGTATACTATCCATCCATACCTGTGGTGCATTTAAGTTTTTGTGTGCAGTATATATATTCAGTAGTAGGACAGTGCATCATTTTGCTGACTACCAGTATATAATATATAGCAGTACGGTACAGTAGTCCACTGCTCTACCTACCTCTGTGTCGTCAAGTATACTATCCATCCATACCTGTGGTGCATTTAAGTTTTTGTGCGCAGCATATATATATAGTAGTAGGACAGTGCATAATTTTGCTGACCACCAGTATATAATATATAGCAGTACGGTACAGTAGGCCACTGCTCTACCTACCTCCGTGTTGTCAAGTATACTATCCTTCCATACCTGTGGTGCATTTAAGTTTTTGTGTGCAGTATATATATTCAGTAGTAGGACAGTGCATCATTTTGCTGACTACCAGTATATAATATATAGCAGTACGGTACAGTAGTCCACTGCTCTACCTACCTCTGTGTCGTCAAGTATACTATCCATCCATACCTGTGCTGCATTTAAGTTTTTGTGCGCAGCATATATATACAGTAGTGGGACAGTGCATAATTTTGCTGACCACCAGTATATAATATATAGCAGTACGGTACAGTAGGCCACTGCTCTACCTAGCTCTGTGTCGTCAAGTATACTATCCATCCATACCTGTGGTGCATTTAAGTTTTTGTGCACAGTATATATACAGTAGTAGGACAGTGCATAATTTTGGTGACCACCAGTATATAATATATAGCAGTACGGTACAGTAGGCCACTGCTCTACCTACCTCTGTGTCGTCAAGTATACTATCCATCCATACCTGTGGTGCATTTAAGTTTTTGTGCACAGTATATATACAGTAGTAGGACAGTGCATAATTTTGGTGACCACCAGTATATAATATATAGCAGTACGGTACAGTAGGCCACTGCTCTACCTACCTCTGTGTCGTCAAGTATACTATCCATCCATACCTGTGGTGCATTCAAGTTTTTTTGCGCAGTATATATATATACAGTAGTAGGACAGTGCATAATTTTGCTGACCACCAGTATATAATATATAGCAGTACGGTACAGTAGGCCACTGCTCTACCTACCTCTGTGTCGTCAAGTATACTATCCATCCATACCTGTGGTGCATTTAAGTTTTTGTGCGTAGTATATATACAGTAGTAGGACAGTGCATAATTTTGCTGACCACCAGTATATAATATATAGCAGTACGGTACAGTAACATAGTAACATAGTATCTGAGGTTGAAAAAAGGCAATTGTCCATCGAGTTCAACCTATTTGTGGTCTCCTATGCATGATGATTTGACTAAAATTTCTGACTGATGCTGCTGTCAGCCGTTGCATTTTATCCCTATTTATAGTAACTATAATGCATGACTATGCACCATACCCCTGGATATCCTTATCCATTAGGAATTTATCTAACCCATTCTTAAAGGTGTTGACAGATTCCGCCATTACAACTCCCTCGGGCAGGGAATTCCAAACACGTATTGTCCTTACCGTGAAAAATCCTTTACGCCGTATTGTGCGGAATCTCCTCTCCTCTAACCTGAGCGAGTGTCCACGAGTCCTCTGTGTTGATCTAACCAAAAACAGGTCCCGCGCAAGGTCTGTGTATTGTCCCCTTATATATTTGTAGATGTTGATCATATCTCCTCTTAGTCTCCGCTTTTCCAATGTAAACATGCCTAGTCTTTCAAGCTTTTCCTTGTATTCCATCGTCTCCATGCCCTTAATTAGTTTGGTCGCCCTTCTCTGTACCTTTTCTAGCTCCAGGATATCCTTTTTGTAGTACGGTGCCCAGAATTGTACACAGTATTCAAGGTGTGGCCTCACTAGTGATTTATATAACGAGAGTATAATACTCTCGTCCCTAGCATCAATACCCCATTTTATGCATGCTAATATCTTATTAGCCTTCTTTGCTGCAGTCCTATTTTGGGTACTACTGCTTAGCTTGCTATCTATGAGGACACCTAAGTCCTTTTCCAGTACAGAATCCCCTAATTTTACCCCATTTAGTAGGTAGGTGTAATTTTTGTTCTTGTTACCACAGTGCATTACCTTACACTTGTCTGTGTTGAAGCGCATTCTCCATTTGGCTGCCCATGCTTCTAATTTAACTAAGTCGTTCTGAAGAGACTCGGCATCCTCCTCTGTATTTATAGCCACTGCTCTACCTACCTCTGTGTCGTCAAGTATACTATCCATCCATACCTGTGGTGCATTTAAGTTTTTGTGCGCAGTATATATATAGTAGTAGGACAGTGCATAATTTTGCTGACCACCAGTATATAATATATAGCAGTATGGTACAGTAGGCCACTGCTCTACCTACCTCTGTGTCATCAAGTATACTATCCATCCATACCTGTGGTGCATTTAAGTTTTTGTGCGCAGTATATATACAGTAGTAGGACAGTGCATAATTTTGCTGACCACCAGTATATAATATATAGCAGTACGGTACAGTAGGCCACTGCTCTACCTACCTCTGTCGTCAAGTATACTATCCAACCATACCTGTGGTGCATTTAAGTTTTTGTGCGCAGTATATACATAGTATATAGCGAACTTGGTGCACCTCTTTTTTTCTTTGCATCATGTGCTGTTTGGGGAGTATTTTTTTTAAGTGCCAACCTGTCTGACACTGCAGTGCCACTCCTAGATGGGCCAGGTGTTTGTGTCGGCCACTTGGGTCGCTTAGCTTAGTCACACAGCTACCTCATTGCACCTCTTTTTTTCTTTGCATCATGTGCTGTTTGGGGACTATTTTTTTTAGTGCCATCCTGTCTGACACTGCAGTGCCACTCCTAGATGGGCCAGGTGTTTGTGTCGGCCACTTGGGTCGCTTAGCTTAGTCACACAGCTACCTCATTGCGCCTCTTTTTTCTTTGCATCATGTGCTGTTTGGGGACTATTTTTTTGAAGTGCCATCCTGTCTGACACTGCAGTGTCACTCCTAGATGGGCCAGGTGTTTGTGTCGGCCAATTGGGTCGGTTAGCTTAGTCACACAGCTACCTCATTGCGCCTCTTTTTTTCTTTGCATCATGTGCTGTTTGGGGACTATTTTTTTGAAGTGCCATCCTGTCTGACACTGCAGTGCCACTCCTAGATGGGCCAGGTGTTTGTGTCGGCCACTTGGGTCGCTTAGCTTTGTCATCCAGCGACCTCGGTGCAATTTGCAAATTTTAGGACTAAAAATAATATTGTGAGGTGTGAGGTGTTCAGAATAGACTGGAAATGAGTGGAAATTATGGTTATTGAGGTTAATAATACTATGGGATCAAAATGACCCACAAATTCTATGATTTAAGCTGTTTTTGAGGGGTTTTTGTAAAAAAATACCCAAATCCAAAACACACCCGAATCCGACAAAAAATTTTCAGGGAGGTTTTGCCAAAACGCGTCCGAATCCAAAACACGGCCACGGAACCGAATCCAAAACCAAAACACAAAACCCGAAAAATGTCCGGTGCACATCACTACTGATAATACTCTCATCACAGCTACAACTGCCATCTCTGTGGGGGTTGTCTTCATTTTCTTCTATTTTTTTATTTCTTCTTGGAATGTTCTTTTATCTCTAATACACTTTATTTGTTTATGTTCAATAATATCTTTTTCCTTGGTGATAATTCTTTTCTCAAAATCTTTCTCAAAATCTCTGCACTATTTCATCCCTCTCAAGGGTTCTATCTTGGAAATAAGCTTGGTGATTTATATTTTTCTTTCTTTAATAATCAGATTCATAAGTGAAAAAGAACAATCATCAAAAATCTTCTGCCAAGCCACAGTGAAATCAACCGATCCTTGTTTATTAGATGATTCATTTTACATCTCAGTCCTTTGGGGATTATTTTATCTGCCATACATTTTTCAAGTTTTGCTATTTCCCACCATAAACTGCTTTCCTTTAAAAGGGCCTTCTCAAGGTTATGTAAATTATCCTCTGGAGTTTCCCCTTATCATTGTTACATACATGTTTTTCAGAAATGGTGAACACATTGGGGGTAATTCCAAATTGATCGCAGCAGGACATTTTTTAGCAGTTGGGCAAAACCATGTGCACTGCAGGGAAGGCAGATATAACATTTGCAGAGAGAGTTAGATTTGGGTGGTTTATTTTGTTTCTGTGCAGGGTAAATACTGGCTGCTTTATGTTTACACTGCAATTTAGATGCAGATTGAACTCACCACACCCAAATCTAACTCTCTCTGCACATGTTATATCTGCCTCCCCTGCAGTGCACATGGTTTTGCCCAACTGCTAAAAAATTTCCTGCTGCGATCAACTTGGAATGACCCCCATTATCTCATAATGGCCTTTCTCCTTTCTCTATACCATAACATTCTGCTGCAGATGAACACAGATAACTAAATGGAATTTGAAACAAACTGTGGATCACTTGCGCAAGAATTCTGGTGCAACTATAAGAGACTGCCAAGTGTTATATTTCTTGGTAAAAATTTAAATAAATTACACTGAAAATGGGTCCATGGGACTCGATAGGGTAAATTTATTAAAGGGTCTAAAAATGAAAAGTTATGATGTTGCCCATAGCAATTAATAAAATTACGTCTATCATTTTCTAGAATGCAATAACGAAATAATAGACAGAATCTGATTGGGTGCTATGGGCAACATCACCACTTTTCATTTTTAGAACTTGTAGTAAATTTACCCCTAAGTGCTCCAAAATATTAGGGTACCAACATATGCTTGGTGACTGTCTCAAGTCAGTTGGCATACCTTAAGTTTAATTCTGAATTTATAGCAGTTACCGGGTGAAATGGGGTACCTTGACACTGGGCTGCATGCTGAAATGCATTGATCAATTCATGAACTAAAACCCCACTGTTTGTTATGTTGATGACTGTAATTTATATGTATATATGCTTACCCCTTTTCCCTATAGATTGTAAGCTTGCGAGCAGGGCCTTCCTACCTCTATGACTGTTTATTATTACCCAGTTTTGTTATATCATTGTTATTTCCAATTGTAAAGCGCAACGGAATTTGCTGAGCTATATAAGAAACTGTTAATAAATAAATAAATATGCTTACCACATTATCACACAGATCGCTTTTGCTGTTTATGTTTAGACTATGCTGGTTTTGTTTTCTTTTATGTTTTGGATCATTTGCAGTATTTTCAATTTTCTGATTCCTTGTTTATGCTCTAGTGCTTATGTATTGCTCCTTGTTGGGTTTGAGACTCTCCATTGCCTATCCTTTATGTCTTGCCCTGCTATCTCTTCCAGTAGTCACACTATCTACACAGCTCAGTGGTTTGTTTACTGTCTCTATGGCAACTGGAGGGAGTGACAGGTGGGCGGGACGTGTCCTGAGGACGTCAGCGTGCCACTCCCGGCCGGGTATTCGCCACAGCACGGGTGATCTCTTGGTGTTTGGGCTATATAAGTGAGTAAAAGTATGTATGAATTTGTTCTCTGATGACGGATTGAATAAATCCGAAACGTTAGAAATATTTACTGTTGCCACAGTATATTTAGTTAATTGGTTGAAGACCTTCCGAGTGCCACCTATTCCAACCTGTGTATAGCAAATCTTTGCCTGGAGGGCACCGGGGGCCATTGTTTCATGTATGCTGAGGACACACATCACTCTCTCTCTCTCTCTCTCTCTCTCATATATATATATATATATATATATATACACACACACACACACACACACATCACTATAAGTGGATAACTGATGGCACTCAGGAGGCACATTTTCAGATGCAGAAACTGGTCGTGTTGTCGACGTTTCAGGGGTACAATCCCCAAAACATCGGCAACGTGACCAGTTTCTGTATCTGAAAATTTGCCTCCTGTGTGCCGTCAGTTATCCGATTTTGGGGATGTATACATGATTTTGATCAGGGCACCGGGGCTATTTACTTTCTACTAATGAGTGCCGGCTGATTTACACAGGTACTGAGCTTCTGCTGCAGATTCACAGAAAGGTTCCCTATCTAAGTGATTTTTCTGTACCTGGGTATCCGAAATTTTCTTTTACAAGTTTTCTCACTATAAGGCCAAACTGGTTGTATACCAGAAAGCCCCGGTGATATATGGGATTTCCCATCAAGCACGTATGAACGAGTCTTATCGTATTTTACTGTTCGTATAAACAACTGTACGTTCCAGTCATTCGAGATGTACCCCTGATGAAGTCTTTTGTATAAGACGAAACGCGTTGGGTTATCTGTATTGTGATGTTATCTCTGAACCAACTATAAGGAGAAGGAGGAGACTGTTGTCAATCACCTACAATTGTATTCAATGCTAAGAGTCCTACTGCTTAAAGTGTGGAATAACACATCTCCTCTTTATCAATATTGATTTTTAAGTTATTGTCTTTTAATAAATTTTATATGTTGGAACATGTTATTACTTTGTTTTAAATATCGTTAACCATTCAAGGGTTAAAAAATTGGGTGTTGATATGACCCCCTGGCGCCGATTCTCCTATTGTTGCATATATATATAAGTAAACTGCTGCTTTATTTATTAATCCGGGAGTGCCGTGCCTGCTTTCCAAAGATTGCACCTGTATTCATATACACCTTTGGTAAAGGCACACCGGTGGTTGTTGTTGTTGTATGGAGTGCCAGACCTACTTGGGACATATATATATATATATATATATATATATATACACACATCACTATAAGTGTATAACTGATGGCACTCAGGAGGCACATTTTCAGATACAGAAACTTGTTGTGTTGTCGACGTTTCAGGGGTGCAATCTCCAAAACGTCGGCCACGTGACCAGTTTCTGTATCTGAAAATTTGCCTGCTGAGTGCCATCAGTTATCCGATTTTGGGGATGTATACATGATTTGGATCAGGGCACAGGGGCTATTTACTTTCTACTTATGAGTGCCGGCTGATTTAAAACTATATATATATATATATATATATATATATTAGAGATGTGCACCGGACATTTTTCGGGTTTTGTGTTTTGGTTTTGGATTCGGTTCCGTGGCCGTGTTTTGGATTCGGACGCGTTTTGGCAAAACCTCCCTGAAAATTTTTTGTCGGATTTGGGTGTGTGTTGGATTCGGGTGTTTTTTCACAAAAACCCCTCAAAAACAGCTTAAATTATAGTATTTGGGGGTCATTTTGATCCCATAGTATTATTAACCTCAATAACCATAATTTCCACTCATTTCCAGTTTATTCTGAACACCTCACAATATTATTTTTAGTCCTAAAATTTGCACCGAGGTCGCTGGATGACTAAGCTAAGCGACCCAAGTGGCCGGCACAAACACCTGGCCCATCTAAGAGTGGCATTGCAGTGTCAGACAGGATGGCACTTAAAAAAAATTGGCCCCAAACATCACATGATGCAAAGATAAATTAAAGAAAAAAGAGGTGCAAGATGGAATTGTCCTTGGGCCCTCCCACCCACCCTTATGTCGTATAAACAGGACATGCACACTTTAACAAACCCATCATTTCAGCGACAGGGTCTGCCACACGACTGTGACTGAAATGACTGGTTGGTTTGGGCCCCCACCAAAAAAGAAGCAATCAATCTCTCCTTGCACATACTAGCTCTACAGAGGCAAGATGTCCACCTCCTCCGCATCGTCCGATTCCACACCACTTTCACTGTGTACATCCCCCTCCTCACAGATTATTAATTTGTACCCACTGGAATCCACCATCTCAGGTCCCTGTGTACTTTCTGGAGGCAATTGCTGGTGAATGTCTCCACGGAGGAATTGATTATAATTCATTTTGATGAACATCATCTTCTCCACATTTTCTGGAAGTAACCTTGTACGCCGATTGCTGACAAGGTGAGCAGCTGCACTAAACACTCTTTCGGAGTACACACTGGAGGGGGGGGGGGGGGACTTAGGTAAAATAAAGCCAGTTTGTGCAAGGGCCTCCAAATTGCCTCTTTTTCCTGCCAGTATACGTACGGACTGTCTGACGTGCCTACTTGGATGCGGTCACTCATATAATCCTCCACCATTCTTTTAATGGTGACAGAATCATATGCAGTGACAGTAGACGACATGTCAGTAATCGTTGGCAGGTCCTTCAGTCCGGACCAGATGTCAGCACTCGCTCCAGACTGCCCTGCATCACCGCCAGTGGGTGGGCTCAGAATTCTTAGACTTTTCCTCGCAGCCCCAGTTGCGGGAGAATGTGAAGGAGGAGCTGTTGACGGGTCACGTTCCGCTTGACTTGACAAGTGTCTCACCAGCAGGTCTTTGCACCTCTGCAGACTTGTGTCTGCCGGAAAGAGAAATACAACGTAGGCTTTAAACCTAGGATCGAGCACGGTGGCCAAAATGTAGTGCTCTGATTTCAACAGATTGACCACCCGTGAATCCTGGTTAAGCGAATTAAGGGATCCATCCACAAGTCCCACATGCCTAGCAGAATCGCTCAGTTTTAGCTCCTCCTTCAATCTCTCCAGCTTCTTCTGCAAAAGCCTGATGAGGGGAATGACCTGACTCAGGCTGGCAGTGTCTGAACTGACTTCACGTGTGGCAAGTTCAAAGGGTTGCAGAACCTTGCACAACGTTGAAATCATTCTCTACTGCGCTTGAGTCAGGTGCATTCCCCCTCCTTTGCCTATATCGTAGGCAGATGTATAGGCTTGAATGGCCTTTTGCTGCTCCTCCATCCTCTGAAGCATATAGAGGGTTGAATTCCACCTCGTTACCACCTCTTGCTTCAGATGATGGCGGGGCAGGTTCAGGAGTGTTTGCTGGTGCTCCAGTCTTCGGCACGCGGTGGCTGAATGCCGAAAGTGGCCCGCAATTCTTCGGGCCACTGACATCATCTCTTGCACGCCCCTGTCGTTTTTAAAAAAATTCTGCACCACCAAATTCAATGTATGTGCAAAACATGGGACATGCTGGAATTTGCCCACATGTATTGCACGCACAATATTGGTGGCGTTGTCCGATGTCACAAATCCCCAGGCGAGTCCAATTGGGGTGAGCCATTCTGCGATGATGTTCCTCAGTTTCCGTAAGAGGTTGTCAGCTGTGTGCCTCTTCTGGAAAGTGGTGATACAAAGCGTAGCCTGCCTAGGAATGAGTTGGCATTTACGAGATGCTGCTACTGGTGCCGCTGCTGCTGTTCTTGCTGCGGGAGGCAATACAACTGCAGTTTTTAGGACACTGGTGACTCTTTTTCTGACGTCTGTGTACATTCACGGTATTGCCTGCCTAGAGAAATGGAACCTAGATGGTATTTGGTACTGGGGACACAGTACCTCAATCAAGTCTCTAATTCCCTGTGAATTAACGGTGGATACCGGACACATTCCACACCGAAGAGGTGATTTTTTTTTGTAATTTGACCAGGCATGTCAATGGCCATATTCGTCCCATGGACAACAGGTGTATCCCCGGGTGCCTGACTTAAACAAACCACCTCACCATCAGAATCCTCCTTGACAATTTCCTCCTCAGTGCCAGCAACACCCATATCCTCATCCTGGTGTACTTCAACAGTGACATCTTCAATTTGACTATCAGGAACTGGACTGTGGGTGCTCCTTCCAGCACTTGCAGGGGGCGTGCAAATGGTGGAAGGCGCCACCTCTTCCCGTCCAGTGTTGGGAAGGTCAGGCATCGCAACCGACACAATTGGACTCTCCTTGGGGATTTGTGATTTAGAAGAACGTACAGTTCTTTGCTGTGCTTTTGCCAGCTTAAATCTTTTCATTTTTCTAGCGGGAGGATGAGTGCTTCCATCCTCATGTGAAGCTGAACCACTAGCCATGAACATAGGACAGGGCCTCAGCCGTTCCTTGCCACTCCGTGTTGTAAATGGCATATTGGCAAGTTTACGTTTCTCATCAGACGCTTTAAATTTTGATTTTTGGGTCATTTTACTGAACTTTTGTTTTTTGGATTTTACATGCTCTCTACTATGACATTGGGCATCGGCCTTGGCAGACGAGGTTGATGGCATTTCATCGTCTCGGCCATGACTAGTGGCAGCAGCTTCAGCACGAGGTGGAAGTGGATCTTGATCTTTCCCTATTTCACCCTCCACATTTTTGTTCTCCATTTTTTAATGTGTGGAATTATATGCCAGTTATATATCAATAGCAATGGCCTACTGTACCGTACTGCTATATATATATATATATATATATATATATATATATACACTGGTGGTCAGCAAAATTCTGCACTGTCCTCCTACTATATACTGCGCACAACTACAATGCAGCACAGATATGGATAGTATACTTGACGACACAGAGGTAGAGCAATGGACTACTGTTCCGTACTGCTATATATATACTGGTGGTCAGCAAAATTCTGCACTGTCCTCCTACTATATACTGTGCACAACTACAATGCAGCACAGATATGGATAGTATACTTGATGACACAGAGGTAGAGCAATGGACTACTGTACCGTACTGCTATATATATACTGGTGGTCAGCAAAATTCTGCACTGTCCTCCTACTACATACTGTGCACAACTACAATGCAGCACAGATATGGATAGTATACTTGACGACACAGAGGTAGAGCAATGGACTACTGTACCGTACTGCTATATATATACTAGTGGTCAGCAAAATTCTGCACTGTCCTCCTACTATATACTGCCCACAACTACAATGCAGCACAGATATGGAGCGTTTTCAGGCAGAGAACATAGATATTTACACACTGAGCACAGATATTTGAAGCACACTTAGCACAGATATTTGCAGCACACAGAACACAGAAACTGTGAGAACGCAGCCACGTCCTCTCGCTATCATCTCCAATGCACGAGTGAAAATGGCGGCAACGCACGGCTCTTTATATGTGTACCCCTGTGTGTGAAATTAAGTAATAAATGGTAGAAATAAAATGCAGTGTAGATGATATTAGAAAGTTCTAGAGACCCTGCGCACTGCCCGTGAGGACCACAAGAGAGGGGAAGCCTCGAGGCATAAACTGTCAACGGACAAAAACGGGGGAGAGAGAGTGCTGACGCAGAGAGAGTTGGGGGAGTGAAGGACGGAGCTGGGTGAACCGGAGAGACGCGCTGGGTGAACCGGAGAGAGGCCGCTTACTTTACCGCCGAGCACCGCCGCAACTCATACCTGATCCGCTCGGAGAAGAGGGGACGGATATCCGAGGACGGGGGAAGACAGGCGGCTGGAGGCAGCGGATCACCGCCGTCAGAGGAACCGGGGGAGCGGTCAGACCCGGCAGCCGGAAGCAGCTGAGTATATTCATAGGCTAGAGTGACGCTGGAGGGGAGGAGAGGAGACGCTCCCTCTCAGCATATAAGGCAGCCGCTTCATTGGAGAACTGGAAGATTAGTGCCTCCCAACAGGAGGGACTTTCATCAAAACGCCAGCCCTTTCATTATCAATACTACCCATGCCGGTAAGATACAGAATATTTGAGTGTCCTAGACATTTCTATGACTTTAAGTCCGGATAACCGATAAGGATAATTACTAATCATCCCAGCAATATTGAATCCTCTACATACCGGGCACTCACTTCTATCAGCTGCATGATATCAAAGCATGGTATTTCCTGCTAGCAGTACACGTATTTACACAAAAGGATAGCCCAGCTAGCATCAAATTGATACAACGTGTCCCCAAGGGTGAGAAAGCTAATTGACTGTCATCTATATAACAGACTAAAGAAGTGGAGCATATAGCTGGTACATGACCGTAGATACAGAAGTATAATTTAGGGAAAAGAGTATTGTGAGAGTCTAAGAAGGAATATCAGCCCTTTTTTATTTTTAGTCGTTAAATTATTGTTACCGGTGTGTGACTAAATTATAAGGAGACTTTAGAGACCGATAACTATGAACTGCGGTTAATAGACGGTATCACCTATCATATTGCAGTAAGGAATTCACCGATATAACAAAGGGGACTTGCTGTATAATATTTCCAACCAAATTGGTATCATATCTTTCTGCTTATATAGATACTATGTGTATTAATGGCTGTAACTGTGGAGGAGGAAATGCCATATTATACATTAGCTCTAATATATAATTAAGCTACGTGGGAGTATATCGGTATTGAATATATTTATAGTTCGCTACCCCAGCGATATCCAAGGAAGCTGTTATATATATTGATATTATTTTATTCTCCCCTTGGACTATTAACTTAGTATTGTCCCTTATCTTCTGCAAAGTCACTATTTATTTCAGTTGCTGATACAGTAAGGAAAGAAGTTATTTTTGAGAGAGACAAAGTTAATACAACTTTATACTGAGACTATGGAAAGTTAAGGGAAGTGTACCAGAGTTATTTCAGATATCCTCCTCGGTATCCAATAGGAACAGAGAGTCACCTCGTGAGTAATAAACTGAGTGCGAATACTGGAGCTGTAAATGTACTCCATGAACCTTCACAAGTATGATATGCATTGCACTGAGCAATGTCTATCCAGGATAGCTATATCCTAAAGAGCATCTATTTCCTACAAGTTATTACCCCCATACCAAGCCTATATCATACCCTTACGAATACAGAAAGGAAAGAAGGTACTACCGGATAAGGGCAGAAGAGGGACATATCTTGGACACTTTTGAGGACAGGAGAAGAACCATATACGACTTTGAGGATATCGATTATATATAGTTGATAAAAAAAGTCTAGTATGCAATCCATGGTAGTCATATTCATAGCTTCCAAGGGAATGGGGAACCCTGAGCTCAACCTTTTTATTGGTACCAAGGTATAACTGTATATTTTTTTGTAATGCATGCACAAAATACTGTATAGTTCAAAAGTTTGTGTGTTATTCTAGCACTGTGTGTTCATAATATAATCATTTAATTATCAATTTATGAGAAGGTGGAATTTTATTGTGTATAAATACTTACCAGGACGTGAGACGTGGATCCAGTAGACTACAGTCAAAGAAGAGCTGAAATACAAGAAGAACAAACGGTATTAAACATTAATAATATTGAGAATATTTTAAAAATTAAATTATATTTATTATACCATTACTGGCTTTCCCAAGCAAGCCCCGATTATAATTATAGCTTGGGTGGAGGCACGCCTTAGGAGGTAATCTAGTAGCCCTAGTACTTGCTATCTGATAGATAGGAGGGGTTACATTTGGAGGCACTGCTGAGATCCGGGCTCGGGGTCTCCTGTTTATACGGCAGGTAGGATGGAGGGCATTAGTACGGGAGATATTTTTCGTTGGTGTGGAAAAAAAGAGATAGATGTTGAATGTAGCTTTGGGTTGAGCGGAAATTTAACCAACGCTGGGGAAGAGAGTATCATTAACGCTGTAAAATTTCTTTATGGAGTCAGGGAGCCGAGTATTGTGGATAAATGGAAAGGGTCAAAAGGTATTATTACGGCTGTGTTAATAACTAACAAGAACCCGCTAGACCAGACATTACTCCCTCGAATGGTGGTAGTTGAGGGAGTGCCGGGGTGGAAAGTCCACCTACTATGTCCTGAAAGGAAAGATACAGAAGAAGATGATTGTCCCGCTAGTGAGGAACAGGGAACTGGAGAACCACCGTCCAGAGGCTGCTGCCCTACCACCAGCCATGACACTGATACGCGTACGAATAACGAGGAAGTTATAGATAATCAGGTGGAAACCGTGGTGGGCAAGATGGTTAGTCACTTGGAAAGGTGGCACTTAGAGGGTGGATATCGTCGACTTAGAATCTTTTCGGGAATCATCCCTGTGCCAGCTGGGGAAGAGACCTATGAGCTGTGGAGAGAGGCAGCCACACAACATTCTGAAGAATGGCAATGCCCCGAACATGTTAAACGTCAGCGAGTGGTTGAAAGTCTCAGAGGGCCGGCTATGGGAGTGATTCAAGCCACAAGGAGAAGCAACCCTACAGCTACCCTGAAGGACTATGTAGAGGCACCAGATTTTTCATTTGGTACCTTGGAAGACGTAGGAGATTTACTGGCTCGCCTCAATCATACATACCAGGAGCCAGGAGAAACCTTGACACGTTACGTGTATAGAGTCGATAGATTAATTTACAAAATTGTAGATAAAGGAGGGATAAAGAAGGAGGCTGTAGATAGCAGAAGACTCACCCAGGTACTAAAGGGGGCATTAACCAACAGTACGGTGGCGCAAAGGCTCCGATGCACTATGAATGCTAACCAGCCTCCAACCCTGAATGAGCTCGTGCGAGAAGTGAAACTGGAAGAGGTACAAATAGAAAACCGTGATAGAACCATCAAGAAGGTCAAAGTAGTTTTACCTACCCCTTCTCCACCCTCTATAGATGAGAGACTGGTGAAGTTAATAGAGGAGCAGAATAACAAAATTGAACAGCTAATAGCCTTACAGACTAATTCTCATTATAGTCAGGGGATGAATCCTGACTCGGGGAGAGGAATAAGTTCACGGAGGGAAAGTCAATTCCCCATAATTTGTTATAGTTGTGGACAGTCGGGTCATAGGTCATTTGAATGCCCCATTTATGGACACTTCCGAAGAGGAAATAGTAATCGCAACAGTTACAGGAGAAGACCATCCCCACCAGAAAACTCCAACGGGAGCTCTGTGGACCCCTCACAGACTCCCCAATAATTACAGTACAAGCCATGGGGAGTGCTCAGTGGTCCCATGAAATTCCTGAGAGCCTGATGGGCCATGCACCAAGAATAAAGGCTATGATCAACGGACACGCATGTACAGTCCTACTGGACAGTGGATCACAAATATCAATCGTATTTGAATCCTGGTATCAGACCCATTTAAAAGATGTGCCCATACATCCTCTTAGTGGCCTCACCATCTGGGGGTTAAGTGAGCAAAAATACCCCTATTTAGGATATATTATCACGCAGATTACATTCGACCTTGGGCTGATTTCCCCCAATGAAATGGCACCGTTTGTGGCATTGGTTTGTCCGGATTCCCCTGGAGATAATGGAGAACTGCCAGTGATTGTTGGAACGAACACCAATACGTATAAGAGCCTCATAAAATGGTGTGAGAAACAAAACCTGAAGGACTTGCCACTCAAGATAGACAGTCATATGGCACAGTGTCGACAAGGAGAAGGTGGTTCCGAGACCAGTACATCTTCCCCCGAGTTAGGGGTCAATAAGCTGGAGGCCTGTTTCCATGGTAGCGACATAGACCCCAGGAACAAAAGTATCCTATTGGAACAATTACAGCTGCGGGAATCTGTATTCTCCCAAAGTGAGTGGGACCTAGGAACTGCAAAGGATGTAGAACATCGTATTAAATTAACCCATGATACCCCCTTTAGGGAAAGGTCTAGGAGATTGGCTCCAGCAGATTTCGAGGATGTGCGGGCGCATCTAAGAAATCTGCTGGAGAATCAGGTGATTGCGGACTCGGAGAGCCAATATGCATCCCCCATTGTGGTTGCACGAAAGAAAAGTGGAGAGATCCGGCTGTGTATTGATTACAGGACCTTAAATAGACGTACCGTGCCGGATCAATATACCGTACCGAAAATTGAAAAGGCCTTGGATTGTCTGCAAGGCAGCCAATGGTTTTCCGTTTTGGACTTGAGGTGCGGTTATTACCAGATTCCTATGAACATCGAGGATAGAGCTAAGACAGCTTTCATCTGTCCAATAGGATTCTTCGAATTCCTAAAAATGCCGCAGGGTATCACCGGAGCACTAGCCACCTTCCAGAGGACCATGGAGAAGACCGTAGGCGATATGTGCTACAGAGAAGTCTTGGGGGTAAATTTACTAAGATTCGTATTTTCCCGTTTCAGGTCAAAGTTCAATCACGAATGACATCGAAAGTGTAAAACTGCAACTTTTTGAATTGATTACGACTAATTTACTAAGCTGTCGTATTCGGGTTTTTCTTTTGTTCCGATGTCGATGTCATTCGTGGTTTTTTTTCTATTTTTACGGCAGTGATTAGCAAAACACTGCCGACTTTTTTTACAATCAATCTCGGCCGGATCTGTGTGATCCGTGCTGGGGTTTATTTTATTTTTTTAATTAAACACTGTAAAATAATAAAAAAAAATGCGTGGGGTCCCCCCTCCTAAGCATAACCAGCCTCGGGCTCTTTGAGCCGATCCTGGTTGAGAAATATGGGGGAAAAAATGACAGGGGTTCCCCCATATTTAAGCAACCAGCATCGGGCTCTGCGCCTGGTCCTGGTCCCAAAAATACGGGGGACAAAAAGAGTAGGGGTCCCCCGTATTTTTAAAACCAGCACCGGGCTCCACTAGCTGGACAGATAATGCCACAGCCGGGGGTCACTTTTATATAGTGCCCTGCGGCCGTGGCATCAAAAATCCAACTAGTCACTCCTGGCCGGGGTACCCTGGGGGAGTGGGGACCCCTTCAATCAAGGGGTCCCCCCCCCAGCCACCCAAGGGCCAGGGGTGAAGCCCGAGGCTGTCCCCCCCCCATCCAATGGGCTGCGGATGGGGAGGCTGATAGCCTTTGTTGTAAAAGAAAAGATATTGTTTTTAGTAGCAGTACTTCAAGGCCCAGCAAGCCTCCCCCGCATGCTGGTACTTGGAGAACCACAAGTACCAGCATGCGACGGAAAAACTGGCCCGCTGGTACCTGTAGTACTACTACTAAAAAAATACCCAAAAAAAGACAAGACACACACACCGTGAAAGTATAATTTTATTACATACATACACACATACATACATACTTACCTTAAGTTCCCACGCAGGTCGGTCCTCTTCTCCAGTAGAATCCAAGGGGTACCTGTTGAAGAAATTATACTCACGAGATCCAGGGGTCCAGGCTCCTCGGGAAATCCAGGGGTAATCCACGTACTTGCATAAAATAAGAAAACGGAAAGCCGAGCCACGAACTGAAAGGGGCCCCATGTTTTCACATGGGACTCCTTTCCACGAATGCCAGAAACCCACTCTGACTGATGTCTAAGTGGGTTTCTTCAGCCAATCAGGGAGTGCCACGTAGTAGCACTCTCCTGATCAGCTGTGTGCTCCTGTCCTCACTGACAGGCAGCACACGGCAGTGTTACAATGTAGCGCCTATGCGCTACATTGTAACCAATGATGGGAACTTTCTGCCCTGCGGTTGACCTAAAGTGACGTCACCGCTGAGCAGAAAGTTCCCAGCATTGGTTACAATGTAGCGCATAGGCGCTACATTGTAACACTGCCGTGTGCCGCCTGTCACTCAGTACAGGAGCACACAGCCGATCAGGAGAGTGCTACAACGTGGCACTTCCTGATTGGCTGAAGAAACCCACTTAGACATCAGTCAGAGTGGGTTTCTGGCATTCGTGGAAAGGAGTCCCATGTGAAAACATGGGGCCCCTTTCAGTTCGTGGCTCGGCTTTCCGTTTTCTTATTTTATGCAAGTACGTGGATTACCCCTGCGGGGGAGGCTTGCTGGGCCTTGTAGTACTGCTACTAAAAACAATATCTTTTCTTTTACAACAAAGGCTATCAGCCTCCCCATCCGCAGCCCATTGGATGGGGGGGGGACAGCCTCGGGCTTCACCCCTGGCCCTTGGGTGGCTGGGGGGGGGGGACCCCTTGACCAGGACCAGGCGCAGAGCCCGATGCTGGTTGCTTAAATATGGGGGAACCCCTGTCATTTTTTTTCCCATATTTCTGCAACCAGGATCGGCTCAAAGAGCCCGAGGCTGGTTATGCTTAGGAGGGGGGACCCCACGCAATTTTTTTTTTTAAAATAAGCACTTTCCCACCCCTTCCCACTGATATACATGCACGGATCTCATGGATCCGTGCATGCCTATCCAATCACGAATAAAAAAAAAGGTCTGTTTTTTTTTAGCACTTTTTTACGAGTTGTAATTTTTCACGGCAGTGTTTGTTTGTTTTTTGCTTTGCACTTCTTAGTAAATGACCGAGATTCATACTTAAACAGCCGCGTTTTGACCGATGGTGTATTCATTCGTAATTTTTTACTTGGACTTGCAAAAAATTACGAATGCCCTCATCTCTGCCGTGATTAGTGTTTAGTAAATTACCGAGATGACACTTTGATGAAAAAACGGCATCTCGGTCAAAATCGGGAGCTTAGTAAATTTCCCCCTTGGTCTATTTAGACGACATCATAGTATTCGGAAAGACACTGGAAGAACACAATGAAAGACTCTTAAAGGTGTTAGACAGACTTCAAGGTCGCGGGTTAAAGCTCTCTATCGAGAAATGCCGATTGTGTCGATCTACAGTAAAGTACCTCGGCTATATTGTTAGCAGGGATGGGATCTCTACTGATCCGGACAAAGTAGCCACAGTGAGAAATTGGCCACGACCCAGAAATCTTAAGGAACTCCGGTCCTTTTTGGGATTTTGTGGCTATTACAGAAAATTTGTGCCGCAGTACTCCAAATTGGCGAGACCATTAAACAATTTGACTCGAGGATATCCACCGATGGGTCAGAAGGGAAAACAACACTCCAAAGATTCAAAGGAATACTTTTGTACTCAAGAGGCTTTTGGAGATAGATGGTACGTGGAGTGTGAAGAGGCATTTATTCATCTAAAGGAGAGACTATCTCAATCGCCTGTACTAGCGTATGCAGACCCCGAACTACCTTATGAGGATCACATCAACGCTTCCCTGGACGGTCTTGGAGGAGTATTGTACCAATGGAGGGAAGAGCAACTCAGACCCATTGCATATGTAAGTCGAGGTCTATCTGGAAGTGAAAAAAATTACCCAGTACATAAACTGTAATTTCTGTCTCTTAAGTGGGTAGTCAGTGAGAAATTCCATGACTATCTATATGGGGCTTCTTTTACTGTACAGACGGATAATAATCCTTTGATTTACATTCAATCCACTGCTAAGCTGGATGTCACGGGTCATCGGTGGTTGGCTACTCTCTCTAATTATAACTTTACTATCAAATATCGCCCTGGTATAAACAATCAGGACGCTGATGCACTATCCAGGAGGGCCGATAATGAAGTCTCTTCCGTAACTGAAGAATGGATTGAGGTCCCGGCTGCTATGGTGAGAGGACTATGTCATCAGATTAGAGTAAACCATCCGGTACCGGTGGCCGCTATAATAACTACCGGGGCCTCTATAAAAGCCATACCTGCCTCCTATCGCTGGTTGGACCCTTCTGCATTGGATGGGTTAGAGATGGTACGACAGGATGAATTACCTCAAGAGCAACGGAAGGATATACATATTGGCCCTATTGTAAAACACGTTGAGAACCCTTCTTCACCTGTCCCCCGTTCAAGCCTCTATTACGAAACTAAAGTACTACTCCAACAGATTAATAAACTACGGATAAAAAGGGGTTTGTTATACCGAGTTATTAAAAGGCCTGAAGGCCCCACCAGATGGCAGTTAGTATTGCCTTCTAAGTATAAAACAATGGTACTAAAGGCATTACATGATAATCATGGTCATTTAGGACAAGAGAAAACCCTAGGTTTAGTCTCAGAAAGATTATTTTGGCCAGGCATGAATAGAGACGTGGAGCAATTCTGCAAGTCATGTGGCAATTGTGTGTTGAGAAAAACGATACCCCGGCCTGCGGCCTCTCTAGTTAACATCAAGAGCTCAGGGCCATTTGAGTTAGTATGTATTGATTTCTTATCACTGGAAGGAACCGATGGACATGACAGTCAAATATTGGTAGTCACAGATCATTTTACACGCTATGCACAGGCCTATGTAACCTCAAATCAACGAGCAGTAACGGTGGCTCGGACTCTGTGGGAGAAATTCTTCGTTCATTACGGGTTACCAGCACGAATCCACTCTGATCAGGGAAGAGACTTTGAAAGTCATCTTATCAAAGAATTGTGTCTATGTTGTGGCATTAAGAAATCACGGACCACCCCATACCATCCTCAAGGCGATCCCCAACCTGAGCGGTTCAACCGCACTTTATTAAACATGCTGGGAACTTTGAACAAACAACAGAAGTCATAGTGGAAACAGCATATCACCTATCTGGTCCATGCGTATAATTGCACCAGGAATGATGCTACGGGGTATTCCCCTTATCTACTCATGTTTGGCCGAGAGGCTCGGTTACCCATCGATGTGTGTCTACCAACTTTAATCAACCCCTCTTCATGGGGTTCTCATTCTCAGTACATACGGAAACTCCGACAGCAGTTACAGGAAGCATACAAATTGGCTCGAGAAACTGCTGACAAAATGGGGGAGAGGAATAAAACCCGGCATGACAGGAAAGTGATAGAGCATTGCTTACAGCCTGGAGACAGAGGTTTGATCAAAATGCTAGGGGCACCCCGAAGGCAGAAACTTAGGAATAGGTGGAAAGAGGAACCCTACATAGTAGTGAAGCAACTACCGAATATTCCGGTGTATCAGTTAATACCGGAAAACCGAGAGGGGTCAGTAGTGACTTATCATCGACAGCACCTTTTGCCTATTGCGCAAGATATTAGGTGGAATGAGTCAGCACCACTTGAGGATAATAGGAAGAAAGCTAAATCTAGTATCCCGCTTTCATTAACTATGACTGAAACTCCCTATCTGGATGATGGTGAAGAGGAATCGGAATCGGAACAGTTTGGAAATGGGATGTATTATAAGGAGGATGATTATCGGAAAAATAGTCAAGTAAGTAAACTGGACCCAGAGCCGTTAGAAGTGAAAGGAACCACTCAAGACTGGGGGATAGAGGATATGGGTCATAGACTGGAAGAAGAATGGGAGGAATATAACTGCCAGGTAAATGGCAATAACGGTTGTACTAGTGAGTCCAGTACTATCGATGAAGACAGTAACCACATGGTTAACTTAGATGGTGGACCTCAGTCTCCAAGGCCACAGAGGATACGGAAACCACCTAGAATACTCACATATGAACAATTAGGATCACCCACAGAAGTTCCCTTGATAATCCATCCTAGGGTGATAATACCGTGGCCTTATTTTGGATGTGGGATCTGAAGCAATAAAGAACAAGTATAGAGAGGATCATCATCACAATATAGTTGATGGTGATACCGATGCAGTGCATTTCGGAATCCCCAGGGGGAGAATGTACCCCTGTGTGTGAAATTAAGTAATAAATGATAGAAATAAAATGCAGTGTAGATGATATTAGAAAGTTCTAGAGACCCTGCGCACTGCCCGCGAGGACCACAAGAGAGGGGAAGCCTCAAGGCATAAACTGTCAACGGACAAAAACGGGAGAGAGAGAGTGCTGACGCAGAGAGAGTTGGGGGAGTGAAGGACGGAGCTGGATAATATGGAGAGACGCGCTGGGTGAACCGGAGAGAGGCCGCTTACTTTACCGCTGAGCACCGCCGCAACTCATACCTGGTCCGCCAGGAGAAGAGGGGTCGGATATCCGAGGACGGGGGAAGACAGGCGGCTGGAGGCAGCGGATCACCGCCGTCAGAGGAACCGGGGGAGCGGTCAGACCCGGCAGCCGGAAGCAGCTGAGTATATTCATAGGCTAGAGTGACGCTGGAGGGGAGGAGAGGAGACGCTCCCTCTCAGCATATAAGGCAGCCGCTTCATTGGAGAACTGGAAGATTGTGCCTCCCAACAGGAGGGACTTTCATCAAAACGCCAGCCCTTTCATTATCAATACTACCCATGCCGGTAAGATACCAAATATTTGAGTGTCCTAGACATTTCTATGACTTTAAGTCTGGATAACCGATAAGGATAATTACCAATCATCCCAGCAATATTGTATCCTCTACATACCGGGCACTCACTTCTATCAGCTGCATGATATCAAAGCATGTTATTTCCTGCTAGCAGTACACGTATTTACACAAAAGGATAGCCCAGCTAGCATCAAATTGATACAACGTGTCCCCAAGGGTGAGAAAGCTAATTGACTGTCATCTATATAACAGACTAAAGAAGTGGAGCATATAGCTGGTACATGACCATAGATACAGAAGTATAATTTGGGGAAAAGAGTATTGTGAGAGTCTAAGAAGGAATATCAGCCCTTTTTTATTTTTAGTCGTTAAATTATTGTTACCGGTGTGTGACTAAATTATAAGGAGACTTTAGAGACCGATAACTATGAACTGCGGTTAATAGACGTATCACCTATCATATTGCAGTAAGGAATTCACCGATATAACAAAGGGGACTTGCTGTATAATATTGCCAACCAAATTGGTATCATATCTTTCTGCTTATATAGATACTATGTGTATTAATGGCTGTAACTGTGGAGGAGGAAATGCCATATTATACATTAGCTCTAATATATAATTAAGCTACATGGGAGTATATCGGTATTGAATATATTTATAGTTCGCTACCCCAGCGATATCCAAGGAAGCTGTTATATATATTGATATTATTTTATTCTCCCCTTGGACTATTAACTTAGTATTGTCCCTTATCTTCTGCAAAGTCACTATTTATTTCAGTTGCTGATACAGTAAGGAAAGAAGTTATTTTTGAGAGAGACAAAGTTAATACAACTTTATACTGAGACTATGGAAAGTTAAGGGAAGTGTACCAGAGTTATTTCAGATATCCTCCTCGGTATCCAATAGGAACAGAGAGTCACCTCGTGAGTAATAAACTGAGTGCGAATACTGGAGCTGTAAATGTACTCCATGAACCTTCACAAGTATGATATGCATTGCACTTAGCAACGTCTATCCAGGATAGCTATATCCTAAAGAGCATCTATTTCCTACAAGTTATTACCCCCATACCAAGCCTATATCATACCCTTACGAATACAGAAAGGAAAGAAGGTACTACCGGATAAGGGTAGAAGAGGGACATATCTTGGACACTTTTGAGGACAGGAGAAGAACCATATACGACTTTGAGGATATCGATTATATATAGTTGATAAAAAAAAGTCTAATGTGCAATCCATGGTAGTCATATTCATAGCTTCCAAGGGAATGAGGAACCCTGAGCTCAACCTTTTTATTGGTACCAAGGTATAACTGTATATTTTTTTTTAATGCATGCACAAAATACTGTATAGTTCAAAAGTTTGTGTGTTATTCTAGCACTGTGTGTTCATAATATAATCATTTAATTATCAATTTATGAGAAGGTGGTATTTTATTGTGTATAAATACTTACCAGGACGTGAGACGTGGATCCAGTAGACTACAGTCAAAGAAGAGCTGAAATACAAGAAGAACAAACGGTATTAAACATTAATAATATTGAGAATATTTTAAAAATTAAATTATATTTATTATACCATTACTGGCTTTCCCAAGCAAGCCCCGATTATAATTATAGCTTGGGTGGAGGCACGCCTTAGGAGGTAATCTAGTAGCCCTAGTACTTGCTATCTGATAGATAGGAGGGGTTAGATATGCAATATGAATCTCGCGAGAATACGACAGCGGGATGATGACGTTCGGGCGTGTTCGTGTTAACCGAGCAAGGCGGGAAGATCCGAGGCTGCCTCGGAACCGTGTAAAATGGGTGAGTTCGGGGGGGTTCAGATCTCGAGGAACCGAACCCGCTCATCTTTAATATATATATATATATATATATATATATAAAAATATATATATATAAAAAGTGGTTATTCTTTATGACTTTCTCTGCTATAAACTCCTCAGTCCTGATGAAGGGGTCTAACATAACCCAGAAATGTTGACCGCAAGAGGAATTACAACATTTATGAGCTGTACTGCATCTGCATGTGACCACCATGTTTAACAGAATCTTCTCTTCATAATATATCCTTTGAAAAATCCTGTAGTGCGTGTTTTTAGTCAGGTCATACCTGCCTATCTGAATTTGTTTACAATACAACAACAGCACACTGGTAGTTAACAACAAAATACATTTGGAGTGTCGGATCTGTGGTTTTAGATAGATAGATAGATAGATAGATAGATAGATAGATAGATAGATAGATAGATAGATATGGATATGAAAAATAAAATTTTGTTCTTCAAGTAAGAAATAACTAAGTAGAATATACAATAATTCTATAACATACATACTGATTAATACATATATATTAACTGGAAAATCCATGTTGGGAGTGTGATGTTATATTACTGCATTCAATAAAAAAAAAGAAAATAGTTAAAAACTTGGTTAAAATAAAGAATGTGAATTTCACAATGAAACTGAACAGGTCACTATAGACAAATTATTGACCAGACACAGGATAATTAGCCTAAATGTTCCTAAATTGGATGAAATGAGATTAAATTAGACAGAACATTTCTGCAAAGAACACATATTGAGAATTCTCTAATTGGATAGAAATGTGTATATTAGGTACTTAACAAAATATTACAGATGGCTAGAATCAGACATTCACCTGGAAAGTATCTGTACCTAGACACATTTTTTTTAATCTTTTCACAACTTCCTGCACAATTATGTTTGCTTCAAAAATAAAGTTAGAACAAAATAAAAACAAAATAAACAAAAAATAAAGACAAAAAACAAAACAGTATTCCACTATCGTGCATTACTTACTATGAAAGCAAGCTTATGCTCACAACAAAATTACTCTCAAAACACAAAGGCACAAAGTGTAAGTATTACAAAATATTGTTTTACATACTTCCTCCTATAGTTCCAGCTTCAAATATGCTTCAAACTTAGTAATGCAATAGCATAAAACAAGCGTCTTTAGCAGCGGCGTAAATTCCTCTCAGTTGCCCGGAGGCAAGATAAATATTGGTGCAGCCACCCCATGTACATACATATCTATCTATATATATATATATATAAAAAACTAAATGTGTGTGTGTGTGTGTGTGTGTGTGTGTGTGTGTGTGTGTATATATATATATATATATATATATATAACTAAATGTGTGTGTATAACTAACTGGACTGTCCCACGAAAATTGGGACAGTTTGGAGGTATGCTAAAGTGCAGTTAAAAGCATAGGGTATTTCTATTGGTTCATTGGCGTATCTATAATGGGTAGAAGGTGTACTGTTCCCAGAGACCTCAAAGCGAGAGTCTGAAATGCCAGAAAGGAGAGCGCCAGGTAACGGACTGTCTCCTCTCCTAAAACGCCCGTGAATTGGTCAGTTTTAAACTGCAACATTTACTAAAGGCAAAAGCCAAACAAAAATTACTGAAAAACCACTGTTTTAGAAGTGCCACGTTAGGGGCCTGATTCTGAGTTGCATGCCAAAGCGCATACAGCAGTGTCTCAAAACCTCTAACTTACGTATCATGTCTGCCTCACTCTGTGTACCATTTACCACATTTTTACTTGTTATGTTTTATGTTGCAATATTAATTATTATTGTGCTAACTTTGTATATACATGTGTAGTGAGAGGGAGAGCTTTCTACCTTTCCTCTCCAAGGGGCATATTCATCATGTTAATTAAATAATTAAGCATTGCCCTGACACGGAGACAGCTGACCTGAAAATCAGCTGTTTCCACAAATCATTTCACTGCCACTTTCGTCCAGCGTCCAGTGGAAAAAGTCGGACAGGGCAGAGGGAAGCAGCAGGGGTACGGGAGTATTCGCCATCTGCAGATGGCGAATGCTCCTGCTGTTAAACTCAGAAAATATTGCATTTTCAGAGCTTGATAAATGAGGTCCCCACTACTGCCGAACCTGGTCAGTAGTACGTAGTACGTTATCCTCATGATGAATGGCATCAAAACGTATTATTTCTAACACCCGGGATCCCAATCATTTAACTGCCAGCCCACCAAAAAGAGGTAAGGTATGTGGGGGACGGAGGTTAAGTTCAGGCTGCTGGGAGGGGGGGGGGGGGTATTAGGGTTAGGCTGCGAGACCGGGGGGTTGGGGTTGGGCTGTGGATAGAGGGGGTTAAGGTTCAAGCACCCCCAGATAGGGTTAGGGTTAGGCTGCAGGGAGGGGGGAAGATAGGTTTAGGCTCTGTGGAGGGGGGGTTAGCTTTAGGCACCACTGGGAGGGTTAGGATTAGGCAGCGGATGTCACAACGGGATGATGATGAGGATCCAAAAACTGGGCATTCGCCAGAGAAGTGGTCACAACAGCAGGGAGGAACTGAGGAGGTTGGATGTAATTCAGTATGCGGCTGAAGAGTGAATACTGAAGAGACTTAGCTGAAGAGCACAGAGGAGAGCTACTGACAATGTATACTGATGAGCATTGGCTGGAGAACACTGGAGAGTGCTGCTAGGACTGTTCACAAGAGAATTGTGGCTGAAGAGTACTAAAGAACGGTACTGAAAAATAAATATCAAAGGATCATGGCTGAGGAACACTGAAGAATTACTGCTGAAGAATGATTGCTGAAGAGTGATAGCTGAAGAACACTGAAGAAATACTGCTGAAGAATGAATGCTGAAGAGTCGTGGCTGAAGAACACCAAAGAACATTTGTGAAGAATGGATGCTGAAGAGTTGTGGCTGAAGAACATATAAGAATACTGCTGAAGAATGGATGCTGAAGAGTCATAGCTGAAGAGCCCTGCGAATAACCAGGAAGCCCCTCTACGGACACGAGGCACCTGTGGACGCTGCCCCGGCGGGCAGATGGCTGCAGACTGCGGGACAGGGGTTCCACCAGCTGCGGTTCTGCGGATGACTGCTGTAACTGGGAGAGCCAAGCAAAAGACTGCAAAAGCACAAGGAAATGGTCACAGGAAATTCCTGATGGAGCTCAGAGCTGGAGCCTCTGCACTGGGCAGTAACTTGAAGCACTGGCAGCGTTATAGCCAGAACTGACCCCTTTTGTAAGAGGAAGTTGCCAGGGATTGGCTGGACGATCCACAGAGTCCCAGCCATTGACCACAGATATCTAGACTCCAACATGGCGGTCCCCAGTACTGAGGACATTCAAGGGTGCACCTATAATCCCGCCTGGACTCCCATTCCCACAGCACTGGAGGCCGCCAGTCACCGCCGCCAGCCCGCTCCACAGCCTCGCCAGCAGCCGGACTGGCAGACCCCGGACCACGACTCTGGAGGTAAGCCGCCGGCTCCTGACAGCGGAGGGGCGAGGGTTAGGTTTAGGCTGTGGGTAGGGAGGATTAGGGTTAGTGGGCCATTGGGGGAAGGTAAGTATACTTACCATCCCCTGTCGGGATTCTGCAGGTGATATGAGCTTTTCAGGTCTACAAATTTCTTTTTTGGGTTTCACATGCACAGTCTGCGTTTCATCAACCATGTTGGACCTTTCACCTTAATAAGACCTGGTTTCTTCACTGATATCAGGATGTTTATACATCTCAGATGAAGGATATTCTTCAGTCTTGTTGTCTTCATGATGAATAGGTTGAGGTCTTAAATTCATATGATTTCTTCTCACTTCTGTTTCACACTCTGTACACACTGTTACATACTTTTATAGTACAAGATCTTGGTGCTATTTTGTGCTTGCAAAGTGCCTTTCTGCATCCAGATGCCTTTCTCATGGTTGCTGAGATGGACTTAGTCATACGATCTAAAACAGACAAGCTTTTGCTGTTTTGTCATGGAACCGTTTTTATTTCACCTGTTTCCGTTCCTTACTCAATCTGTCTAATGTCGAATCATGCGTTTTAAGCAGTTCATCATGTATTGGAAGATTTGCTCTAATCCACCTTCCCATCATCATTTGTGCTGGAGAAAGTCCATTACGTAGTCTTCCACTTCTGTAGGTTTAAGAGGCTTTTGTAGAAGTCTTCTTTGCCATCATATGACTTCTTCATGAGGCTCTTTACAGTCATGACAGTGACAGTAGTAAATGTGAAAATCACATTACTCTATTTTCAAACACAAAGGGGTAAATTTACTAAAGATCAGCTTTAGCAGATTTGCAGGTCTATTCATGAAGCAGTGAAAAGAGAGGAGAAACAGACCAGTGGAGAAGTTGTCCATGGCAACCAATCAGCATCTCCCTTACATTTTATATAATGTACTTGATAAAGGTTTACATCAAAGCTGATTGGTTACCATGGGCAACTTCTCCACTGGTCCTTTTATCAACTCTTTTCACTGCTTCATGAATAGACCCTTTGGTGTTTTTCTGTGAAATTGCATCAATTTTGCTAATCTGGGAATTAATAACAGCAAAACCACAGGAGTAACATGACTTTAGAGACCAATAAACTGCATTAGCCCAAACATATTGGGTGAGATGTATTGAACCTTGGAGAGTGATAAAGTGGAGAGAGATAAAGTACCAGCCAATAAGCTCCTAACTGCCATGTTACAAGCTGTGTTTGAAAAATAGCAGGACTTAGGGCATACTTACCTACTTTGCTGCCTCCTCCTCCACCCATCCTTATTCATGATGCAAATAAAAAGTGCCCAAACCACCTGCAGGAATGTGGCTTAGAAATGGATGAAAGTGGATTTGGAGCTACTGCAGTGCACATGTTTGGATGGTTTTTATGAGGGCTTTTGGTGAAACAGTTGCAGGTGATGCCTTCTATTAATCGGAAAATGATAGGAAGTGATTTTAATTGGTTTTCATCAGATTAATTTCAATCTATTTGACAGCGGAATTTATTATAAAGGGGGCAATCAGATAGGGTTTTAGGTAGGGATGAGCGGGTTCGGTTCTCTGAAAACCGAACCCTACCGGACTTTACCATTCGAGTCCGCTTCCGAGTCAGGCTCAGGTTTTCCCGCCTGACTCGGACACCAGAACGAGGCAAAATGTCATCATCCCGCTGTTGGATTCTAGCGGGATTTGGATTCCATATAAGGAGCCGCGCTTCACGCCCATTTTCGATCCAGTCTCGGAAAGTGTGGTGAGAGGACGTGTCTCCGTCCTCCGTGTCTGTGTGGGGGCGGGAAAGTGGGGTGGCGATTCTAGTGCTGTCTTGTGCTGCTCAGTCCAGTGTAGTCAGTGTCTTATGCTTCATCAGTCCAGCCAGTCACAGTGTTGGTTTCCTCTGCTGCTATATGTCCCCAGTGCTGCTGGCTGCTGTACAAGTCCCTTGCAGTTTTGCTGTGTTGTCTTGCATTAGACCAGGGGTTGTGTCTTGTGCAGCATCAGTCCAGTGACCAGTCACAGTGGTGGTGTCCTCTGCTGCCATATATCCAGTGTTACTGTCGTATAATATAGTGTTCACTCTAGGATTTTTTTGGGGCAGGGTGCTGAGCATTGAAGAGGGCACATTTTTATTTTGAAGGGCACATTTTTGATGTGACGCTTTGCGCACAAAGCATAGCGCATATGTTTATAGTTTTGGTACATACATTTTGCCCTTAGTAAATTATATACCCATGCATACATATAAGACACCTAACATCTGTACTGAGAAACATACTGTATATGTCCAGTCTTCTATATAATATAAAACAGAAAAGTTAAACAATGGGTTCAAATATATAGGAAAAAAAGAAGTCTGTTCTACTAGGAAAATATTGTAAGCTCACTGCTTACCCTGTTCTTTACCTTTTTATGAGAGTGCTGTGTTATTTACAGTGCCTCCTCTGCCATCCAGTTGACTAAAGGATAGAAATTGTGTTCCAATTTCAGAGGTGGGCAAGGAGTAGACAACATTGTAACATGCACTCTGACTGTTGCATTCTGTATACAAGGGGGCGATTTATGGTCCTGCAGGGTGCACTGAAAAAGGGCAGGGTGCTTTTCCACATTTCAAAAATGGGCAGGGTGCAGCACCCTGCTGAAACAGCCTAGAAGGAACACTATAATATTAATGATATTGTCGTATAATTCCCGTGATATTGCCGTATAATTCCCGTGATACTGGCGTATAATTACAGTGATATTGCTGTATAATTCTCGGGATACTGGCGTATAATTCCTGTGATATTGCCGTATAATTCTCGGAATACTGGTGTATAATTCCTGTGATATTGCCGTATAATTCCTGTGATATTGCCGTATAATTCCAGTGATATTGCCATATAATTAACGTGATACTGGCGTATAATTCCTGTGATATTGCCGTATAATTCCAGTGATATTGCCATATAATTCCCGTGATACTGCCGTATAATTCCAGTTATCCTGCCGTATAATTCCATATAACTCCATATAATTCCGTATAAATCCAGTCCAGTGGTGCTGCCATATAAATTCAGTGGTGCTGTCCTGTGCTGTATATTATTTACTCCAAATAAAGGGGTTATTAATATTTAATCCAAACAATTTTTACAGGGTTTGCCCTGTGAAGTGTAGGGGTACGCTCTCCTTTGCCGCATACTGTGTTATATAACTCCAGAAAAATAATGGAGAACAAAAATTTGGAGGATAAAATAGGGAAAGATCAAGAACCATTTCCTCCTAGTGCTGAAGCTGCTGCCACTAGTCATGACATATACGATGAAATGCCATCAACGTCATCTGCCAAGGCTGGTGCCCAATGGGATAGTAGAGGGCATGTAAAATCCAAAAGTTCAGTAAAAAGACCCAAAAAAAGACATTTAAATGGTCTGAGGAGAAACGTAAAAATTGCCAATATGCCATTTACGACACGGAGTGGCAAGTAACGGCTAAGGCCCTGGCCTTAGTTCATGACTAGTGGTTCAGCTTCACATGACGATGGAAGTCCTCAACCTCCATTTTGCCAATTAATTCCAGTGATTTGGATGTATAATTCCAGTGATTTTGCCATTTAATTACAGTGATTTTGCAGTATAATTCCAGTGATTTTGCAATATAAATCCAGTGATTTGGACGTATAATTCCAGTGATTTTGACATATAATTCCAGTGATTTTGCCATTTAATTCCAGTGATTTGGACGTATAATTCCAGTGATTTTGCCATTTAATTCCAGTGATTTGAATGTATAGTTCCAGTGATTTTGACATATAATTCCAGTGGTTTTGACGTATAATTCCAGTGATTTGGACGTATAATTCCAGTGATTTTGCCATTTAATTCCAGTGATTTGGACGTATAATTTCAGTGATTTTGACATATAATTCCAGTGATTTTGCAGTATAATTCCAGTGATTTGGACGTATAATTCCAGTGATTTGGACGTATAATTCCAGTGATTTTGACGTATAATTCCAGTGATATGGTCGTATAATTCCAGTGATTTTGACGTATAATTCTAGTGCTTTTGCCATTTAATTCCAGTGATTTGGGCGTATAATTCCAGTGATTTTGCCATTTAATCCCAGTGATCCTGCCATATAATTCCAGTAATCCTGCCGTATAATTACAGTGGTACTGGCGTATAATTACAGTGATCCTGCCATATAAATCCAGTGATCCTGCCGTATAAATCCAGTGATCCTGCCATATAATTACAGTCGTACTGGCGTATAAGTCAAGTCCAGTGATACTGCCGTGTATATATATATATATATATATATAAATATAACCTGTTGCAAAGCAAATTACTGAGGCCATAACAACTATGCTGGTGTTAGACGTGCGTCCAGTATCCACCATTAGTGCAGTTGGACTGCAGTGCCTACCCTAGATGGGCCAGGTGTTTGTCCTGCACACTTGTCTTGCTTAGCTTAGTCATACAGCTACCTCATTGCCCTCTTTTACTTCTTGGCATGATGTGCTGTTTGGGGACTATTTTTTTAAAGTGCCATCCTGTCTGACATTTCCGTATATGTCCAGTGGTACTGCCATTTAATTCCAGTGATTTTGCCGTATAATTCTAGTGATTTGGACGTATAATTCCAGTGATTTGGACATATAATTCCAGTGATTTTGCAGTATAATTCCAGTGATTTGGACGTATAGTTCCAGTGATTTTGCAGTATAATTCCAGTGATTTTGCCATTTAATTCCAGTGATTTTGCCATTTAATTCCAGTGATTTGTACATATAATTCCAGTGGGAATTGTTTGTGTCACTTGGCTTAGTCATACAGCTACTTCATTGCACCTCTTCGACATCTTTGCATAAGGTGCTGTTTGGGGCCTAGTTTTTGAAAAGTGCCATCCTGTCTGACACTGCCGTATGAGTCATGGGGTACTGCTGTATTAGTCCTGGGGTACTGCCGTATAAGTCCACCAATTGCAGAATTTTAAAAAAATGACAGGGGCATGCTGGAGATGCTGTCAGTGGACCGAACAATTGCGGCCCACTCTCGACATTCAGTCACTGCGTGACACTACTAGATGGGCCAAGTGGTTGTGTCGCTTAGCTTAGTCATACAGCAACCTCAGTGCACCTTTTTTTCTTCTTTGCTGTTTGGGGCCATCATGTGCTGTTTGGGGCCTTTTTTGATATCTGCCCTCCTGTCTGCCACTGCAGTGCCACTCCAAGATGGGCCAATCGTTTGTGTTGCTTGGCTTAGTCATACAGCTACCTCATTGCATCATTTTTACATCTTTGCATGAAGTGCTGTTTGGTGCCTAGTTTTTGAAAAGTGCCATCCTGGTTGACACTGCAGTGCCACTCCTAGATGGGCCAGGTGTTTGTGCTGCACACTTGTGTCGCTTGGCTTAGTCATACAGCAGCCTCGGTGCACCTCTTTTTCTTCTTTGCATCATGTGCTGTTTGGGAACTAGTTTTTGAATAGTGCCATCTTGTCTGCAACTGCAGTGCTACTCCTAGATGGGCCAGGTGTTTGTGCCACTTAGCTTGGTCATACAGCCACCTCGGTGCAACGTTTAGGCCTAAAAACAATATTGTGAGGTGTTCAGTGTCCAGAATAGACTGGAAATGAGTGGAAATGAATGTTATTGATCCAAAACCAAAACCAAAACACGAAAGGGTGGTTTTGGCAAAACCTAGCCAAAACCAAAACACGAAAGTGAAATTAGAACCAAAACCAAAACACAAAACACGAAAAGTGCCAGCTGCACATCTCTAGTTTTAGGACCTTATACAGCATCAGTCGCAGTTTCTGCAATCTTAGCAGAAACTGCAACTGAAAAAATCTCAGATGGGGCCATCAAACGCAGGACAAGTCCACCCAGCATGTGAAGGTTCACCAGACCATGTGATCGAAATCTAATTGTAAATGCACAGCAATTAAATTGCGATCGCATGAAACTATGGCCGACCCTTGCTGGCGCAGGCAGGAGCATTACCGGCTACGTGCATGTGACATCACAAAGTAGCCCAAAAAATGACCTGCCCCTGTTTTAACCATCCAACCTCCGTAATGCCGCCCTGCAAACACCTCGGCCTGTCGATCAGGCAGAGGCATTTGCATCAATGCGATCACATTGACCGGCCTGCGTAGGCGCAGATTAGGCCCTGCGCATGCAAACTGTATGGCGGACCGGCATAATGCAATCACATCACGATTGCGATGCGACCTGAATGATGGCCTTAGACAGAAAAAAAATGAAGGGAACCAATAGATGCTCAAAAATGATGTTAGTAAATCTGTGATTTTGACTTTCTAAACTGCTGGTGATGTAAAACAAATTTGTTTAGAAGTCAGTCACGATTCTTAGTAATTTACCCCAAAGAGAGAACAGTACATTGACAGTGTTATTTATAAATAAGAAGTTGCACATATAAATTGTAAATGAATATAAATACTTACACATCTAAATCCAATGAGAATCTTATAACCTAAAATAGTCCAAATGGAAATTATTATTTGGGTATGCAAATAGAGGCCCTAAAGTGAAAATATACAGCCATTCAGAAATTACTAGAAACTGCTGCTGGTGCCATCACTATCAGATGTTTACACAAAATATTCCTCCTAGGAAGCATATATGGGGAAGCATTTAAATCTTTATATTATCACAAATCTTAGCCTTACTTATCCTGTTCGGTAGTGTTGTATTATGGTGTCCTGTGCTCTTCTTGGCTGTTGGTGGCATTCCTGAGCATCTGTATGCCCATTGTATACAAACAGCATGACTGCATGGACGTGACCATATTGCATTCTGTCAGGTGAACACTCCAGTCCAATCGGATCCCGGGAGCTGCGCTCACATGACCACTACTCCCAATAAAGGTTGAGAGCACCCTATTTAAATCAGCCCCTAAAACGTACTCATTGCCAGAACAACTCACTTCTTAGGAAGGGGATTCTCCCTGGCTCCAGTTGCTCTATGCTCTGTTCCTGTGTTTATCTACTAGCACTCCTTTTTATCTGCTAGTGCTTCTGTCTTCATCTGCAAGCGCTTCTGTTAATCTACAAGTGCTCCTGTCATCTGCAAACACGCCTGTGACTCCACTGATGCTCTACCAACTTCCATCTTTTCTGCTGCTGTTACTTTATAAGTATTCCACAATTGCATCCAGTGGCTCTCTCCCAGCGAAGAGAGCCTCTGTTATTTGGTAGTTACAGTAGGTCTCAGGATGCATTTCCAGTTCTGTGCATTCCAATGTGGGTCCTAGGTCTGGGTATCTAAGTTGGATGCACAGATCGGATCTTCCCACTTCTACTCTCAGTTGTGAGTTCTTGATTCCATCTAGTTTCATTTTGGTTCTGAATTTCTACTTGTTTTGTTCCCTGATCAACTGGCATCATTTTGCCCCATATCTGCACTTTGAATGCATGATTTGTTGAGAATTGCATCTTCACATCCCTCTACAACCCATTTCACTAGGAAGTTGGTGGGATGCAGAACATCAACCTATTCTCCTGGGACTCTGGGGTGCCTCAAAAATTCATGAGTCTCCCAGACATATAGAGAGATTAGTATAAGTTACTCTTGTCTGTCACCATTTGCCTTATGTTCATATCTTTATGTAGATGTATTTTGGCACACATGCAGTACCGAAATGCATATATTTATGCTGTCACATATGTGGTTACAAATCCCTCTTACTGGGTTCAGTTGTGTCATCTCACGGCCATCTCTGTCCCTCCTGGCCACTTGTGGCATCACTAAGGACTTTAGCAGTCCATCTACATGTGTGGTTAGTGTTTTACATCCAGTGGTTAACTATTGTGGAAAATAGGTGTACCATCTTGGTTGCAATCACATGACTGATTTGTCCAATCAAGCTCCTGCAATAATTGTCACATGTTTTGCCAAGCTTATCAGTGCTGAGAGTTCCCTATTTAAACCCGGACCTGCACTGTGTCCTGTCTCAGAACAACTTCCGTGGCAAGTTTTTACCTTCAGTTGTGATCGCACATGCAGAAACAATGGCTATGGGAGCAGTGTCACTTCTCTCGCATGCCAGTCTGCGCTACCATAGACTCACTCTTAAGGTGCCCATACACTAGACGACCTATAAATGATGATTTCTCGTTAGCGATTTCCATTGAACTCCTCCGGCAGCTCTGGACAAATGATATAGTACAATACACATGATATATCTTAAAGATATATCTTAAGATCTGGGAGTGGCTACAACTAGAAGGATGCTGTAGTTGACAATAGCTTCAGCAGGGAAGATCAGAAGCTCCAACCAACGACCAGTGGGGCCGCACATCGTGATCGTTATCAGACACTGAATGATCTGCAATATTATGAATGATTTGTAGTTCCGATCCGTCGGAAATTGCCAAATCGCTCATAATATTGTCTAGTGTATGGGCACCTTTAGAGTCGATGTTGTGTATGTTTACACAGTTGCTGAGGACCTTGCTATGGCTCTGGTGAGTGTCTCTATGTCTTTCTGGGCAGCTGTTTCACCTATGTGTTTTGCATGTCCGTAGGCTGAAATAGTGCATCTGCATAGGGTTTTGCATAGGCTTGTGTAGAAATCGGAATCAGGCCCTATACAAATATTACATGGTGTTTTAAGCCAGTGATTACATTTTTTCTTTTTTTCTTTAGTGTCATTATCCATATACCAGTGTAATTTAGTCATCATGATACAATGGAAGTCTGGTAAAACAGAGTTATTTTATTTTATGTTGCAGAACCACTTTCCATGTAAATCCATATTGTAAAATAATCTGTAATTACATTTGTGTCGCAAAAACTGTAAAAATAAAGGTGGCAAGACATGATTTTACAATAATTTCCAAGGATGATCTGTTGCTGAGCAGCTGTATTAACACACGTGATATACTGTGTTGATGGACTTTAGACCATTACAATCCCAAATATGTTATTTTTATTGAATATGATAACCTCCTTTTTGGACTGTAAATAATACTTTTTAATAATTGTTAACTGTAAACCCTAGAATACAAGAACAGAGAGTGAAAACAGCATCTAACATGAATCAGTTTATTTTGCAGTTGGTCAGTTTATATTGAATACTGGTTTGTATGATCCTCTCTGTATTTTGTATGGTGGTCTGTATGGTGCTCCCTGTATTGGAATATATACTATTTACCGGCGGCCAGGATGCCGGCTGTCAAGATATCGACATCAGCATCCCAGCCACCAGCATGTCGGCAGCAGGGTGAGCGCTAGAAAGCCCCTTGGGGGCATGGTGGCTCGCTGTGCTCGCCACATGTTATATTCTCCATCGTCTGCAGACCCACTCTGTCAGTCCCTCCATTGGTTACCTGTATTCTACCGCATTCAATATAAAATACTTTTACTCACACACAAGGCCATTAACCAAACTACACCAACGTACATCACTTTGCTTATCTCAAAATATCTCCCAACCTGACCTTGTCGCTCTTCACAAGACCTGCGTCTCTCATCCACACTCATTACTCGCTCCCACTCACAATTGCAGGACTTTCATCGGGCTGCACCCACTCTGTGGAATGCCCTACCACGCACAATAAGACTCTCCACCAGTCTCCAAACCTTCAAGCGTTCCCTGAAAACTCACCTCTTCAGGCAAGCATATCAAATTCCAGAACCGCCCACATAACTTTCATAAACCTTCCTATCAAATTGCATCCACTCTGCACAGTCCACACATATCCTCACATGTCTTCCCATTCTTCACTTTCCCTTCCTCTCGAACCCGGTTCATCATTGCTGTATGACCATATCATACATCCCACCAAGAACCTTTGCAATCTGGCGAACAACTATGCAATAGATAGCACCTTTCCTTGTGTATACATGCCTATTTCCCTATAGATTGTAAGCTTGCGAGCAGGGCCTTCCTACCTCTATGACTGTTTGTTATCACCCAGTTTTGTTATACCATTGTTATTTCCAATTGTAAAGTGCAACGGAATATGCTGCGCTATATAAGAAACTGTTAATAAATAATAAAATAAATAATTCTCCTCCTATGGGTGTCGTGGAAACTCACAAAGGGAGAAAAGACTGGGACGTCGGTTTTCTGGTGGCAGCATTTCACCGCCTGTTGGGATTCCGGTGTCGGCATTGTGACTGCCGGGATCCTGACAGGTGGCCTCGTGATTGCCTCCCCTCTGTATTGTATGGTTATGAGGCTCTCTCTATTGCATGGTTGTCATTAAATAGCAGGCCGTGAGATGTTTCTGTATATTATATATTGAATGCTCTCTGTAGCGTATGTCACTAGGATGCTTTTATCTTCTACACTGCAAAGATAAATGTAACTTAACCCTGCCTAATTTTGTTTGGCCTTACCTGGAGCAGCATGCATGATGCATTGCATTTTGAATGTGATGCATCCTGCCATTTTTTACAAGCATAATGGCATTTATTAATGCTATATGCTTGAAAAAAAATCACAAAGGTCGGCTTCCTGGTAAGAGCGGTCTTTTGCGATAGAAGACTTCTGTATTTAGGACCTGGAAGTCCTTCTGTGCATGCGTCAAGAGATGCACGTGCTGCGGGGCTGCTGGGAGGGATCCAGTTGTATCCCTATCAGAGGGAATCACGGTAAGAAGCCCATAGGCTTCTATAAGGCAACGACATCTGAAGATGCTGTTGCCCACAGCATCCAAGCCCCGGAATGTATCGCATTCCGGAGCTTGGTGCATATGCGGTAAGCAGCCAAACCTCCAAAAATGGTATTTTCTGCGGTTTGGCCACATTTTAGCAATAGTGCACTGCATCCTGGCTCTACAGTCGATTTGGTACTGCCTACATGAGCCCACTTTCATAATATTTACTAGGGCTACTTTAGGTTCCCTGGGTCTGTCTTTGAGTGCTTAAAGCAGCATTCATCATAACACCAAAGTCATGCACAAAAGCAGCAAACCAGTACAAAACTAATGCAATGTAATCTATAAGAATATTATAATGATATCATAGGAAAACTAATGCAAGCGAACATCTAAAAGCAGCTGTTCCACTGCAGCATGCATTTGGCCTGTCATAAACTAATATTAATATTATTATTATTATTATCCAGCTTACAAAATCACAATATTTTACATAATCAGTTCTGTACAATTTTTAAAGAGGTTCAAATGCAGTACATCACTATAATATATAAAAATAAAGAAAAAAGCTCAATCAAAAGTACTACAAAAAGCCACTATGTGAGCATATCAATTTTTTCCAGTCATTCTTTTTAAAATAATTGTAAATGATAAAACATTTATGAAACGTCCCATCACAACCCAATTCTGCTTGTTCAGTCATATGTGTAGACATAATTAGACCCATGGGGGTCTCATAGCAAAATTTTTTATCTTTCCCCGCCGCCATTCACTACTCGGGCGGGTACTCACCTCCTGATCCCCGTGGGCAGCTTCACCATCCCTGGACCCAGGGGTGCAGCGAGGGCTAGCGCCTAAAATATTAGAGGGCGCACCATTGTTAGCTCCCCACACACTGCGCCATGGGCCATTGTACAGGAGGAAGAGGAGCTGGGGAGGCGCACACTGACTCGGACTAGATAGGGAATAGGGCAGGCCAGAGGTGACAGCAGGAGATACTGACAACCAGTATACTGACAACCAGCAAATGCTGGAGCTCTGCCCACCCTCTTTATGTCTCACTGTTTGCTTGTAGCTGTGCAGCAGGGTTACTTCTGTCCTGCAGCACCATGTCCCATGCTGTTGCAGCACCTCTTTCTGTCTAGTCCAGCTGCTGCATCTGGGGCAGAAAGAGATTCTGCAGGAGCCAATGCAGAAAGAGGTGCAATACATACTTACCGACTTCTGGGCTGCTCTCTCCGGGAGAGAGCAGCCCGTCGGCTCAGCAGGGGGGGCTGGCAGTCAGGTGACGCGCAAGGGGGGCGGGCCGGAGGCGGGCCGGGGGTGGACCGGAGGCGGAACGGGGCGTGGCTTTTGGAACACGTCATTTAAGCCACGCCCCCACTGTGTAATGCCGCGATTACCGGCATTATACAGCAGGGGGCGTGGTTACGATGACGCGATTCAACAAGAATCGCGTCATCGCCTGCCTGGACCGCCCACTTTACTCATTAAGTGGGCGGCGGGCAGGGGGTGACCCCCGTAAATCGGGAGACTTGCCTGCTCTTCCGGGGGGCCGGGAGGGTCACCCGTTTTTCGGGAGCCTCCCGGCCATTCCGGGAGGGTAGGCAAGTATGGTGCAATAGCACCTGGGCAAAGAGAGATTATGCAGCAAATGGGGAAGAAAGAGGTTGCTGCATAATCTCTCTCTCTGCCCAGTTGCTGCATAATCTCTCTCTGCTCAGGTGCTGCATCACCTCTCTCTGCCCCAGCTTCTGCAGCACCTCTTTCTGCATTGGCTGCTGCAGCAGCACCTCACTCTACATTGATGCTGCAGCACCTCTCTCTGAATGTAGAAGCTGCAGCACCTCACTCTGCCTCTCAGGCTACTGCAGCTCCTCTCTCTGCCCCTCACTCTGCTGCGGCGCAGCTCTCTCTGCCCCCCAGGCTGCTGTTTTTCAGCTCACTCTGCCCCTCAGTCTGCTGCGGCGCAGCTCTCTCTGTCCCCCAGGCTGCTGTTTTTCAGCTCTCTCTGACCCCCAGGCAATTCTGGGATAATATTTCCATTGAGGCATGGTAGGATTATCATGGCTGGGATGGAAGTTCTGGGGTATTATTTTCATTGGTGGGTTTTCAAGTCAGGGGGTCAGTTTTAGTGCATTATTTTCATTGAGAGTTTGGGGGTGTTCAAATCTGTGGGGGGTCACATTTGGGATTTTTTTTTCTTTGAGGCATTGAGAGATTATCATATCTGCGGAGGGCAGTTTTGGGGCATTTTGTTCATTGACAGATTGGGGGGTTATCAGGTCCATGGGGGGTTGGGTCACATTTGGGGCGTTGTTGGCAATTAAGGGATTGAGGGGTTGTGAGATCAGGTCATTCGGGCATATATAGTGTTTTTACTATATCCGAATTAAAAAGTAAATAGTTAAATACAGCTACTTTCTTAGCGGCTCTACTGTGGTGTAACATGTATAAGGGCCTCTACCATGGCATAAAATGTATAAGGCACTCTACTATGGTGTAACGTATATATGTAGCTCAGCTGTGGCATATCATGGATAAACGGTTCTACTGTAGTGTAACATTTATAAGCAGCGATACTGTGGTGTTAATGTTTATAAGTGGCTCTACTGTGGAGTAACATGTATAAGCGGCTCTACTGTGTGGTGTAATGAGTAAAGGTGCTCTACTGTGTGGCATACATGTATAAGGGGCTCTACTGTGTGACATAACATGTATAAGCGGCTTTACATGTATAAGGGGCTCTACTCTGTAGTGTTACATGTAAAAGGGGCTTTTACTGTGGTGTAACTCTTTTAAAAGGCTCTACTGTGTGGTGTAACGTGTATAAGGGGCTCTACTATGTGGCATAACATATATAAGGGGTACCACTGTGTGGTGTAATGTGAATAACAGACATTACTGCGCAGCATAATGTGAACTGGTTCTATTCCATGGCCCTGCCCCTTCCCCATGAACCCACCCTTATAGCTCCACAATGTCTAGAACTGGCCCTGTCACCAATTTAGGATTTTTATATATTTTTTCTTTTCAAATACAATATGCCACCACATGTTGGACAGACCCCAATTCAGTACATGGGAGAGGGACACCAAAACATACCCTTGCTCTGGGCACCATGGCACCTAGCTACACCTTTGCCTGGACCACAGCAGGTGTGCCGTGGCCTGGGGATGTCCCAGCAGGCTCAGCACAGCCATGCCTCCTCCCAACAATGCATCAGTAAGGAGAGACAGAGCCGTCTGGGACAGCAGATGTGCCAGCACACTGCAGCAGGACACTGTTAGAAAACGTGAAGCCACCAATGGGATGAGGAGGTGAGCGCCCAACCCGCATGTATTTTTAACTTACTTTGGTGCACCATATGGGTTAAGGGAGAAGGTGGCCCAGGCCCCAATAGCAGCAGCACCCCCTGCACCTTGCTGTGCCTATAAGCGTAGATGTGATCACATGGCCTTGGGTGGCCATTTTCTTAGCAAGATACACTCTGCATGCTCAACTCTTCCCCCTATTAATTTATTATTTTCCAAAGGATAAAAATATTGGCTTTGCTTTTAAAACTTTAAACAAATGTCTTGGGCCTGATACAGTATCTTAGTTTTGCCTTGTAAGTGATTGCCCTTTAAAAAAAAGTCTAAGTTTGGGTGTCATTACATCCGGTCCATATCAATATTGAAATTATGTATTTTTTCTGGAGTTATGTTTTTTAAGTTAATGCATACCTTTTGATCTTGGTGCAGATTTTCTTCCCATCCTTCGCATAATCATACATTTTTATACATTTTTATGTTTGTTTTTTTCTTTTGAGGGAGAAGGGGGCAAGGGGGGATGTAAGTAGCTAAGAAACAATTCCTTTCTTTAATTTACAATCCAGAAAATATGACACAAAACATATACTGATTTATAGCAGTTGTTCTTTTTTTCATTATGTGCTGTCATTTTACTTCTGGTGTGGATCATTGGGACACCAGAGATAGGTCGACAGTCTAGGTCGACCCATATGGTCGACATTCAGTAGGTCGACTGGGTCAAAAGGTTGACAGGGTCAGTTAGTTGACAAGAAAAAGGTAGACACCACAAAAGGTCTACAGGTACAAAAGAGCAACACAGTAAAAGGTCGACATGGGAATGGTTGACACAATTTTTTTTACATTTTTTGTATATGTTTAGCCACACACAGTACCTTGGTAAAGTATTCATACCCCTTGGATTTTTACCTATTTTGTTACATTACAACCTGTAATTTAATTTTTTTTTATAATCTGAATTTCTCTAACGTCCTAGTGGATGCTGGGGACTCCGTAAGGACCATGGGGAATAGACGGGCTCCGCAGGAGACAGGGCACTTTAAGAAAGAATTTGGATACTGGTGTGCTCTGGCTCCTCCCTCTATGTCCCTCCTCCAGACCTCTCTACTGCGCATGCGCAGAACTCCGGGGTTTTAACAGCTCCAGTGACGTCGGCGCGGGACTCTGGATGGGTGAGTATTAAAAAAATGGGTGCAGTGTGTGCGGTGTGGGAACCCTCTGGACTCGGGCCCGTGTGCACCGTACACACTGCACCCATTATAGAAACGCCAGTGACAATGACCTGAAGCATACTGCTAAAGCAACACTCGAGTGGTTTAAGGGGAAACATTTTAATGTGTTGGAATGGCCGAGTCAAAGCCAAGATTTCAATCCAATTGAGAATCTGTGGTCAGACTTGAAGATTGCTGTTTGCAACATGAAGGAGCTGGAGCAGTTTTGCCTTGAGGAAAGGGGAAAAATCCCAGTGGCAAGATGTGGCAAGCTCATAGAGACTTATCCAAAGCGACTTGCAGCTGTAATTGCTCTACAAAGTACTGACATTAGGGGGGTGAATAGTTATGCACGCTGAAGTTTTCTGTTATTTTGTCCTGTTTCTGTTTGCTTCACAATAAAAATAAAAAAAATCTTCAAAGTTGTAGCCATGTTCTGTGAATGAAATGATGCAAACCTTCAAACCTTCAAACAATCCATTTTAATTCCAGGCTGTGAGGCAAAAAAAACATGGAAAATGCAAAGGGGGCTGAATACTTTAGCAAGGCACTGTACTGTATAAGCCAAATTAATGGAAACATGTACCCTTGCGGGCTCGCTTTTCCCACCATGCTTCAGGCAAGGTACTCCACTACTGTTGTGCTCGGCACAGGTTACTATTCCAAATCGTAGTCTGCGTGGATGGTAAATTTTAAGATCATTGAAAAAAAATTTTTTTAAACTTGTTGTTTGACCATATGTGTGTGTAGACCACTGTCATGTCGGCCATTTAAGCTTGTTGACCCTTTGAACCTGTCTACCCTAAGCCCCGTTTACCTTTTACATGTCAATCTTTAGACCATGTCAACCTTTTATACCTGTCGACCTAATGTATGTTTACCATATTGGGTTAACCTATTGACTGTTGACCTATCATCTGGAACCCTTTACCTCAAAGCCTAAAATCAATATTGGACCTCCCCTAACCCCTTTTTATATATCTCCTCTTTTACCTGAAATCCTATTAGTTTAACTCTCATTTTATACCCTAGTTCTCATCATTTTCCTTTTAAACCACATTCCGACTGCTTGCTGTCTTATGTCAGTGGGAGTTGTCAGTAAGCTATATACTGTACGTAAATTAGGTACACACACTCCAGTTATTAGGACAACCAGCCAATACTGGGATAGTGTGTATGCAGGAGCGTTTTATGTAGATAAATGCTGCTAGAGCTCATGTAACACTATTCTGACAAGCAATTCGAGGTATCAGAATTGAACCTATATTATAAAATATTTTTACTTTTGCTTACTTTTTAGTGAAATGTATTTTTGTCGTCTCTATTTAATACATACTTTCCTACTCTCCCAGATTCTGTGGGAGACACCCAGTTTCTTGTGTAGTCCCCCGCAGCCCCGGAAAAGTGGGCACCCCTCCCGCATTATGCCCACTTCCTAGCTGGCAGAATGTGAAGATAAATACGTAGAAACCGCAGACCGGGCGGAGGGAGCGGGACCCGATGACACAATGATATGCTAATTGCGTCACTTTAGCCCCGCCTATATACAGTGAAGGGACGGGGACCAATGATGCAGTTAGCTCGGCCCCGCCCTATCGCCGCCTACCTGCTTCTCCTCTCCGGGTGTCTCCCGGAGAGGAGATTAATAATTTAGGCAAGTATGATTTAATAATAGTCAATTTAAAGACTAATACGGACTTTAGTGCACCCCACTTACCATCCTTTCACAATATGTTCTTCCTGTGAGCAGCATACTTGCCTTTCTGACCCTCTCCATGAGGGAGAAAATGCTCTGTTCCTGGTAATGTATGATTGCCATCACCTGTGGTGAGCTAGTTAATTGATAAGAAAGGTGTTTCACCACAGGTGATGCCAATCATACATTACCAGGAAAGTCCAGGAACAGAGCATTTTCTCCCTCATGGAGAGGGTCAGATAGGCGAGTATGGTGAACAGGCTGATACTAAAGAGACTTAACAACTATGCTAATAAAAATAGGATTTTGATAACCTACCGGTAAATCCTTTTCTTCTAGTCCGTAGAGGATGCTGGGGACGACATCAAGACCATGGGGTATGGACGGGATCCGCAGGAGACATGGGCACTCTAAAGACTTTTCATTGGGTGTGAACTGGCTCCTCCCCCTATGCCCCTCCTCCAGACCTCAGTTGTAGGAACTGTGCCCAGGGAGACTGACATTTCGAGGAAAGGAATTACTTAACTAGTGGTGAGATATCTACCAACTCACACTCTCAACCATGCCGCACCAATGGCATTCAACATAACACACGCCAACAGGCATGAACCAATTGCAGCAACATGCTGAAACCAAGATAACACAACTTGTGTAACTCTAATAACTAAACTGCAGGTAAAGTACGCACTGGGATGGGCGCCCAGCATCCTCTACGGACTAGGAGAAAAGGATTTACCGGTAGGTTATCAAAATCCTATTTTCTCATACGTCCTAGAGGATGCTGGGGATGACATCAAGACCATGGGGTCTATACCAAAGCTCGAGTACGGGCGGGAGAGTGCGGATGACCCTGCAGCACCGATTGACCAAACTTGAGGTCATCATCGGCCAAGGTGTCAAACTTGTAGAACTTAGCAAATGTGTTTGACGCTGACCAAGTAGCTGCTGGGCAAAGTTGTAATGCCGAGACCCCCCGGGCAGCCGCCCAGGATGAGCCCACCTTCCTAGTGGAGTGGGCCTTTACCGACGTCGGCAACGGCAATCCAGCTGTAGTATGAGCTTGCTGAATCGTATTTCTAATCCAACGTGCAATAGTCTGCTTGGAAGCAGGACAGCCAATCTTGTTGTGATCATACAGGACAAATAGAGTCTCTGTTTTCCGTATACGAGCCGTTCTAGCAACATAGATTTTCAAAGCTCTAACCACATCTAGAGATTTTGAATCAGTGAATGTGTTAGTAACTACTGGCACTACAATAGGTTGGTTTATGTGGAAAGATGAAACCACCTTCGGAAGAAAATATTGACGAGTCCTCAACTCTGCTCTATCTTCATGGAAGATCAGGTAAGGGCTCTTGTGAGACAAGGCCCCCAATTCAGACACCCGCCTTGCGGATGCCAAAGCCAAGAGCATCACCACTTTCCAAGTGAGAAATTTCAACTCTATCTTTTGTAGAGGCTCAACCCAATCCGATTGAAGGAACTGCAATAGCACGTTAAGGTCCCATGGTGCCAATGTAGGCACAAATGGAGGCTGGATGTGCAGAACCCCTTTCACAAAGGTCTGAACCTCTGGAAGAGAGGCCAATGGAGGCCCGCCTCCACACCATCCTGCAAAAAATGGAGAAAACATCCTAAATTAAACTCTTCCCTAGGAGCTTTCTTGGATTCACACCAAGATACATATTTTCTCCAAATACAGTGGTAATGTTTTGACGTTACTCCCTTTCTGACCTGAATAAGGGTGTGGATGACCTCCTCGAGAATACCCTTCCTGGCTAGGATACGGCGCTCAACAGCCATGCCGTCAAACGTAGTTGCGGTAAGTCTTGGTACACACACGGCCCCTGCTGCAGCAGGTCCTCTCGAGGAGGAAGAGGCCAAGGATTTCCTATGAGTAACTGCTGAAGATCTAGGGACCAAGCCCTCCTTGGTCAGTCTGGGGCAGTGAAGATTGCTTGAATCCTTGTTTTTCTTATGATCCTGAGTACTTTTGGGATCAGCGGAAGTGGAGGGAAGACATACACTGACGGAAACACCCACTGGGTCACCAGTGCATCCACTGCTATTGCTTGAGGGTCTCTCGACCTGGAACAGTATCTCTGAACTTTCTTGTTGAGACGAGACGCCATCATGTCTATTTGAAGAACTCCCCAAAGACTTATCACCTCTGCGAAGACTTCTTGGTGGAGGCCCCACTCTCCTGGATGAAGATCGTGTCTGCTGAGGAAGTCTGCTTCCCAGTTGTCTACTCTCGGAATGAATATTGCCGACAGAGCTTGTAGATGTTTTTCTGCCCAGCGGAGGATTTTTGTCGCCTCTGCCATTGCCGCTCTGCTTTTCGTTCAGCCCTGCCTGTTTATGTATGTGACTGCTGTTACATTGTCCGCCTGGATCTGCACGGGACGGTCTTGAAGAAGATGTACCACTTGTTGAAGGCTGTTGTAAATGGCTCTTAGCTCCATAACGTTTATGTGGAGGCAGGCTTCCTGTTGTGACCAACGTCCCTGGAAGTTTTCTCCCTGAGAGACTGCTCCCGAGCCTCGGAGACTTGCATCCGTGGTTACCAGGACCCAGTCCTGAATCCCGAACCTGCATCCCTCTAGTAGGTGAGAGCTGTGTAACCACCACAGGAGTGAAATCCTGTTTTTTGACAACAGGATTATCTTTCTGTGCATATGTAGGTGTGACCCCGACCACTTGTCCAACAGGTCCCACTGGAATACTCTGGCATGGAACCTGCCAAACTGTATGGCCTCGTAGGCCGCCACCATCTTCCCCAACAACCGAATGCACTGATGGATTGACACACTTGATGGTTTCAATATCTGTTTTACCATTTTCTGGATTTCCAGAGCCTGGATTTCCAGAAATACTCTCTGAACTTCTGTGTCCAGAATCATCCCGAGGAAAGAAAACTTTGTCGTCGGTTCCAACTGTGACTTTGGGTAGTTAATGATCCACCGGTGTTGTTGGAGTATTGACAGAGAGAGTGATATGTTTTGTAACAACTGCTCCCTGGATCTCGCCTTTATCAGGAGGTCGTCCAGATAAGGAATTATATTGACTCCTTTCTGACGAAGGAGAATCATCATCTCTGCCATCACCTTGGTGAATACCCTCAGCGCCGTGGAGAGACCGAAAGGTAACGTCTGGAATTGGTAATGGCAATCCTGAACCGCGAATCTCAGATAAACCTGGTGAGGAGGATAAATGGGAACATGCAGGTAAGCATCCTTTATGTCCACCGACACCAAGTAGTCTCCCTCCTTCAGACTGGCAATCACTGCCTGAAGTGATTCCATCTTGAACTTGAACCTTTTTAGGTAACCATTCAGATCATTTAGATTTAGGATCTGTCTGACCGAGTCGTCCGGCTTCGGAACCACAAAGAGGCTTGAATAAAAACACCTCCCTTGTTGTGACAATGGTACCAGGACTATGACCTGGTCTTGACATCATTTTTGGATTGCCGCTGTTACTGCTTCTCTTTCTGACGGAGAAACTGGCAAGGTCGATTTGAAAAATTGGCATGGGGGAATATCTTGAAACTCCAGCTTGTACCCCTGGGATACTATTTGCAACACCCAGGGATCCAGGCCAGACAGAATCCAATCCTGGCAGGAGAGTCTGAGACGTGCCCCCACCCGAGCGGCCTCCCGCAAGGGAGCTCCAGCGTCATGCTGGGGATTTGGCAGAAGTAGGGGTAGACTTCTGCTCTTGGGAACCTGGAGCCACTGTGGGCTTCTTTCCCCTTCCCCTACCTGCAAAGAAGGGGGAACCTCTCGACATTTTGTATTTATTGGGTCGAAAGGACTGCATTTGCGGGTGATAGGTCTTTTTTGCCGGTGCAGGTGCAGAGGGCAAAAATGTCGACTTACCTGCGGTAGCCGCCGAGACTAACGCATCCAGGCCATCGCCAAATAAGGCCTGACCTTTATATGGGAGAGATTCCATGTTTCTTTTGAAATTTGCATCCGCGTTCCACTGGCGAATCCACAACGCCCGCCTAACAGATACTGCCATGGTAGCGACCTGTGAACTCAAGAGTCCAATATCCTTCATTGCTTCCAGCATGTAGGCGGCAGCGTCCTTGATATTCCCTAACTTAAGGAGTATCTCATCTTTATCAATCGTGTCAATTTCTGATGACACGCTTTCTGACCATTTTTCAATAGTGCGACTCACCCATGCGCAGGCAATAGTGGGCCTAATCAGTGTACCATTGGTAACATAAATAGATTTCAATGTCGTCTCCATTTTGCGGTCTGCCGGCTCTTTAAGAGAAGCCGTGCCAGGAGCAGGGAGAATTACCTTCTTTGTCAACCTGGAAAGTGCACTGTCTAACACAGGGGGTGACTCCCACTTTTTCCTGTCCTCCGCCGGGAAAGGGTAAGCTATGTGAATCCTTTTGGGAATATGAAATCTTTTAACAGGATTCATCCACATCCCTTCAAACAGAGCATTTAGTTTGTGTGAAGGGGGGAACGTGACTTTGGACTTATTTTCCTTACATAAATACGCCTTCTCCTGAGGTACAGGAGTGGTTTCTGTAACCTCCAACAAGTCCCTTATAGCCACAATCATATATTGTATATTTTTTGCCAATTTATGATCTATCTCTCTGGATTCACTATCGTCGACACAAGAGTCAGAATCCGTGTTGGCATCAGTGTTTACAACATTTGCAAATGGTCTCTTATGTGACCCAGAGGGGCCGCCCACATAAGGAATAACAGCATCCTGAAAAATCACATCTTCCACAGATTTTCTCCAGCATGCAGCCTTAGATTCAGACTTATCTAATCTAGGGTTAATCAGATGCATACAGTCACATATCTCTTTCACCCATGCAGGCTCTTGGTGTGCCGTTAGCGCCACCACATTACAACTCTGTGTCACTAAAATGGCTTCCTCCGGGGAGGAACTCCCTGCCTCAGACATGCCTCACACGTGTACAGCACACCAGCAGACACACTGGGATTTATTTTGGGGACAGACCCACAGTAAAATCTGTCAAAGGGACACAGGATAGGAGCAGCCAGTTCACAATCCCAGCGCCAGTATTTCCTGTGAACACAGTATGTCCACAGTCTAACAGCGCTTTTTAAATAGTAATATACACTTGCACCACAATCGCTTTGTGTCCACCCTTAATAGCACCCTGTACTTGTCAGAAGTGGAGGAGAGGACCAGCGTGTTCTCTGCAGCCTGAGGAGAGAGAGAAAATGGCGCTGAGTAGTGTGCTGGCTGCCTGAGGAAGAAGCTCCGCCCCCGCAATGGCACGTCCTTACACTCATACAAACACTGTAATATTTATTAGTGATGAGCGGGTTCGGTTTCTCGGAAACCGAACCCCCCCGAACTTCAGCCTTTTTACACGGGTCCGAGCCGTGCTCGGATTCTCCCGTGTGGCTCGGGTAAACCGAGCGCGCCCGAACGTCATCATTCCGCTGTCGGATTCTCGCGAGATTCGGATTCTATATAAGCAGCCGCGCGTCGCCGCCATTTTCACACGTGCATTGAGATTGATAGGGAGAGGACGTGGCTGGCGTCCTCTCCGTTATAGTCATAATAGAAAAGACTAAGAGTGACATTGTTATAATTGTGGGGAGGATTGGGGACGGGGAGCAGCTGTTAGGAGTACAGTGCAGGATTTTGCTGATAGTTGTGAGTGTGACCACCAGTTTAATCCGTTCTCTGCCTGAAAAAAACGCTCCATACCATATCTGTGCTCAGTGTGCTGCATGATATATCTGTGCTGAGTGCACTGCTCACACTGCCTAATTGTGGGGACTGGGGAGCAGTTATAGCAGGAGTACAGTGCACAGTTTTGCTGACAGTGACCACCAGTCCAGTATACGTTTGTCTGCCTGAAAAACACTCCTGTGGTGGCTTTTTTCTTTATACTAGTAGTTTAGCAGTCTGCTGACAGTGTCCACCAGGTCCATTTATTATACAGTATATTATATATATAGCAGTACGATAGGCCACGGCTGTACCTACCTCTGTGTCGTCACTCGTCGTCCATAAGTAATAATAGTATACTATCCATCCATCTACATTGTATACCTGTGGTGGCTTTTTTTTCTTCATACTAGTTTAGCAGTCTGCTGACAGTGTCCACCAGGTCCGTTATTATTATTCTGTATATATTATATATATAGCAGTACGGTAGGCCACGGCTGTACCTACCTCTGTGTCGTCACTCGTCGTCCATAAGTAATAAAACTATACTATCCATCCATCTACATTGTATACCTGTGGTGGCTTTTTTTTCTTCATACTAGTTTAGCAGTCTGCTGACAGTGTCCACCTGGTCCGTTATTATTATTCTGTATATATTATATATATAGCAGTACGGTAGGCCACGGCTGTACCTACCTCTGTGTCGTCACTCGTCGTCCATAAGTAATAATAGTATACTATCCATCCATCTACATTGTATACCTGTGGTGGCTTTTTTTTCTTCATACTAATTTAGCAGTCTGCTGACAGTGTCCACCAGGTCCGTTATTATTATTCTGTATATATTATATATATAGCAGTACGGTAGGCCACGGCTGTACCTACCTCTGTGTCGTCACTCGTCGTCCATAAGTAATAATACTATACTATCCATCCATCTACATTGTATACCTGTGGTGGCTTTTTTTTCTTCATACTAGTTTAGCAGTCTGCTGACAGTGTCCACCAGGTCCGTTATTATTATTCTGTATACATTATATATATATAGCAGTACGGTAGGCCACGGCTGTACCTACCTCTGTGTCGTCACTCGTCGTCCATAAGTAATAATAGTATACTATCCATCCATCTACATTGTATACCTGTGGTGGCTTTTTTTTCTTCATACTAGTTTAGCAGTCTGCTGACAGGGTCCACCAGGTCCGTTATTATTATTCTGTATATATTATATATATAGCAGTACGGTAGGCCACGTCTGTACCTACCTCTGTGTCGTCACTCGTCGTCCATAAGTAATAATACTATACTATCCATCCATCTACATTGTATACCTGTGGTGGCTTTTTTTTCTTCATACTAGTTTAGCAGTCTGCTGACAGTGTCCACCAGGTCCGTTATTATTATTCTGTATATATTATATATATATCAGTACGGTAGGCCACGGCTGTACCTACCTCTGTGTCGTCACTTGTCGTCCATAAGTAATAATAGTATACTATCCATCCATCTACATTGTATACCTGTGGTGGCTTTTAGTTGTGCGCAAAATATGGAGAACAAAAATGTGGAGGTTAAAAAAATAGGGAAAGATCAAGATCCACTTCCACCTCGTGCTGAAGCTGCTGCCACTAGTCATGGCCGAGACGATGAAATGCCATCAACCTCGTCTGCCAAGGCCGATGCCCAATGTCATAGTACAGAGCATGTAAAATCCAAAACACAAAAGATCAGCAAAATGACCCAAAAATCAAAATTAAAAGCGTCTGAGGAGAAGCGTAAACTTGCCAATATGCCATTTACGACACGGAGTGGCAAGGAACGGCTGAGGCCCTGGCCTATGTTCATGGCTAGTGGTTCAGCTTCACATGAGGATGGAAGCACTCAGCCTCACGCTAGAAAAATGAAAAGACTTAAGCTGGCAAAAGCACAGCAAAGAACTGTGCGTTCTTCGAAATCACAAATCCCCAAGGAGAGTCCAATTGTGTCGGTTGCGATGCCTGACCTTCCCAACACTGGACGGGAAGAGCTTGCGCCTTCCACCATTTGCACGCCCCCTGCTAGTGCTGGAGGGAGCACCCGCAGTCCAGTTCCTGATAGTCAAATTGAAGATGTCACTGTTGAAGTACACCAGGATGAGGATATGGGTGTTGCTGGCGCTGGGGAGGAAATTGACAAGGAGGATTCTGATGGTGAGGTGGATTGTTTAAGTCAGGCACCCAAGGAGACACCTGTTGTCCGTGGGAGGAATATGGCCATTGACATGCCTGGTCAAAATACAAAAAAAATCAGCTCTTCGGTGTGGAATTATTTCATAACAAATGCGGACAACAGGTGTCAAGCCGTGTGTTGCCTTTGTCAAGCTGTAATAAGTAGGGGTAAGGACGTTAACCACCTCGGAACATCCTCCCTTATACGTCACCTGCAGCGCATTCATCATAAGTCAGTGACAAGTTCAAAAACTTTGGGTGACAGCGGAAGCAGTCCACTGACCACTAAATCTGTAACCAAGCTCCTGCAAACCACACCACCAACTCCCTCAGTGTCAATTTCCTCCTTAGACAGGAAAGCCAATAGTCCTGCAGGCCATGTCACATGCAAGTCTGACGAGTCCTCTCCTGCCTGGGATTCCTCCGATGCATCCTTGAGTGTAACGCCTACTGCTGCTGGCGCTGCTGTTGTTGCTGCTGGGAGTCGATCGTCATCCCAGAGGGGAAGTCGGAAGACCACTTGTACTACTTCCAGTAAGCAATTGACTGTCCAACAGTCCTTTGCGAGGAAGATGAAATATCACAGCAGTCATCCTGCTGCAAAGCGGATAACTGAGGCCTTGGCAGCCTGGGCGGTGAGAAACGTGGTTCCAATATCCATCGTTACTTCAGAGGCAACTATAGACTTGATTGAGGTACTGTGTCCCCGGTACCAAATACCATCTAGGTTCCATTTCTCTAGGCAGGCGATACCGAGAATGTACACAGACCTCAGAAAAAGAGTCACCAGTGTCCTAAAAAATGCAGTTGTACCCAATGTCCACTTAACCACGGACATGTGGACAAGTGGAGCAGGGCAGACTCAGGACTACATGACTGTGACAGCCCACTGGGTAGATGTATTGCCTCCCGCTGCAAGAACAGCAGCAGCGGCACCAGTAGCAGCATCTCGCAAACGCCAACTCGTTCCTAGGCAGGCTACGCTTTGTATCACCGCTTTCCAGAATACGCACACAGCTGAAAACCTCTTACGGCAACTGAGGAAGATCATCGCAGAATGGCTTACCCCAATTGGACTCTCCTGGGGATTTGTGGCATCGGACAACGCCAGCAATATTGTGCGTGCATTACATCTGGGCGAATTCCAGCACGTCCCATGTTTTGCACATACCTTGAATTTGGTGGTGCAGAATTATTTAAAAAAACGACAGGGGCGTGAAAGAGATGCTGTCGGTGGCCAGAAGAATTGCGGGCCACTTTCGGCGTACAGGCACCGCGTACAGAAGACTGGAGCACCACCAAAAACACCTGAACCTGCCCTGCCATCATCTGAAGCAAGAGGTGGTAACGAGGTGGAATTCAACCCTCTATATGCTTCAGAGGATGGAGGAGCAGCAAAAGGCCATTCAAGCCTATACATCTGCCCACGATATAGGCAAAGGAGGTGGAATGCACCTGTCTCAAGCGCAGTGGAGAATGATTTCAACGTTGTGCAAGGTTCTGCAACCTTTTGAACTTGCCACACGTGAAGTCAGTTCAGACACTGCCAGCCTGAGTCAGGTCATTCCCCTCATCAGGCTTTTGCAGAAGAAGCTGGAGGCATTGAAGGAGGAGCTAAAACAGAGCGATTCCGCTAGGCATGTGGGACTTGTGGATGGAGCCCTTCATTCGCTTAACCAGGATTCACGGGTGGTCAATCTGTTGAAATCAGAGCACTACATTTTGGCCACCGTGCTCGATCCTAGATTTAAAACCTACGTTGTATATCTCTTGCCGGCAGACACAAGTCTGCAGAGGTTCAAAGACCTGCTGGTGAGAAAATTGTCAAGTCAAGCGGAACGCGACCCGTCAACAGCTCCTCCTTCACATTCTCCCGCAACTGGGGGTGCGAGGAAAAGGCTACGAATTCCGAGCCCACCCGCTGGCGGTGATGCAGGGCAGTCTGGAGCGACTGCTGATGCTGACATCTGGTCCGGACTGAAGGACCTGACAACGATTACGGACATGTCGTCTACTGTCACTGCATATGATTCTCTCACCATTGAAAGAATGGTGGAGGATTATATGAGTGTGCATGTCCTGTTTTTACAACATAAGGGTGGGTGGGAGGGCCCAAGGACAATTCCATCTTGCACCTCTTTTTTCTTTCATTTTTCTTTGCGTCATGTGCTGTTTGGGGAGTATTTTTTTGAAGGGCCATCCTGCGTGACACTGCTGTGCCACTCCTAGATGGGCCAGGTGTTTGTGTCGGCCACTTGGGTCGCTTATCTTAGTCACACAGCGACCTTGGTGCGCCTCTTTTTTTCTTTGCGTCATGTGCTGTTTGGGGAGTATTTTTTTGAAGGGCCATCCTGCGTGACACTGCAGTGCCACTCCTAGGTGGGCCAGGTGTTTGTGTCGGCCACTTGGGTCGCTTATCTTAGTCACACAGCAACCTTGGTGCGCCTCTTTTTTTCTTTGCGTCATGTGCTGTTTGGGGAGTATTTTTTTGAAGGGCCATCCTGCGTGACACTGCAGTGCCACTCCTAGATGGGCCAGGTGTTTGTGTCGGCCACTTGGGTCGCTTATCTTAGTCACACAGCGACCTTGGTGCGCCTCTTTTTTTCTTTGCATCATGTGCTGTTTGGGGAGTATTTTTTTGAAGGGCCATCCTGCGTGACACTGCAGTGCCACTCCTAGATGGGCCAGGTGTTTGTGTCGGCCACTTGGGTCGCTTATCTTAGTCACACAGCTACCTCATTGCGCCTCTTTTTTTCTTTGCGTCATGTGCTGTTTGGGGAGTATTTTTTTGAAGGGCCATCCTGTCTGACACTGCAGTGCCACTCCTAGATGGGCCAGGTGTTTGTGTCGGCCACTTGGGTCGCTTAGCTTAGTCACACAGCTACCTCGGTGCAAATTTTAGGACTAAAAATATTGTGAGGTGTTCAGAATAGACTGAAAATGAGTGGAAATTATGGTTATTGAGGTTAATAATACTATGGGATCAAAATGACCCCCAAATTCTATGATTTAAGCTGTTTTTTAGGGTTTTTTGAAAAAATCATCCGAATCCAAAACACACCCGAATCCGACAAAAAAAGTTTGGTGAGGTTTTGCCAAAACGCGTTCGAACCCAAAACACGGCCGCGGAACCGAACCCAAAACCAAAACACAAAACCCGAAAAATTTCCGGTGCACATCACTAATATTTATACTGGCCGGGGTAGGGCTGTGCCAGCGGCAACTTATGCTCCCTTTTAGCCAGTTTTGAGGTATTTTTCTTGCTGCCCAGGGCGCCCCGCGCTCTGCACCCTGTAGTGCCTGTGTGTGTGGGCAGCAATGGCGCGCTGCGCTCCCGCCAACCGCGCCGCACCTCAGCCATCACTTACTTGATAGAAGATCATTCTTCTTATACTCACCTGTCTTCTGACTTCTGGCTCTGTGAGGGGGGTGACGGTGTGCTGTGGGAGTGAGCATCTAGACATGGCTAGCGTTCAGTTCCCTTCAGGAGCTAATAGTGTCCTGTCAGCCAGAGGCAGAGCCATGAAACTCTGAGGAAGTTGGTTCTGCTTCTGCCCCCTCAGTCCCACGAAGCAGGGAGTCTGATGCCAGCAGATCTCCCTGAAAATAAAAAAACTAACATAAGTCTTTTCAGAGAAACTCAGTAGAGCTTCTCAGAGTGCATCCAGTCGACCTGGGCACATTTCTAAAACTGAGGTCTGGAGGAGGGGCATAGAGGGAGGAGCCAGCTCACACCCAATGAAAAGTCTTTAGAGTGCCCATGTCTCCTGCGGATCCCGTCTATACCCCATGGTCTTGATGTCATCCCCAGCATTCTCTAGGACGTATGAGAAATGACAATTATGGCTTTAGATGATTATCTTTTATCTTGGACAACACAGCTTGGAACAATCCCAGCACTGTATTAAGGCCCTCATTCCGAGTTGTTCGCTCGCTAGCTGCTTTTAGCAGCATTGCACACGCTAGGCCGCCGCCCTCTGGGAGTGTATCTTAGCATAGCAGAATTGCGAACAAAAGATTAGAAAAACTGCTACTAAATAATTCTTTGCAGTTCCTGAGTAGCTCCAGACCTACTCACAGATTGCGATCAGCTCAGTCCATTTAGTTCCTGGTTTGACGTCTCAAACACGCCCTGCGTTTGGCCAGCCACTCCCCCGTTTCTCCAGACACTCCCGTGTTTTTCCCTGACACGCCTGTGTTTTTTAGCCAACGCCGTAAAAACGCTGAGTTGCCGCCCAGAAATGACCCTTTCCTGTCAATCATTTACCGAACAGCAGTGCGACTGAAAAGCGTCGTATGAACACAAGCAAATCTACTAAGTTTTGTGTTAAATAACTTAGTGCATGCGCGCTGCGTACCATGCGCATGCGCATTTAGCAACAAATCGCAGCATATCGAAAATTGGCAACGAGCGAACTACTTGGAATGACCACCTAAGCCCCGTACATACGGGGGAGATGTGTGTTGAGCGAACTAGCGCAGACCACTCAGCACACATCTCTCCCCCTGTGATGTGTGCTAAGCGAGGGGGGGTTTGGAGGGCCGCTCATTTCACCCAGCGGTGAAATGAGCGATCTCACTAGATTTGGCATGCATGCATGCCAAATCTAGAGCCGGCGAGAGCGACGCTGGACCGCGCATCACTGTCACCGGCACCCTACACATGGAGAGATCTGTGCTTAATTTCTAAGCAATCTAGTAAACTCTCTCCGTGTTGTGTACCCCCCTTTTTACTCCCTTTGAAATCTACATTCACAGCTTAACTTCCGTTAGATATTGTAAGAGTCCTATCTGCTTTTTCTAATCAAACTAGTGGTGGTAAACATACTGTATTCTAACCAATGTTACCTGGCCAAGTACCTCCCCTAAATATTCCTCCACCTGAGTATTGATGTGAGAGGTTGTCTGGCTTCTGTCATTTTAGGAATACCTGTGTGATTGTTCATGATCAGCTCCATGCATTTCACACTGTGCACAGACGTCAGCTCGGTTGATTTGATTTTTCAGTGGGCCCCAAGGGAACAGTGAGCAGAGATCTGAAAAACTCACTCTGTAACAAGATGTGCATCCAGTAAATGTTAAGTGTCTCGTGTTACAAATAAGTCGTACATGTGTCAGCCCTTGAAAAATGAAAAAAACCTGCATCTCTGTTCACCTTACTACTAGGCATTTAAAGTGAGGTCATAATATGTTAGGAATCCAACAAAATGTCTGATTTTTTTTTTTTAAATGGTTGTTACTGTATCATGACATTCCAATATATTAGAGAGAAATCCAGTACTATGAATCTGTTGCTTGCAGTCAAGCCATGGAAGGCAGATTGCTTCCATACATACTACATGTCAAATGTTTCCAGTTTTTATTGGGATTGAAGCCATTCAAGTCAAGTAAATATCCTGAAATGACACAAAGATAAGATGTAAACTGCTAGAGATTAAGGGGTCTATTTACTAAGCCTTGGATGAAGATAAAGTCACTGGAGATAAAGGGGCAGATGTATTAACCTGGAGAAGGCATAAGGAAGTGATAAACCAGTGATATGTGCAAGGTGATAAAGGCACCAACCAATCAGGTCCAATATGTAAATTAACAGTTAGGAGGTGGTTGTCTGGTGCTTGTATCACCTTGCACATATCACTGGTTTATCACTTCCTTATGCCATCTCCAGGTTAATACATCTGCCCCAAAGTATCAGCCAATCAGCTCCTGTCATTTTTCAAACACAGCCTGTGGCATAGCAGTTAGAAGTCTCCAGTGACTTTATCTCCATCCAAGGCTTAGTAAATAGACAATAGACAAAAAAAAATGTTTATTTCAGAGCTAGAAAAAAAATATTTTTTTCAAGGGGCAAGTAATGGGTTAAGAAGAACAATGAGGTAAGTACTATAGGTGCAGCTGCTATGGGGCCCTGTCTTCCTTCTATTCCCCATGTTTCCATGGGACTACTTTTGCCATTATGTGGTACATGGAGCCCTTACAAATGTTGCAATAGGGCACAAATTAATAGTTACACTCCTGGTTATGAACAAACGGGATGTAGTTATGTGACCGGCGGTCAGGACACATTACCGCCCCCTACATCCTGGCCCTTCACAATCCCGACGGTTGGCATGCCGACCAACAGGGACTATTCCCACTCGTGGGTGTCCATGACACCCATAGTGTGGGAATGGAACCTGTGGCAAACGCAGGTCGTCACTGAGCCCGCAAGGGACTTGTTATGCTCGGCCCCCCCTCCCCCAGCCGGCATTCTGCGGCCGGGATCCCGGCGTCTGGATGCTGACCGCCGGGATCCCAGCCGCCGGTAACACGATACACACCCGAACAAACAGCTGTTAACAGCAATGAAAAAAGGACTGGCTAGTGCTATGAAGCACCACCCCCAGTGGACTACTGAAGACTGGAAGAAGGTCTTATTTACTAGTGTATCAAAATGTTTAATCTTTGGTTCATCATGAGGGGTTTTTGTAAATCAATGAGAAGTTGAAAGAATGGTTCCTCAGTATGTAATTTATAATGACAATAATTGCAAATCTATTTTGTAATGTTAAAAGCATTGCCCTTTATAATTTTAGGAAGCAGAGTCTTTTACAAGTAAATAAACCCTGTGATGCCAACTATAAAACAAGGAGGAGGAAGCACGACGATCTGGGGCTTTGTTGCTGGATCCCAAGGAAGCGACTTGCAGAGTGGCATGGCACCCTGAATCAAAAGGGCTAAAATTGCATTTTCCAGAGCCATGCAATGCATTCTGATCTACACCTCATTGGTCAAGGTTCATTCTACAGCAAGATAATGATCCAAAACATACCTCCAGGTTGTGTCAAAACTACCTTTGAAGAAAAAGCAACGCCATTTCCAGATAACCCCATTGACTCTCTGACATGTATTTTATTCTTCAATAGTTTAAACTCTTGACTGGTAGTGTATAAGAAGTGTCATGTTCTTCAGCCCAAGTGTCATGTTCTTGGGCTTTGCTGCTGGAAGGCCTACAGGTCTGCAAATAACTCAAGTGGATCACCAGAAGTAAAGTAAAAGTAAAGATCTAGATGAGCCAGGTCAGAACCAAACAGACAGAAACAGAGCATATTGTTATTGTAGCATGTTGATGTCACCACTTGGAAGAAATATGAATGCCAGATTATTTAATTCAGGGAGACCTCTTCCACCCTTGGGAATTGGTTTGTTCAAAATATTTTAAGCACTTAGAATACTAATAATCAGAACAATTATAATAAGCTCTACAATTTAACATGGAGTTACAGTATAATACAGTTTCTTAGTACATGTTTGGCACAAAAATACAGGCCCACCTATCACGCAAGGTGAACTTTTATCAGATGTGTCCCTAATATACGTACCTAATGTCAGGATTCAGTATACAGCACGCAACACTTTCCTCTGAGCCACACTGCGCTGCCTTTAAGGGGTCCCCGATTCTTCTTGAGGTCTCCTGTGATTAAAGTTGTGTCCCCAAAGTATCTGCCATGTGGGGGTTCAGGGGGTTCCCTGCAGCATTCCCACTACCTCTGGGTGATGGGCACTACCATATCGGATACAGGGCCTAATTCAGCATGGAACGCTGCTGCGGCAGCGTTCACATGCTGAAGCCCTGTCAAGTGTGCGTACGCGCAGCAGCCACACTGCACGAGGGCACACAGTGAAATGCGAAAGCATCTCACTTGTGCGAAGGCCTTTGCCTGATTGACAGGCAGAGGCATTCGCAGGGTGGGAGGGGGCGCGGTCCGGACAACGCGGGTATGTCTGGACCGCTTGCGGAGCAGCCTGTGTCGGCTGCATGATGTCACACGCAGACGCTGTGACCCAAAACATGGCGGGTAGCCGTCTACCTTCGCAGCTAGGCTGCGAAAGGGAGAGGGCTACCCTAAACATGCAAAATCATCGCCGCTGTGAAATGCTTTCACATGTTTGCGGGGGTTGGGCGCTGGATCTGGCATGCGGGGCAGACTTGTCCTGTGCTGGGCATCCCCCCACATGTTACAGTAAGTAGTACATTTTCGCACATCTACGAACCATGCTGAATGAGGCCCATAGTCAGCTGATGGCTGAAACACCAATGTCTCTCCATCCTCAGGTGATTTGCTCCAATCCCAGTGCATCTCAGGGGGAAAAAGGGCAGCAGTAACTCATAGAGTTGCCAGTACAATATGGCTCATTCCTGATCTCTCCAGTCAGTTTTATTTTAGAAAGCGCTACCAGTGTTTCCAGTACTGCCAGTGTCTCCTGTGTCTGCATGTACAGCCTGCCATAAGTGCTACAACCAAAAGCTATAAACATTACACTCTGTCTGCTGCTATTTGTGGAACTACTGGTCCCAGCCAGCTTTCAACATTCTTGTGTGTCTCCTGCTCCACATCTGCTGTTGGTAAATTCCAGGACTCAGCCAGTTGTCAGTACTACATAGGCGGTTCCAGTATCACTCCAGCTGTACCTGAGCATTTGCTGGTCTCAGCCCAGCCTCCTGTGCATTAACTAGTTTCAGCCCAGCCTCCTGTGCATTAACTGGTCTCAGCCCAGCCTCCTGTGCATTAACTGGTCTCAGCCCAGCCTCCTGTGCATTAACTAGTTTCAGCCCAGCCTCCTGTGCATTAACTGGTCTCAGCCCAGCCTCCTGTGCATTAACTGGTCTCAGCCCAGCCTCCTGTGCATTAACTAGTTTCAGCCCAGCCTCCTGTGCATTAACCGGTCTCAGCCCAGCCTCCTGTGCATTAACTGGTCTCAGCCCAGCCTCCTGTGCATTAACTAGTCTCAGCCCAGCCTCCTGTGCATTAACCGGTCTCAGCCCAGCCTCCTGTGCATTAACTGGTCTCAGCCTAGCCTCCTGTGCATTAACCGGTCTCAGCCCAGCCTCCTGTGCATTAACTGGTCTCAGCCCAGCCTCCTGTGCATTAACTGGTCTCAGCCCAGCCTCCTGTGCATTAACCGGTCTCAGCCCAGCCTCCTGTGCATTAACTGGTCTCAGCCTAGCCTCCTGTGCATTAACCGGTCTCAGCCCAGCCTCCTGTGCATTAACTGGTCTCAGCCCAGCCTCCTGTGCATTAACTGGTCTCAGCCCAGCCTCCTGTGCATTAACTGGTCTCAACCCAGCCTCCTGTGCATTAACTGGTCTCAGCCTAGCCTCCTGTGCATTAACTGGTCTCAGCCCAGCCTCCTGTGCATTAACCGGTCTCAGCCCAGCCTTCTGTGCATTAACTGGTCTCAGCCTAGCCTCCTGTGCATTAACTGGTCTCAGCCTAGCCTCCTGTGCATTAACTGGTCTCAGCCCAGCCTCCTGTGCATTAACCGGTCTCAGCCCAGCCTTCTGTGCATTAACTGGTCTCAGCCTAGCCTCCTGTGCATTAACTGGTCTCAACCCAGCCTCCTGTGCATTAACTGGTCTCAGCCCAGCCTCCTGTGCATTAACCGGTCTCAGCCCAGCCTTCTGTGCATTAACTGGTCTCAGCCTAGCCTCCTGTGCATTAACTGGTCTCAACCCAGCCTCCTGTGCATTAACTGGTCTCAGCCCAGCCTCCTGTGCATTAACCAGTCTCAGCCCAGCCTCCTGTGCATTAACCGGTTTCAGCCCCGCCTCCTGTGCATTAACCGGTCTCAGCCCAGCCTCCTGTGCATTAACCGGTCTCAGCCCAGCCTCCTGTGCATTAACTGGTCTCAGCCCAGCCTCCTGTGCATTAACTGGTCTCAACTCAGCCTCCTGTGCATTAACTGGTCTCAGCCCAGCCTCCTGTGCATTAACTGGTCTCAGCCCAGCCTCCTGTGCATTAACTGGTCTCAGCCCAGCCTCCTGTGTATTAACTGGTCTCAGCCCAGCCTCCTGTGCATTAACTGGTCTCAGCCCAGCCTCCTGTGCATTAACTGGTCTCAGCCCAGCCTCCTGTGCATTAACTGGTCTCAGCCCAGCCTCCTGTGTATTAACTGGTCTCAGCCCAGCCTCCTGTGCATTTACTGGTCTTGCCCAGCCTCCTGTGCATTAACTGGTCTCAGCCAAGCCTCCTGTGCCTTAACTGGTCTCAGCCAAGCCTCCTGTGCATTAACTGGTCTCAGCCCAGCCTCCTGTGCCTTAACTGGTCTCAGCCCAGCCTCCTGTGCCTTAACTGGTCTCAGCCCAGCCTCCTGTGTATTAACTGGTCTCAGCCCAGCCTCCTGTGCATTAACTGGTCTCAGCCCAGCCACCTGTGTATTAACTGGTCTCAGCCCAGCCTCCTGTGCATTAACTGGTCTCAACCCAGCCTCCTGTGCATTAGCTGATCTCAGCCCAGCCTCCTGTGAATTAACTGGTCTCAGCCCAGCAACCTGTACATTAGCTGGTCATAGCCCAGCAACCTGTGCATTAGCTGATCTCAGCCCAGCAACCTGTGCATTAGCTGATCTCAGCCCAGCAGCCTTTGCTTGCCGGTTCCCAACCGATATCCTAAATTGTATTCTCCAGTGGATTCCAGTACTGTATCTTCACTGAACTCTAGTTCCAGTCACCTGTTCTATACAAATGTGTCCCATTACATTGTTGCTGCGTATAACAGAATTCTGTAGCGGGACCACAATGCATACAAGTCACAGCATGCCGACACAATAGTACCCCTAATTCAAATGACACTACACAGTAGCACAATCTTATTCTCATTACACCGCAAATAGTGCACCTAATTCATAATACACCACATACTAGTGCCCCTTAATCACAATGCCCACAGTAGTTGTGCCTCTTACAGATAATGCCCACAGACAGAGCAAAATTGTGTGTGGTTAGCCAATGAGACTTTCCTCCCAATGAGTTGTACGCAGAGTCACATGTGTGTCATAATGATATGATCCTTCCAGTATCCTTCCTATTCTCCTCTGCTTTTCTCCATCTTATGCAAGATATAGGCCCTCATTCCGAGTTGTTCGCTCGCTAGCTACTTTTAGCAGAAATGCAAACACAAAGCCGCCACCCTCTGGGAGTGTATCTTAGCATAGCAGAATTGCTAACGAAAGATTAGCAATTCTGCTATTATTAGCAGAATTGCTAACAAAGGGGGTCATTCCGAGTTGTTCGCTCGCAAGCTGCTTTTAGCAGCTTTGCACACGCTAAGCCGCCGCCTACTGGGAGTGAATCTTAGCATAGTAAAATTGCGAACGAAAGATTCTCAAAATTGCGAATAGACACTTCTTAGCAGTTTCTGAGTAGCTCCAAACTTACTCGGCATCTGCGATCAGTTCAGTGCTTGTCGTTCCTGGTTTGACGTCACAAACACACCCAGCGTTCGCCCAGACACTCCTCCGTTTCTTCAGCCACTCCCGCGTTTTTCCCAGAAACGGTAGCGTTTTTCCGCACACACCCATAAAACGGCCTGTTTCCGCCCAGAAACACCCACTTCCTGTCAATCACATTACGATCACCAGAACGAAGAAAATACCTCGTAATGCCGTGAGTAAAATACCTAACTGCATAGCAAATTTACTTGGCGCAGTCGCAGTGCGGACATTGCGCATGCGCATTAAGCGGAAAATCGCTGCGATGCGAAGAAATTTACCGAGCGAACAACTCGGAATGACCACCAAAATCAATTTCCTTGCAGTTTCTGAGTAGCTCCAGACCTACTCCTAGATTGCGATCACCTTAGTCCGTTTAGTTCCTGGTTTGACGTCACAAACACGCCCTGCGTTCGGCCAGCCACTCCTCCGTTTCTCCAGCCACTCCTGCGTTTTTACCTGGCACGCCTGCGTTTTTTAGCACACTCCCTGAAAACGGCCAGTTTCCGCCCAGAAACACCCACTTCCTGTCAATCACACTACGATCAGCAGAGCGATTGAAAAGCTTTGTTCGCCCGTGAGTAAAATAGCATAGTTTTGTGTAAAATTGCTTAGCGCGTGCGCCCTGCTGTGCATACGCATGCGCAGAACTGCAGGATTTTAGCCTATTAGCAATTCTGCTAAAATTAGCAGCGAGCGAACAAGTCGGAATGAGGGCCATTAAGCGGAGAATGAGACAGAGGAGGTTGGCAGGCGGGGAAGGAGTAGGGGGTATCTAACATGTGGAGAGTGTGGCTGCTCCACCTGGCGCCCAAGGTATTGCAGGGAGAGCGCTCCTCTATATCCATTGAGCGGTATCCACCAGTAAAGACAGACTGGGATATTCAATTACTTGCACATACTGTCGGGTGAAAAGTATCAAAAGGGGCTATCTAATTAGCCCTGATAAGCCAGCGCGTGCCGCGGCTTATCTGGGATTTTGTTTCACCTGCCTCCAGCAGGCGAAGCAAAATCCCCGATAACAGCCCCGTTTTTTCACCAGAAAACACACAGGTTTCACTGAACCTGTGTGTTTTCAGGTGAAAATGCACTTTTTAACAGTCGATCAAATCGAATAGCCTGACCGCAAAACCCGAAGAAACATCGGGGGGTTTTACTCCCGATGTCTCTTTGGGGATAATTGAATACCGGACAGAGTGTGTGAGAGGACCTGCTATGCTTCATGCAGCTGTATGCTCAGCCTGGTGTCCATGCAGTTGGATAGCTGGCGGCGGGGAAGGCAATCCGGAGTTGCCAGGGACCCAGAAGTAGGACAGCTGGGATGCCCACATAACCCACTGACCTACAGTCTGCGCATTTCACTTGGCACTTGTTCTGTTGATGAGGGAGATGTGGTGGCGGGTGGCTCCTTCAATCAGGCGGCCACAGCACATGCTGTATGCAGTGCTGTGGCCTGATACGGTGGGCCAGCAGAGGTGTCCAAACACAGGTGACGGAACGCAGTTCTGGCCCACTTTAACCCATGACTTTATTAATTTCATACATTATCCTGCTAGCCTATGAAGTCCAATATACAGTACGTCCCTATTTGCTCTCCTGTGTGAGCATTACTGCCAAGAGCACCCTAATGGAAATATCCCCATCCACCAGTATGACACATATAATACAGTGCCTTGCTAAAGTATTCACCCCCCTTTGCATTTTTCATGTTTTGTTGCCTCACAACCTTGAATTAAAATGGATTGTTTGAAGGTTTGCATCATTCCATTCACAGAACATGGCTACAACTTTGAAGATGTTTTTTTTTTTGTATTGTGAAGCAAACAACAAACAGGACAAAATAACAGAAAACTTCAGCGTGCATAACTATTCACCCCCCTAAAGTCAGTACTTTGTAGAGCCACCTTTTGTGGCAATTACAGCTGCAAGATGCTTTGGATAAGTCTCTATGAGCTTGCCACATCTTGCCACTGGGATTTTTGCCCATTCCTCAAGGCAAAACTGCTCCAGCTCCTTCATGTTGGATGGTTTCCGCTTGTGAACAGCAATCTTCAAGTCTGACCACAGATTCTCAATTGGATTGAGATCTGGGCTTTGACTAGGCCATTCCAACACATAATGTTTCCCCTTAAACCACTCGAGTGTTGCTTTAGCAGTATGCTTCAGGTCATTGTCACTGACGTTTCTATAATGGGTGCAGTGTGTGCGGTGCACACGGGCCCCTGAGTCCAGAGGGTGCCCATACCGCACACACTGCACCCATTATTTTAATACTCTCCCCTCCGGAGTCCCGCGCCGATGTCACCGGCGCTGTTAAAATCCTGTGAAAATGGCGCAGCGGCGATTGTCACGGAGTTCTGCACATGCGCAGTAGAGAAATCTCTGGGAAAATGTCCGCCACACCATTTTCCCGGAGATCTGCGCATGCGCAGTAGAGTCTGAGTCCTCTAGTGCTCAGACTCTACAGCGCTCCTGCAGAGAGGAGGGGCCGTACGGAGGAGGGAGCACACGGGCTTCCTCCTCTCTTAAAGCACCCCTGGTCATTGTCCTGCTGGAAGGTGAACCTCCATCCCAGTCTCAAATCACAGGCAGACTGAAACAGGTTTTGCTCAAGAATATCCCTGTATTTAACACCATCCATCTTTCCCTTGACTCGAAAGAGTTTCCCAGTCCCTGCTGCTGAGAAACATCCCCACAGCATGATGCTGCCACCATCATGTTTCACTGTGGGGATGGTGTTCTTGAGGTGATGGGATGTGTTGGGTTTGCGCCAGACATAGTGTTTTCCTTGGTGGCCGAAAAGTTCAATTTTAGTCTCATCTAACCAGAGCACATTCCTCCATACATTTGGGGAGTCGTTCATATGCCTTTTGGCAAGCTCAAAACGTGCCTTCTTATTTTAACCAGTAAGTAATGGCTTTTTTCTGGCTACTCTTCCATAAAACCCAGCTCTATGGAGTGAACGGCTTATTGTGGTCACATGCGCAGATACAGCAGTCTCTGCTGTAGAACTCTGCAGCTCTTTCAGGGTTACCTTTGATCTCTGTGCTGCCTCTCTGATTAATGCCTTCCTTGCCCGGTCTATGAGTTTTGGTGGCCGGCCCTCTCATGGCAAGTTTGTTGTGGTACCATTTGAAGATGGTGCTCCGGGGATCATCAAATATTTAGATTTTTTTTATAACCTAACCCTGACTTGTACTTCTCAACAACTTTGTCCCTGACTTGTTTGTAGAGCTCCTTGGTCTTCATGGTGTGATGCCTCATGCTTAGTGGTGTTGCAGCCTCTGGGGCCTTTCAGAAAAAGTGTGTTTATACTGACAGATCATGTGACACTTAGATTGCACACAGGTGGACTTCATTTCACTAATTGTGTGACTTCTGAAGGTAATTGGTTGCACCAGAACTTTTGAGGGGCTTCATAGCAAAGGGGGTGAAAACATATGCACATACCAATTTTCAGATTTATATTTATAAAATATATTTTTTATATAAATTTTTCTCATTTCACTTCACCAACTTATACTATTTTGTGCAGATCAATCACATAAAATTCAGATTATAAAAAATAAATAAATTACAGGTTGTAATGTAACAAAATAGGTAAAAATAAAGGGGTGTGACTACTTTATCAAGGTACTGTAGATAGCCCACCTCTTCAGTATTGGGGCACTTACGTTGACAGTTTGGCCCGACAATATGGGTCTCGGGTTAGTTTCAGTCTTCATCTGCAGATGTAGTGGAGAGAACAGCTGCAGTATGAGGTTTTTGTTCCTGAGCCAGTATCGGACTGTCCCACAGGGGTACATTGGAAACTGCCAGTGGGCCCCACGGCCTGGGGGCTCACCCTCTCCTCTAGGGATCAGGTTCCAGACTGAGCACTTGCTTATACACTATACATAGGTTACCTTATACTGCACAGGACAATGGTGTATTCACTACAGTACATTGCTGTTATTAATGTGGTATATCATCATGTATTCACTAGCAGTATTTACTATATATATTTATCAAGGGGCCCAGACCATAGATTAATGGTTTGCCAAGTCTCTAAACATGGGCCCCTAACACTGTATTTCCCCGGTGGGCCCTTCATGCCCCAGTCCGACACTGTCCTGAGCTATGGTCTATGATGCTAATAGGGATCTGCACTTGGTATTCTTAGCTAGGTGAGACAGGGATGGATCTAGACTTTTCTTTAGGGGGGGCGGTTTACTGTTTAATCTTGACTCCTCCCTCTACAGTCCCAACTCCTCCCATCTGCAATCCTAACTCCTCCTCTCTCAATTCTGACTGAACTTTTTGAGTGAGACTGAGATAGAGCTTTGTGATTGTTCTATGTGCATGTGACTGTGCTATGAGGTAATTGTATTTATTAGCCCTAGTACCCACACACCAGCAAGTGAGGGGCAAATGGTCTGTAACCCTTGCTCCTCTGTGCTGCTGTGGTATCAGGTGCAGCACATCAGTCTGCCTCAGGCTCTCCCCGAGAGCTATCTTCTGCTCAAAAGTGGGCGTGGCTACGACTGTGTTAGGGGGGGACGGTCGCCCCCTTTGCCCCTGTCAAAGTCGAAAAATATCCTGATAAATATGCCTTGTACTAACCCCTCATGCACATGCCCGCTGCACGTGCGCACGCTCTGCCGTGCGTGCACATATCCGCAATTTGCGTAAGATCGCTCCGGCGATCACGCTCGGTGTATGCGCATTTACAGTAGAGTTTGTAAGCGTCTACCGTGCGACTCGATCATAACATATTTAACCCATATAGTGTGTTTTATAGATAATATTCCCCTTAACAATGTCAGCAAGTATGTTTAGTTTAAACGGTTCTTGGACAGAAAAATTCCTCTTTGCATGATAGGAAGGGTCAGATAAAGGTTGAACGGTGGTGTCTAGTATCCAGCTGTAGAGTCTTTTAATAGTAACATTTCGGTGTTGGTTAGGAAGAGATTGCTCGCTCCTGCGCATAATTATGTACAAAAGTAGTTTATAGATATTTACTGTATTTGCTGTTCATTACCCATGCGGCGGGAATCCTGAGGATACCTCCCACCTGAGCAGTTGGAGAAAGGCACAGCCCACCTGTTCGAACCCACCTATGACCTTTTGTTATAATGCAGAGACACATTCCTGTGTCCAAAGAACCATGAGATTATAGGGACCATTGTATTGTTACTGTATGTTGTGTATATAAAGACCACCATTGCCTGTCCAGTCACTCACTCTCTCTGCAAGGTTTTCACATTGAAGGCTGAGGGCTGGATTCAGGACGCGCTTGCGAATCATCCCCACGTGTGTAAGTTCTCTGTAGCCATTTTGTTTTCCTCTGTGTTTGCCATTTGTTCTCATTGTGTACTCTTTCTGTTTGCTTGTGTTTGCGATCGTTCGCTATTGTTCTTATTATTCCTTGTTATTCTGTTTAGATTTTGATGTTAGTTTTGTAGTGTATAAGCTGTACTGTTTTTCTCTTTTTACTCTAAAAGAATTATCCACGAGGGTGTTAGAGCCTAAGTGGTTTTTAAATCCAAACCAGGTTTTGTGTTTTCACTAGTTACTGTAAAGGGTTTTCTGAGCATCTCAATCGCTCAAACAGCTTTTCATATTATCAAGGTTAATAAGCATTACATCGTTATAGTATTTCATTGCCAAGGTTTAAAGTGTAAACATACCCTTACGGTGTGTTGTTACTAAGGGTTACTGTTAGAGATGAGCGGGTTCGGTTTCTCTGAATCCGAACCCGCACGAACTTCATGTTTTTTTTCACGGGTCCGAGCGACTCGGATCTTCCCGCCTTGCTCGGTTAACCCGAGCGCGCCCGAACGTCATCATGACGCTGTCGGATTCTCGCGAGGCTCGGATTCTATCGCGAGACTCGGATTCTATATAAGGAGCCGCGCGTCGCCGCCATTTTCACACGTGCATTGAGATTGATAGGGAGAGGACGTGGCTGGCGTCCTCTCCATTTAGATTATAAGAGAGAGAGATTTACTGGAGCTTAGGACTAGGAGGAGTACTGTAGAAGTGTAGAGAGTTTACTAGTGAGTGACCACCAGACAGTGCAGTTTATTTAATATATCCGTTCTCTGCCTGAAAAAAGCGATACACACAGTGACTCAGTCACATACCATATCTGTGTGCACTGCTCAGGCTCAGCCCAGTGTGCTGCATCATCTATATATATTATATATCTGTCTGACTGCTCAGCTCACACAGCTTATAATTGTGGGGGAGACTGGGGAGCACTGCAGTGCCAGTTATAGGTTATAGCAGGAGCCAGGAGTACATAATATTATATAGTGAGTGACCACCAGACAGTGCAGTTTATTTAATATATCCGTTCTCTGCCTGAAAAAAGCGATACACACAGTGACTCAGTCACATACCATATCTGTGTGCACTGCTCAGGCTCAGCCCAGTGTGCTGCATCATCTATATATATTATATATCTGTCTGACTGCTCAGCTCACACAGCTTATAATTGTGGGGGAGACTGGGGAGCACTGCAGTGCCAGTTATAGGTTATAGCAGGAGCCAGGAGTACATAATATTATATAGTGAGTGACCACCAGACAGTGCAGTTTATTTAATATATCCGTTCTCTGCCTGAAAAAAGCGATACACACAGTGACTCAGTCACATACCATATCTGTGTGCACTGCTCAGGCTCAGCCCAGTGTGCTGCATCATCTATATATATTATATATCTGTCTGACTGCTCAGCTCACACAGCTTATAATTGTGGGGGAGACTGGGGAGCACTGCAGTGCCAGTTATAGGTTATAGCAGGAGCCAGGAGTACATAATATTATATTAAAATTAAACAGTGCACACTTTTGCTGCAGGAGTGCCACTGCCAGTGTGACTGACCAGTGACCTGACCACACTGACCACCAGTATAGTTAGTAGTATACTTATATTGTGATTGCCTGAAAAAGTTAAACACTCGTCGTGTGACTTCACTTGTGTGTTGTTGTTTTTTTTATTCTATAAAAATAAAACTCATTCTGCTGACAGACAGTGTCCAGCAGGTCCGTCATTATATAATATATAATATATACCTGTCCGGCTGCAGTAGTGATATATATATATTTTTTATATCATTTATCATCCAGTCGCAGCAGACACAGTACGGTAGTTCACGGCTGTGGCTACCTCTGTGTCTGCACTCGGCAGGCAGTCCGTCCATAATTGTATACCACCTAACCGTGGTTTTTTTTTCTTCTTTATACATACATACTACTACGACATCTCTTTATCAACCAGTCTATATTAGCAGCAGACACAGTACAGTACGGTAGTTCACGGCTGTGGCTACCTCTGTGTCTGCACTCGGCAGGCAGTCCGTCCATAATTGTATACCACCTAACCGTGGTTTTTTTTTCTTTCTTCTTTATACATACATAGTTACATAGACATCTCTTTATCAACCAGTCTATATTAGCAGCAGACACAGTACAGTACGGTAGTTCACGGCTGTGGCTACCGCTGTGTCTGCACTCGGCAGGCAGTCCGTCCATAATTGTATACCACCTAACCGTGGTTTTTTTTTCTTTCTTCTTTATACATACATAGTTACATAGACATCTCTTTATCAACCAGTCTATATTAGCAGCAGACACAGTACAGTACGGTAGTTCACGGCTGTGGCTACCTCTGTGTCTGCACTCGGCAGGCAGTCCATAATTGTATACTAGTATCCATCTCCATTGTTTACCTGAGGTGCCTTTTAGTTGTGCCTATTAAAATATGGAGAACAAAAATGTTGAGGTTCCAAAATTAGGGAAAGATCAAGATCCACTTCCACCTCGTGCTGAAGCTGCTGCCACTAGTCATGGCCGAGACGATGAAATGCCAGCAACGTCGTCTGCCAAGGCCGATGCCCAATGTCATAGTACAGAGCATGTCAAATCCAAAACACCAAATATCAGAAAAAAAAGGACTCCAAAACCTAAAATAAAATTGTCGGAGGAGAAGCGTAAACTTGCCAATATGCCATTTACGACACGGAGTGGCAAGGAACGGCTGAGGCCCTGGCCTATGTTCATGGCTAGTGGTTCAGCTTCACATGAGGATGGAAGCACTCAGCCTCTCGCTAGAAAAATGAAAAGACTCAAGCTGGCAAAAGCAGCACAGCAAAGAACTGTGCATTCTTCGAAATCCCAAATCCACAAGGAGAATCCAATTGTGTCGGTTGCGATGCCTGACCTTCCCAACACTGGACGTGAAGAGCATGCGCCTTCCACCATTTGCACGCCCCCTGCAAGTGCTGGAAGGAGCACCCGCAGTCCAGTTCCTGATAGTCAGATTGAAGATGTCAGTGTTGAAGTACACCAGGATGAGGAGGATATGGGTGTTGCTGGCGCTGGGGAGGAAATTGACCAGGAGGATTCTGATGGTGAGGTGGTTTGTTTAAGTCAGGCACCCGGGGAGACACCTGTTGTCCGTGGGAGGAATATGGCCGTTGACATGCCAGGTGAAAATACCAAAAAAATCAGCTCTTCGGTGTGGAGGTATTTCACCAGAAATGCGGACAACAGGTGTCAAGCCGTGTGTTCCCTTTGTCAAGCTGTAATAAGTAGGGGTAAGGACGTTAACCACCTCGGAACATCCTCCCTTATACGTCACCTGCAGCGCATTCATAATAAGTCAGTGACAAGTTCAAAAACTTTGGGTGACAGCGGAAGCAGTCCACTGACCAGTAAATCCCTTCCTCTTGTAACCAAGCTCACGCAAACCACCCCACCAACTCCCTCAGTGTCAATTTCCTCCTTCCCCAGGAATGCCAATAGTCCTGCAGGCCATGTCACTGGCAATTCTGACGAGTCCTCTCCTGCCTGGGATTCCTCCGATGCATCCTTGCGTGTAACGCCTACTGCTGCTGGCGCTGCTGTTGTTGCCGCTGGGAGTCGATGGTCATCCCAGAGGGGAAGTCGTAAGCCCACTTGTACTACTTCCAGTAAGCAATTGACTGTTCAACAGTCCTTTGCGAGGAAGATGAAATATCACAGCAGTCATCCTACTGCAAAGCGGATAACTGAGGCCTTGGCATCCTGGGTGGTGAGAAACGTGGTTCCGGTATCCATCATTACTGCAGAGCCAACTAGAGACTTGTTGGAGGTACTGTGTCCCCGGTACCAAATACCATCTAGGTTCCATTTCTCTAGGCAGGCGATACCGAAAATGTACACAGACCTCAGAAAAAGAGTCACCAGTGTCCTAAAAAATGCAGCTGTACCCAATGTCCACTTAACCACGGACATGTGGACAAGTGGAGCAGGGCAGGGTCAGGACTATATGACTGTGACAGCCCACTGGGTAGATGTATGGACTCCCGCCGCAAGAACAGCAGCGGCGGCACCAGTAGCAGCATCTCGCAAACGCCAACTCTTTCCTAGGCAGGCTACGCTTTGTATCACCGGTTTCCAGAATACGCACACAGCTGAAAACCTCTTACGGCAACTGAGGAAGATCATCGCGGAATGGCTTACCCCAATTGGACTCTCCTGTGGATTTGTGGCATCGGACAACGCCAGCAATATTGTGTGTGCATTAAATATGGGCAAATTCCAGCACGTCCCATGTTTTGCACATACCTTGAATTTGGTGGTGCAGAATTTTTTAAAAAACGACAGGGGCGTGCAAGAGATGCTGTCGGTGGCCAGAAGAATTGCGGGACACTTTCGGCGTACAGGCACCACGTACAGAAGACTGGAGCACCACCAAAAACTACTGAACCTGCCCTGCCATCATCTGAAGCAAGAAGTGGTAACGAGGTGGAATTCAACCCTCTATATGCTTCAGAGGTTGGAGGAGCAGCAAAAGGCCATTCAAGCCTATACAATTGAGCACGATATAGGAGGTGGAATGCACCTGTCTCAAGCGCAGTGGAGAATGATTTCAACGTTGTGCAAGGTTCTGATGCCCTTTGAACTTGCCACACGTGAAGTCAGTTCAGACACTGCCAGCCTGAGTCAGGTCATTCCCCTCATCAGGCTTTTGCAGAAGAAGCTGGAGACATTGAAGGAGGAGCTAACACGGAGCGATTCCGCTAGGCATGTGGGACTTGTGGATGGAGCCCTTAATTCGCTTAACAAGGATTCACGGGTGGTCAATCTGTTGAAATCAGAGCACTACATTTTGGCCACCGTGCTCGATCCTAGATTTAAAGCCTACCTTGGATCTCTCTTTCCGGCAGACACAAGTCTACTGGGGTTGAAAGACCTGCTGGTGACAAAATTGTCAAGTCAAGCGGAACGCGACCTGTCAACATCTCCTCCTTCACATTCTCCCGCAACTGGGGGTGCGAGGAAAAGGCTCAGAATTCCGAGCCCACCCGCTGGCGGTGATGCAGGGCAGTCTGGAGCGACTGCTGATGCTGACATCTGGTCCGGACTGAAGGACCTGACAACGATTACGGACATGTCGTCTACTGTCACTGCATATGATTCTCTCAACATTGATAGAATGGTGGAGGATTATATGAGTGACCGCATCCAAGTAGGCACGTCACACAGTCCGTACTTATACTGGCAGGAAAAAGAGGAAATTTGGAGGCCCTTGCACAAACTGGCTTTATTCTACCTAAGTTGCCCTCCCACAAGTGTGTACTCCGAAAGAGTGTTTAGTGCCGCCGCTCACCTTGTCAGCAATCGGCGTACGAGGTTACATCCAGAAAATGTGGAGAAGATGATGTTCATTAAAATGAATTATAATCAATTCCTCCGCGGAGACATTGACCAGCAGCAATTGCCTCCACAAAGTACACAGGGAGCTGAGATGGTGGATTCCAGTGGGGACGAATTGATAATCTGTGAGGAGGGGGATGTACACGGTGATATATCGGAGGGTGAAGATGAGGTGGACATCTTGCCTCTGTAGAGCCAGTTTGTGCAAGGAGAGATTAATTGCTTCTTTTTTGGGGGGGGTCCAAACCAACCCGTCATATCAGTCACAGTCGTGTGGCAGACCCTGTCACTGAAATGATGGGTTGGTTAAAGTGTGCATGTCCTGTTTTGTTTATACAACATAAGGGTGGGTGGGAGGGCCCAAGGACAATTCCATCTTGCACCTCTTTTTTCTTTTCTTTTTCTTTGCATCATGTGCTGATTGGGGAGGGTTTTTTGGAAGGGACATCCTGCGTGACACTGCAGTGCCACTCCTAAATGGGCCCGGTGTTTGTGTCGGCCACTAGGGTCGCTAATCTTACTCACACAGTCAGCTACCTCATTGCGCCTCTTTTTTTCTTTGCGTCATGTGCTGTTTGGGGAGGGTTTTTTGGAAGGGACATCCTGCGTGACACTGCAGTGCCACTCCTAGATGGGCCCGGTGTTTGTGTCGGCCACTAGGGTCGCTAATCTTACTCACACAGCTACCTCATTGCGCCTCTTTTTTTCTTTGCGTCATGTGCTGTTTGGGGAGGGTTTTTTGGAAGGGACATCCTGCGTGACACTGCAGTGCCACTCCTAGATGGGCCCGGTGTTTGTGTCGGCCACTAGGGTCGCTAATCTTACTCACACAGCTACCTCATTGCGCCTCTTTTTTTCTTTGCGTCATGTGCTGTTTGGGGAGGGTTTTTTGGAAGGGCCATCCTGCGTGACACTGCAGTGCCACTCCTAGATGGGCCCGGTGTTTGTGTCGGCCACTAGGGTCGCTAATCTTACTCACACAGCTACCTCATTGCGCCTCTTTTTTTCTTTGCGTCATGTGCTGTTTGGGGAGGGTTTTTTGGAAGGGACATCCTGCGTGACACTGCAGTGCCACTCCTAGATGGGCCCGGGGTTTGTGTCGGCCACTAGGGTCGCTTATCTTACTCACACAGCGACCTCGGTGCAAATTTTAGGACTAAAAATAATATTGTGAGGTGTGAGGTATTCAGAATAGACTGAAAATGAGTGTAAATTATGGTTTTTGAGGTTAATAATACTTTGGGATCAAAATGACCCCCAAATTCTATGATTTAAGCTGTTTTTTAGTGTTTTTTTAAAAAAACACCCGAATCCAAAACACACCCGAATCCGACAAAAAAAATTCGGTGAGGTTTTGCCAAAACGCGTTCGAACCCAAAACACGGCCGCGGAACCGAACCCAAAACCAAAACACAAAACCCGAAAAATTTCAGGCGCTCATCTCTAGTTACTGTGTAACATTCCGTGAGCGTACGAGTCGCTCGTGCGTCGCGCCCACGACCTAGCGTCTGCTATGCTAAGTGCGTACCCTTACGGTACTCAGTGCGCCAATAGCGTACTTAGTCCATAACAGAATATAGCTTAATGTTTATAGGTAATAACTGACTTTATCACACACACACACCCCCCAGATCCGGCCCTGAGGTGAGATAGTGCTGCACCTCAATATTCTATTTGTTTGCTTATTTGAGTTTGCCTTCTGTACAAGATTAACACCCAGCTCATTCTCTATAGTTTACTCCTGTTGCTAAACAGATTAGTGCTGTATGGATTCCATCTCTGCTGAAAGATCTCATCTGCTGGATAACATGTGTAACAGACCTTTGGACCTGTTAAATAGACTTACTTCTGCTTCCCCCTTGACTTTCTGTTGGAAAACATGTTTAGCAGAGCCTTGGATTTGTTAAACAGACTTGTTTCTGCTTTTCCCTTTGCCTGGCTGCTCGATAACCTGTGTAACTGATCTTTGGACTTCTTAAATGGACGTGCTCCCTGACTGGCAGCTGGTAATATGTGCTAAAGCTAAACTGACTTGTTTCTGTCTTGACCTTATCTTGCTCCTGCAGTTGCATTCATGTGCCAGTGTCCAACTCTGCTGACAATTACTGTAAGTAAATCCTTTACAAATCATTACAGTGTATACAATATATTGCACACTATTACTTCTGCATGGTTGGATGCCTCTCATTTGTAGTATAATATCTGAAATTGTTGAGTTATGCTCTTATCACTGTGACAGAGACAAAATTACAGATATTGGTTAAAGTTGCCCGGCTATTAGTGATGTGCACCGGACATTTTTCGGGTTTTGTGTAGAGATGAGCGGGTTCGGTTCCTCTGAATCCGAACCCGCCCGAACTTCATGTTTTTTTACACGGGTCCGAGCGACTCGGATCTTCCCGCCTTGCTCGGTTAACCCGAGCGCGCCCGAACGTCATCATCACGCTGTCGGATTCTCGCGAGGCTCGGATTCTATCACGAGACTCGGATTCTATATAAGGAGCCGCGCGTCGCCGCCATTTTCACACGTGCATTGAGATTGATAGGGAGAGGACGTGGCTGGCGTCCTCTCCGTTTAGAAATAGATAGGAGAGTGAGAGTGAGACACTTCATTTACTGGAGCTTAGGAGGAGTACTCAGAGAGTGCAGAATTTTGCTGATAGTAGTTAGTTAGTTATACTAGTGACTGACCAGTGAGACCACCAGTGCAGTTTTATTATTATTTAATATAATCCGTTCTCTGCCTGAAAAAAACGATACACAGTGACTCAGTCACATACCATATCTGTGCTCAGCCCAGTGTGCTGCATCATCTATGTATAATATCTGACTGTGCTCACACAGCTTAATTGTGGGGGAGACTGGGGAGCAGTTATAGGTTATAGCAGGAGCCAGGAGTACATATTAAACAGTGCACACTTTTGCTGCCAGAGTGCCACTGCCAGTGTGACTGACCAGTGACCTGACCACACTGACCACCAGTATATTGTGATTGTCTGCCTGAAAAAGTTAAACACTCGTCGTGTGACTTGTGTGGTGTTTTTTTATTCTATAAAAAACTAATTCTGCTGACAGACAGTGTCCAGCAGGTCCGTCATTATATAATATATACCTGTCCGGCTGCAGTAGTGATATATATATATATTTTTTATATCATTATTTATCATCCAGTCTATACTAGCAGCAGACACAGTACGGTAGTTCACGGCTGTAGCTACCTCTGTGTCGGCACTCGGCAGTCCATCCATAATTGTATACCACCTACCCGTGGTTTTTTTTTTCTTTCTTCTTTATACATACTACATCTCATTATCATCCAGTCTATATTAGCAGCAGACACAGTACAGTACGGTAGTCCACGGCTGTAGCTATCTCTGTGTCGGCACTCGGCAGCCCATCCATAATTGTATACCACCACCTACCCGTGGTTTTTTTTTTCTTTCTTCTTTATACATACTACATCTCATTATCATCCAGTCTATATTAGCAGCAGACACAGTACGGTAGTCCACGGCTGTAGCTACCTCTGTGTCGGCACTCGGCAGTCCATCCATAATTGTATACCACCTACCCGTGGTTTTTTTTTCTTTCTTCTTTATACATACTACATCTCATTATCATCCAGTCTATATTAGCAGCAGACACAGTATGGTAGTCCACGGCTGTAGCTACCTCTGTGTCGGCACTCGGCAGTCCATCCATAATTGTATACCACCTACCCGTGGTTTTTTTTTCTTTCTTCTTTATACATACTACATCTCATAATCATCCAGTCTATATTAGCAGCAGACACAGTACGGTAGTCCACGGCTGTAGCTACCTCTGTGTCGGCACTCAGCAGTCCATCAATAATTGTATACCACCTACCCGTGGTTTTTTTTTTCTTTCTTCTTTGTACATACTACTATAGTATAGTAGCTTACTGTAGCAGTCTGCGGTGCTGCTGAGCTGACAGTGTCCAGCAGGTCCGTCATCAGTCATCATTACCTAATAAATATATTATCTACCTGTCCGGCTGCAGTACTAGTGATATTATATATACATACATATATATATTGATTTCATCTCATTATCAATCATCCAGTCTATATTAGCAGCAGACACAGTACGTTAGTCCACGGCTGTAGCTACCTCTGTGTCGGCACTCGGCAGTCCATCCATAATTGTATACCACCTACCCGTGGTTTTTTTTTTCTTTCTTCTTTGTACATACTACTATAGAGTATAGTAGCTTACTGTAGCAGTCTGCGGTGCTGCTGAGCTGACAGTGTCCAGCAGGTCCGTCATCAGTCATCATTACCTAATAAATATATTATCTACCTGTCCGGCTGCAGTACTAGTGATATTATATATACATACATATATATATTGATTTCATCTCATTATCAATCATCCAGTCTATATTAGCAGCAGACACAGTACGTTAGTCCACGGCTGTAGCTACCTCTGTGTCGGCACTCGGCAGTCCATCCATAATTGTATACCACCTACCCGTGGTTTTTTTTTTTTCTTCTTTGTACATACTACTATAGAGTATAGTAGCTTACTGTAGCAGTCTGCGGTGCTGCTGAGCTGACAGTGTCCAGCAGGTCCGTCATCAGTCATCATTACCTAATAAATATATTATCTACCTGTCCGGCTGCAGTACTAGTGATATTATATATACATACATATATATATTGATTTCATCTCATTATCAATCATCCAGTCTATATTAGCAGCAGACACAGTACGTTAGTCCACGGCTGCAGCTACCTCTGTGTCGGCACTCGGCAGTCCATCCATAATTGTATACCACCTACCCGTGTTTTTTTTTTTTTTTTTCTTCTTTGTACATACTACTATAGAGTATAGTAGCTTACTGTAGCAGTCTGCGGTGCTGCTGAGCTGACAGTGTCCAGCAGGTCCGTCATCAGTCATCATTACCTAATAAATATATTATCTACCTGTCCGGCTGCAGTACTAGTGATATTATATATACATACATATATATATTGATTTCATCTCATTATCAATCATCCAGTCTATATTAGCAGCAGACACAGTACGTTAGTCCACGGCTGTAGCTACCTCTGTGTCGGCACTCAGCAGTCCATCCATAATTGTATACCACCTACCCGTGGTTTTTTTTTTTCTTTCTTCTTTGTACATACTACTATAGTATAGTAGCTTACTGTAGCAGTCTGCGGTGCTGCTGAGCTGACAGTGTCCAGCAGGTCCGTCATCAGTCATCATTACCTAATAAATATATTATCTACCTGTCCGGCTGCAGTACTAGTGATATTATATATACATACATATATATATTGATTTCATCTCATTATCAATCATCCAGTCTATATTAGCAGCAGACACAGTACGTTAGTCCACGGCTGTAGCTACCTCTGTGTCGGCACTCGGCAGTCCATCCATAAGTATACTAGTATCCATCCATCTCCATTGTTTACCTGAGGTGCCTTTTAGTTGTGCCTATTAAAATATGGAGAACAAAAATGTTGAGGTTCCAAAATTAGGGAAAGATCAAGATCCACTTCCACCTCGTGCTGAAGCTGCTGCCACTAGTCATGGCCGAGACGATGAAATGCCAGCAACGTCGTCTGCCAAGGCCGATGCCCAATGTCATAGTACAGAGCATGTCAAATCCAAAACACCAAATATCAGTAAAAAAAGGACTCCAAAACCTAAAATAAAATTGTCGGAGGAGAAGCGTAAACTTGCCAATATGCCATTTACCACACGGAGTGGCAAGGAACGGCTGAGGCCCTGGCCTATGTTCATGGCTAGTGGTTCAGCTTCACATGAGGATGGAAGCACTCAGCCTCTCGCTAGAAAACTGAAAAGACTCAAGCTGGCAAAAGCACCGCAAAGAACTGTGCGTTCTTCGAAATCCCAAATCCACAAGGAGAGTCCAATTGTGTCGGTTGCGATGCCTGACCTTCCCAACACTGGACGTGAAGAGCATGCGCCTTCCACCATTTGCACGCCCCCTGCAAGTGCTGGAAGGAGCACCCGCAGTCCAGTTCCTGATAGTCAGATTGAAGATGTCAGTGTTGAAGTACACCAGGATGAGGAGGATATGGGTGTTGCTGGCGCTGGGGAGGAAATTGACCAGGAGGATTCTGATGGTGAGGTGGTTTGTTTAAGTCAGGCACCCGGGGAGACACCTGTTGTCCGTGGGAGGAATATGGCCACTGACATGCCTGGTGAAAATACCAAAAAAATCAGCTCTTCGGTGTGGAAGTATTTCAACAGAAATGCGGACAACAGGTGTCAAGCCGTGTGTTGCCTTTGTCAAGCTGTAATAAGTAGGGGTAAGGACGTTAACCACCTCGGAACATCCTCCCTTATACGTCACCTGCAGCGCATTCATAATAAGTCAGTGACAAGTTCAAAAACTTTGGGTGACAGCGGAAGCAGTCCACTGACCAGTAAATCCCTTCCTCTTGTAACCAAGCTCACGCAAACCACCCCACCAACTCCCTCAGTGTCAATTTCCTCCTTCCCCAGGAATGCCAATAATCCTGCAGGCCATGTCACTGGCAATTCTGACGATTCCTCTCCTGCCTGGGATTCCTCCGATGCATCCTTGCGTGTAACGCCTACTGCTGCTGGCGCTGCTGTTGTTGCTGCTGGGAGTCGATGGTCATCCCAGAGGGGAAGTCGTAAGACCACTTTTACTACTTCCACCAAGCAATTGACTGTCCAACAGTCCTTTGCGAGGAAGATGAAATATCACAGCAGTCATCCTACTGCAAAGCGGATAACTGAGGCCTTGGCATCCTGGGTGGTGAGAAACGTGGTTCCGGTATCCATCATTACTGCAGAGCCAACTAGAGACTTGTTGGAGGTACTGTGTCCCCGGTACCAAATACCATCTAGGTTCCATTTCTCTAGGCAGGCGATACCGAAAATGTACACAGACCTCAGAAAAAGAGTCACCAGTGTCCTAAAAAATGCAGCTGTACCCAATGTCCACTTAACCACGGACATGTGGACAAGTGGAGCAGGGCAGGGTCAGGACTATATGACTGTGACAGCCCACTGGGTAGATGTATGGACTCCCGCCGCAAGAACAGCAGCGGCGGCACCAGTAGCAGCATCTCGCAAACGCCAACTCTTTCCTAGGCAGGCTACGCTTTGTATCACCGGTTTCCAGAATACGCACACAGCTGAAAACCTTTTACGGCAACTGAGGAAGATCATCGCGGAATGGCTTACCCCAATTGGACTCTCCTGTGGATTTGTGGCATCGGACAACGCCAGCAATATTGTGTGTGCATTAAATATGGGCAAATTCCAGCACGTCCCATGTTTTGCACATACCTTGAATTTGGTGGTGCAGAATTATTTAAAAAACGACAGGGGCGTGCAAGAGATGCTGTCGGTGGCCAGAAGAATTGCGGGACACTTTCGGCGTACAGGCACCACGTACAGAAGACTGGAGCACCACCAAAAACTACTGAACCTGCCCTGCCATCATCTGAAGCAAGAAGTGGTAACGAGGTGGAATTCAACCCTCTATATGCTTCAGAGGTTGGAGGAGCAGCAAAAGGCCATTCAAGCCTATACAATTGAGCACGATATAGGAGGTGGAATGCACCTGTCTCAAGCGCAGTGGAGAATGATTTCAACGTTGTGCAAGGTTCTGATGCCCTTTGAACTTGCCACACGTGAAGTCAGTTCAGACACTGCCAGCCTGAGTCAGGTCATTCCCCTCATCAGGCTTTTGCAGAAGAAGCTGGAGACATTGAAGGAGGAGCTAACACGGAGCGATTCCGCTAGGCATGTGGGACTTGTGGATGGAGCCCTTAATTCGCTTAACAAGGATTCACGGGTGGTCAATCTGTTGAAATCAGAGCACTACATTTTGGCCACCGTGCTCGATCCTAGATTTAAAGCCTACCTTGGATCTCTCTTTCCGGCAGACACAAGTCTGCTGGGGTTGAAAGACCTGCTGGTGAGAAAATTGTCAAGTCAAGCGGAACGCGACCTGTCAACATCTCCTCCTTCACATTCTCCCGCAACTGGGGGTGCGAGGAAAAGGCTCAGAATTCCGAGCCCACCCGCTGGCGGTGATGCAGGGCAGTCTGGAGCGACTGCTGATGCTGACATCTGGTCCGGACTGAAGGACCTGACAACGATTACGGACATGTTGTCACAACTGAGGGCCTGAGCTGACGGGAGGCAGCCTCAGTTGTAGGGGCTGAGATGTACCGGAACCTGGGAGGTTGTATCAGACCCCTGGACATGTAAGTAACATGAATAATAACTGCCCGAAGGCGTGACCACGTCAACTTGGATAAAAGTCAATGATGTTTATTATGACAACTCCGCAACACAGCAGCAGTAAAAGAAAACGTAAAAGTCAGCAAAGAATAAATACAGTTCCTGGGTACTACAGGATGGCAGGAGCCACAGGGCACTGGTAGTGTGAGATAGTTCTTATGATCTTCTAGATGGAAAGTCCTTACCAGGCCCGACTGTAGCAATGGAGATAACCCAGGATTGTGCCAGCTGGTGTTCCAGGAAAAGCTGGGTTACTGAAGATAAAACAGCTGCTGTGGATACTGGCTGGAACCAGACTGTTGTTAGCACGGAGTGGATACTGGCTGGAACCAGTTAAATAATAAATGAACTTGGGAGCGATGAAATATGAACTGAAATGTAGAACTTGAGAGCGGAGAAATAATAATACCGGTGGAGAGTGGTAAAGTGTAGAAAGGACACCGGCCCTTTAAGGGAAGCTGTACTCTGCTGGAAGCTGAGCTGGAAGCAGGTAATGTTGTAGCTGGAAACAGATGAATCCACAATGGATTGGAGAGTCAGGCTACACCGCAGGTGGAATGCTGGTGCGGGTCTCTATGGTGGAAGTCTTGAGACAGGAGCTGGAACCTGGAAGACAATCACAGGAGAGAGACAAACAGGAACTAGGTTTGACAACCAAAGCACTGACGCCTTCCTTGCTCAGGCACAGTGTATTTATACCTAACAACAAAATGCTGAATCTGGCGCTCTGTCACTCCTAATCAATATGCTGCCAGCAACATAGGGCTACTCACCCCTATTAGATTAAAAATCAAACAAGCAAGAAAGAAAAGTTGCAGCGCATATAGATTAGAATTAATAAGATTCTATTTATTAAAACACATATAAGAATAAAAATATATATATTTAAACAAACTGTGCAATTTATACCACCGGCCGGTCAGTACATTTTTACAATAATTAATGCATGCATATATCAAATGTAGCATAAATTGTAACAAATTGCTTCCTCTCTGTTCAATCACTTTAAGCAATAAAATTATAATATAATCTGATATATCTGATAATTATACAGACTGGGTAATGCGCTCAGAAGTTTTTCCTTTGAGATTATATATCAGTCATTTTTGGTGAAGAAGATAATGATGGTAAGATATATTTCTCACTTCAGGTGCAGGTAATTATGCTGTGAATAACTGCAACCTGTAATTGAGCCGGTGCTCTCACTGAAAATGTGTCTGGCCAGACGTAAATACAATGCGGTCTCACCACTCCTGTGCGTGGGTACTTTCACCTGGAATGTCCTCCCGGCTGCTGGTGCTCTCAACCTTTTATTGTGCAGTCATCTCTGGGGGATCGTATAAGCGGTGAAGAATTCCAATCGCATCTTAATGGAGTGTAGGATTTTGCTGAAAAGACCTCCGGACAGCAGTATAACAGTCTGAATGAGTGGTTAACGCGTTTCCCCGCCTCCCTCCGGGTTCAGCGGCTTCATCAGAATGAAGCCGCTGAACCCGGAGGGAGGCGGGGAAACGCGTTAACCACTCATTCAGACTGTTATACTGCTGTCCGGAGGTCTTTTCAGCAAAATCCTACACTCCATTAAGATGCGATTGGAATTCTTCACCGCTTATACGATCCCCCAGAGATGACTGCACAATAAAAGGTTGAGAGCACCAGCAGCCGGGAGGACATTCCAGGTGAAAGTACCCACGCACAGGAGTGGTGAGACCGCATTGTATTTACGTCTGGCCAGACACATTTTCAGTGAGAGCACCGGCTCAATTACAGGTTGCAGTTATTCACAGCATAATTACCTGCACCTGAAGTGAGAAATATATCTTACCATCATTATCTTCTTCACCAAAAATGACTGATATATAATCTCAAAGGAAAAACTTCTGAGCGCATTACCCAGTCTGTATAATTATCAGATATATCAGATTATATTATAATTTTATTGCTTAAAGTGATTGAACAGAGAGGAAGCAATTTGTTACAATTTATGCTACATTTGATATATGCATGCATTAATTATTGTAAAAATGTACTGACCGGCCGGTGGTATAAATTGCACAGTTTGTTTAAATATATATATTTTTATTCTTATATGTGTTTTAATAAATAGAATCTTATTAATTCTAATCTATATGCGCTGCAACTTTTCTTTCTTGCTTGTTGTATTTATACCTGCAGCAAGGAAGGGATTGACTAGGCAATTATGCAGATTAACAATACTGACAACAGATTGGAGGAAATGATCAGCTGACAGAATCCAAGATGGCTGCGCCCATGCAGACACTTGGAGGGAAGTTTGGTTTGTAATCCATGTGGTAATGAAAACAGTAATGGCGGCGCCGGCCACTGGAGACAGGAGACGCCAGGCTGACAAGTGCACATCCAACCACGCGGACACAGCGGAGGCCGCGGCTGACGTAATCGCCACTCTGACACTCTGCATGCAGAAGCTCAGGGACGGCGGCGGAGGCCGCGGGAGACGCCATGCCAGATGTAATATGGCGTTACTGTGACAGCGTCTCAGAGAGACAGGAGAGGATACAGGAATGTACACATCAGGATAACAGATGGGATCCGGTCCTGGAGCGCTGAGCCAGCCTTAGGAGGCATCTGATGGGTAAGAAATGGCGTCCAGATACCCGGATCGTGACAGCACCCCCCCCCTTTAGGAGTGGCCCCAGGACACTTCTTTGGCTTTTGAGGAAACTTGGAATGGAATCTCCGGACCAAGGCAGGAGCATGGACATCAGAAGCATTGGTCCACGAACGTTCCTCAGGACCATAACCCTTCCAGTCAATAAGATATTGTAGTTGACCGTAACGGTGACGTGAGTCCAGGATCTTGGCCACTTCATACTCAACGCCTCGTTGAGTTTGGACTTTCGGAGTTGGAGGAAGTGAGGAATGAAACCGATTCAAGATCAGCGGTTTCAACAGGGAAACATGGAATGTCCTGGGTATTTTTAAGAAGGGAGGCAACTGGAGTCTGTAAGCAACAGGATTGATGACTTGTTCAATCTTGAAAGGACCGATATAGCGAGGTGCAAACTTCATACTGGGAACTCTTAACCTCAAATTCTTCGTGGATAACCATACCCGATCACCCACCTTGAGAGCAGGAACTGCTCGACGCTTCTTATCCGCAAACTTCTTGTACCTGAACGATGCCTTGAGCAGAGCTGATCGTACGCTCTTCCAGATATTGGCAAACTGATGCAAGGTGATATCCACTGCGGGAACAGAAGTTGCTGGAAGCGGTTGGAACTCAGGGACTTTAGGGTGGAATCCAAAGTTAGTGAAGAATGGTGTTGAAGCAGATGAAGAATGATACTGGTTGTTATGACAGAACTCGGCCCAGGGAAGTAATTGAACCCAGTCATCTTGAGAGGAGGACACATAGATGCGGAGGAAGGCCTCCAAGTCCTGATTCACCCTCTCGGTTTGACCATTGGTCTGAGGATGGTAAGCCGTGGAAAACTTTAGCTTGACTTGGAGGACTTGACATAAACTTCGCCAGAATTTGGCTGTGAATTGAACTCCTCGATCTGAGATAATTTCTTCAGGAAGACCGTGGAGTCGGAAGATCTCTTGTATGAATACTTGAGCCAACTTGGAAGCTGACGGAAGACCGGTGAGAGGAATGAAGTGTGCCATCTTGGTGAACCGGTCAACTACCACCCAGATGGTATTGAACTTGTTGCACATGGGTAAGTCTGTAATGAAATCCATCGACAAGTGGGTCCATGGTCGACGGGGAACGGATAGTGGAACCAGTTGCCCCGCAGGCGACTGGCGGGATACTTTATGTTGGGCACACTTTGGGCAAGATGCAATAAACTCCAAGACGTCCTTTTTCAGAGTTGGCCACCAATAGGACCTAGAGATAAACTCCAGGGTTTTTTGGATACCTGTATGTCCGGCAAAACGGGAAGCATGGGCCCAATGCATGAGCTTCTTCCTTAGCATCGGCTTCACAAAACTTTTCCCTGATGGGGGCGTAGAGTCCATCCCTACCGTGGAGAATGCCAACGGATTTATAATAGGATGCTTGTCTGAAGACTCTGACTCATTTTCTTGCTCCCATGAGCGGGAAAGGGCATCGGCCTTGCGATTCTGAGAGCCCGGACAGAACTTGAGTTTAAAGTCGAACCTGGAAAAGAAAAGTGCCCATCTGGCCTGACGAGGGTTGAGACATTGTGCGCCCTTCAGGTATAAAAGGTTCTTGTGGTCTGTAAGTATGGTGATTGAATGAGAAGCTCCCTCCAACAGATACCTCCACTCTTCTAGAGCGAGCTTGATGGCTAGCAACTCCTGGTCGCCAATGGCATAGTTGCGCTCAGCTGGGGAGAACTTCCGGGAGAAGAAACTGCAAGGGTGTAAATGGCCATCTTTAGCCCTCTGAGATAATACCGCTCCTACTCCAACGGAGGAGGCATCCACCTCTAAGATGAAAGGAGAGTCGATGTCAGGCTGTTTCAGAACAGGCGCAGAGATGAACCTTTGTTTTAAAAGATGAAATGCTTGCATGGCTTCTTCAGACCACTTGGACGGGTTAGCACCCTTCTTAGTGAAAGCAGTAATAGGCGCCACAATGGTGGAAAAGTCTCGTATAAACTTTCGGTAATAGTTGGCGAACCCTAAGAACCTCTGGACCCCTTTGAGGGTTAAGGGTACCGGCCAATTTTGGATTGCTTGTAGTTTCTCAGGATCCATCTCTAGTCCGGAACCGGACACAATGTACCCTAGAAACGGAATGGACTTGACTTCAAAGACGCATTTTTCTAATTTGCAATAGAGATGATTGACACGGAGACGGGACAGAACCTCTTTAACCCAAAAACGATGTTCCTCTAAATCGTTGGCAAAAATGAGGATATCGTCTAGATAGACCACGACATGACGGTATAGAATGTCTCTGAAGATCTCATTGACAAAATGCTGGAAGACAGCTGGAGCATTGCTCAATCCGAAGGGCATGACGAGGTACTCATAATGTCCGTCACGGGTGTTAAAGGCGGTCTTCCACTCGTCACCCTCACGGATCCGGATGAGATTGTATGCACCTCGCAAGTCCAGCTTTGTAAAGATGGTAGCTCCGCTAACTCTGTCAAAGAGCTCAGTAATCAGGGGTAAAGGATAACGGTTCTTGATGGTAATGTCGTTCAAACCTCTGTAGTCGATGCACGGCCGCAGACCACCATCTTTCTTTTTTACAAAAAAGAAGCCTGCGCCGGCTGGAGAAGAAGAAGGTCGAATGAACCCCTTTGCTAGGTTCTCTTTAATATATTCCTCCATAGAATGCGTCTCAGGCAGAGACAACGGATAAGTTCGGCCTCGAGGTGGAACCTTCCCTGGAACGAGATCAATCGGACAGTCCCATTCTCTATGAGGAGGAAGGATATCAGCAGAAGCTTTACTGAACACATCCGTGAAATCTTGATATGGAGGAGGTGGAACATCAGACGACCTGGGGGAGGAAGAACAGACAGGCAATACTTTAAACAAACATGTCTCAGCACAGGAGGAACCCCATGCCAGGATTTGCGTAGTCGTCCAATCAATTGTAGGATTGTGAAGACGGAGCCATGGAAGGCCCAGGACCACAGGATGTGTGGCTCTTGGAATCACTAAAAAAGAAATAAGTTCGGAATGAAGAACTCCCACTCTCAGACGAACTGGTAGAGTCCTTAAAGAAATAACTGCATCAAAAATTTTGCTGCCATCCACGGCAGTTAAAGAAATGGACGAAGGAAGTCTCTCGGTGGGTAGGGACCACCGTTTAACATAGGCTTCGGTAATAAAGTTCCCAGCTGCTCCGGAATCAAGGAGGGCAATGACGTTCCGATAACGTTGAGCAACTTGAAGCGAGACTGGGAGATTACAATCTTGAGGAGATGGAGAGGAGATCATTACTCCTAGCCGGCCCTCTCCTTGGCGAGCTAGGATTTGGAGTTTCCCGGACGTTTGGGACAGGCATTAATGGTGTGAGACGGAGCTGCACAATAGAGACAGAGAAACTCGGAGAGACGTCTTCGGCGCTCAGCAGGAGTTAAACGGGAACGGCCAAGTTGCATGGGCTCATCTTTAGATGGTGACAGTTGACGAGGAGGAGGAGCAGAAGATTTTGGAGCAGATGATCTTCCACGCTCAGTTGCTCTCTCTCTGAAACGTAAATCAACTTTCGTGCAGAGTGAGATTAGCTCATCTAACTTAGAAGGTAAGTCTCTGGTAGCTAACTCATCTTTAATACGCTCAGATAAGCCATGCCAGAATGCAGCATACAGGGCCTCGTCGTTCCATGCCAGTTCGGATGCCAGGATCTGGAACTGTATCAGATATTGTCCTACAGTACGTGACCCCTGGCGTAAACGGAGAATCTCGGATGAAGCTGAGGTTACCCGGCCTGGCTCGTCGAAGATGCGCCTGAATGTTGACACGAAGGCAGTGTAGGAAGATAGCAGGGTGTCGGACCTCTCCCATAACGGTGATGCCCAATCAAGGGCTGAGCCACTGAGAAGAGAAATAATGTAGGCAATTTTTGTACGGTCACTGGGAAAATTGCCAGGTTGTAGCTCAAACTGAATCTCACACTGGTTGAGAAATCCCCTGCAGAATCTTGGAGATCCGTCAAATTTTGCTGGCGTTGGAAGATGAAGACGTGGAGCAGAAATGGGTAAGGTGGGTGGGGTTATAGCTGGAGTCACTGTGGTTGACGCACCAGACGCGCCTGATCCACGGAGAGTTGTCTGAATCCCATCCAGCCGAGTAGAGAGATCCTGGAGACAGCGGATGATGTGGCCCTGTGCAGCCTCCTGATGTTCTAGTCGGGCTGCCAGTTCTTGCATCGGCCTGGCCGCTTGATCCTGGTCTCCGGCTGGATTCATTAGGTCAGTGCTTACTGTCACAACTGAGGGCCTGAGCTGACGGGAGGCAGCCTCAGTTGTAGGGGCTGAGATGTACCGGAACCTGGGAGGTTGTATCAGACCCCTGGACATGTAAGTAACATGAATAATAACTGCCCGAAGGCGTGACCACGTCAACTTGGATAAAAGTCAATGATGTTTATTATGACAACTCCGCAACACAGCAGCAGTAAAAGAAAACGTAAAAGTCAGCAAAGAATAAATACAGTTCCTGGGTACTACAGGATGGCAGGAGCCACAGGGCACTGGTAGTGTGAGATAGTTCTTATGATCTTCTAGATGGAAAGTCCTTACCAGGCCCGACTGTAGCAATGGAGATAACCCAGGATTGTGCCAGCTGGTGTTCCAGGAAAAGCTGGGTTACTGAAGATAAAACAGCTGCTGTGGATACTGGCTGGAACCAGACTGTTGTTAGCACGGAGTGGATACTGGCTGGAACCAGTTAAATAATAAATGAACTTGGGAGCGATGAAATATGAACTGAAATGTAGAACTTGAGAGCGGAGAAATAATAATACCGGTGGAGAGTGGTAAAGTGTAGAAAGGACACCGGCCCTTTAAGGGAAGCTGTACTCTGCTGGAAGCTGAGCTGGAAGCAGGTAATGTTGTAGCTGGAAACAGATGAATCCACAATGGATTGGAGAGTCAGGCTACACCGCAGGTGGAATGCTGGTGCGGGTCTCTATGGTGGAAGTCTTGAGACAGGAGCTGGAACCTGGAAGACAATCACAGGAGAGAGACAAACAGGAACTAGGTTTGACAACCAAAGCACTGACGCCTTCCTTGCTCAGGCACAGTGTATTTATACCTGCAGCAAGGAAGGGATTGACTAGGCAATTATGCAGATTAACAATACTGACAACAGATTGGAGGAAATGATCAGCTGACAGAATCCAAGATGGCTGCGCCCATGCAGACACTTGGAGGGAAGTTTGGTTTGTAATCCATGTGGTAATGAAAACAGTAATGGCGGCGCCGGCCACTGGAGACAGGAGACGCCAGGCTGACAAGTGCACATCCAACCACGCGGACACAGCGGAGGCCGCGGCTGACGTAATCGCCACTCTGACACTCTGCATGCAGAAGCTCAGGGACGGCGGCGGAGGCCGCGGGAGACGCCATGCCAGATGTAATATGGCGTTACTGTGACAGCGTCTCAGAGAGACAGGAGAGGATACAGGAATGTACACATCAGGATAACAGATGGGATCCGGTCCTGGAGCGCTGAGCCAGCCTTAGGAGGCATCTGATGGGTAAGAAATGGCGTCCAGATACCCGGATCGTGACACATGTCGTCTACTGTCACTGCATATGATTCTCTCAACATTGAAAGAATGGTGGAGGATTATATGAGTGACCGCATCCAAGTAGGCACGTCACACAAGTAGGACTGTACTTATACTGGCAGGAAAAAGAGGCAATTTGGAGGCCCTTGCACAAACTGGCTTTATTCTACCTAAGTTGCCCTCCCACAAGTGTGTACTCCGAAAGAGTGTTTAGTGCCGCCGCTCACCTTGTCAGCAATCGGCGTACGAGGTTACATCCAGAAAATGTGGAGAAGATGATGTTCATTAAAATGAATTATAATCAATTCCTCCGCGGAGACATTGACCAGCAGCAATTGCCTCCACAAAGTACACAGGGAGCTGAGATGGTGGATTCCAGTGGGGACGAATTGATAATCTGTGAGGAGGGGAATGTACACGGTGATATATCGGAGGATGATGATGAGGTGGACATCTTGCCTCTGTAGAGCCAGTTTGTGCAAGGAGAGATTAATTGCTTCTTTTTTGGTGGGGGTCCAAACCAACCCGTCATATCAGTCACAGTCGTGTGGCAGACCCTGTCACTGAAATGATGGGTTGGTTAAAGTGTGCATGTCCTGTTTATACAACATAAGGGTGGGTGGGAGGGCCCAAGGACAATTCCATCTTGCACCTCTTTTTTCTTTAATTTTTCTTTGCGTCATGTGCTGTTTGGGGAGTGTTTTTTGGAAGGGCCATCCTGCGTGACACTACAGTGCCACTCCTAGATGGGCCCGGTGTTTGTGTCGGCCACTAGGGTCGCTTATCTTACTCACACAGCTACCTCATTGCGCCTCTTTTTTTCTTTGCGTCATGTGCTGTTTGGGGAGGGTTTTTTGGAAGGGACATCCTGCGTGACACTGCAGTGCCACTCCTAGATGGGCCCGGTGTTTGTGTCGGCCACTAGGGTCGCTTATCTTACTCACACAGCTACCTCATTGCGCCTCTTTTTTTCTTTGCGTCATGTGCTGTTTGTGGAGGGTTTTTTGGAAGGGACATCCTGCGTGACACTGCAGTGCCACTCCTAGATGGGCCCGGTGTTTGTGTCGGCCACTAGGGTCGCTTATCTTACTCACACAGCTACCTCATTGCGCCTCTTTTTTTCTTTGCGTCATGTGCTGTTTGGGGAGGGTTTTTTGGAAGGGACATCCTGCGTGACACTGCAGTGCCACTCCTAGATGGGCCCGGTGTTTGTGTCGGCCACTAGGGTCGCTTATCTTACTCACACAGCTACCTCATTGCGCCTCTTTTTTTCTTTGCGTCATGTGCTGTTTGGGGAGGGTTTTTTGGAAGGGACATCCTGCGTGACACTGCAGTGCCACTCCTAGATGGGCCCGGTGTTTGTGTCGGCCACTAGGGTCGCTTATCTTACTCACACAGCTACCTCATTGCGCCTCTTTTTTTCTTTGCGTCATGTGCTGTTTGGGGAGGGTTTTTTGGAAGGGACATCCTGCGTGACACTGCAGTGCCACTCCTAGATGGGCCCGGTGTTTGTGTCGGCCACTAGGGTCGCTTATCTTACTCACACAGCTACCTCATTGCGCCTCTTTTTTTCTTTGCGTCATGTGCTGTTTGGGGAGGTTTTTTTGGAAGGGACATCCTGCGTGACACTGCAGTGCCACTCCTAGATGGGCCAGGTGTTTGTGTCGGCCACTAGGGTCGCTTAGCTTAGTCATCCAGCGACCTCGGTGCAAATTTTAGGACTAAAAATAATATTGTGAGGTGTGAGGTATTCAGAATAGACTGACAATGAGTGTAAATGATGGTTTTTGAGGTTAATAATACTTTGGGATCAAAATGACCCCCAAATTCTATGATTTAAGCTGTTTTTTAGTTTTTTTGGAAAAATACACCCGAATCCAAAACACACCCGAATCCGACAAAAAAAATTCGGTTAGGTTTTGCCAAAACGCGGTCGAACCCAAAACACGGCCGCGGAACCGAACCCAAAACCAAAACACAAAACCCGAAAAATTTCCGGCGCTCATCTCTAGTTTTGTGTTTTGGTTTTGGATTCGGTTCCGCGGCCGTGTTTTGGATTCGGACGCGTTTTGGCAAAACCTCACCGAAATTTTTTTGTCGGATTCGGGTGTGTTTTGGATTCGGGTGTTTTTTACAAAAAACCCTAAGAAACAGCTTAAATCATAGAATTTGGGGGTCATTTTGATCCCATAGTATTATTAACCTCAATAACCATAATTTCCACTCATTTCCAGTCTATTCTGAACACCTCACACCTCACAATATTATTTTTAGTCCTAAAATTTGCACCGAGGTAGCTGGATGGTTAAGCTAAGCGATACAAGTGGCCGACACAAACACCTGGCCCATCTAGGAGTGGCACTGCAGTGTCAGGCAGGATGGAACTTCAAAAAAATAGTCCCCAAACAGCACATGATGCAAAGAAAAAAAGAGGCGCACCAAGGTCGCTGTGTGACTAAGCTAAGCGACACAAGTGGCCGACACAAACACCTGGCCCATCTAGGAGTGGCACTGCAGTGTCAGGCAGGATGGCACTTCAAGAAAATACTCCCCAAACAGCACATGATGCAAAGAAAAAAAGAGGCGCACCAAGGTCGCTGTGTGACTAAGCTAAGCGACACAAGTGGCCGACACAAACACCTGGCCCATCTAGGAGTGGCACTGCAGTGTCAGGCAGGATGGCACTTCAAAAAAATTGTCCCCAAACAGCACATGATGCAAAGAAAAATTAAAGAAAAAAGAGGTGCAAGATGGAATTGTCCTTGGGCCCTCCCACCCACCCTTATGTTGTATAAACAGGACATGCACACTTTAACGAACCCATCATTTCAGCGACAGTGTCTGCCACACGACTGTGACTGAAATGACTGGTTGGTTTGGGCCCCCACCAAAAAAAGAAGCAATCAATCTCTCCTTGCACAAACTGGCTCTACAGAGGCAAGATGTCCACCTCATCATCATCCTCCGATTCCTCACCCCTTTCACTGTGTATATCCCCCTCCTCACAGATTATTAATTCGTCCCCACTGGAATCCACCATCTCAGGTCCCTGTGTACTTTGTGGAGGCAATTGCTGCTGGTGAATGTCTCCACGGAGGAATTGATTATAATTCATTTTGATGAACATCATCTTCTCCACATTTTCTGGAAGTAATCTCGTACGCTGATTGCTGACAAGGTGAGTGGCTGCACTAAACACTCTTTCGGAGTACACACTGGAGGGAGGGCAACTTAGGTAGAATAAAGCCAGTTTGTGCAAGGGCCTCCAAATTGCCTCTTTTTCCTGCCAGTATACGTACGGACTGTCTGACGTGCCTACTTGGATGCGGTCACTCATATAATCCTCCACCATTCTTTCAATGGTGAGAGAATCATATGAAGTGACAGTAGACGACATGTCAGTAATCGTTGGCAGGTCCTTCAGTCCGGACCAGATGTCAGCACTCGCTCCAGACTGCCCTGCATCACCGCCAGCGGGTGGGCTCGGAATTCGTAGCCTTTTCCTCGCACCCCCAGTTGCGGGAGAATGTGAAGGAGGAGCTGTTGACGGGTCACGTTCCGCTTGACCTGACAATTTTCTCACCAGCAGGTCTTTGAACCTCTGCAGACTTGTGTCTGCCGGAAAGAGAGATACAACGTAGGTTTTAAATCTAGGATCGAGCACGGTGGCCAAAATGTAGTGCTCTGATTTCAACAGATTGACCACCCGTGAATCCTGGTTAAGCGAATTAAGGGCTCCATCCACAAGTCCCTCATGCCTAGCGGAATCGCTCTGTTTTAGCTCCTCCTTCAATGTCTCCAGCTTCTTCTGCAAAAGCCTGATGAGGGGAATGACCTGACTCAGGCTGGCAGTGTCTGAACTGACTTCACGTGTGGCAAGTTCAAAGGGTTGCAGAACCTTGCACAACATTGAAATCATTCTCCACTGCGCTTGAGTCAGGTGCATTCCCCCTCCTTTGCCTATATCATGGCCAGATGTATAGGCTTGAATGGCCTTTTGCTGCTCCTCCATCCTCTGAAGCATATAGAGGGTTGAATTCCACCTCGTTACCACCTTTTGCTTCAGATGATGGCAGGGCAGGTCAGGAATGTTTGGTGGTGCTCCAGTCTTCGGCACGCGGTGGCTGAATGCCGAAAGTGGCCCACAATTCTTCGGGCCACCGACAGCATCTCTTGCACGCCCCTGTCGTTTTTTAAATAATTCTGCACCACCAAATTCAATGTATGTGCAAAACATGGGACATGCTGGAATTTGCCCAGATGTAATGCACGCACAATATTGCTGGCGTTGTCCGATGTCACAAATCCCCAGGAGAGTCCAATTGGGGTAAGCCATTCTGCGATGATCTTCCTCAGTTTCCGTAAGAGGTTGTCAGCTGTGTGCCTCTTCTGGAAAGCGGTGATACAAAGCGTAGCCTGCCTAGGAACGAGTTGGCGTTTGTGAGATGCTGCTACTGGTGCCGCAGCTGCTGTTCTTGCTGCGGGAGGCAATACATCTACCCAGTGGGCTGTCACAGTCATATAGTCCTGAGTCTGCCCTGCTCCACTTGTCCACATGTCCGTGGTTAAGTGGACATTGGGTACAACTGCATTTTTTAGGACACTGGTGAGTCTTTTTCTGAGGTCTGTGTTCATTTTCGGTATCGCCTGCCTAGAGAAATGGAACCTAGATGGTATTTGGTACCGGGGACACAGTACCTCAATCAAATCTCTAGTTGCTTCTGAATTAACGGTGGATACCGGAACCACGTTTCTCACCGCCCAGGCTGCCAAGGCCTGAGTTATCTGCTTTGCAGCAGGATGACTGCTGTGATATTTAATCTTCCTCGCAAAGGACTGTTGGACAGTCAATTGATTACTGGAAGTAGTACAAGTGTTCTTCCGACTTCCCCTCTGGGATGACGATCGTCTCCCAGCAGCTACAACAGCAGCGCCAGCAGCAGTAGGCATTACACTCAAGGATGCATCGGCAGAATCCCAGGCAGGAGAGGACTCGTCAGACTTGCCAGTGACATGGCCTGCAGGACTATTGGCTTTCCTGGGTAAGGAGGAAATTGACACCGAGGGAGTTGGTGGTGTGGTTTGCAGGAGCTTGGTTACAAGAGGAAGGGATTTAGTGGTCAGTGGACTGCTTCCGCTGTCACCCAAAGTTTTTGAACTTGTCACTGACTTATGATGAATGCGCTGCAGGTGACGTATAAGGGAGGATGTTCCGAGGTGGTTAACGTCCTTACCCCTACTTATTACAGCTTGACAAAGGCAACACATGGCTTGACACCTGTTGTCCGCATTTGTGTTGAAATAATTCCACACCGAAGAGCTGATTTTTTTTTGTATTTTGACCAGGCATGTCAATGGCCATATTCGTCCCACGGACAACAGGTGTCTCCCCGGGTGCCTGACTTAAACAAACCACCTCACCATCAGAATCCTCCTTGTCAATTTCCTCCCCAGCGCCAGCAACACCCATATCCTCATCCTGGTGTACTTCAACAGTGACATCTTCAATTTGACTATCAGGAACTGGACTGCGGGTGCTCCTTCCAGCACTTGCAGGGGGCGTGCAAATGGTGGAAGGCGCAAGCTCTTCCCGTCCAGTGTTGGGAAGGTCAGGCATCGCAACCGACACAATTGGACTCTTCTTGGGGATTTGTGATTTAGAAGAACGCACAGTTCTTTGCTGTGCTTTTGCCAGCTTAAGTCTTTTCATTTTTCTAGCGAGAGGATGAGTGCTTCCATCCTCATGTGAATCTGAACCACTAGCCATGAACATAGGCCAGGGCCTCAGCCGTTCCTTGCCACTCCGTGTCGTAAATGGCATATTGGCAAGTTTACGCTTCTCATCAGATGCTTTCAATTTTGATTTTTGGGTCATTTTACTGAACTTTTGTTTTTTGGATTTTACATGCTCTCTACTATGACATTGGGCATCGGCCTTGGCAGACGACGCTGATGGCATTTCATCGTCTCGGCCATGACTAGTGGCAGCAGCTTCAGCACGAGGTGGAAGTGGATCTTGATCTTTCCCTATTTTAACCTCCACATTTTTGTTCTCCATTTTTTAATGTGTGGAATTATATGCCAGTATCAATAGCAATGGCCTACCACTATATATAGTGCGCACAACTGAAATGCACCACAGGTATGGATGGATAGTATACTTGACGACACAGAGGTAGGTAGAGCAGTGGCCTTCCGTACCGTACTGCTATATATACTGGTGGTCACTGTGTCAGCAAACTGCAAAACTAAAATGCACCACAGGTATAGAATGTAGATGGATAGTATACTTAAGGACGACACAGAGGCAGGTACAGCAGTGGCCTTTCCGTACCGTACTGCTATATATAGTATACTGGTGGTCACTGTGTCAGCAAACTGCAAAACTAAAATGCACCACAGGTATAGAATGTAGATGGATAGTATACTTAATGACGACACAGAGGTAGGTACAGCAGTGGCCTTCTGTATCGTACTGCTATATATAGTATACTGGTGGTCACTGTGTCAGCAAAATGCAAAACTAAAATGCACCACAGGTATAGAATGTAGATGGATAGTATACTTAATGACGACACAGAGGTAGGTACAGCAGTGGCCTTCCGTACCGTACTGCTATATAAAGTATACTGGTGGTCACTGTGTCAGCAAACTGCAAAACTAAAATGCACCACAGGTATAGAATGTAGATGGATAGTATACTTAATGACGACACAGAGGTAGGTACAGCAGTGGCCTTCCGTACCGTACTGCTATATATAGTATACTGGTAGTCACTGTGTCAGCAAACTGCAAAACTAAAATGCACCACAGGTATAAAATGTAGATGGATAGTATACCTAATGACGACACAGAGGTAGGTACAGCAGTGGCCTTCCGTACCGTACTGCTATATATAGTATACTGGTGGTCACTGTGTCAGCAAACTGCAAAACTAAAATGCACCACAGGTAAAGAATCTAGATGGATAGTATACTTAATGACGACACAGAGGTAGGTACAGCAGTGGCCTACTGTACCGTAATGCTATATATTATATACTGGTGGTCACTGGTCAGCAAAACTGCAAAACTAAAATGCACCACAGGTATAGAATGTAGATGGATAGTATACTTAATGACGACACAGAGGTAGGTACAGCAGTGGCCTTCCGTACCGTACTGCTATATATAGTATACTGGTGGTCACTGTGTCAGCAAACTGCACAACTGAAATGCACCACAGGTAAAGAATCTAGATGGATAGTATACTTAATGACGACACAGAGGTAGGTACAGCAGTGGCCTACTGTACCGTAATGCTATATATTATATACTGGTGGTCACTGGTCAGCAAAACTCTGCACTGTACTCCTCCTATATAATATTATACTGGTGGTACCCAGTCCCCACAATAAAGCAGCACACTGTTTTTCAGGCAGACAACGTATACTGGTGGTCACTGTCAGCAAAACTCTGCACTGTACTCCTGCTATATAATATAGCTGCTCCCCAGTCCCCACAATTAAGCAGTGTGAGCACAGATATATGCAGCACACTGAGCACAGATATGAAGCGTTTTTTTCAGGCAGAGAACGGATAACTGGTGGTCACTGATCAGCAAAACTCTGCACTGTACTCCTCCTATATACAGCTGCTCCCCAGCCCTTCCCACAATTAAGCAATAATGCACAATCAAGTTCAACAATAATGGAGAGGACGCCAGCCACGTCCTCTCCCTAACATTTCCAATGCACGAGTGAAAATGGCGGCGACGCGCGGCTGCTTATATAGAATCCGAATCTCGCGAGAATCCGACAGCGGAATGATGACGTTCGGGCGCGCTCGGGTTAACCGAGCCATATGGGAGAATCCGAGTATGGCTCGGACCCGTGTAAAAAGGGTGAAGTTCGGGGGGGGTTCGGTTTCCGAGAAACCGAACCCGCTCATCACTACCGGCTATAAAGACCACCCACACATTTTTAGTTTGTTACTCACAGGAATCATTGCCTTGTACAAATGAGATCTCAGAAAATTTAAGATTAAGAATTGTTGACTTGCTTATAGCTGGAAGGGGTCTTAAAGACTAAGTTTTGCAAATTATGGTGGGTTTCAATGTTCATATTTGCTAAAGGCTAAATTGGTGGGAAACTAACTAAGCTAACTGTAATGGGCTGGATATGAAATGCTGGTGGTCAGGATGCCGGCGGTCAGAAGACTGACCGCAGCATCCCGATGGTGAGATTTCCGACAGGGGCTAAATAAGTATACTTACCTTCTCCCGATGCCCCCCTAAACCTCTCTTTCTGTAGTCTAAACCTAACCACCCCCCTCCCACTTACTGCAGCCTAACCCTCAACGGTGGTGCCTAAACCCAATGCCCTCCACACAGCCTAACCCAAACCCTCTCCGGGGGTGCCTAAACCCAACATCCTCCCCACAGCCTAACCCTAACCCTCTCCGGTGGTGCCTAAACCCAACGCCCTCCACACAGCCTAACCCTAACCCTCTCTGGGGGTGTCTAAACCAAACGTCCTCCCCGCAGCCTAACCCTAACCCTCTCCGGTGGTGCCTAAACCCAACGCCCTCCCCTCAGCCTAACCCTAACCCTCCCCGTGGGTGCTTAAACCCAACGCCCTCCTCGCAACCTAACCCTAACCCTTTCCGGTGGTGCCTAAACCCAACGCCCTCCCCGCAGCCTAACACTAACTTACCTGTCCTCAGCCCCGGCAAACCCTCATTCGGGATCCTGGTGGTCGGAAGTCCAGATTGTGATCCTATTCTGGATACTGGCACTGGCATTTCCAGCAGTGTCGGGATTCTGGAGTCGGTATTTCGACTGCCAGGATCCTGACCAGATCCCAGTATAATATTATAAAGGCAAATTAAATAATATGTATTCTTCTTTTAGCCATTGAGGCATAGGAAGGGTCTTTATGGTGACCTCATGCATTACTATCGTATCATTATTCAGACAGAACTAATAGGTGCTGGCAGATGCTGTGAAGGGGACAATAAGTACTGTAGTCACAATAACAATAAAGGGCATATTCAATTAGCTACAGTGCTTACAGCGGGCAGACAGCCACAGACTTTTACTCCCAGAGCTATTCAATTTCAAGCCCATTTCCTCCCATGGTAAGCCTATGACTAACATGCATTATCCCATAGAGCTCAGGATGGTGCGAACAGAAATCCCTGAAGAGTGGAGCAAGTGCGTAGCTCTGAACACTGCTACAAGCCCAGAGTAAGCACCACGGCTAATTGAATATGCACTTAAATTAAGTTAAACTCCTTTAAAGCACTATTGATGGAATCTTGCATTCTTATGTAGAGAACTTTGTCATTCCATAGTTGTGGCCAAACTGTCATCGATGTTACCAAGCATATGTTTTCTCTTCCTTATTTGGCGCATGGTATGGTTGTTCTGTCGGCTTTGTATGATCATTTACTCCACCTGTGTGCAATGGAGATCTGCAGTGGCATTGATCATTTCCACTGTGGGATGTCTGGAAGGGGGTGGTGTTGCAGAGTGGGTGGATTGTGCTTGCTGAAGCTGTGGTTGTGATGCAGGTAGGCCTAGGTGAAATATATTCAGGCTGCTGAATTCTTCATCCTGTGTCTTTCCAAGCCTTTTATGAGGATTTTCCTGCTGATATTCAGCATAGCTAAGTGGACAATCTATAGGACAATAAAAAGGTTTTGGTCAAAATACTTTCATTTGAAGAAAATTGTTTTCAGGTGGTTCCTCACGAGCCACTTTGGAGGCTGCCATGTCCATCATGATGGACCAGGTCCCGACTCACCCTCCTCTGGCATTGATGCTGTCATGCAACTTCCTCCAGCTCCACCTGGGCCCATCTAGGAGTGGCACTGCAGTGTCACGCAGGATGTCCCTTCCAAAAAACCCTCCCCAAACAGCACATGACGCAAAGAAAAAAAGAGGCGCAATGAGGTAGCTGTGTGAGTAAGATAAGCGACCCTAGTGGCCGACACAAACACCTGGCCCATCTAGGAGTGGCACTGCAGTGTCAGGCAGGATGGCACTTCAAAAAAATTGTCCCCAAACAGCACATGATGCAAAGAAAAATTAAAGAAAAAAGAGGTGCAAGATGGAATTGTCCTTGGGCCCTCCCACCCACCCTTATGTTGTATAAACAGGACATGCACACTTTAACGAACCCATCATTTCAGCGACAGTGTCTGCCACACGACTGTGACTGAAATGACTGGTTGGTTTGGGCCCCCACCAAAAAAAGAAGCAATCAATCTCTCCTTGCACAAACTGGCTCTACAGAGGCAAGATGTCCACCTCATCATCATCCTCCGATTCCTCACCCCTTTCACTGTGTATATCCCCCTCCTCACAGATTATTAATTCGTCCCCACTGGAATCCACCATCTCAGGTCCCTGTGTACTTTGTGGAGGCAATTGCTGCTGGTGAATGTCTCCACGGAGGAATTGATTATAATTCATTTTGATGAACATCATCTTCTCCACATTTTCTGGAAGTAATCTCGTACGCTGATTGCTGACAAGGTGAGTGGCTGCACTAAACACTCTTTCGGAGTACACACTTGTGGGAGGGCAACTTAGGTAGAATAAAGCCAGTTTGTGCAAGGGCCTCCAAATTGCCTCTTTTTCCTGCCAGTATACGTACGGACTGTGTGACGTGCCTACTTGGATGCGGTCACTCATATAATCCTCCACCATTCTTTCAATGGTGAGAGAATCATATGAAGTGACAGTAGACGACATGTCAGTAATCGTTGGCAGGTCCTTCAGTCCGGACCAGATGTCAGCACTCGCTCCAGACTGCCCTGCATCACCGCCAGCGGGTGGGCTCGGAATTCTTAGCCTTTTCCTCGCACCCCCAGTTGCGGGAGAATGTGAAGGAGGAGATGTTGACAGGTCGCGTTCCGCTTGACTTGACAATTTTCTCACCAGCAGGTCTTTCAACCCCAGCAGACTTGTGTCTGCCGGAAAGAGAGATCCAAGGTAGGCTTTAAATCTAGGATCGAGCACGGTGGCCAAAATGTAGTGCTCTGATTTCAACAGATTGACCACCCGTGAATCCTTGTTAAGCGAATTAAGGGCTCCATCCACAAGTCCCACATGCCTAGCGGAATCGCTCCGTGTTAGCTCCTCCTTCAATGTCTCCAGCTTCTTCTGCAAAAGCCTGATGAGGGGAATGACCTGACTCAGGCTGGCAGTGTCTGAACTGACTTCACGTGTGGCAAGTTCAAAGGGTTGCAGAACCTTGCACAACATTGAAATCATTCTCCACTGCGCTTGAGTCAGGTGCATTCCCCCTCCTTTGCCTATATCATGGCCAGATGTATAGGCTTGAATGGCCTTTTGCTGCTCCTCCATCCTCTGAAGCATATAGAGGGTTGAATTCCACCTCGTTACCACCTCTTGCTTCAGATGATGGCAGGGCAGGTTCAGGAATGTTTGGTGGTGCTCCAGTCTTCGGCACGCGGTGGCTGAATGCCGAAAGTGGCCCACAATTCTTCGGGCCACCGACAGCATCTCTTGCACGCCCCTGTCGTTTTTTAAATAATTCTGCACCACCAAATTCAATGTATGTGCAAAACATGGGACATGCTGGAATTTGCCCAGATGTAATGCACGCACAATATTGCTGGCGTTGTCCGATGTCACAAATCCCCAGGAGAGTCCAATTGGGGTAAGCCATTCTGCGATGATCTTCCTCAGTTTCCGTAAGAGGTTGTCAGCTGTGTGCCTCTTCTGGAAAGCGGTGATACAAAGCGTAGCCTGCCTAGGAACGAGTTGGCGTTTGTGAGATGCTGCTACTGGTGCCGCAGCTGCTGTTCTTGCTGCGGGAGGCAATACATCTACCCATACCCAGTGGGCTGTCACAGTCATATAGTCCTGAGTCTGCCCTGCTCCACTTGTCCACATGTCCGTGGTTAAGTGGACATTGGGTACAACTGCATTTTTTAGGACACTGGTGAGTCTTTTTCTGAGGTCTGTGTACATTTTCGGTATCGCCTGCCTAGAGAAATGGAACCTAGATGGTATTTGGTACCGGGGACACAGTACCTCAATCAAATCTCTAGTTGCTTCTGAATTAACGGTGGATACCGGAACCACGTTTCTCACCGCCCAGGCTGCCAAGGCCTGAGTTATCTGCTTTGCAGCAGGATGACTGCTGTGATATTTAATCTTCCTCGCAAAGGACTGTTGGACAGTCAATTGATTACTGGAAGTAGTACAAGTGGTCTTCCGACTTCCCCTCTGGGATGACGATCGACTCCCAGCAGCTACAACAGCAGCGCCAGCAGCAGTAGGCGTTACACTCAAGGATGCATCGGCAGAATCCCAGGCAGGAGAGGACTCGTCAGACTTGCCAGTGACATGGCCTGCAGGACTATTGGCTTTCCTGGGTAAGGAGGAAATTGACACCGAGGGAGTTGGTGGTGTGGTTTGCAGGAGCTTGGTTACAAGAGGAAGGGATTTAGTGGTCAGTGGACTGCTTCCGCTGTCACCCAAAGTTTTTGAACTTGTCACTGACTTATGATGAATGCGCTGCAGGTGACGTATAAGGGAGGATGTTCCGAGGTGGTTAACGTCCTTACCCCTACTTATTACAGCTTGACAAAGGCAACACATGGCTTGACACCTGTTGTCCGCATTTGTGTTGAAATAATTCCACACCGAAGAGCTGATTTTTTTTGTATTTTGACCAGGCATGTCAATGGCCATATTCGTCCCACGGACAACAGGTGTCTCCCCGGGTGCCTGACTTAAACAAACCACCTCACCATCAGAATCCTCCTTGTCAATTTCCTCCCCAGCGCCAGCAACACCCATATCCTCATCCTGGTGTACTTCAACAGTGACATCTTCAATTTGACTATCAGGAACTGGACTGCGGGTGCTCCTTCCAGCACTTGCAGGGGGCGTGCAAATGGTGGAAGGCGCAAGCTCTTCCCGTCCAGTGTTGGGAAGGTCAGGCATCGCAACCGACACAATTGGACTCTTCTTGGGGATTTGTGATTTAGAAGAACGCACAGTTCTTTGCTGTGCTTTTGCCAGCTTAAGTCTTTTCATTTTTCTAGCGAGAGGATGAGTGCTTCCATCCTCATGTGAATCTGAACCACTAGCCATGAACATAGGCCAGGGCCTCAGCCGTTCCTTGCCACTCCGTGTCGTAAATGGCATATTGGCAAGTTTACGCTTCTCATCAGATGCTTTCAATTTTGATTTTTGGGTCATTTTACTGAACTTTTGTTTTTTGGATTTTACATGCTCTCTACTATGACATTGGGCATCGGCCTTGGCAGACGACGCTGATGGCATTTCATCGTCTCGGCCATGACTAGTGGCAGCAGCTTCAGCACGAGGTGGAAGTGGATCTTGATCTTTCCCTATTTTAACCTCCACATTTTTGTTCTCCATTTTTTAATGTGTGGAATTATATGCCAGTATCAATAGCAATGGCCTACCACTATATATAGTGCGCACAACTGAAATGCACCACAGGTATGGATGGATAGTATACTTGACGACACAGAGGTAGGTAGAGCAGTGGCCTTCCGTACCGTACTGCTATATATACTGGTGGTCACTGTGTCAGCAAACTGCAAAACTAAAATGCACCACAGGTATAGAATGTAGATGGATAGTATACTTAAGGACGACACAGAGGTAGGTACAGCAGTGGCCTTTCCGTACCGTACTGCTATATATAGTATACTGGTGGTCACTGTGTCAGCAAACTGCAAAACTAAAATGCACCACAGGTATAGAATGTAGATGGATAGTATACTTAATGACGACACAGAGGTAGGTACAGCAGTGGCCTTCTGTATCGTACTGCTATATATAGTATACTGGTGGTCACTGTGTCAGCAAAATGCAAAACTAAAATGCACCACAGGTATAGAATGTAGATGGATAGTATACTTAATGACGACACAGAGGTAGGTACAGCAGTGGCCTTCCGTACCGTACTGCTATATATAGTATACTGGTGGTCACTGTGTCAGCAAACTGCAAAACTAAAATGCACCACAGGTATAGAATGTAGATGGATAGTATACTTAATGACGACACAGAGGTAGGTACAGCAGTGGCCTTCCGTACCGTACTGCTATATATAGTATACTGGTAGTCACTGTGTCAGCAAACTGCAAAACTAAAATGCACCACAGGTATAAAATGTAGATGGATAGTATACCTAATGACGACACAGAGGTAGGTACAGCAGTGGCCTTCCGTACCGTACTGCTATATATAGTATACTGGTGGTCACTGTGTCAGCAAACTGCAAAACTAAAATGCACCACAGGTAAAGAATCTAGATGGATAGTATACTTAATGACGACACAGAGGTAGGTACAGCAGTGGCCTACTGTACCGTAATGCTATATATTATATACTGGTGGTCACTGGTCAGCAAAACTGCAAAACTAAAATGCACCACAGGTATAGAATGTAGATGGATAGTATACTTAATGACGACACAGAGGTAGGTACAGCAGTGGCCTTCCGTACCGTACTGCTATATATAGTATACTGGTGGTCACTGTGTCAGCAAACTGCACAACTGAAATGCACCACAGGTAAAGAATCTAGATGGATAGTATACTTAATGACGACACAGAGGTAGGTACAGCAGTGGCCTACTGTACCGTAATGCTATATATTATATACTGGTGGTCACTGGTCAGCAAAACTCTGCACTGTACTCCTCCTATATAATATTATACTGGTGGTACCCAGTCCCCACAATAAAGCAGCACACTGTTTTTCAGGCAGACAACGTATACTGGTGGTCACTGTCAGCAAAACTCTGCACTGTACTCCTGCTATATAATACAGCTGCTCCCCAGTCCCCACAATTAAGCAATGTGAGCACAGATATATGCAGCACACTGAGCACAGATATGAAGCGTTTTTTTCAGGCAGAGAACGGATAACTGGTGGTCACTGATCAGCAAAACTCTGCACTGTACTCCTCCTATATACAGCTGCTCCCCAGCCCTTCCCACAATTAAGCAATAATGCACAATCAAGTTCAACAATAATGGAGAGGACGCCAGCCACGTCCTCTCCCTAACATTTCCAATGCACGAGTGAAAATGGCGGCGACGCGCGGCTGCTTATATAGAATCCGAATCTCGCGAGAATCCGACAGCGGGATGATTAACCGAGCCATATGGGAGAATCCGAGTATGGCTCGGACCCGTGTAAAAAGGGTGAAGTTCGGGGGGGGTTCGGTTTCCGAGAAACCGAACCCGCTCATCACTACCGGCTATAAAGACCACCCACACATTTTTAGTTTGTTACTCACAGGAATCATTGCCTTGTACAAATGAGATCTCAGAAAATTTAAGATTAAGAATTGTTGACTTGCTTATAGCTGGAAGGGGTCTTAAAGACTAAGTTTTGCAAATTATGGTGGGTTTCAATGTTCATATTTGCTAAAGGCTAAATTGGTGGGAAACTAACTAAGCTAACTGTAATGGGCTGGATATGAAATGCTGGTGGTCAGGATGCCGGCGGTCAGAAGACTGACCGCAGCATCCCGATGGTGAGATTTCCGACAGGGGCTAAATAAGTATACTTACCTTCTCCCGATGCCCCCCTAAACCTCTCTTTCTGTAGTCTAAACCTAACAACCCCCCTCCCACTTACTGCAGCCTAACCCTCAACGGTGGTGCCTAAACCCAATGCCCTCCACACAGCCTAACCCAAACCCTCTCCGGGGGTGCCTAAACCCAACATCCTCCCCACAGCCTAACCCTAACCCTCTCCGGTGGTGCCTAAACCCAACGCCCTCCACACAGCCTAACCCTAACCCTCTCTGGGGGTGTCTAAACCAAACGTCCTCCCCGCAGCCTAACCCTAACCCTCTCCGGTGGTGCCTAAACCCAACGCCCTCCCCTCAGCCTAACCCTAACCCTCCCCGTGGGTGCTTAAACCCAACGCCCTCCTCGCAACCTAACCCTAACCCTTTCCGGTGGTGCCTAAACCCAACGCCCTCCCCGCAGCCTAACACTAACTTACCTGTCCTCAGCCCCGGCAAACCCTCATTCGGGATCCTGGTGGTCGGAAGTCCAGATTGTGATCCTATTCTGGATACTGGCACTGGCATTTCCAGCAGTGTCGGGATTCTGGAGTCGGTATTTCGACTGCCAGGATCCTGACCAGATCCCAGTATAATATTATAAAGGCAAATTAAATAATATGTATTCTTCTTTTAGCCATTGAGGCATAGGAAGGGTCTTTATGGTGACCTCATGCATTACTATCGTATCATTATTCAGACAGAACTAATAGGTGCTGGCAGATGCTGTGAAGGGGACAATAAGTACTGTAGTCACAATAACAATAAAGGGCATATTCAATTAGCTACAGTGCTTACAGCGGGCAGACAGCCACAGACTTTTACTCCCAGAGCTATTCAATTTCAAGCCCATTTCCTCCCATGGTAAGCCTATGACTAACATGCATTATCCCATAGAGCTCAGGATGGTGCGAACAGAAATCCCTGAAGAGTGGAGCAAGTGCGTAGCTCTGAACACTGCTACAAGCCCAGAGTAAGCACCACGGCTAATTGAATATGCACTTAAATTAAGTTAAACTCCTTTAAAGCACTATTGATGGAATCTTGCATTCTTATGTAGAGAACTTTGTCATTCCATAGTTGTGGCCAAACTGTCATCGATGTTACCAAGCATATGTTTTCTCTTCCTTATTTGGCGCATGGTATGGTTGTTCTGTCGGCTTTGTATGATCATTTACTCCACCTGTGTGCAATGGAGATCTGCAGTGGCATTGATCATTTCCACTGTGGGATGTCTGGAAGGGGGTGGTGTTGCAGAGTGGGTGGATTGTGCTTGCTGAAGCTGTGGTTGTGATGCAGGTAGGCCTAGGTGAAATATATTCAGGCTGCTGAATTCTTCATCCTGTGTCTTTCCAAGCCTTTTATGAGGATTTTCCTGCTGATATTCAGCATAGCTAAGTGGACAATCTATAGGACAATAAAAAGGTTTTGGTCAAAATACTTTCATTTGAAGAAAATTGTTTTCAGGTGGTTCCTCACGAGCCACTTTGGAGGCTGCCATGTCCATCATGATGGACCAGGTCCCGACTCACCCTCCTCTGGCATTGATGCTGTCATGCAACTTCCTCCAGCTCCACCTCCTGTGGATCCTCCCCTACTGTACCTCAGGCTCCCTGTCTTCCTCTCTACTAACTCTCCTCTCCCTCTCCATACTAACAGAAAACACACAAGACAGAAAAAACAAACACAGAAAAAAAATAAACCTAACTCTAATGCTATGCTCCACACAAGCACACACAAATAAAAACATACAAGACTTTTAATAACACAACAGAAATGACAAAAATTTGTATAGACCTCAAAGTATTACAGTACAAGACCATTATAGACAAGACAACTTATCATCCCAGCAATGACCAATGAAATATAATACAAATACAAGTCAAACTCCACCAAATGCCAAACACTACTCTCCAAATACCACCAGCCACCTCACTACACCTGGTCAATGATTTTCAGATGTTCAGATGTTGGAATAGGAGGCCATGGTCAGATGGTAAAACCGCACCTGCCATAAGACTGGTGCAAGTTTTGATGGTGCGACTGATGGTGGAGTATAAAGACGCACCAATGGTATTAGGCATGCACAGAAGCTAAAAGTGGGCACCTAAAATCTTGTACGTTCGACCGCACACAAGGGAAGGCGTTTGTACAGACATTTTACAAAAAGTCACAGACAGGTGACTGCCAATAGATTCTTCTGCATGTGTCTCAGAATCAGTCCCATATACACAATTCATTTGCAGTCAATTGCATGCATAAATCTCAAGCTGCAACTCCCTTCCCTTGTTGTATGTGAGAAACTGTATTGAGACTGGAGGTGTGGTGTCATTTAAAAACTGAGAAATAACAGTAAACAATGTAATCATATTACAGGAAATGTCTGGACAAGCTCTCCAAGTGGACACAATCCATACCACCTTGGGACCCCAAAAACAACAGGAGTAGTTCTGGCCCAGTTCTTTAGGATACCTATCGCCTACATTCCACCAACTTAGGCAGGACCGGTCTACTTTTTTCTCTTGGTTGCTGCTGATAATTTAGGCTGAAGTGTTGGCCTATCACTCACATAGCCTTTCTGGATCATCCTTGTCCTCTGATGAGCTTATTTTTTCCTCTTGAAGCACTTCTTTGGATCAGTCAGTGGCTCTCACCATTGATATTTGCTGTGGGATGCAAAGGAACCTTTCCGAACATCCGGTCGACAGATGCTGCCCCCAATACAGGTCAAGCAGCCTGGTGATCATCAAGACTCAGGGTGGTTACATGCTTTCAGCAATCCAATTCTCGACTCTGAGGACACACATCTGACCACCTGAAGCCACAGTCTATTGGTCTCTAATTACTTTTACTGCATTTATTGTTGTCTTTCATTTGCATTGCCTTACATATGACCTTTCTGCTATTACTGCCTTCTCACCCTTAATTTCTACCATTTTACTGTATTATTGCAACCAAGATGGCTGCCCCATCGCCCTTCTGCCACTGGCTCCTATTGTCATTTTACCCCCTCCCTTTATAGTGTAAGCTCTCACGTCCTCTACCTTACATCGTACATCTGTCCATTCTTCATCTTCCTCATATAACCCTGTCTTATGCTGAATAGGTTCTGTATGTGTTTTGCTTATGCTGAATCCTTTAATTTTCTTTTGTATAACTTTTATGTTCATTTTTGTCTTCCTTGTCTGAGCCAAATTGTTCTGTCTGCGATTTGGTTGAAACCACACAAATTAATGTACAGTAATTGTCATGTATATCATACTGTTGTCATGCTATCAGTGGTGCCGAGGGGGTGCTAACAAAATTTGCTCTGCTCTGCTTTGTGCTGAGCTGAAGTGTGGCCAGGGAGGCGCTGAAAATACAATTTTTTCTGTATTTTATTCTGTGTGCATAGCCACGCATCCTCTGATTAGGCCACACTTCATGAAAAGTACCTGGGCCCAGCCAGGTTCTCTACTGCCCTGCATGTTATCATGCATACCTCCCAACTGTCCCGATTTTCGCGGGACAGTCCCGTTTTTTTTGTCCTCCCGCGAAGCCACGCCCCCTTTTCCTTAGGTCACACCCCTTTTTCGGGAGCGCGCGCGGCTTTGCCGCGCGTGTGTCCCGCTTTAGAAAGAAGAAATGCTGGGAGGTATGTATCATGTATGCCCTGTCTCTCACGTACCGTGAGATTTTACTCCAACAGGAGGCTGTGTTTGAGGTTTTTTTTAGCCCATTTTAGTCACACCACATTTTCCTATATAATAGCCCAGATCTGTCACTCTGTGACTGTATGGATAACAATGGGCGTGGCTAGGAGCTCTCCTTGGGTTAGCAGCAGGTCTATCACACCCAGTCCACAACTGATTGGGTGAGAAACGCCCTCCCACACAGGTTACATACAATGGGAGGCTCTGTCCTTTGGCTGCTGAGTGTTCCCAGAGCAGCATTAACAATGGGGCTGATGGAGCTGCAGCTCCAGGTCCACACCCCAAAATAGGCCCACTGCATCTGCAGCAACATACCCTCCAACAACTTACACATAAAAATTGGTACAAATTCTAAAAGGGGGCGTGGTCACGGGTACAGTGGCGTGGCCATGACCATTTTCCTATACTTTCAATGGAAGTTTGGAGAGCCAGAAATCGATACAGACCATAAAAAAAAGGTACTGTACCTGCCAAAAAGGTACAGCTGGAGGGTATGCCACTGCATCTGCAGCAAGTCTCTGCGCTGTAGATAGGGAAAAAAATCCTTTTACTGCAGCGTCCTATGGGGGTAATTCAGAGTTGATCGCAGAAGCAAATTTGTTAGCATTTGGGCAAAACCATGGAGGTCATTCCAACCCGATCGCTTGCTGCAGTTTGTCGCAGCGCAGAGATCGGGTCGGAACTGCGGGCGCATGGCAGCTTTCGTTGCCTAGCGATCGCCTCTGAGACAGAGGCGGTCGCTGGGCGGGAGGGGGCTGAATGGTGGCGTTAAGCTGTCGTTTAGGGGGAGCGGTCTGGCCAACGCAGGCGTGGCCGGACCGTTGGAGGGCGGGCCGCGGTGGCTGCGTGACATGTGGCAGTGACAATTAACTCCCGGCCAACTGCAGGAGCTGCGCTGGCCGGGAGTTACTCCTCAAATACAAAGGCATCGCCGCCGTGCGGGGGGCCGGCGGGGGGCCGGACTGACATGCATGGCGGACAAGCCCTGTGCTAGGCGTCTCCCCGCATGTCAGGGAAGAAGATCGTAACTGTGCTAAATTTAGCACAGCTACGATCAACTCGGAATGACCCCCCATATGCACTGCAGGTGTGGCAGATATAACATTTGAAGAGAGAGTTAGATTTGGGTGGGTTATATTGTTTCTGTGCAGGGTAAATAATGGCTGCTTTATTTTTACACTGCAATTTAGATTTCAGTTTGAACACACCCCACCCAAAGCTAACTCTCTCTGCACATGTTATATCTGCCCCCACTGCAGTGCACATGGTTTTGACTAACTGCCAACAAATTTGCAGCTGCGATCAACACTGAATTAGGCCCTATATCCTGCTGCCAGTCCGTCTGCCCCCTCCGGCATCAACAATCCCCACTCCCTAGCCGCGGCGCACGTGGAACAAAAGGTGCTGTGGTCACCGGCATAGATGTGCATGAAAGCGGCGCAGCAGAAGGCTTTCATAGCCCTCCCTGCACCGCATACTCTCTGAGTTCCGGAGCCTCCTCTGTGTGTGATGTCACAGACGTGCCTCCCTGCCACAGCCGCACCCAGATCCCCAGAGGCCCTGACTCCACAACACAGCACCTGGGCTGCCGGCCTGGAAGCCCCGAGATGGCTAATGTAACGGATAGAATGGGTAATGTCATGGAGGGTAATGTCTGGACGTTGAATCAATGTAAAAGGTGACAGTGCTGTGCAGTGGGTGTGCAGTAGTCACTGACACTGTACAGCACTCTCACCTTTTACATTGATTCAGCGAGTCAGTCAGTTCTGGTAGCCAGTCACTATTGTTAGTGCCGGTGTCCCAACGCGCCGCATTACAGGGACGTACACGCCCTAAATAAACTACAGCTCCCAGCAGCCCTTAGTGCCAAAGCATTCCGACGCTAAGGCCTGCTGGGAGCTGTAGTTTATTGAGTGCATCTTCTTCCCTGGCACGTTGGGACACTGGCAATAACAATAGTGACTGGCTGCTTGGCTGCTGTGCGAGTCTCCGGGAGAGCCACTGCCAAAGGCTGGACAGCAGCTTAGCTGCTTCCAGGAGGAGAAGCATTACCTGCCCCTCCCCCACTCGCAATACCTCTGGGCCCCATCTGCAGCACCCCCACACTCCCCCACCCGTGGTGGCTCCAGATCCCCTTCCCCACCCGCAGCACCCCTGCACCCGCCCCTCCCCCACCTGCTGCACCATCACACCCGCGGTTGCTACGGACCCCCACGCGCTGCACCGACGCACCTGCCCCTCCCCCACTCGTGACACCACTGCACCAGCCCCTCCCCCACCCGTGGCACCCCCGGAACCCCTGCCCCATCCACGTCTCCCCCGCACCCGCCACTCCCCAAACCACAGCACCTACTAGGTGATTCATCAGGCCCTGCGTGCGCTGTTCATGCCGTTGCAAGGGGCTACGACCACTTAACCATCGCACTTTGTCCATGCAATATTTAACTACTCACACAATTATGATTGGAGGTAATACTCCATATAATACAAATATTGCACGCCACAAGGGCGTGCAAGGGTTAAGGGGGCGTAGCCCCTTACGACGGTGTGAAGAGCGTCTGTAGGGCACGATGAATCACCTAGTCTTACAGTATTTTGGCTGTGACCGCATGCCAACTGCAATTGTATGCACACCCACTTCTCACAACATGTACACTGATTTCAGACAGGTTGACTTATACCACTTTCACACCACACAAATAATCCGGTATCGACCCGGCATATTGCCGGGTTGACATGGGTCAGAATGCGGTGTGAAAGCGCCATAGCCGAAATCCTGGGTCGCCTGACCCGGCAATTCAACCCAGGAATAAAGCAGTGTTATTCCCGGGTTGAATACCGGGTCAATGGCAGCGTAAACGGGCTCCCGTGTCGATGCGACCCAGGACCCGTTCACTATAACAGGGAGAGGCGGGGCAGAGATGAGCTCATCTCCGAGTGCCGCCTCTGTCCCCACTGCCGTCTTCGCCCCCTGCTGCTATGGCAACCTGCCTGGCATATTGTCTGGTCAGGGAAGCCAGCAGCAGCGTCCAATGCCGGATCCCACCCGGGAAGAACCCATTTCCAATTCCCGGGTGGGATCTGGCATTGGCAGTGTGAAAGGGGTATTAAGGGGTAATTCAATTGCTGACAAAGGGGGTGAATTTCCATTACCACAGCATTTAAACACTGGCAATGGCAGCCCGATTCACACCCTTTACCCGGCTCAGTTCGTGCCCCTTTCACTCAAAACTGCTCACTACACTATGGAAGAGAAAAAACATATATTTATTTTTGCTGCTTCTTGCTATATAAAAATAAGAATTTACTTACCGATAATTCTATTTCTCGTAGTCCGTAGTGGATGCTGGGACTCCGTCAGGACCATGGGGAATAGCGGCTCCGCAGGAGACAGGGCACAAAAATAAAAGCTTTAGGATCAGGTGGTGTGCACTGGCTCCTCCCCCTATGACCCTCCTCCAAGCCTCAGTTAGGATACTGTGCCCGGACGAGCGTACACAATAAGGAAGGATTTTGAATCCCGGGTAAGACTCATACCAGCCACACCAATCACACTGTACAACCTGTGATCTGAACCCAGTTAACAGCATGATAACAGCGGAGCCTCTGAAAAGATGGCTCACAACAATAATAACCCGATTTTTGTAACAATACTATGTACAAGTATTGCAGACAATCCGCACTTGGGATGGGCGCCCAGCATCCACTACGGACTACGAGAAATAGAATTATCGGTAAGTAAATTCTTATTTTCTCTGACGTCCTAGTGGATGCTGGGACTCCGTCAGGACCATGGGGATTATACCAAAGCTCCCAAACGGGCGGGAGAGTGCGGATGACTCTGCAGCACCGAATGAGAGAACTCCAGGTCCTCCTCAGCCAGGGTATCAAATTTGTAGAATTTTGCAAACGTGTTTGCCCCTGACCAAGTAGCAGCTCGGCAAAGTTGTAAAGCCGAGACCCCTCGGGCAGCCGCCCAAGATGAGCCCACCTTCCTTTTGAAATGGGCATTTACATATTTTGGCTGTGGCAGGCCTGCCACAGAATGTGCAAGCTGAATTGTACTACACATCCAACTAGCAATCGTCTGCTTAGAAGCAAGAGCACCCAGTTTGTTGGGTGCATACAGGATAACAGCAAGTCAGTTTTCCTGACTCCAGCCGTCCTGGAAACCTATATTTCCAGGGCCCTGACAACATCTAGCAACTTGGAGTCCTCCAAGTCCCTAGTAGCCGCAGGTACCACAATAAGCTGGTTCAGGCGAAACGCTGACACCACCTTAGGGAGAAACTGGGGACGAGTCCTCAGCTCTGCCCTGTCCGAATGGACAATCAGATATGGGCTTTTGTGAGACAAAGCCGCCAATTCTGACACTCGCCTGGCCGAAGCCAGGGCCAACAGCATGGTCACTTTTCATGTGAGATATTTCAAATCCACAGATTTGAGCGGTTTAAAATGTGATTTGAGGAATCCCAGAACTACGTTGAGATCCCACAGTGCCACTGGAGGCACAAAAGGGGTTGTATATGCAGTACTCCCTTGACAAACTTCTGGACTTCAGGAACTGAAGCCAATTCTTTCTGGAAGAAAATCGACAGGGCCGAAATTTGAACCTTAATGGACCCCAATTTGAGGCCCATAGACACTCCTGTTTGCAGGAAATGCAGGAATCGACCGAGTTGAAATTTCTTCGTGGGGCCTTCCTGGCCTCCCACCACGCAACATATTTTCGCCACATGTGGTGATAATGTTGTGCGGTCAGCTCCTTCCTGGCTTTGACCAGGGTAGGAATGACCTCTTCCGGAATGCCTTTTTCCCTTGGGATCCGGCGTTCCACCGCCATGCCGTCAAACGCAGCCGCGGTAAGTCTTGGAACAGACATGGTACTTGCTGAAGCAAGTCCCTTCTTAGCGGCAGAGGCCATGAGTCCTCTGTGAGCATTTCTTGAAGTTCCGGGTACCAAGTCCTTCTTGGCCAATCCGGAGCCACGAGTATAGTTGTTACTCCTCTACGTCTTATAATTCTCAGTACCTTGGGTATGAGAAGCAGAGGAGTGAACACATACACCGACTGGTACACCCACAGTGTTACCAGAACGTCCACAGCTATTGCCTGAGGGTCTCTTGACCTGGCGCAATACCTGTCCATTTTTTTGTTCAGGCGGGACGCCATCATGTCCACCTTTGGTCTTTCCCAACGGTTCACAATCATGTGGAAGACTTCCCGATGAAGTCCCCACTCTCCCGGGTGGAGGTCGTGCCTGCTGAGGAAGTCTGCTTCCCAGTTGTCCACTCCCGGAATGAACACTGCTAACAGTGCTATCACATGATTTTCCGCCCAGCGAAGAATCCTTGCAGTTTCTGCCATTGCCCTCCTGCTTCTTGTGCCGCCCTGTCTGTTTACGTGGGCGACTGCCGTGATGTTGTCCCACTGGATCAATACCGGCTGACCTTGAAGCAGAAGTCTTGCTAAGCTTAGAGCATTGTAAATTGCCCTTAGCTCCAGTATATTTATGTGGAGAGAAGTCTCCAGACTTGATCACACTCCCTGGAAATTTTTTCCCTGTGTGACTGCTCCCCAGCCTCTCAGGCTGGCATCCGTGGTCACCAGAACCCAGTCCTGAATGCCGAATCTGAGGCCCTTTAGTAGATGAGCACTCTGCAGCCACCGCAGAAGAAACACCCTTGTCCTTGGAGACAGGGTTATCCGCTGATGCATCTGAAGATGCGCTCCGGACCATTTCTCCAGCAGATCCCACTGAAAAGTTCTTGCGTGAAATCTGCCGAATGGAATCGCTTCGTAAGAAGCCACCATTTTTCCCAGGACCCTTGTGCAATGATGCACTGACACTTTTCCTGGTTTTAGGAGGTTCCTGACTAGCTCGGGTAACTCCCTGGCTTTCTTCTCTGGGAGAAACACCCTTTTCTGGACTGTGTCCAGAATCATCCCTAGGAACAGCATACGTGTCGTCGGAAACAGCTGCGGTTTTGGAATATTTAGAATCCACCCGTGCTGTCGTAGAACTACTTGAGATAGTGCTACTCCGACCTAGTGACAGTTCTGTACCACGAACCTGAGGTACCCTTGGTGAGAAGGGCAAATTGGGACATGGAGGTAAGCATCCCTGATGTCCCGGGACACCATATAGTCCCCTTCTTCCTGGTTCGCTATCACTGCTCTGAGTGACTCCATCTTGATTTGAACCTTTGTATGTAAGTGTTCAAATATTTCAGATTTAGAATAGGTCTCACCGAGCCGTCTGGCTTCAGTACCACAATATAGTGTGGAATAATACCCCTTTCCTTTGTAGGAGGGGTACTTTGATTATCACCTGCTGGGAATACAGCTTGTGAATTGTTTCCAATACTGCCTCCCTGTCGGAGGGAGACGTTGGTAAAGCAGACTTCAAGAACCTGCGAGCGGGAGACGTCTCGAATTTCCAATCTGTACCCCTGGGATACTACTTGTAGGATCCAGGGGTCCACTTGCGAGTGAGCCCACTGCGTGCTGAAACTCTTGAGACGACCCCCCACCGCACCTGAGTCCGCTTGTACAGCCCCAGCGTCATGCTGAGGACTTGGCAGAAGCGGTGGAGGGCTTCCTTTCCTGGGAATGGGCTGCCTGCTGCAGTCTTCTTCCCTTTCCTCTATCCCTGGGCAGATATGACTGGCCTTTTGCCCGCTTGCCCTTATGGGGACTTAGGCTGAAAAGACGGTGTCTTTTTCTCCTTTATACGGCAATACTTCCATGTGCCGTTTGGAATCTGCATCACCTGACCACTGTCGTGTCCATAAACATCTTCTGGCAGATATGGACATCGCACTTACTCTTGATGCCAGAGTGCAAATATCCCTCTGTGCATCTCGCATATATAGAAATGCATCCTTTAAATGCTCTATAGTCAATAAAATACTGTCCCTGTCAAGGGTATCAATATTTTCAGTCAGGGAATCCGACCAAGCCACCCCAGCGCTGCACATCCAGGCTGAGGCGATCGCTGGTCGCAGTATAACACCAGTATGTGTGTATATACTTTTTAGGATATTTTCCAGCCTCCTATCAGCTGGCTCCTTGAGGGCGGTCCTATCTGGAGACGGTACCGCCACTTTGATAAGCGTGTGAGCGCCTTATCCACCCTAAGGGGTGTTTCCCAACGCGCCCTAACTTCTGGCGGGAAAGGGTATACCGCCAATAATTTTCTATCGGGGGAAACCCACGCATCATCACACACTTCATATAATTTATCTGATTCAGGAAAAACTACGGGTAGTTTTTTCACACCCACATAATACCCTTTTTTATGGTACTTGTAGTATCAGAAATATGTAACACCTCCTTCATTGCCCTTGACATGTAACGTGTGGCCCTAATGGAAAATACGTTTGTTTCTTCACCGTCGACACTGGAGTCAGTGTCCGTGTCTGTGTCTGTGTCGACCGACTGAGGTAAATGGGCGTTTTAAAGCCCCTGACGGTGTTTGAGACGCCTGGACAGGTACTAATTTGTTTGCCGGCCGTCTCATGTCGTCAACCGACCTTGCAGCGTGTTGACATTATCACGTAATTCCTTAAATAAGCCATCCATTCCGGTGTCGACTCCCTAGAGAGTGACATCACCATTACAGGCAATTGCTCCGCCTCCTCACCAACATCGTCCTCATACATGTCGACACACACGTACCGACACACAGCACACACACAGGGAATGCTCTGATAGAGGACAGGACCCCACTAGCCCTTTGGGGAGACAGAGGGAGAGTTTGCCAGCACACACCAAAACGCTATAATTATACAGGGACAACCTTTATATAAGTGTTTTCCCTTATAGCATCTTAATATATAATCATATCGCCAAATAAGTGCCCCCCCTCTCTGTTTTAACCCTGTTTCTGTAGTGCAGTGCAGGGGAGAGCCTGGGAGCCTTCCCACCAGCAGTTCTGTGAGGGAAAATGGCGCTGTGTGCTGAGGAGAATAGGCCCCGCCCCCTTTTCGTCGGGCTTCTTCTCCCGTTTTTCTGACAACCTGGCAGGGGTTAAATACATCCATATAGCCCCAGAGGCTATATGTGATGTATTTTTAGCCAGTATAGGTACTTTCATTGCTGCCCAGGGCGCCCCCCCCCCAGCGCCCTGCACCCTCAGTGACCGTTGGTGTGAAGTGTGCTGAGAGCAATGGCGCACAGCTGCAGTGCTGTGCGCTACCTCATGAAGACTGAGAAGTCTTCAGCCGCCGATTTCTGGACCTCTTCTCTCTTCAGCATCTGCAAGGGGGTCGGCGGCGCGGCTCCGGTGACCCATCCAGGCTGTACCTGTGATCGTCCCTCTGGAGCTAGTGTCCAGTAGCCTAAGAAGCCAATCCATCCTGCACGCAGGTGAGTTCACTTCTTCTCCCCTAAGTCCCTCGTTGCAGTGAGCCTGTTGCCAGCAGCACTCACTGAAAATAAAAAACCTAATAAAACTTTTACTCTAAGCAGCTCTTTAGGAGAGCCACCTAGATTGCACCCTTCTCGGCCGGGCACAAAAACCTAACTGAGGCTTGGAGGAGGGTCATAGGGGGAGGAGCCAGTGCACACCACCTGATCCTAAAGCTTTTATTTTTGTGCCCTGTCTCCTGCGGAGCCGCTATTCCCCATGGTCCTGACGGAGTCCCAGCATCCACTAGGACGTCAGAGAAAATAGTGTAACCAACATTACCTGAGGGGGTCTGTACTCCTTTATGAGGAAGCATAATCTTGCACACAGTGGCGTAACTTCGTCACAGGTGCCCGGAGGCAAGATAAATATTGGTGCCCCCCTATTTCCTATATTAAGATAAATATATTTATGTGTGTGTGTGTGTGTGTGTGTGTGTGTGTGTGGAGTGTTCTGAAAAAAAATTATATACTGTATTTATACATTTAATTGTCTTTTATTTTAAATGACACATTTCTTAGCAGTCATACCCAGGATTAGAACCCATGACCTGTTACACTAACAGCAGACACTTTGATGGCGTTATTTGCTCCTGTAGAGGAAGCATGAGAATTCTAACTATATGAAGTTACGTGTAATTGTCAGAGAAGTATCTTCATATAGTTAAAATTCTCATATTTCCTATACAGGAGCAAACAGCTTCATCAGTAAGGTGTCTGCTTCCAGTGTAATAAGTTGTGGTTTCTAATCCTGGGTGTGATACTTGTAAAATGTGTATATTCAGTATAATAAAGAGGGCAGTGGCGTAAGTCATCTTTATTATGCCCAATGCCAGCCAGACTTGTAAACATTCTCCTTATAAGGTACGCATCTCCTTGCATTCATTATACAGCCTGACAACCACGCAACATTGCCGCCTTGCTCCCCCCAGGTGTGTTGCATCGGGTTTCCATGGTGACGGGTCCCTGACGCGAGTCGCGCACAACGCGATTACGTCATCACACAGCGCCACACGATCGAGCGGTTCTCCGCCGAACGAACGCTGCACATCACACTTCACGCTGGTGACCGGGATATAAGGTGAGTTTTTAACATTGTTTGTATCCTGATGACAATTTTCATAGTAAAATTGAAACGTTGATCATTACGCTGGTGGTGATTCTTTTCTTCAATCCTGAGTGCCGCACATCATCTTTACTGCTTTTACCTATGGGAAAGTGAGGGCACCAGGGACAAATGCACCAGTTATTGGAGTGCCGGACCGTCTTCTACATACATATGCCGTGTTCCTAAACCACAAGGAACTCAGCGGGCCAAGGCAACCAACCCAGTCATTTCATATATATCATCTTGCTTATTCGCATCTGGAAGCCATTGTGGATTATTGTGTGCATACAATAATCATTTTAAATTGTACACGGAACCCCACCCAGCACTCCTGAGATATTCAGATATGGAGCACCAAGCACAAGGAGATGAAAACCTTTTCAACCCGGCACTGATTCCGCTACAGGAACATTTCAGTTACTCCGAATCAGATACAGAAGCCATCCTGCATAAAGAACAACTATGGTCACAAGCTGAAGCTTTGGCACCGGAAGCAATATACAGAGATTTGCTTCGCATGAAAAAGAAAGAAATTGATTTCACGTATCATGCGATCACCCTGAGCGACTATTACCGGGCTAAAAAAATCCCAAGAGGATTCAGGGTGAGGAATTGTCCCACCATTGGTAGATTCAATCCGGCATTTTGCCGCAAATGGATATCTATCCTAAACAAATGCTCATCAGACCTCATGCTGTTGGTAATTGAGCAAGCCAATTTGGAGGTAGACAACTCCAAACTAAAAATCAACAAATATGAAGCAAAACATCTTCCCATATTGACTGCGGATTCGGAGAGTAACTGGCTGGCGAAATTGGAAAACCAATTAGCCATTTATAAGCGGGATCTCATCAAATTCAAAAAATCCAAATTTGATAAAGTAGACCAGGATTATGAGAACCACCAAGTATACAGATGGCTCTCTGGAAATGATCCTGGTGGAAATAGAAAACCATTTCACAGACGACGACGTTACCCCCGAACGGACATGGACACAGAAACATCGGCGGATGGCCAGAGCACAAACAGTGATCAAGATGTACCTCCCAACCGACCCAAGGGAACGGTCCCTTTAGATGTCGGTACCCGCGAAGCAAGACCTCGCAGAGCAAAGCAACAAGAAGAGGGGGCCAGTGTAAACGTAGCCGCAGGTGGAAAGAAACCACCCGCGCCAAACAAGCGGAGGTAATCGTTAATTTATCTCATCACGAACTCTCTTCCAGCGAAACCAGTGTATTATCCAAAGGTCTAACGTTTGTCCCGGCAGTTCCATTTGATGACCTGAACTGGCAAGTTGCCAAAAATCAACTTCACCGCAAGTTGAAATTTAAGGAATATTTTGCAGAGACACCGACGCAAAGATCCAGCGATATACCTGCAAAACTGATACAATTTAAACCACCATCAAGCTTTGATCCACTATCAAATAACGCTAGCATCAAAACATACATGCGTTTAGTGGACCAGGGATCAAAATATCTTTCAACAACTAAAGAGGGATTTAAACATAATTTATCCAAATCAGAATCAGAGGCTCTCTTTAACTTATCAAACAATAAACAAATAATCATTCGCCCAGCAGACAAGGGCGGAGCCATTGTTCTGCAGGACATTTCAGATTACCGGGCGGAAATTTATCGTCAACTTGAAGAACCAGGGGTATATACGAGACTGAATGGCAATCCGACGCCATTCTTCCTGAAAGATCTTAAAGAAGCACTACAGAGGTCCTGCGATGCAGGGATTATCACAGAGGAAGTTATGAATCTACTACTTCCAGAACATCCAGTGGTTCCTATCCTTTATACAGTGCCTAAGATCCATAAGGGGATCAATCCCCCCCCTGGACGACCAATTATCTCGGCCAGAGGCGCACTATTCCAGCCCACATCAGTATTGTTGGATTCCATCTTGCAGCCTTGTGTACAACAATATCCTCATATTCTGATGGACACAACATCCCTTCTCAACCAGCTGAATGAAATTGGACCTATTCCCCCAGACACATGGCTGGTAACAGCTGATGTCACCAGCTTATACACAATTATACCACACTGCGAGGGATTACAGGCAATTAAAAAGGTTTTGGCGAATGAGCTGAAGTTTGATCCAACACATAATGAAATCCTGGTTCATCTTATGGAATTGGTACCAACTAAAAACTTCTTCTTGTTTGACAACAAATTCTACTTACAATTAAGGGGGTGTGCCATGGGATCGGCCGTGGCCCCTACCTATGCAAATATATACATGATGGAAGTGGAGAAAGACATCTTCTTTTCTGACACCAACATCTCATCCAACATCATCTTGTATAAGAGATACATCGATGACCTGCTCATCATATGGAAAGGCCCTCAAGCAACACTGCAGAACCTACTGGACGCACATAACATCTCCTGCAGCCCAGTTAAATTAGTCTACAAAATGGATCAACACACTATAGATTTCCTTGATGTCAGGATATCTATTATGAATACAACTATCAATACCACGGTGTTCATCAAACCGACTGACAGAAACACCTTCCTGCATAATGCAAGTTGTCATCCTAAAGGCCTCAAGCTTGGTCTACCGTATTCACAAATGATAAGGATCCATAGAATCAACTCAGATATACAACAAGCATCTGTTCAAATTGATGATCTAATCAACCGGTTCACCGTACGTGGATACAACCCTAAACATCTGTATGAGACCAAAACAAGAGTGTTAGCCATGAACAGAGCATCATTATTATGCAAGAAACCCAGGACCACTACATCATCTAAATTTGTTTGGAAAAGTACTTTCAACTCATCCTCAGAAGAAATTAATAGGGTTACCAAAAAACATTGGCACCTTATTCAAACCGATAACAAATTGAATTTACAGGATACTAACATCATGCCTTGCTATCACCGCTCCAGAAATCTGAGAGACATACTGGTAAAAACAGACATTTCTACCAGAACCACCGTTGAAAGGCCCACGATATTTACACCCTATAAACGGGGTTGTTTCAGATGCACATGTACAACATGCCAATACCTCATCGCTGGGGATACTTTTCATCACCCACATCTGGGCTACAAAATCTCCATCAAACATCATTTGACGTGTGAGTCTTCCTTTGTGATCTATCAAATAATTTGCCCTTGCGGCTTGACCTACATCGGCAAGACCAAGAGGAAGTTTAAAGAAAGAATGACTGTCCACAGATCCGCCATCAGACAGGCTTTAATCAAAGGGAAGAGTGACCAACCGGTGGCACGCCACTTCGTGACCTTGAGACACTCGTTGGCGAGTCTACGATATCGCATGATTGATCACATACCTGCCAACATCAGAGGTGGCGACAGGCATAAGGCGCTGTTACAATGTGAATCACGTTGGATATTTAAATTAGATGTAATAACGCCCAAGGGACTCAACGAATCATTACCATTGTCTTGTTTCTTCTAAACATATGTTTTTTTTCAACTGCATACTCTGTTTATCATGTTCCTTTTCACCATGTTCTAGTTTACCTGTTCACATCAATTATCAGGTTATCACTGGGTTCTCTCTTATCTTGCTGTAGATCTTTACATTTGTTCCTCCATTGACGCAGACACATTTACATATATTTTTCAGTGTTTAATGTATTATCCTGTCACACATAATTAATTAGGGCTACATTAATAGATCCAGCTATCTGATGCCCGCATCGATTTATTACATGTCTATTGGCAGTCATACAGACTGATTGACACAATAGTTGTGTTTATATAACAGCTGCATTCTACATTTTCCCCTTCATTTTTTGCTTGATAGCATTAACAAACATCTCTTGCAGCTGTGGAGGACTTTACTAATAGTGCCACCACATTTACCCATGTATTACGGGGACGCTTTGTATGCAGCATCTACATTTTTACATTTTCACACATTTTCATGTACCCCTTTACTACTTTATTATTTCATCTTTATTATGCCCAATGCCAGCCAGACTTGTAAACATTCTCCTTATAAGGTACGCATCTCCTTGCATTCATTATACAGCCTGACAACCACGCAACATTGCCGCCTTGCTCCCCCCAGGTGTGTTGCATCGGGTTTCCATGGTGACGGGTCCCTGACGCGAGTCGCGCACAACGCGATTACGTCATCACACAGCGCCACACGATCGAGCGGTTCTCCGCCGAACGAACGCTGCACATCACACTTCACGCTGGTGACCGGGATATAAGGTGAGTTTTTAACATTGTTTGTATCCTGATGACAATTTTCATAGTAAAATTGAAACGTTGATCATTACGCTGGTGGTGATTCTTTTCTTCAATCCTGAGTGCCGCACATCATCTTTACTGCATTTACCTATGGGAAAGTGAGGGCACCAGGGACAAATGCACCAGTTATTGGAGTGCCGGACCGTCTTCTACATACATATGCCGTGTTCCTAAACCACAAGGAACTCAGCGGGCCAAGGCAACCAACCCAGTCATTTCATATATATCATCTTGCTTATTCGCATCTGGAAGCCATTGTGGATTATTGTGTGCATACAATAATCATTTTAAATTGTACACGGAACCCCACCCAGCACTCCTGAGATATTCAGATATGGAGCACCAAGCACAAGGAGATGAAAACCTTTTCAACCCGGCACTGATTCCGCTACAGGAACATTTCAGTTACTCCGAATCAGATACAGAAGCCATCCTGCATAAAGAACAACTATGGTCACAAGCTGAAGCTTTGGCACCGGAAGCAATATACAGAGATTTGCTTCGCATGAAAAAGAAAGAAATTGATTTCACGTATCATGCGATCACCCTGAGCGACTATTACCGGGCTAAAAAAATCCCAAGAGGATTCAGGGTGAGGAATTGTCCCACCATTGGTAGATTCAATCCGGCATTTTGCCGCAAATGGATATCTATCCTAAACAAATGCTCATCAGACCTCATGCTGTTGGTAATTGAGCAAGCCAATTTGGAGGTAGACAACTCCAAACTAAAAATCAACAAATATGAAGCAAAACATCTTCCCATATTGACTGCGGATTCGGAGAGTAACTGGCTGGCGAAATTGGAAAACCAATTAGCCATTTATAAGCGGGATCTCATCAAATTTAAAAAATCCAAATTTGATAAAGTAGACCAGGATTATGAGAACCACCAAGTATACAGATGGCTCTCTGGAAATGATCCTGGTGGAAATAGAAAACCATTTCACAGACGACGACGTTACCCCCGAACGGACATGGACACAGAAACATCGGCGGATGGCCAGAGCACAAACAGTGATCAAGATGTACCTCCCAACCGACCCAAGGGAACGGTCCCTTTAGATGTCGGTACCCGCGAAGCAAGACCTCGCAGAGCAAAGCAACAAGAAGAGGGGGCCAGTGTAAACGTAGCCGCAGGTGGAAAGAAACCACCCGCGCCAAACAAGCGGAGGTAATCGTTAATTTATCTCATCACGAACTCTCTTCCAGCGAAACCAGTGTATTATCCAAAGGTCTAACGTTTGTCCCGGCAGTTCCATTTGATGACCTGAACTGGCAAGTTGCCAAAAATCAACTTCACCGCAAGTTGAAATTTAAGGAATATTTTGCAGAGACACCGACGCAAAGATCCAGCGATATACCTGCAAAACTGATACAATTTAAACCACCATCAAGCTTTGATCCACTATCAAATAACGCTAGCATCAAAACATACATGCGTTTAGTGGACCAGGGATCAAAATATCTTTCAACAACTAAAGAGGGATTTAAACATAATTTATCCAAATCAGAATCAGAGGCTCTCTTTAACTTATCAAACAATAAACAAATAATCATTCGCCCAGCAGACAAGGGCGGAGCCATTGTTCTGCAGGACATTTCAGATTACCGGGCGGAAATTTATCGTCAACTTGAAGAACCAGGGGTATATACGAGACTGAATGGCAATCCGACGCCATTCTTCCTGAAAGATCTTAAAGAAGCACTACAGAGGTCCTGCGATGCAGGGATTATCACAGAGGAAGTTATGAATCTACTACTTCCAGAACATCCAGTGGTTCCTATCCTTTATACAGTGCCTAAGATCCATAAGGGGATCAATCCCCCCCCTGGACGACCAATTATCTCGGCCAGAGGCGCACTATTCCAGCCCACATCAGTATTGTTGGATTCCATCTTGCAGCCTTGTGTACAACAATATCCTCATATTCTGATGGACACAACATCCCTTCTCAACCAGCTGAATGAAATTGGACCTATTCCCCCAGACACATGGCTGGTAACAGCTGATGTCACCAGCTTATACACAATTATACCACACTGCGAGGGATTACAGGCAATTAAAAAGGTTTTGGCGAATGAGCTGAAGTTTGATCCAACACATAATGAAATCCTGGTTCATCTTATGGAATTGGTACTAACTAAAAACTTCTTCTTGTTTGACAACAAATTCTACTTACAATTAAGGGGGTGTGCCATGGGATCGGCCGTGGCCCCTACCTATGCAAATATATACATGATGGAAGTGGAGAAAGACATCTTCTTTTCTGACACCAACATCTCATCCAACATCATCTTGTATAAGAGATACATCGATGACCTGCTCATCATATGGAAAGGCCCTCAAGCAACACTGCAGAACCTACTGGACGCACATAACATCTCCTGCAGCCCAGTTAAATTAGTCTACAAAATGGATCAACACACTATAGATTTCCTTGATGTCAGGATATCTATTATGAATACAACTATCAATACCACGGTGTTCATCAAACCGACTGACAGAAACACCTTCCTGCATAATGCAAGTTGTCATCCTAAAGGCCTCAAGCTTGGTCTACCGTATTCACAAATGATAAGGATCCATAGAATCAACTCAGATATACAACAAGCATCTGTTCAAATTGATGATCTAATCAACCGGTTCACCGTACGTGGATACAACCCTAAACATCTGTATGAGACCAAAACAAGAGTGTTAGCCATGAACAGAGCATCATTATTATGCAAGAAACCCAGGACCACTACATCATCTAAATTTGTTTGGAAAAGTACTTTCAACTCATCCTCAGAAGAAATTAATAGGGTTACCAAAAAACATTGGCACCTTATTCAAACCGATAACAAATTGAATTTACAGGATACTAACATCATGCCTTGCTATCACCGCTCCAGAAATCTGAGAGACATACTGGTAAAAACAGACATTTCTACCAGAACCACCGTTGAAAGGCCCACGATATTTACACCCTATAAACGGGGTTGTTTCAGATGCACATGTACAACATGCCAATACCTCATCGCTGGGGATACTTTTCATCACCCACATCTGGGCTACAAAATCTCCATCAAACATCATTTGACGTGTGAGTCTTCCTTTGTGATCTATCAAATAATTTGCCCTTGCGGCTTGACCTACATCGGCAAGACCAAGAGGAAGTTTAAAGAAAGAATGACTGTCCACAGATCCGCCATCAGACAGGCTTTAATCAAAGGGAAGAGTGACCAACCGGTGGCACGCCACTTCGTGACCTTGAGACACTCGTTGGCGAGTCTACGATATCGCATGATTGATCACATACCTGCCAACATCAGAGGTGGCGACAGGCATAAGGCGCTGTTACAATGTGAATCACGTTGGATATTTAAATTAGATGTAATAACGCCCAAGGGACTCAACGAATCATTACCATTGTCTTGTTTCTTCTAAACATATGTTTTTTTCAACTGCATACTCTGTTTATCATGTTCCTTTTCACCATGTTCTAGTTTACCTGTTCACATCAATTATCAGGTTATCACTGGGTTCTCTCTTATCTTGCTGTAGATCTTTACATTTGTTCCTCCATTGACGCAGACACATTTACATATATTTTTCAGTGTTTAATGTATTATCCTGTCACACATAATTAATTAGGGCTACATTAATAGATCCAGCTATCTGATGCCCGCATCGATTTATTACATGTCTATTGGCAGTCATACAGACTGATTGACACAATAGTTGTGTTTATATAACAGCTGCATTCTACATTTTCCCCTTCATTTTTTGCTTGATAGCATTAACAAACATCTCTTGCAGCTGTGGAGGACTTTACTAATAGTGCCACCACATTTACCCATGTATTACGGGGACGCTTTGTATGCAGCATCTACATTTTTACATTTTCACACATTTTCATGTACCCCTTTACTACTTTATTATTTCATCTTTATTATGCCCAATGCCAGCCAGACTTGTAAACATTCTCCTTATAAGGTACGCATCTCCTTGCATTCATTATACAGCCTGACAACCACGCAACATTGCCGCCTTGCTCCCCCCAGGTGTGTTGCATCGGGTTTCCATGGTGACGGGTCCCTGACGCGAGTCGCGCACAACGCGATTACGTCATCACACAGCGCCACACGATCGAGCGGTTCTCCGCCGAACGAACGCTGCACATCACACTTCACGCTGGTGACCGGGATATAAGGTGAGTTTTTAACATTGTTTGTATCCTGATGACAATTTTCATAGTAAAATTGAAACGTTGATCATTACGCTGGTGGTGATTCTTTTCTTCAATCCTGAGTGCCGCACATCATCTTTACTACTATATATATATATATATATATATATATGCATGTGTGTGTGTGTGTATTTGTATCTATGGAGTGTTCTGAGAAAAATGTATATACTGTATATATACATTTCATTGTCTCTTATTTTAATTCACACATTTCTTAGCAGTCATTCCCAGGATTAGAACCCATGACCTGTTACACTTTACTGGTGGAGCTACTTGCTCCTATATAGGAAGCATGAGAATTCTTACTATATGAAGTTATGTCTAATTGTCAGAGAAGTAACTTCATATACAGTAGTTTTAATACTATTATTTCCTATACAGGAGCAAGCAGCTTCATCAGTACGGTGTCTGCTTCCAGTGTAATAGGTTGTGGTTTCTAATCCTGGCTATGACACTTGTAAAACGTGTATCTACAGTGTAATAAAAAGAGTGTGATTTGTAAGGTGCAGGGACCAGTGAGGAAGTCGGCCACTGAAGAGATAGCAGCAGCTATCAATTAACTTAATTCAATGGTGTCACTGTCACAGAATGGGAGGAGAGGTGCCCCCTTCAGAGCAGGAGCCCGGAGGCAGATGACTCCGTTGCCTCCCAGAGTTACGCCTCTGAAAGAGGGTGTGATTTGTAAGGTGCAGAGACCAGTGAGGAAGTCGGCCACTGAAAATACAGTGACAGCTATCAATTAACTTAATTCAATGGTGTCACAGAATGGGAGGAAAGGTGCCCCCCTTCAGAGCAGGAGCCCGGCGGCAGATGACTCCGTTGCCCCCCAGAGTTCTGCCTCTGCTTGCACACTGATAGAGTTATGGTAGCATTGGCATAGGCGTGCGCACGGGGGGTGCCTGGTGCGCACAGGCACACCCTAATGTCCGGCACCCCCCGCACATCACACCTGCGATCCGATCATCGCTGTCTGTGTGCTGCTGTTGTATCAGTGGTGGTGCTACTACAGCAGCACACAGATAACGATAAATGGATCATCACCTGCTGCGCATCGCTGATCGCTGGGCTTTCACAGCCCCACCCGCTGCGCGGCCCCGATCGGACTCACATCATTCACAGCCTTACAGGGGGTGGGTGGCTGGCAGCACAGCCCACCCACCTTGTAGAGCTCTGTCTGCAGTGCTCGGCTTGTAGCAGCATGGAGCTGCTTACGAAGGGGCGGGTCCTGTAAGCGGAGGTTTCCTAACTGTGTAGATGTGCTCCTATGTTCCCTGACCCGCTGCAGCCGCTGGAGCTGGCCCCGAGTGCTGGGATCCCGGAAGATGACAATGTGAGTGGGCTAAATGATGTGTAGAAACAGGAGGGATTCTGCACACTCATGTTCTGTGTTCGTGTGGTGTCAGAGTGCACATAATACACCAGATAATATGTTTGAATAACCACTATGCTAGATAAGGAGCGCTGCCATTTCTAATCCATGAGCAGTGATGTTACAAATTAGTCTCTTGTTATATATATATATATATATATATATATATATATATATATTCATCATTACTCACCTCCACAAAGGGGCTAGGGAGCCCCGAAACAATGGTTTCGGTTTGTTGAAATACACCATTTACTATTGACAAACATCTCCAAGTGCCGCTGATTTCCATTGTTGCCATTGTTGGATTTTTGTTTTATATATATATATATATATATATAAATAAATTTGTGTAGGCGGCACTCACGACGACTAATACAGACGAGACAAAGTCAGCATTGTATATTTCAGCGTTTCAGAACAATTTACTTCAGTTCTTTCATCAGGAGGATGAAATGTCATTGCGTAGTCGTCGTGAGTGCCGTCTACACAAACTTCTATATGAACCAGCATCCGGCAGAAGCAGAGTTTAAGGAGGGCACTGACACAAGTTTATTAAAAAGCAAAGTGGATCTATGTCTATATATAGTCAGTCTCTCCACGCAGTCATACTTCATGTATGTGTACCCTGCCAGCCCTCACTGTATGCTCTATTTAATCAAATTCCCTATATTATTTAGTTTGCAGTGACTGCTAATGTATGGTGCTAGGCACGCCCAGTAGGCGGTGCTAGACAAACCCAGTAGGTGGTGCTAGACATGCCCAGTAGGTGACGCTAGACACGCCCAGTAGGTGACGCTACACACGCCACTCCAGTGATGCACCCCCTAATAAAATGTGTTGCGCACGCTTATGAGCATTGGTCAGTAAGAATGATGTTCACTACAAGATAGGTGCTGTTGCCGATATAAAGATGGAATAAATTAAAGAGGGTGAAATAAATAAAATGAAGAGGGTTACCTTCGCTGTCTTCCCCCAGACACTGTAGGTTGTGTTTCATATTCAAGCAGGTTATCATGAAATATGTGTTCAGTTATGTGTTTAACAAGCATAGATAGAGAGAACATATGGCCTAATTCAGGATTAGAGAATTAGAAAATCGATCGATTATCAAATAACTGTGCATGCGTAGGGTAATAGCAACAGAAATTGCATACAGATCATAATCACATTGTAGCCGCTGTTTGACTGACAGAAGCAGACGTTTCTGGGAGGAAGCCTGACGTTTTCTGGGTGTGTCAGAAAAACGCAGGCGTGCCCAGGTGTTTTTGGGGATGGTCTCTGACGTCAGCGCAGACCACTTCCAGGCCGTCTCAGTCGCAGAATAGGGGCAGTCTCAGACCTATTTACATTTGCTCAGACGGCAAAAAAATCTTTGATGTTCCGGAAATTGCGTTTGCATCTGCTAACGGATAGTGATTTGCGATGCATTCGCAAACTTGAACGGAGCATTTTTTCTTCCTGTCAGGGCGGTGCCTTTCTACTCGCAGACTACTGCAATTTCTCAGAATAGCGATCCATGCTGATTTAGGCCCATATAACGGTGTAAAATCAAAGCACATGATTTGTAACTCTGAACATCTGTGATCAATAGGTAGCCATGTCAGAAGTTGAGGGTTATAGACACTTGTTAATAATGTAATGCTTTAATCAATGCAATGCACTGCAATACATTCTGTTAGCAATGGAGTTCAAGTTTACATCAGAAAGTCCTAGAAAAAAAGACACATTTTAGGTTTCACCTTAAATACCCATTAAAATGTCAGACAAAATCTCATCCACCTCTTTTCATTTAAACTATTATTGGAATATCCAGTAAGCACTCATAAATACATTGCTATTTAGAATGACTTCTTCAGTCTCATAGGTAATTTAGCTTGGACGGAATCATTCATCTTAATGAACATGTTATTTTGGATATGGATGCACTGGTTTAGGTAGAAAATTCAATTTTTAATGGAGTTTTGTTAAGTCAGCATACTGTGGCTATAAGTAATCTACAATGCAAACTAATACTTATGGCATTAAATTCTACACAGTACCAATATTCATAGACAAAAGAGGAAAGGATTTATTTACAGTATATCTACCCCAACTCATAATAAAACTACTGATGTGCAAAGTTTCTGACACCCTGGATAAAGATTCATAACTATGTTCCCACTGTCCCATATACTACAGTCAGCATTAGTGACCACAATATACTACTGACAGCATTAGTGACTGCAATATACTACTGACAGCATTAGTGACCGCATTATACTAAATGCAGAATTACAGACCACCATATGCTACAGACAGCATTAGTGACCACAATATACTACTGACAGCATTAGTGACCGTAATATACTACTGACAGCAATAGTGACTGCATTATACTAAATGCAGAATTACAGACCACCATATGCTACAGACAGCATTAGTGACCACAATATACTACTAACAGCATTAGTGACCGTAATATACTACTGACAGCATTAGTGACCACATTATACTAAATGCAGAATTACAGACCACCATATGCTACAGACAGCATTAGTGACCACAATATACTACTGACAGCATTAGTGACCGTAATATACTACTGACAGCATTAGTGACTGCATTATACTAAATGCAGAATTACAGACCACCATATGCTACAGACAGCATTAGTGACCACAATATACTACTAACAGCATTAGTGACCGTAATATACTACTGACAGCATTAGTGACCGTAATATACTTCTGACAGCATTAGTGACCACAATATACTATTGACAGCATTAGTGACTGTAATATACTACTGACAGCATTAGTGACCGCATTATACTAGATGCAGAATTACAGACCACCATATGCTACAGACAGCATTAGTGACCACAACATACTACTGACAGCATTAGTGACCGTAATATACTACTGACAGCATTAGTGTCTGTAATATACTTCTGACAGCATTAGTGACCACAATATACTATTGACAACATTAGTGACCACAATATACTACTGACAGCATTAGTGACCGCATTATACTAGATGCAGAATTACAAACCACCATATGCTACAGACAGCATTAGTGACCACAATATACTACTGACAGCATTAGTGACTGTAATATACTACTGACAGCATTAGTGACTGTAATATACTACTGACAGCATTAGTGACCACACTATACTAAATGCAGAATTACAGACCACCATATGCTACAGACAGCATTAGTGACCACAATATACTACTGACAGCATTAGTGACCACATTATACTAAGTGCAGAATTACAGACCACCATATGCTACAGACAGCATTAGTGACTACAATATACTACTGACAGCATTAGTGACCGTAATATACTACTGACAGCATTAGTGACCACATTATACTAAATGCAGAATTACAGACCACCAAATGCTACAGACAGCATTAGCGACCACAATATACTACTGACAGCATTAGTGACCATAATATACTACTGACAGCATTAGTGACCACATTATACTAATTGTATAATTACAGACCACCATATGCTACAGACAGCATTAGTGACTCATCATGCGGCATGGCCGCACGCGCCACATCTAGGCATGTGTACACCTTAGTATGCCGAGCTGTGCCTTAATATGCCACCAATGTTTTCCTAAGGGCGCACGTTCTTAGATGCACATGCACATTCTAGCCGCAGGCATACTTGCCGCGAATGTGGCAAGCTGCAGGCTAGATGAGCGTAGCTATATCTGTACTACAGTCAGCATTAGTGACTGCCATATACTACTGACAACCTTAGTAACCATTATTTCTCCTTACGTCCTAGAGGATGCTGGGGACACTTCAAGAACCATGGGATATAGACGGGATCCGCAGGAGACATGGGCACTTTAAGACTTTAAAAGGGGTGTGAACTGGCTCCTCCCTTTATGCCCCTCCTCCAGACTCCAGTTAGATTCTGTGCCCAGTGAGACTGGATGTACACTGAGGAGCTCTCCTGAGTTTCTCTGAAAAAATACTTTTGTCAGGTTTGTTATTTTCAGGGAGACCTGCTGCCAACAGGCTCCCTGCAACGTGGGACTGAGGGGAGAGAAGCAGACCTACTTCTGTGAGTTTCAAGGCTCTGCTTCTTAGGCTACAGGACACCATTAGCTCCTGAGGGTCTGATCGCTAGGTACGCCTAGATGCTCGTTCCCGGAGCCCGCCGTCACCCCCCTTACAGAGCCAGAAGTCAGAGGGTCGGTAGAAGAAGATCAGAAGACTTCAGTGACGGCTTTGGGGTACCGCACAGCGGCCGCGCTGCGCGCCATGCTCCCACACACACAGCGGCACTACAGGGTGCAGGGCGCGGGAGGGGGGGTGCGCTGGGCACGATAAATCCTCATTTAAGTAACTGGCAAAAGTGGTATATAGTGCCTGGGCACCGAATCTGAACCCCCACCAGTATAAATATTTGAAAAATAGCGGGGCTGAAGCGCGCCATTAAGGGGGCATGGCTTAGCCCTCACAGTTCTCATCAGCGCCATTTTCTCTCACAGAGCTGCAGAGATGCTGGTCCTGCCCTCCTACACTGCTGGACAAGTAACAGGGTGCAAAATGGGGGGGGGGGGCACAGTTAGTTTGGTGCTGTTTTAATAATCATAAAAACGCTAACAGGTCTGAGGCATTGTATAAAACGTTTCAGTACCGGGATAGGCGCTGGGTTGTGAGCTGGCAAACTCCCTCTGTGTTTCTCTGACAGGCTTTACTGTGGGTCTGTCCCCTATATGTCCAGTGTGTTTGTGGTGTCGGTACACGTGTGTCAGCATGTCTGAGGCTGAGTGCTCTTCCCAGGAGGAGACTGGATTAGGGAAAGAAACGACTGTGCGAGTGACCCTGTCGGCACCGCCTACGCCTGATTGGGTAAATGTTTTGAGTGCATTGAATGCGAATGTGGCTCTATTAAATAAGAGATTGAATAAGTCTGAGTCTCAGACCAAGGCATGGAAGAACTCCGTGGAGGATGTGTTGTCACGAGTTCAGACCCCCTCGGGGTCACAAAAGAGTTCTTTTACCCAGATAGCAGATACAGATACCGACACGGACTCTGACTCCAGTGTCGACTATAGTGATGCCAGATTAAATCCAAAACTGTCTAAAAGCATTCAGTACATGATTGTGGTGATAAAAGACGTGTTACATATCACGGAGGACCCTGCTGTTCCAGATACAAGAGTCTGTATGTTTAAAGTAGAGAAACCTGAGGTAACGTTTCCTCCCTCTCATGAACTTTCTTTTTTAAAGGTTTGGGAAAATCCTGACAAGTTTCAGATTCCCAAGAGAATTCCGGTGGCAAATCCATTCCCCTCTAGGGATAGGGAAAAGTGGGAGTCATCCCCCACTGTGGACAAAGCTCTGTCACGGCTGTCCAAAAAGGTGGCGCTTCCATCTCCTGACACAGCAGCCCTAAAAGAACCTGCGGATCGTAAGCAGGAAAATACATTGAAATCCATTTATGTCACTACAGGTATGCTACTCAGACCTGCCGTTGCTTCAGCGTGGGTGAGTAGCGCTATTGAAAAGTGGGCAGATAACTTGTCATCTGAGTTTGATACCCTGGATAGGGATAACATTCTTTTGACTCTGGGTCATATCAGGGATGCTGCAGCCTACCTTAAGGAAGCTGCGAGGTACATTGGCCTTTTGGGATCAAGAGCCAATGCTATGGCAGTCTCAGCTAGGAGAGCATTGTGGATTCATCAATGGAATGCTGATGCTGACTCTAAGAAGGCTATGGAGTCTCTGCCGTATAAAGGTGGTGTCTTGTTTGGTGACAGCCTCGCTGACCTGGTATCTACGGCTACCGCGGGTAAGTCATCCTTTTTACCTTATGTTCCTGCACAACAAAAGAAAACGCACCACTATCAGATGCAGTCCTTTCGGCCCAATAAATACAAAAAAGGACGAGGGTCTTCCTTCCTTGCTTCTAGAGGAAGAGGAAAGGGAAAAGGTCACCTGATGTGGCAGGTTCCCAAGAGCAGAAGTCCTCTCCGGCTTCTACCAAATCCACCGCATGACGCTGGGAATCCACTGCAGGAGTCCGCACCAGTGGCGGCACGTCTCTGACTCTTCAGTCATTTCTTGGTTCATTCGACCTTAGACCCATGGGTATTAGAAATAGTGTCCCAAGGGTACAAGCTGGAATTTCAAGACGTGCCCCCCTCGACGATTTTTCAAATCAGCAATACCAGTTTCAGGACAGGGAGGTGGTATGCGGTGCTTTACAAAAACTATGTCAAAATCAAGTCATTGTCACGGTGCCCCTATCACAACAGGGAGAAGGCTTTTATTCGAGCCTGTTCATAGTCCCGAAGCCGGACGGCTCGGTCAGACCTATTCTGAACTTAAAATCCCTCAATTTCTATCTAAAAAAATTCAAATTCAAGATGGAGTCTCTCCGAGCAGTGATCTCCAGTCTGGAGAAAGGGGATTTTATGGTGTCGGTCGACATAAAGGATTCCTACTTACACGTCCCCATATATCCTCCACATCAGGCTTACCTGAGGTTTGCCGTTCAGGATTGTCATTACCAATTTCAGACGTTGCCGTTTGGTCTGTCCACGGCTCCGAGGATTTTCACCAAAGTTATGGCGGAAATGATGGTTCTCATGCGCAAGCAAGGAGTTACAATTATCCCGTACTTGGACGATCTCCTGATAAAAGCGAGGTCCAAGGAACAATTACTGCAGAGCGTGACGCTCTCCCTGACAATTCTGCAACAACATGGTTGGCTCCTAAACTTGCCAAAATCACAGTTGGTTCCGACGACAAGACTGTCGTTCTTGGGTATGATTCTGGACACGGAATTACAGAGAGTTTTTCTTTTAGTGGAAAAGGCTCTGGAAATTCAGAACCTGGTCAAACAGATTCTGAAGCCAGCAAGAGTGTCGATTCATCAATGCACCTGGTTGCTAGGGAAGATGGTGGCGGCATACGAGGCCATTGAGTTTGGCAGATTCCATGCCAGAGTGTTTCAGTGAGACCTGTTGGACAAATGGTCAGGATCCCATCTGCACATGCACTGACAGATAATCCCGTCTTCCAAAACCAGAATCTCACTCCTGTGGTGGCTGCACAGCTCTCACCTCTTAGAGGGACGCAGATTCGGGATCCAGGACTGGATCCTGGTGACCATGGATGCGAGTCTCCAAGGCTGGAGTGCAGTCACACAGGGGGAAAATTTCCAGGGAAAATGGTCAAGCCAGGAAGCTTGTCTGCACATAAACATTTTGGAGTTAAGGGCCATTTACAACGGCCTTCTACAAACGGAGCATCTTCTTCGCAATCTGCCCGTCTTGATTCAGTCAGACAACATAACAGCAGTGGCGTACATAAACCGCCAGGGCGGAACGAAGAGCAGAGCGGTGATGGCAGAAGCCACAAAAGTTTTCTGCTGGGCAGAAAGGCATGTAAGCGCTCTGTCAGCAGTCTTCATTCCGGGTGTAGACAACTGGGAAGCAGACTTCCTCAGCAGACACGATCTCCATCCAGGAGAGTGGGGTCTTCATTAAGAGGTCTTTGCAGAAGTGACAAGTCGTTGGGGAATTCCTCAAATAGACATGATGGCATCTCGCCTCAACAAGAAACTTCCGAGATATTGTTCCAGGTCAAGGGACCCTCAAGCAATAGCAGTGGACGCCCTAGTGACACCGTGGGTGTTTCAGTCGGTATATGTGTTCCCTCCAATTCCACTCATTCCAAAAGTGATAAAGATCATAAGAAGAACAAGGGTTCAGGCAATCCTCATTGTTCCAGACTGGCCAAGGAGAGCTTGGTATCCAGATCTTCAGGAATTGCTCATAGGAGATCCCTGGACTCTTCCTCTGCGAGAGGATCTGTTACAGCAGGGGCCGTGCGTGTACCAAGACTTACCGCGGCTTCGTTTGACGGCTTGGAGGTTGAGCGCAGGATCCTAGCCCGAAAGGGTATTCCCGGTGAAGGGTTATTGCGCATGCGCAAATTTTTTTTGCATATGCGCATATCATATGAATAGTTTTTTCCATTGAATACTTTTGATGTGATGGTTAGTTACCATCGCATCGAACGTTTAGATGGTGGAAGCCCAGCCATCATATGATGGTTGGCTTCCGATGTCCATCCCTACGAAAAAGCACTTTTCATAAAACTACCTCGGACTTCTTTTTTCAATCTGATGCTGTAAAAGGAAAGTCGAAAGTACAGTATAACACAGCCAGCAAATACAGATCTAATAAAAAAACAACACCTCCACTGCCTAGCCCAAGCCTATGTGTGTTTCTATAAGAATGGGTGTGTTTATGCTACTCACCTTTTCTATGATAGAATCACTGTCGTATTAGTCCAAACACTTGCTATTGCTTCTTGGCCCTGAACATACCTGCTGTCCTAAATATTCTACTGGGGTTACTTTGTAGGTGCTATTGCAGCTGCACTACTTTTCAGCTCTCTCATGCATTACTCATGAGACAGTACCTCTAATTTACCACAGGTGGCACTGCTCTGCTCAGACATTGGGCCAGATGTAATGCACTGTGAGATGGCCAGAGCTCCGAGATTCCCGCCAAACTCGTATGTTTTTTTAAAGCAGCAAAGATTTACAAAGCAAAACCAGGTGTGTGATATAGATGTGCAGAAAGATCGCAGAATTTTGATGTGTCAGGTTGCGAATGAATAACGCACCATAGTTGTGATTTTCCCCCCCTAAAAAAAGCATTGAGTAGGTGGAGTGCACTTTTTTCCTTTTGGTTGTAAATTGCAGCGAAAACCTTAGCATTTTTTTTTTTGCACTAAATTCAGTTGATATGATGAATTCTTTCGGTATACAGTAACATTTTAGGATATAGTATACTTGCTTACACTCCTGGATCGATTCAGAGGCTCTCGAAAATCAGGTGGCCCTCATGGCCCCCCAAGAAAGTTAGGAGCGGTCTCACCCCCTCTACATCTGCAGCCTTCTGTTCCCCCTCCAGCCATACTTGAAAGTCCACACCCCGGTACCACCCACCCTTTATGAGGCCATGCCCCTTGTTGTACCGACCTTGCTGCCTCCTCCCGCATGGGTTAGCTGGAAAGTCAGTAAGTATGGGATACAGTAAACTATTTGGATACAGTAAACTTTAGATGACCACATTGTAGAACACACAATAAAAAACTTTTTGCTTGACTTCGAGCAACACAGTTGATTAGTAACATTTTATTAGAGTGGTGGACAGAACTTACAGTATAAAGGACAGAACTTAGTTGCTGCACATGGCCAGTGACAGCAGTTTCTCCTACTGTACCAAGGCCCTCATTCCGAGTTGTTCGCTCGCTAGCTGCTTTTAGCAGCTGTGCAAACGCTAGCCGCCGCCCTCTGGGAGTGTATCTTAGCTTAGCAGAAGTGCGAACAAATGGATCGCAGCGCTGCTACAAAAAAAGATTGTGCAGTTTCTGAGCAGCTCGAGACCTCCTAGCTTGCGATCACTTCAGACTGTTTAGTTCCTGTTTTGACGTCACGAACACGCCCTGCGTTCGGCCAGCCTCACCTGCGTTTCCCCAGGCACGCCTGCGTTTGTATCTGACACGCCTGCATTTTTCCACACACTCCCCGAAAACGGTCAGTTACCTCCCAGAAACACCCACTTCCTGTCAATCACTCTGCGGCCATCAGTGCGATTGAAAAGCGTCGCTAGACCTTGTGTGAAACTGCATCGGCTGTTGTGAAAGTACGTTGCGCGTGCGCATTGCGCCGCATACGTATGCGCAGAATTGCCATTTTTTTTGCCTAATCGCTGCACAGCGACCGAAAACAGCTAGCGAACAACTCGGAACGACCACCCAAGTCTGTTGTGCATGTGGCTGTGATTGCCCAATCAGTGCACTTAACCAGAGAGCAGCTCTGTCAGCAAGAAGAAACAGGTATCTTAACATGAGGTGGGAGTATGTGTGATTAGAGTATACAGTAGTTCTGTCTCCTTCTGGTTATACTACAGTGTGTATGTATATTATGAGATGGTTAACCTTTTCCTGACCACTTATTTATACGAGATAAATATGTTTCATAAAGAATGTTCATTTTTTAGGCTATAGGCCTACAGCAGGCCTGGCCAACCCGTGGCTCTCCAGATGTTGTGAAACTACACATCCCAGCATGCCCTACCACAGTTTTAGCATTTCCTAATAGCAAAACAGTGGCAAGGCATGATGGGCCTTGTAGTTTTACAACAGCTGGAGAGCCACAGGTTGGTCAGGCCTGGCCTACAGCCTATACTTTAGACCAGTGATGGCTAACCTTGACACTCCAGCTGTTGTTGAACTACACATCCCAGCATGCCCTGCATCAGTTTTAGCATGGCCAAATAACAAAACTGTAGCAGGGCATGCTGGTATATGTAGTTCAACAACAGCTGGAGTGTCAAGGTTAGCCATTACTGCTTTAGACCATCTATAGTAGAGGTTCTCAAACTCGGTCCTCGGGGGCACACACAGTGCATGTTTTGCAGGTAACCCAGCAGGTGCACAGGTGTATTAATTACTCACTGACACTTTTTAAAAGGTCCACAGGTGGAGCTAATTATTTCACTTGCGATTCTGTGAGGAGACCTGTGCCCCCGAGGACTGACTTTGAGAACCTCTGATCTATAGTGTTAATTATTTTATTAATACTCTATTACATACATTGTCCAATGTATAAGGAGACCAATAAGAACATTTATGTCCGGAGCCGTTGCTAGGGTCTTCTGTTGCTGTCCAAGATTTTCAAAATGTACCACAGAGCAGGAGACTTGTGGAATGGTACTCACATTTGAAAGAAGAAAAAATCAGCCACACAGTTGCATCTAATACCTTACTGTGATCACTGTCTCTGTATATGAAGCATCACATACTATACATAGCACTTTATATGAGGTAGACTATAGCTTGTTACCTGCTAATTATGCCCTCTTCATGGGCTAGGAACACTCACTCCAAAATTTGGATACCCACCTCTAGAAATCCTGGAATTTACCCCAGGTCGATGGGGTGCCAGTAATAATAATAATAATAATAATAATTTTATTCTTTCTCCAGTAGGACTCAAGGCGCTTAACAGATGCGTAGCATAATATAGTACAGAAAATAATGAAGTACAGAACAGCTTTTCATAAAATACAGAAGCATGAAGATACTAAAGGGACATTATGGAAATGCTTGAGTAAACAGGAAAGTCTTGAGTCTACTTTTGAAGGATTCTGTAGTTGTGGCCTCTCACACTGCATGATTCGCGGAGATTCTAGGTAGTGCTAAAAGTCCTTCATCTACAGATCGCAGAAATCGAGTGTGGCAGTATGGGGGTCAGAAGCTGCTTCAGGTACCTTGGGCCATGGTCATGTAGTGCTTTGAAACAGTAGAGGGGAGTCCTTTAAAAAATGTGACAGTGAGTCACTGCATTGAGACAGCAAAGAGACTCCCAGGATTACAGATGGATGTATGTGCAGCATGTGGAGCGACCCTTAAAATGTTATACTGAGAAGGTTGGGGTCTGGGTGGGACAATGTGGTATGGCATTGTAGCTACAGCAAATTTCCCAGTTTAGCGGGTGTTTATGATCAGCAACAAGTATGTCCCTAGATCAAGGGATGATGTTGTAAGAAAATCTGTGTCCAAGAGTAATTTAAGAGCTACTACCCCTAACTAGCCACTGGAATGTAACCTGACTTTATTGCTTTTATAAAGAACTGTGCAGGTGGAGTGAGGAGACTCTGTAATTGAAGAAAATTTCAATTCAAACGTAAAAGCTAAAATAACAGCTATCACATTAATTGCCTCCCCCTGGATCTGTCCCTGGTGCAGAAGGCTGAATGTGTTGTATGACATGCACCCTCCTGCACACAACACATGCCCTCCATCTGTACAACACATATGCCCCCTACATGCATAACAACAACCTGCTCCCCTGCTGCATGCCACACATGCACCCTCATGCACATCACACATGCCCTCCTCCTGCACAAAAACAACATTCCCCCTCCTAGACACCATAGACGCCCCTCCCCAGCACATCAACCTGTCCGCTCCTGCACCACATGCCCCTCCTTCACATTTGGGCACCCCCTTCTGCACAAAACATCATGCCTCCCTAAACACAATACAACTTGCCCCCCTCAGATACAGCACAACCACATGCCCCTCTGCACACAACACATGCCCCCCCCTGCACACCACACATGCACAACAACATGCCCCCTACTGCAGACTACATATGGCCCTCTTCTGCACCCTATGAATTTCCCCTCCTGCACACCAACATGCCCCCTCCTGCCCACCACACATGCCCCCCCCCCCTGCACAATACAACATGCAGCCATTGAGGACAACAACAACATCAATCCACCCTAATGCACACCACACGTGTCCCCCTCCTGCACACCACACCATAGTTGCCTACCCTGTTATATTCTTGGGGGGGGGGGGAATAAATCAGAGATATATCCATTCAAATGGGAACATCAGCGCCATTTCCCTGCATTGGTTATAAGGCACAATGATCCCTATGGCTACATGCATTTTAAATAAGGTTTCTCTCCACCCACACATCGCAGCATGGAGGCAGGCGGTTGCTAACATTTTACTAACATTTTCTCATGACAGCAGTGAGTTGATTTATGAAGTAATTTTTTAACATAAAATTCACTGTACTTACAGGTTTAAATTGTGAACTCTTTAAATGATAATATTGAGCACAGTAGCTAACCTGACTGGCATCTCGGGAAAAGTTCAGAAGGAGGCAGTGAGATGTAATTTGTCCAATAGATAATTGAATTAGGAGGTCCTGTAAAACACTGTTCATTACCAGTGGCTGTTTCTGGAAGGCTCAAAAGGAGGTTTGTTATTATAATTTAACAACTTGAAGAATGAGGTTAAAGGTCTGTGCTGGTTGCAGGTGGTCACCAGACTGCCAGGATAGTGAACTGACATGAAGCTGAACATCTGTAAAGTTATCTAAACTACAATGCTGAGATGTCACTGAGTAAAAAAGTTTAGATTACCTACACATAACCTAAACATGTTTCATTTAAACATCGAGAATATTTTGCAGAGAAATGTTAATTCTACATCATTCATGCACTGAATAATATCTTGAAAAAGTACCCCATTACATTTCCAGGATGAATCTTAATGAACAGTCAGGGTCTTGACTCCCACCTTGGGAATATCATCTACAGAGATAAACATTACAGCTGCTAACAAATCCGCCCCCTCAATTTCTCTCATTTCACTACAGCACTATGCCTGGCACATGCTCCTAACGTCCAGCCAAGGCCAGAAAGTCCTCCCAGAAGCCTTTGCTGGAAACTGCCCAAAACTCCCTGAGCAATGGTTCCCATCATTGCCTTGTCAACAAGACCACTGCCCAGACCACTGAGCTCCATTTAGTCCAATCAGCGAGATTAGAGGCAGCATCCCATGGGAGATTTTTGATTTAATATTTCGTCTCTATTTTGACTTAATGTGCTGTGAAATATCAATATAAAAATGAAAAAGTAAAAGCAAATTGGCATACCTAATTGTTACTGTGCCTTGTAAAAGTAGTATCATATGAAAGCCTTATATTTTATGTGCACATTTACTGTACCATAGCTATAGGTGAGAGTGGTCAGTTAAAGCCATCACATAACAAAACTTGCATTATGTTAAGATAAGTGATATATTAGAAGAAGAGATGAGTTTATCAGATAGCCTGGAATCTGAACTACTTTGAACTTCTGGTATCCGAGTCTACCCAGGCCGCGGCTTGGGTGTTCCGCCAGACTCGGATTTCATATTGAGGCAAAACGTCATCATCCTGGCATTGGATTCTCACGGGTTTTGGATTCTATTTAAGGGACCCGTGGCGGTTACTCTGTGCCATTTCACTCTGTCCCAGCACTCTGCTGTTTGCTGCGCTGTGCCCTGCTGATTCAAGTGGCTGTTCTTTGTACAAGGCACGCTGCTTATGCTGCGCTGTAGTCAGTTGGTTCAAGTGGCTAAGGGGGCTATTCAAAGTTGGTCATAAATTTTGCTCTTGCATCAAAATCTGCGACCATATACTCATGTGCTGTGGGACGCCCAGCACATGGCAAAGCTGTCCAGCAAGTTTGGCGCTGACCCGCGATGAGATTGCAAATCAATTATGATTGCAACAAATAGAGGTCCCATCACCATGTTTTCTATCGCAAGAAATGCAGGCAATGTCATCGACCGGCCATGAAAATGGCCATGACATGCCTGCATTTCACAATCTCCTCCCCCTAACGCCGTGCCACTACCCCTGGACATCCATCGGCTGTCAATCATCATGCAATTGCATCCTTCTGGGATGCGATCACATGGTGAAGGGTCATGCATGCGCACTCTGGCCTGTACACGTGTGCAGACCCTATGGATGTGGCCGCTACATGCGAACACAGCCGCTGCATCCATATCTGAACAAGGCCCTTTGTCCAGACTCCACAGACCAGACTAATACAAGTGGCTGTTCTGTGTACAAGGCACACTGCTGTATGCTTAACTGTACTCTGCTGGTTCAAGTGACTGTGTCCAGACTCCAGAGTCCAGACTTATACAAGTGATTGTTCTGTGTACAAGGCATGCTGCTGCATGCTGTGCTGTACTCTGCTGGTTCAAGCTGCTTTGCTGTGTCCATCTAAAGTGGCTCTGCTGTGTCCATCCAGAAGTGGCTGTCCAGTGTTCATCCACTCCAGTGCTGCCAACACACCTGGACAGTGCCCATTCACTCCAGTGCTTGATGATGCACCTGTCCAGTGTCCATAGGTTTCATTGCTGCCAATGCACCTGTCCAGTGTCCATCTGCTCCAGTGTTAACAACACATCTGTCCAGTGCCCATCCACTCCAATGCTGATGATGCACCTCTCCAGTGCCCATCTGCTCCAGTGTAAAAAAGTAAAAAAAGCTTTAAAAATTAAAAAATGTGAATGTGCTGTACCCCACTGTGTACACAAGTACTGTGACAACACAGGCCATACCCCACTGTGTATCCCTAATGTACAAGTACAATGACTCTACAGGAAATACCAAACTGTGTATCCATAACATACAGTACTGTGACTCTGCAGGCCATACTCCACTGCGTATCCATAACATATAAGTACTGTGACAATGCAGCCCATACCCCACTGCATTCACATAAGTGGTGTTACTCCACAGTGTAATTTGCTGTATGCCAGTGTTTCATAGATGTGCTATAAACTGCCATGTGTTTGTGCCGATGCTCTGTCGCTTAGTAACCAGCCAACTTACTGCAGCCTTTGGCCTATCGCGGATGAAAAGTTTTGAGGTGGAACAATAAAAGGACTAAATATGTAATTTTAGCTTTTTTTGTCACTTTTTGGAAAAAATTCAAAATCAAAACCAGTCACGTCCGAAAACCAAAATCAAATCCAAAACAAAAACCGGACGATGGATTAGAACCAAAACCAAAAATGGTCTGGCGCACATCTCTTATTAGAAGGGATGAAAAGACAGAAACATAAACTGTAGTAGTACTGTATCTTAAAGTAAAATACAAGAACAAAGTGAACTAATAATTACATAAGAAGAGAGAATTGACTGCATAGGAAAGGAAAGAGTTAAACATCTGGTGAGGGGTGGACCTAGCTGTGAGGAAAGTACAGCCTTTTTTGAAGGGGAGGGTTTGATATATATAGGGAAGGTGAGGCCATCTTAGCTCTCTCTTGTGGTGATTTGCCTTGGTTGGTGAGTGCTGCAGTGCAGATACATTTTTTCACATTCGTGAGAGTGTTTTATCAGCCACTTTGTCCCCTCTCTCTTGTGGTGATTTGCCTTGTGCTGGGTGAGTGCTGCAGTGCAGAATATTCCCCAAAGTTTTATTATAGGCAGCACTTACCTACAATACTCCTTTAGTAATGTCTTCCTGTCCTCGTCGGTCAGCTGGGACCCCAGCCCGATACCGCATGTACGGTGGTAGGGCTGGGCCCGAAGACGGGGTGGCGGGCATGGGGGACGGGGCCCCGTCCCCTGGGACCTCCACAGGTGCGGGAAGGCAAGCGGGACGGCGGGCCGGGTCGGCCTCGCTGCTTGAGGCCAGGGCGGCGTTGCCATCTGGGCGCAGGCGGCGGGGTGGGCCGGGGGCTCCGCCGGGTCGCCCGGAGGTGATAGGGCAGCAGCCCTCACCTCCGAATACTGCGGAGGAGACATTGGAGGCCAGTGCCCGTGGGCGCGCGCATGCGCGCCGCGCCGGGCGCCTTTCCGTGGAGCCGCAGACGGCTCCGACTACGCCCCCCTTGCCGAGGCCGAGTGGTGGTGCCAGGCAGGGGGGGGGAGCCGGGCGGGAGACATTGTTTTAGCCGAGCGGGGCCTGACGCGGTGCCTCGCCCGGCGGCCGTTCCGGAGGTCCCTGCCGGAGGATCGCGGGCGGGAGGCAGCGGGACGCGCGCACGGCATGCGCGCGCGCCCATGCTTGCCTCAGGCGGCGTCGCTCGCGCACGAGTGCGCGCAGCGGCGCCGCAGGCCTCCTCGTCTCCCCATCCCCCTCCCTTTCAGCCGGAACCCGGCGAGGGTCGGGGGGGAGGAGGAGGGGCAGCGATCAACCAGGTATAAGCAAGCAGGGAAGGCAAGTGATATCTCCCGACGCGGGGGCCACCCGGCAGGCGGAGGTAGCTCCAGCCTGGCGGGGGGTGGGTACCCCCAGGGAATACCAAGAGCATGGCACATGCCAGGCTGCAGGTGGCGGAGGTTCCGGGCGGGGGACCAGGCCACGGCACCTCAGGGGGCGCAGGCGGTTCCCCGCCTGGGCCATCTGGGCACCAGACAGCGGGGCACCGTGGGACAACTCTTGGGCGCCGGGTGGATCGGCGCACGCCGCCGCCCGGCCCGGGAGTCCGCGGGGGTCGGCGCCATGTCCTGGGGTGGTACTGACCCTCCCGGTACGCTGGCGTCGGCCCTGGCAGCGGTTGTGTCGGCGCTGGGGCCGCTGACGCAGCCCCAGAGTTGGCAAGCGGTTCCGGTGTGCCGCCGCCGGCGGGCGGTTCCGGTGCGCCGCGGGCGGTTCCAGTTCGCGCACAATGTCTGCAGCCCAGCGGGTTGCTCGCGCCTGCCGCGAGCTGGGAGTGGCCGCTACGCAGCTCCATCAGCAGTCCGGGCGGGGCGAGTGGGAGCTTTTAGAAGAAACGCCTGCCCCCCGGGGTGCAAGGCGCGCTTCGCGATTGCGGTTTGGGCCCTCTTCCCCTTTTTCTCCTTAAGGTGAGCGCGGTGAGGACGGAGTCGGAAGAGGAGGATGTCGGTTCTGTCATGCCGGAGGATTCCGGATCTGAGCAGTCGACGGCATCAGGTGAGACGGAGCAGTTGGGGTCGGGCTCTTGCACGCGATCGAGTTCCCGCAGCTCCTCTTTTTCTTCCTCTTCCTCCTCTTCTTCCCCCCTGCCGCCGCAAGCGTCCGAAGTCAGTAGCACGACTAGGGCGAAGAAACGCGCAACGAAATTTGCCAAGAGGGTGGCGTGGCGGCAGGCGAGGCGGAAGAGGCGAAGGCGGCTTAGCAAGTACGCTCGCAGGGCCAAGAAGCGACGCCGCCGGCCCGGTGTAGTTCGCTGCGAGTACACTTCCGTTATGTGGGGGCTATGGGACAGCTGCCGCAGAAAGATTCGCAGGGGGGACTAGGTCTATGTTTCGTCTTGGCAAAAGACGCGAAGAAGGACTTTAGAGCGGCGGCAGCAAAGAAGGGCATCGGGGCCGAGGCCTTCCGTACCTTCGATAACTGGCTGGCTGGTTTTGGGTCTTCGCGGCTTGTGACCTAGAAGATAGGCCGGACGAGCACATTAATATTATACGGTATCTGCATCTCGTAGGGCGGACGGGCTCCGCGCAGGTTCGTCCGCCCAGGGGCCCGGCGCGGACGGCGGATCGGCAAAGACAGGTAGGTCGGCCGTCCGTGCAGAGGGACAGGCCGCCACAAAGGGAAAATGCTTCGCGTTTAACAACGCGACATGTTCCTTCGGCAAGCAGTGTCGGATTCGACACTCATGCCTGCAATGTGGCGGGTCCCACCCGTCCTCCTCCTGCTTCAAAGGTAGTCGTCAAGGTACCCGGGGTAAGCAAACTTACCCAAGATCGGGCGCGAGCGGGAGCGCTCCGCAGAGCGCCAACGCCAATTACATTGGATACAATGGGCAGGGGGTTGGATTGGTATCCAAATAGGGCCGACGCGTTATTTTATTTTTCAGGTTTGTGTTTTTGTTTTCGCTTGCCTGTTGCGAGCGAGGTTACGGCGAGGGCCCAAAGGAACCTCCAGTCTGCTCGTGCCTTGCCTTTGGTACTGCGGGAGAAGGTAGACGAGGAGGTCAGGCTGGGCAGGATGGAGGGGCCGTTTCCATCAACCCCCGGTGGAAGGCTTAGTCATCTCCCCAGTGGGTGTGGTTTCCAAGAAGACTCCAGGCGCTTTTAGGCTTATCCAGCATTTTTCTTACCCGTCCGGGGCGTCGGTCAACAACGCGATACCACCGGCTCATTGCTCGGTGGGGTATCAATCGTTTGACGAGGCGTTGGAGCTGGCCCGCAGCTACGGTGCTGGGGCCTTCATGGCTAAGAGTTATGTCGAGTCCGCTTTTCGGTTGCTGCCGCTACATCCGGACTACGCTTTATGGGTTTCCGGATTGGAACGGAATATTTTATCGACAAATGCTGGCCGATGGGATGTTCCGTTTCATGCTCATGTTTCGAACTATTTAGCACATTTCTACATTGTGCGTGGAGTCTTCGTCGGGAGGTCATGGGGTCGCGCCATTACCTCGATGACTTCCTGTGTACGGGACCAGCTAACTCACCGCGATGCGGCGACTTGCTTTTCAGCATCCGAGCTCTGTTTTGTCACTTCGGAGTTCCCGTGGCCGAAGATAAAACAGAGGGGCCGGTCTCCTGTTTGTCAATTTTGGGGATCGAGATTGACACGGTGGCGGGATCGTGCCGTCTGCCTAGAGACAAAATGGTCAAACTCCGCGACGCCATTTGCCGGTTCGAGGGGTTTGTTCAAGGTAAAACTGCGGCAGGCGCGATCCGTGCTGGGCATGTAGAACTTTGCTTGTCGGGTAATCCCGATGGGCAGGGTTTCTGCCGGAAGCTAGAAAGGGCGACTGCGGGGTGTGCCAGACCACACCATTTAGTGCGTTTGTCCTTAGAGATCAAGAGGGATTGGCCGTAGGGGCCTCGTTCCTGTAGGACTTCAACGGGGTGTGTATAGGGCAGGCCCCAACGGTGGACAGCGCTAGGTTGCAGCTGGTCACCGATGCAGCGGGGGCCGCTGGATTCGGTTGCTATCTGAAGGGATCTTGGTGCGCGGCCTCGTGGCCGGCGGAATGGCGTCGCGAAGGTTTAACTAAGGACCTTTTGCTTCTTGAGCTTTTCCCCATTATGGTGGCGCTGGAGGTCTGGGGCGATCGCCTGGCTCATCGCAGCATCTTGTTTAGATGTGACAATCTGGGCATGATGCATACGATAAATAACCGGAGGGCGAAGTCGCTGGTGGTTCTGCGGGTGCTGAGGCAGTTGCTGTTGACATGCCTACGTCGGAACGGGTGGTTCCGCGCGCAGCATGTGCCGGGGCTGGAGAACGGAATTGCTGACGCGTTGTCACGAGGGCAGTGGGAAAGGTTTTGTTGGTTGGCACCCGAGGCCGACGAGCATGGTTTTCATTGTCCCGGTTATGTTTGGCAGGTGATCGGGCCGGACTGGAGGGTCTAGCGTTGCGGTCAGTCGCGCCAACCACGCTTAAGGCCTACAGGCAAGCTTGGAGCGAATGGGAGGAGTTTGTTCAAGGATGAAATTCACAAGTTAAGAGCGGGCATCGGATGATGTTTTCTTTTATTTGGCAGCTGATTGTTTCGGGTAGGTCCAGAGCGGTGGTATCCCGATACTTGGCTGGGATTTCGTTTTCAGCAAAATAAAGGGCGTCCCCGACGTGACTAAGAGTGGGATTCTGCTGACGGCAATGAAAGGATGGGCGCGAGTCGCGCCGACGCCGCCTGACAGGAGGCGGCCCATTGATGCGGCCTTGTTGCCGGATGTTATCAGGGCGGTAGGAGGTGTCGCATCGTCCATGTTTGAGTCGCGGTTGTTCAGTTTGGCGTTCTCAATGGCTTACCACGGGGCCTTTAGGGTTTCGGAATTGGTGGCGCCTTCTAAGCGAGCAGAGTCGCGCATGCTGGTCGAGGACGTGGTGGTGGGTGAGAGGTCCTTGCTTTGCGGATTGCGTCGCTCTAAGACGGACCAAGTGGGGAGAGGTCGTTGGGTCACCTTGGTTCCGGCACTGGATGGGAGCATTTGCCCAGTAAGTTTGGCAGTGTAGTATGCGGCAGTACGGCCCGGCGGTCGGGGGTCATGGCTGCTGCATTATGACGGGCTGCCGGTGACGAAGTATCAATTTCATTGGATGCTGGGTCGCTGTCTTGCGAGCTTGGGCCTTCCACCCGCTGCGTTTCGGGACGCATTCCTTCCGCATAGGGGCTGCGACATCGGCTGCGGCGGCGGGATTTTCCAGGGTCGAGGTCCAGGCGGTGGGGCGATGGAAGTCGTCAAGTTACAGACGGTATATTCGCCCCGTTGCATGAGATGTTGGCTCGCGCGTAGTTTGTTGTTTAATTACAGTTGTTCAGTCATGTTGTACAGTTCAGTACGTTATGGTGTTGTGTGTGTGTTTGTCTTCCCCCCTTTTATCCTACTCAGGGATTAGCTACTCGCCGTTGCGGGCATGAGCCGGCAGCGGGGGTCTGGAGTTATTTTGCGATTTTTTGCCTGACTTGACGGACTGAATTCTAATCCACAATTCGGCTAATTTGTTCTAATCAGAGTCCCTCAGCAGGTCTTTACGCTTTCACCTCCAGCTGAGTTATTACATGTTTTACCCCTTTTTTACCCCCCCCCCCTTCCCCCCCCCCTTTTTTTTGTTTATTTTCTTAATTTTGTTTTCATCTTTCCCATTTGTGTGTTCATGTTCTGCTTCAAATTGGCTGGAAGCTCGTGCAGATCGGCTAGGCCGGGACTGCTGCAATATACGGAAACAAAATTTTTCTTTTTGGCAGATCCTCCAGGTTAATGCAGTAAATTAAACAATGGTATAGATGATTAGTAACCACTTTTACCCCCTTTTCCTCCTCTTCAGGTTGGTTGGAAGATGATTTGCCTATTTGGGTGGTTGGCCTCTCTTATGTGTATTGGGCCGCCCAGTTTTGGCCTCGGAGGGGGCACAGATGTTTTCCTAGGGCTCGAGGAGTTTTGTTGGCTTGGTTGGCAAGGGATGATGTGGACGGAGTTGAGAAGTAGACTAGTGAGTCAGGCCAGCAAGCATGGAGCCCTAGGGTGTTGGTTGTCCATTTAGGTGGCAACGACCTGGGGAAGAGGACTTCTTTGGAGATGCGGTGGGCCATGATACAGGATCTGGCAAGTTTGGCCGCAGCATGGACCAATTGTGTATTGGTGTTCTCCTTGATGGTGCCAAGGTTGAGTTGGCAGGGTGTGGCGGACGGTCGCGAAATTGAGGAGGCCAGGCAGAAGGTGAATGGGACGGTGGCGAAGTGGGTGGTGTCCCACGGAGGCGAAGTGGTTCGCCACCCTAGGATGCGGTTCAGAGACAGTCACCTTTTTCGGCCTGATGGTATGCATCTATCCAATGAGGGGATGATGCTTTTCCTGGAGGATCTGGGTTTCGTTTTGCAGGAGTTAGGGTAGGTTATGGTGGCGGTGCGAAGACTTTGGGGATGAGTCTTTCGCTGTTGGCGGAAAAGAACGGCAGTTTTGTATTTGTATGGTAAACTGTAGTGTTTTACAGTTTGGTGTGGTTTAGGTGCACTCACCTCCATCGACTTATTGGCCGCTTGACCACCCGTCCGGGAAGGCAGCGGCAGGGCACCCAGGAGCGGTGGGTAGTCACTGTGGGGGTTGAGTTGTCACCTATTACCGGTTTGTGATAGTTGTAGTAAAATTAGGATCGTTTCGAATTTTTAGTAATTTAAGGTTAATTTAGGTTAATAGAGCCGTTCTTTTTGCTGCCACCATATGCCGGCTGGATCGGCATCTTAATAAAATTTTCTATTACAGGTTTGCTATTGGTTAGGGTCAAATAAATAGCTAGCAATTTTTCTGCCAAAATTCAAGTCTCCGTGTCTTTATTTCTGGTTTTGAAGGTAATGAATGCTTTACTTTAAAAGAAGGGGGTCCACCAAATATCACTAGGATGTTTAGGAGAGAGAATTGACTGCATAGGAAAGGAAAGAGTTAAACATCTGGTGAGGGGTGGACCTAGCTGTGAGGAAAGTACAGCCTTTTTTGAAGGGGAGGGTTTGATATATATAGGGAAGGTGAGGCCATCTTAGCTCTCTCTTGTGGTGATTTGCCTTCCCACCCTCCCGCCCCTGTGGTCAGAAATTCTGGCACGTGGTGCCTTGGCGTTAAGTTGTTGGCTGGTTTATCGTTGGCTATTTATTGGCGGAAAAGAACGGCAGTTTTGTATTTGTATGGTAAACTGTAGTGTTTTACAGTTTGGTGTGGTTTAGGTGCACTCACCTCCATCGACTTATTGGCCGCTTGACCACCCGTCCGGGAAGGCAGCGGCAGGGCACCCAGGAGCGGTGGGTAGTCACTGTGGGGGTTGAGTTGTCACCTATTACCGGTTTGTGATAGTTGTAGTAAAATTAGGATCGTTTCGAATTTTTAGTAATTTAAGGTTAATTTAGGTTAATAGAGCCGTTCTTTTTGCTGCCACCATATGCCGGCTGGATCGGCATCTTAATAAAATTTTCTATTACAGGTTTGCTATTGGTTAGGGTCAAATAAATAGCTAGCAATTTTTCTGCCAAAATTCAAGTCTCCATGTCTTTATTTCTGGTTTTGAAGGTAATGAATGCTTTACTTTAAAAGAAGGGGGGTCCACCAAATATCACTAGGATGTTTATTAATCATGATTAGTGATAGTGACATAATACGAGAGGTTTCATATTTGTGAAGGGGTGGTGTAACTTTATAGCTGTGTGGGGTCAGCAGGGTAGATGCTGGAACGCAGATATCAGAGTTACCTCCTGTGGGCACAGCATGTGTAGGTCCAGGATCTTTAAAGTGGAGATGACCCATAACCATTTCTTACTGCTTCCTATTACTTATGTAGCTGTGAAAACACAGGAATTACACACCACATCCTTTTCATCTTGCTTTACCAGAAGAGCCCTCTTCGTTGTCATTTATCATATCCTTATGAGCAACACACAAGCAGAATCTTAACTTGATCTAAAGGACCAATACACAGACTTTAAATGAGATATGTTTTATAGCTTAATAATAGACTGTCAACCCTAATATCACCCCCCGCCACAGCACAATCCTAGACGCTTCCAGCACTGCAGTTCTCTGAAAATGTGAGACTCTCCCTCTTGTGACATGCTGGAATTGCGGTGGCATTGCTTACATCTATTCACAGGGAATATTTTTTCAAAATCCTACCACTTAACCTACGCTGTAGTTTTCAATAACTAATTTTAATTTTTACTCTGTACAATTTTAATAAAGATACAGTATATATTGAACATTATTTTTAGTTTTTTTCCCTTTTTATTTTGTTATAATTAACAACAGCATTTGTTATTAGTAATATATGAAAATAAAAACAACAGAATATGATAAGGTAATTGTTTTCAATTCACCAGCATTCCTCAATGTCATTTACTTTGTAATGACAGAAGACATAAGGCTATATTTACAAAGCTGCTCGGTGGGTTGGAGAATTTAAAGCGGCACTAACATTCAGTGTGTTAGTGTCACTTTCAGTTTTTATCTCCAACTCGCAGAGAAGCGGAGGCTTACAAAACCTAATACTAAGAGAACAAACAAACTCCGCAGAGACACAGCCTTGACAAGTAACACCAGCATTTACATATAAAATGCACTGCATCTGTGGAAAACACTTTTGAAAAGTCCAGTTGGAACATTCTACAGTATCTTGCACATTGAAATAAACAATAAGTAATCCTAAAAATATATCCATGACACTAATGAATGATAAACTCAGCTAAAAGGGTCAATACACAAATGTAAGGGGCCTGGAATCTAAGATTCACACAAATCTAGGGGGATTATCCAATTGGCCGAAAGATTTTTGAGGTAAAACTATTGCGCCCAATTTCTGATGACCACAGCTATGCATGCTAATTGAAAAAAACTGGGCCCAATAATTTTTTCTTCAAAAAGTGTATGTGAGTGTATTAAACTTTTACTTTCACGGTGTGTGTATCCTGTCTATTTTTTATATTTATTTTACATGGGGACTATAGGAACCAGCGGGCCCTTCAATGCCCTGCACGGTGGTACTTGTAGTTCTCCAACTACCTGCATGTGGGTGAGGCTTGCTGGGACCTGTAGTCCTCCTGTAAAACAAACAATATTATTTAACAGAAATCCAACTTAAATGCTATCAATTCGGCACCCACAGCCCAAGGGGGTGCGGGAGTTAGCCCCGGGCTTCAGCCCAGGTCTTGGGTGCCTGGAGGGGGGGACCCCTTTATTGGGGGAGGGGCACACTTCCCCAGGAAACCCTGGGCTGACTAGTTTTTCAGGGGAACTCCACGCATTTCCCACCCCCCCTGAATTTCAAGAACAGAACCAGCTCAAAAAGTGTGGGGCTAGTTATGCTTTGCCCCATACCGTTTTTTTCTTATTCTTAACTTTTTTCTATCTTTTACACACAAGCATACACAGATCTCACTGATCTGAGCATGCTTCTGTCAAACTCGCCTATAAAAAAAACGCTCTATTTATAGGCGAAATGTTGGTAAGTTTTAGGTGTGGATTTAAAACTCACAACATATTATATTGGCCGAGGTGTATGTTTTCCATAGGAAAACATCTGGATGTGAGTTTGGCCATTGCGAGTTGCAGGATTGCGGGAAACATGCAAGTTTGATCAAAGTGTAGATACAGAGAAGGCATTCAATAGTAATAATAAATGTATTCAAGTCGGTGCATTTGGTAGTGTGCCTGCAGTGTTGCCAAGACCTTGAATAGAGTTGTTCATCTGCCTTACATCTAACACCACTTCATTGACCAAGAGAAAATATAAGCAGTGAAGCCTAGGCCACTCTGCTCTACAGACCTTATTGTTGTGTGATAACAATCCATCATAAACTCTTGACAGATCTAAACACTCTGATTGACTTACTGTACCATTTATTGTTTTCAGCACTCTTATTGGTGAATGTTTGTAGTTATTCCCCATTACAATGCTGAAAGTGGTTAGTGGTTAGAGTTTTGGGGACTAAGGGGCAAATTCAGTAAGGATTGCAAAAATTACAAATTTGCAAAAATTGCGAGCAAAAGCAAAATTGCGAAAGCACGCCCAAACGGAAAAACTGCAACACTAATTTAATTTAACAAAAAGAAGGTGGCCTTGTGAAATGTGCAAATATTGCAAAAACCATCCTAATAATCGCAATTTTTGCGTACATATTACAAATGTACGCAATTTTTGCATACATGTTTCTGATGTATTTTTTGCTAACAACAGTGTTTTTCCCTTAAAAACTGCACAACCTACTTTCCTGCACCCAAATTAAAGAAACTACTCAACAATTATAATTCAATTCAGTCACCACTTAATTGGTCAAATGATCTTGTGGTAATTTAGCAATTATTATCTTAAAGACACCATAGTGTTTTTCTTCAAACATTGACTAATGCCCATAACTGTGTTCAAATATATTCAATTAGAGAGAGTATGAATTCTAGCCTCTAAACCAGGGGTGGGGAACCTCTGGCCCGCAGGCCGTATAAGACCCACAAAGCCGTTTGGTCCAGCCCACCCACTTGTGTCAGTGAGACACGCCGCCGCTCAGTCCGGCAGCAGCGTGTCTCAGCTGTCAGGACAGGGAGGAGAGCGCGGGTCTGTCAGGCAGTAGCATGTAGGACTTCAAACCAGTCGCCGGTTCGTGAGCCAATCAGAGCTCACGGACCAACAGCCAATCAGGAGCCCCCGCTGCCCGTCCACGGGCTCTGATTGGCTCACGAACCAGTGGCTGGTTTGAAGTCCTACACGCCGCCACCGCCCGACATAGCCGCACTCTCCTCCCTGTCCTGACACCTGAGACATGCCGCCGGATGGAGCAGCAGCGGTAAGTAGCACAGTGGGTAGGGGGGGCACTGTGGGGGGCATTTGTATACCTGGCACTGTGGGGGGAATTTGTATACCTGGCACTGTGGGAGGAATTTGTATACCTGGCACTGTGGGGGGCATTTGTATACCTGGCACTGTGGGGGCATTTGTATACCTGGTACTGTGGGGGCATTTGTATACCTGGCACTGTGGGGGCATTTGTTTACCTGGCACTGTGGGGGCAATTGTGGATCTGGCACTGTGGGGGCATTTGTGGATCTGGCACTGCACTATTGGGGGCATATGTGTATCACGTCCCATTTTAATTGGCCACACCCATTTTTTGGCGCACACAGTACCTCATAGGGGCAGACCTACTGGGGGTCAGGGTCATTTTTTAAGTTAATTATTTTTGTATGGCCCCCGAAGGATTTTATAAATATCCAAATGGCCCTTGGTAGAAAAAAGGTTCCCCACCCCTGCTCTAAACCCTACACAACAGCAATTATTGGTATATGTTTTAACAAACACACTTTTTTTGGAGTCAAAATATTTAATTCGGAAACAACAGTAACATTTTTATTTAAAAAAAAAAGTGTTTTTTTTATTGTGAAGTGGTCAAACATTACATATTATTGTTTCTTTGATTTTATTTACATACCTTACTTTAAGGAATTACAGTATCTGTAAATATTTGTTTCAATAAGTATACAAATGGAGCAGAATTTGCAAAACTTGAAAATAAAAAGATGGTGTTGCTGTTCTTCAACATATGTTTATGTGTGTAGCGCACAAATAAAATTTAAAAAATAAAAAAATGTATGTGGGTATGTTTTGTTTAACAAAAAAATGTTGGTTGTTTAAAAAAAAAAAGTTAGGAAGCTAAATGTCATTCAGCAGATTCTACTAAGCAAAATGCTTGTAAGGGTTATTTTACATTTGCTTCTATCAAATAGTGTGGTTGTCAAACCTTGATCATTAGTAAGTGTAAATACAAATCGGTTAGTAACATATTTTCATAATCAACATGTGTTACAGAGTTAAACAATAACTTACATGTTTCTAAGTTCTAATACAGCTGAATTAAGTGATTTGTGGTCTGAGGTGTGAGCTTCTTCAGCTGGGTGTAACGAAGCAATGATTGCAGTATACATTGAACATTCTACAACTGAGGTCAGCTTGTGCAGTTTTTAAGGTAGACCTGTAGTCACTCAGAAACTGCACATCAGAAATGTGCAATCGGTTGTAAAAATTGCGAACGCACCGCCCACTGACCATCAGCATACGCCCACAACACGCCCGCAACACGCCCCTGATCGTAGATTTTGTGAATCCAGCCCTTTAGTACAACCCCTACTTTTCGTAGTGCATATGCAGTTTTTGTTAAGTCTCAGAAATTGTTTTTTTTCCTCAGTTTTTGCTATTTAAGTTGCAGAATTTGCATTTTTACGCTTTTTTTGCCAATTTTGCTGCTTTGCGATCCTTGCTGAATTAGGCCCTAAATTCGTAAAGCCAACAGGGAAAGTAAATTCTCTATTGCTTGGCAACTGGGAATATGGGATCTGCATTACATGTATACTTGGAATTAGGGATTTGATTTGCATTATATGAATACAAGGAATTAGGGGCCATAACCACCAAAGATTTGGTTATACATTTTACATTTTGAGAATGGATTGCGCTACTGAGCAGGCTTCATGTTGGTTCCTATGGGAAGACTTCATTACCTCACCAAGATGTCTGCAGAATTTAAGATACACCATGTGTATAAATATGTGATGTAGACAGCTTTAAGTATTCCTTGAAATAGTGGTGTCAAAAGGGGGTACGGGCCGGTTCCGCATTGTCAACCTTCCAGGGGGTGACACCAAAATGCTGACTCCTCCGCAGTCAGGGCTGGATTAAGGCTGCTGGGGGCCCAGGGCAATGTAGGTTGTGTGGGCCCCCACATCAACCATCTACCAGCACCTAACACCTCCCCCCGCCTCCACCAGCCCCTGCCCCGCTCCTTACCCTTTTCCTCTGGCCTGTCAGCAGGCATGATCTCTGCGGCTGGGGACCATGGTTTCCGTGTAGCTGCTGGCCTGTAGTGACGGAGGACACCACAGGCAAAGGCGGACGGGCTTCCCGGTCAGGATGATGAGACGTGGCAGCTTTGAGGCAGAAGACCCGGCTGCCGAACCCGCAAGCAGCTCGCTCTGATGTCAGTTTGAGTGTGCAGAAGTACCTCGGCGGCAGCTGTTACTGAAGACTCCTGCAGTTCAAAATGCAGTGTGTGGGGGACCCTAATGTGTGGGGGTCCTGGGATGGTCGCCCCTGTAGTCCTTGCACTAATCTGGCTCTGTCCGCAGTGACAGGATTTGAGTGTTGCAGTGTGACATTAACCTGTACCACTAAGCTCCTGTCACTAAACAGTCTCCGAGGGTAGCGAGCACAATGCCGGAGTGAGGTAATTGGGGGCTTCTCCTCATCAAACCATGCCCCCTTTAGTGATGCCAGTGGGATTCCTGTGAGGTCATGCCCCCTTTCTGGATATGCTTGCCTTTGGGAGGTTTTTATTTGACCTGCGTGCTGCCCATACTTATCCTTGGAGTGCCCACCTCAGAGAAGAGAAAACCCATGAGAGGGTACTTCTGCATTTCTTTTGGCCAAGGGCAACCGCTGAAGTAAAAAGGTTCTGTGTCCATTTGCCAGAGAACTTGTCCAAAGCCTCATCTCAGGGCCCCCCTTGTTACAATGCCCGTCATTGAGGTGCCTTTCAACAGGATTGCTATGGATCTGGTAGGCCCTCTGGACAAGTCAAAGAAGGGCAACCAGTACATGCTAGTCATAATGGATTATGCCACTCGCTACTCAGAGGCCATCCTGCTGCAAAACATAAAAACCGTAACTATTGCTGAAGAGCTGTTGTTTCTGTTTACTCATTTGGGGTTTCCTAACGGACCTGGGGCCCCCCTTTATGTCTCAAATTTTTACAGAACTCTGCCGCAAGATAGGGATTTCTTGCTTCCACACCTTCGTCTATCATCCATAAAACGGATGGACTGGAAGAACGCTTCAATTCCTATCACCATTAATAGACAATAAAGAAAAGCCTGTTCTTTTCCTTAGCAGAGAGCTCTTGCCAAGAGAGATTCGTTATGCTATAGTCGAGTTGGAGTGACTTGCCATAAAATGGGCCATTGAGTCCTTAAAATATTACTTATTGGGATGAGAATTCGTCCTGGTCACCGTTCATGCACCATTGAGATGGATGCACCTCAACAAAGAGGTTAATCCCTAGGTGTTTTTTTTAACCCTACAGCAATATAAAGTTAAAGTGGAGCACCGTCCCGGGGCTCAACATAAAAATGCTGATGCCCTGTCTAGGAAATTTGAAAGACCACAAGGACATCTGACCCATCGAGGAGAGCAAGGCGCTTCCCCACTTGTGGAGAAGCAAAGGGGGTATGTGTGGTGAGACAGGGTTAATTTCACCAGGGCATGCAGTATTTCCCTGGTCACAACTTCCCTGTAGAGCAGGGATGGGGAACCTTTGGCCCTACAGCTGTTGTTGAACTACACATACCAGCATGCCTTGCTACAGTTTTGCTATTTGGCCATGCTAAAACTGTTGCAGGGCATGCTGGGATGTGTAGTTCAACAACAGCTGGAGGGCCAAAGGTTCCCCATCCCTGCTGTAGAGGGTTAAAGAAAAGCCATCCAGTCTTAGAGAAAGTGCTTTGCAGCCAGGTAAAAGAACCTGGTTCAGTGCAAAGGCCGGATAGGGGCTCTGAGGTGTGGTTGAGGGAGAGAAGGGTGGGCTCTCAACCAAATGGCTCTGGTCCAGGTTTTCGGACCTTCCCAGCCACAGCTGGGAATTGGTCTAATTGTACTGGCAGGGATTTAAAATCCTGCTAAGTCTACTGATCAACACACTGGTGCTGATAAGAGGCCAGCGAGTAGGGAACGTTTTCCCTAGTGCTAGGGACTTGGACCATCAGTGCCCTGAGAGACCGTGCATATGGTTCTCGGATTGGACAATGTATTTCTTTTGTTTGGTGTGAAGTTTGCTTGTTGCCTGTATGCCATTAAATACTCGCACTAACTCTGTATACTGCCTGTGCTGTGTCCTGACTTTGATGGCGGCGACCTTGTTACAATATATATATATATATATATATATATACACAGGAATACTCACTCGTATTGCGATGACATCACAGCCTGCATCGCCCACCGGGTGAACAGTACCGGGTGGACTGGTGGTAATTCACATGCGGTGATCATTATAAAAGGTATGTAGTGTGTTTTATTGTTTGATAAGTTGTGAGTTATTGGATTAAGCTTTGAGTGCCGCATCTTCATGTGCTATATATATATATATATATATATATACTGCGCAGTCTCTGTCATTTTTTGATGCTATCTAAAGCCCCTTAGGAGTGCCACCTATTGCACAAAGGATATTGTGGCTTGCAGCCAGGGAGGGCACCGGGGCAGGTGGAGTTGAATACTGAGTGCCAGTCGCTTGGAGGTTTATATTAGAGATGAGCGCTGAAATTTTTCGGGTTTTGTGTTTTGGTTTTGGGTTCGGTTCCGCGGCCGTGTTTTGGGTTCGAACGCGTTTTGGCAAAACCTCACCGAATTTTTTTTGTCGGATTCGGGTGTGTTTTGGATTCGGGTGTTTTTTTCAAAAAACCCTAAAAAACAGCTTAAATCATAGAATTTGGGGGTCATTTTGATCCCAAAGTATTATTAACCTCAAAAACCATAATTTACACTCATTTTCAGTCTATTCTGAATACCTCACACCTCACAATATTATTTTTAGTCCTAAAATTTGCACCGAGGTCGCTGTGTGAGTAAGATAAGCGACCCTAGTGGCCGACACAAACACCGGGCCCATCTAGGAGTGGCACTGCAGTGTCACGCAGGATGTCCCTTCCAAAAAACCCTCCCCAAACAGCACATGACGCAAAGAAAAAAAGAGGCGCAATGAGGTAGCTGTGTGAGTAAGATTAGCGACCCTAGTGGCCGACACAAACACCGGGCCCATCTAGGAGTGGCACTGCAGTGTCACGCAGGATGGCCCTTCCAAAAAACCCTCCCCAAACAGCACATGACGCAAAGAAAAAAAGAGGCGCAATGAGGTAGCTGTGTGAGTAAGATTAGCGACCCTAGTGGCCGACACAAACACCGGGCCCATCTAGGAGTGGCACTGCAGTGTCACGCAGGATGTCCCTTCCAAAAAACCCTCCCCAAACAGCACATGACGCAAAGAAAAAAAGAGGCGCAATGAGGTAGCTGTGTGAGTAAGATTAGCGACCCTAGTGGCCGACACAAACACCGGGCCCATCTAGGAGTGGCACTGCAGTGTCACGCAGGATGTCCCTTCCAAAAAACCCTCCCCAAACAGCACATGACGCAAAGAAAAAAAGAGGCGCAATGAGGTAGCTGACTGTGTGAGTAAGATTAGCGACCCTAGTGGCCGACACAAACACCGGGCCCATTTAGGAGTGGCACTGCAGTGTCACGCAGGATGTCCCTTCCAAAAAACCCTCCCCAATCAGCACATGATGCAAAGAAAAAGAAAAGAAAAAAGAGGTGCAAGATGGAATTGTCCTTGGGCCCTCCCACCCACCCTTATGTTGTATAAACAAAACAGGACATGCACACTTTAACCAACCCATCATTTCAGTGACAGGGTCTGCCACACGACTGTGACTGATATGACGGGTTGGTTTGGACCCCCCCCAAAAAAGAAGCAATTAATCTCTCCTTGCACAAACTGGCTCTACAGAGGCAAGATGTCCACCTCATCATCACCCTCCGATATATCACCGTGTACATCCCCCTCCTCACAGATTATCAATTCGTCCCCACTGGAATCCACCATCTCAGCTCCCTGTGTACTTTGTGGAGGCAATTGCTGCTGGTCAATGTCTCCGCGGAGGAATTGATTATAATTCATTTTAATGAACATCATCTTCTCCACATTTTCTGGATGTAACCTCGTACGCCGATTGCTGACAAGGTGAGCGGCGGCACTAAACACTCTTTCGGAGTACACACTTGTGGGAGGGCAACTTAGGTAGAATAAAGCCAGTTTGTGCAAGGGCCTCCAAATTGCCTCTTTTTCCTGCCAGTATAAGTACGGACTGTGTGACGTGCCTACTTGGATGCGGTCACTCATATAATCCTCCACCATTCTATCAATGTTGAGAGAATCATATGCAGTGACAGTAGACGACATGTCCGTAATCGTTGTCAGGTCCTTCAGTCCGGACCAGATGTCGGCATCAGCAGTCGCTCCAGACTGCCCTGCATCACCGCCAGCGGGTGGGCTCGGAATTCTGAGCCTTTTCCTCGCACCCCCAGTTGCGGGAGAATGTGAAGGAGGAGATGTTGACAGGTCGCGTTCCGCTTGACTTGACAATTTTGTCACCAGCAGGTCTTTCAACCCCAGCAGACTTGTGTCTGCCGGAAAGAGAGATCCAAGGTAGGCTTTAAATCTAGGATCGAGCACGGTGGCCAAAATGTAGTGCTCTGATTTCAACAGATTGACCACCCGTGAATCCTTGTTAAGCGAATTAAGGGCTCCATCCACAAGTCCCACATGCCTAGCGGAATCGCTCCGTGTTAGCTCCTCCTTCAATGTCTCCAGCTTCTTCTGCAAAAGCCTGATGAGGGGAATGACCTGACTCAGGCTGGCAGTGTCTGAACTGACTTCACGTGTGGCAAGTTCAAAGGGCATCAGAACCTTGCACAACGTTGAAATCATTCTCCACTGCGCTTGAGACAGGTGCATTCCACCTACTATATCGTGCTCAATTGTATAGGCTTGAATGGCCTTTTGCTGCTCCTCCAACCTCTGAAGCATATAGAGGGTTGAATTCCACCTCGTTACCACTTCTTGCTTCAGATGATGGCAGGGCAGGTTCAGTAGTTTTTGGTGGTGCTCCAGTCTTCTGTACGTGGTGCCTGTACGCCGAAAGTGTCCCGCAATTCTTCTGGCCACCGACAGCATCTCTTGCACGCCCCTGTCGTTTTTTAAAAAATTCTGCACCACCAAATTCAAGGTATGTGCAAAACATGGGACGTGCTGGAATTTGCCCATATTTAATGCACACACAATATTGCTGGCGTTGTCCGATGCCACAAATCCACAGGAGAGTCCAATTGGGGTAAGCCATTCCGCGATGATCTTCCTCAGTTGCCATAAGAGGTTTTCAGCTGTGTGCGTATTCTGGAAAGCGGTGATACAAAGCGTAGCCTGCCTAGGAAAGAGTTGGCGTTTGCGAGATGCTGCTACTGGTGCCGCCGCTGCTGTTCTTGCGGCGGGAGTCCATACATCTACCCAGTGGGCTGTCACAGTCATATAGTCCTGACCCTGCCCTGCTCCACTTGTCCACATGTCCGTGGTTAAGTGGACATTGGGTACAGCTGCATTTTTTAGGACACTGGTGACTCTTTTTCTGAGGTCTGTGTACATTTTCGGTATCGCCTGCCTAGAGAAATGGAACCTAGATGGTATTTGGTACCGGGGACACAGTACCTCCAACAAGTCTCTAGTTGGCTCTGCAGTAATGATGGATACCGGAACCACGTTTCTCACCACCCAGGATGCCAAGGCCTCAGTTATCCGCTTTGCAGTAGGATGACTGCTGTGATATTTCATCTTCCTCGCAAAGGACTGTTGAACAGTCAATTGCTTACTGGAAGTAGTACAAGTGGGCTTACGACTTCCCCTCTGGGATGACCATCGACTCCCAGCGGCAACAACAGCAGCGCCAGCAGCAGTAGGCGTTACACGCAAGGATGCATCGGAGGAATCCCAGGCAGGAGAGGACTCGTCAGAATTGCCAGTGACATGGCCTGCAGGACTATTGGCATTCCTGGGGAAGGAGGAAATTGACACTGAGGGAGTTGGTGGGGTGGTTTGCGTGAGCTTGGTTACAAGAGGAAGGGATTTACTGGTCAGTGGACTGCTTCCGCTGTCACCCAAAGTTTTTGAACTTGTCACTGACTTATTATGAATGCGCTGCAGGTGACGTATAAGGGAGGATGTTCCGAGGTGGTTAACGTCCTTACCCCTACTTATTACAGCTTGACAAAGGGAACACACGGCTTGACACCTGTTGTCCGCATTTCTGGTGAAATACCTCCACACCGAAGAGCTGATTTTTTTGGTATTTTCACCTGGCATGTCAACGGCCATATTCCTCCCACGGACAACAGGTGTCTCCCCGGGTGCCTGACTTAAACAAACCACCTCACCATCAGAATCCTCCTGGTCAATTTCCTCCCCAGCGCCAGCAACACCCATATCCTCCTCATCCTGGTGTACTTCAACACTGACATCTTCAATCTGACTATCAGGAACTGGACTGCGGGTGCTCCTTCCAGCACTTGCAGGGGGCGTGCAAATGGTGGAAGGCGCATGCTCTTCACGTCCAGTGTTGGGAAGGTCAGGCATCGCAACCGACACAATTGGACTCTCCTTGTGGATTTGGGATTTCGAAGAATGCACAGTTCTTTGCTGTGCTGCTTTTGCCAGCTTGAGTCTTTTCATTTTTCTAGCGAGAGGCTGAGTGCTTCCATCCTCATGTGAAGCTGAACCACTAGCCATGAACATAGGCCAGGGCCTCAGCCGTTCCTTGCCACTCCGTGTCGTAAATGGCATATTGGCAAGTTTACGCTTCTCCTCCGACAATTTTATTTTAGGTTTTGGAGTCCTTTTTTTTCTGATATTTGGTGTTTTGGATTTGACATGCTCTGTACTATGACATTGGGCATCGGCCTTGGCAGACGACGTTGCTGGCATTTCATCGTCTCGGCCATGACTAGTGGCAGCAGCTTCAGCACGAGGTGGAAGTGGATCTTGATCTTTCCCTAATTTTGGAACCTCAACATTTTTGTTCTCCATATTTTAATAGGCACAACTAAAAGGCACCTCAGGTAAACAATGGAGATGGATACTAGTATACAATTATGGACTGCCTGCCGAGTGCAGACACAGAGGTAGCCACAGCCGTGAACTACCGTACTGTACTGTGTCTGCTGCTAATATAGACTGGTTGATAAAGAGATGTCTATGTAACTATGTATGTATAAAGAAGAAAGAAAAAAAAACCACGGTTAGGTGGTATACAATTATGGACGGACTGCCTGCCGAGTGCAGACACAGAGGTAGCCACAGCCGTGAACTACCGTACTGTACTGTGTCTGCTGCTAATATAGACTGGTTGATAAAGAGATGTCTATGTAACTATGTATGTATAAAGAAGAAAGAAAAAAAAACCACGGTTAGGTGGTATACAATTATGGACGGACTGCCTGCCGAGTGCAGACACAGAGGTAGCCACAGCCGTGAACTACCGTACTGTACTGTGTCTGCTGCTAATATAGACTGGTTGATAAAGAGATGTCGTAGTAGTATGTATGTATAAAGAAGAAAAAAAAAACACGGTTAGGTGGTATATACAATTATGGACGGGCTGCCGAGTGCCGACACAGAGGTAGCCACAGCCGTGAACTACCGCACTGTACTGTGTCTGCTGCTAATATATAGACTGGTTGATAAAGAGATAGTATACTCGTAACTAGTATGTATGTATAAAGAAAGAAAAAAAAACCACGGTTAGGTGGTATATACAATTATGGACGGGCTGCCGAGTGCCGACACAGAGGTAGCCACAGCCGTGAACTACCGCACTGTACTGTGTCTGCTGCTAATATAGACTGGTTGATAAAGAGATAGTATACTCGTAACTAGTATGTATGTATAAAGAAAGAAAAAAAAACCACGGTTAGGTGGTATATACAATTATGGACGGGCTGCCGAGTGCCGACACAGAGGTAGCCACAGCCGTGAACTACCGCACTGTACTGTGTCTGCTGCTAATATAGACTGGTTGATAAAGAGATAGTATACTCGTAACTAGTATGTATGTATAAAGAAAGAAAAAAAAACCACGGTTAGGTGGTATATACAATTATGGACGGGCTGCCGAGTGCCGACACAGAGGTAGCCACAGCCGTGAACTACCGCACTGTACTGTGTCTGCTGCTAATATATAGACTGGTTGATAAAGAGATAGTATACTCGTAACTAGTATGTATGTATAAAGAAAGAAAAAAAAACCACGGTTAGGTGGTATATACAATTATGGACGGGCTGCCGAGTGCCGACACAGAGGTAGCCACAGCCGTGAACTACCGCACTGTACTGTGTCTGCTGCTAATATATAGACTGGTTGATAAAGAGATAGTATACTCGTAACTAGTATGTATGTATAAAGAAAGAAAAAAAAACCACGGTTAGGTGGTATATACAATTATGGACGGGCTGCCGAGTGCCGACACAGAGGTAGCCACAGCCGTGAACTACCGCACTGTACTGTGTCTGCTGCTAATATAGACTGGTTGATAAAGAGATAGTATACTCGTAACTAGTATGTATGTATAAAGAAAGGAAAAAAAAACACGGTTAGGTGGTATATACAATTATGGACGGGCTGCCGAGTGCCGACACAGAGGTAGCCACAGCCGTGAACTACCGCACTGTACTGTGTCTGCTGCTAATATATAGACTGGTTGATAAAGAGATAGTATACTCGTAACTAGTATGTATGTATAAAGAAAGAAAAAAAAACCACGGTTAGGTGGTATATACAATTATGGACGGGCTGCCGAGTGCCGACACAGAGGTAGCCACAGCCGTGAACTACCGCACTGTACTGTGTCTGCTGCTAATATATAGACTGGTTGATAAAGAGATAGTATACTCGTAACTAGTATGTATGTATAAAGAAAGAAAAAAAAACCACGGTTAGGTGGTATATACAATTATGGACGGGCTGCCGAGTGCCGACACAGAGGTAGCCACAGCCGTGAACTACCGCACTGTACTGTGTCTGCTGCTAATATAGACTGGTTGATAAAGAGATAGTATACTCGTAACTAGTATGTATGTATAAAGAAAGAAAAAAAAACCACGGTTAGGTGGTATATACAATTATGGACGGGCTGCCGAGTGCCGACACAGAGGTAGCCACAGCCGTGAACTACCGCACTGTACTGTGTCTGCTGCTAATATAGACTGGTTGATAAAGAGATAGTATACTCGTAACTAGTATGACTATAAAGAAAGAAAAAAAAACCACGGTTAGGTGGTATATACAATTATGGACGGGCTGCCGAGTGCCGACACAGAGGTAGCCACAGCCGTGAACTACCGCACTGTACTGTGTCTGCTGCTAATATAGACTGGTTGATAAAGAGATAGTATACTACTAATATTATATATACTGGTGGTCAGGTCACTGGTCACTAGTCACACTGGCAGTGGCACTCCTGCAGCAAAAGTGTGCACTGTTTAATTTTAATATAATATTATGTACTCCTGGCTCCTGCTATAACCTATAACTGGCACTGCAGTGCTCCCCAGTCTCCCCCACAATTATAAGCTGTGTGAGCTGAGCACAGTCAGATATATATATACATTGATGCAGCACACTGGGCTGAGCAGTGCACACAGATATGGTATGTGACTGAGTCACTGTGTGTATCGTTTTTTTCAGGCAGAGAACGGATATATTAAATAAAACAAACAACTGCACTGTCTGGTGGTCACTGTGGTCGTCAGTCACTAAACTCTGCACTCTCTTCTACAGTATCACAGCCTCAGGTCAATCTCTCTCTCTCTCTCTCAACCCTAATCTAAATGGAGAGGACGCCAGCCACGTCCTCTCCCTATCAATCTCAATGCACGTGTGAAAATGGCGGCGACGCGCGGCTCCTTATATAGAATCCGAGTCTCGCGAGAATCCGACAGCGTCATGATGACGTTCGGGCGCGCTCGGGTTAACCGAGCAAGGCGGGAGGATCCGAGTCTGCTCGGACCCGTGAAAAAAACATGAAGTTCGTGCGGGTTCGGATTCAGAGAAACCGAACCCGCTCATCTCTAGTATATATATATATATATATATATATATATATATATATATATATATATATTCCATAGACAAAAAACCTTACGGTTTCACATGTCCCATTAAGGCTTCTTAGACATGATCGAAATTTCAGAAACCTGTTGTAACTCTTCCACTCAAACTCCAAAAAGCAATGAAATTCCGATCATTAAGGCTGACGCCTTAATGGACGTGTCCCTTGCGCAATACAGATATGGTATGCCATCACAGCCTGTGGGTAAGTGCAGATTCAGCACTCTCACAGAGTGAGATTGCTGTCACTCACACAATGGTGGAGCTGCTAATTCACAGATTTGTGTGCTCATTGGAATACACACATGCAGTCTATGCAACAGAAGGTCTGAGCAGTTTTGTGGTGCTCCCATCCCACACAGTGCCCACAACCATCCCATTCGGTCACCACAACCATCCCACCTTGTTACAACATCCTTCTGACTCCATACATCCATCTCACATAGTATACACATTTAGCTCCCTCAAACATCTTGGTTAATTGCTAAAACTATAATACCCTATCTACGGTCTATGCATCTACACTTACTTCCCCTATACACCCCCATGCTGCCCTGTCTTCCCCAATCCCTACTGCTGTGTTCTCCCATCTGTGCTAGTCTGTACTAACTTATCTGCACCATCTGTCTTTCCCCACCTGTGCCTTGTCTGTACCACCGTTTACTTCTCTCTGTGCTGCTCAGTGTTCAACGTCACTCTGCCTCCTTCAGTACATGGCACACTATCTTCTCTCCCATCTGCACCAGTTTTCTACCCATCCATGCCAGTGTTTTCAACCAATCTGCACCGCTCTGTCTCCCTTCCCATACTTGCTACTTAATCTACCCCCTATCCACACCACTCTTACCCCATTCATGTAGTTGACATCCTGAAGGTAAATTTTGTGGATCATGCGCTCTTGGCAGGGGGATAACCGCTACAGCCCACCCCCCAGTGGTCCGGAAACGCCTCCGTTGTGCAGACCATGCCCTGCCAATGGCATGCTAACGCTGTTTGCACGCCCCCCTCCTTCCCCGCAACCACCTCTGCCTATCAATCAGGCAGGGTGATCGCAGCCAGTGAGATGCTGATAGCATCTCTCTGGGCTCCTGGGGTACGCACGCGCAGTGCGGCCATTGCACGTGCGCACCTCACAAACTAATTCAGACTGCGATTGCTGCTGCTGCGGTCTGAATTACCCCGTTTCTTTGACCCCCCCATCAGTGCTGCTTAGTGTTCAACTCTATCCACACACTTCTGTTCCCCCATCCACACCGCTCTCCTCCTTCCAATCAACAACACTCTTACCTCATCTGAGCAGCTTTGTCTTCCGCTCAGACCTTCAGTTGCATAGACTGCATGTGTGTATTCCAATGAGCACACAAATCTGTGAATTAGCAGCTCCACCATTGTGTGAGTGACAGCAATCTCACTCTGTGAGAGTGCTGAATCTGCACTTACCCACAGGCTGTGATGGCATACCATATCTGTATTGCGCAAGGGACACGTCCATTAAGGCGTCAGCCTTAATGATCGGAATTTCATTGCTTTTTGGAGTTTGAGTGGAAGAGTTACAACAGGTTTCTGAAATTTCGATCATGTCTAAGAAGCCTTAATGGGACATGTGAAACCGTAAGGTTTTTTGTCTATGGAATTTCATCGCTTTTTTTAAATTTATTTTTTTTATTCAGAAATTTAAAATTTCACTGTAAGAATAAACATTTGATTTTTTAAATGTTTAATGAAAATGTTCGTATAAAATTACTATTCTGTGCAAAATTATTTTATTAACCAAACCGAATTGTTTAAGGTCCATACACACTTAACGATTTAATGAGCAACGTCGCTCATTTTCCCCCTCCTTGAGTGACGTCGCTCGTTTTATCGTTAAGTGTGTATGCCGCCAGCGACGAACGATGCGCGGCCCCGTGGGTCGGCAACAATCGTCGCTGTCGGTAGGTCATGCATGAAGGATGTGGACTATCGTCCACGACCTTCATGCAGGGCTGGCGGGGGCGTGACGTCACTGAGCGATATGAGCGGTCATATCGCTCAGTGTGTACAGTCGGCCGCCGGCCGGCCCGGGAGGGGGAAACATTAGACGATGTCGCTCACAGAGCGACATCGTTTAATGTGTATGGGCCTTTAGACTTTGGTCAAAATATTTTGCTGCCTTTGCAGATGATGCAGGGAGGGGGGTAGGTGGCAGCAGCCTGTGACTGAGGCTGGAGGTAGGCGTGAAATGCATTGCTTGTACGCGTGAGTGCGTGGTGTCAGGTGCTGCGTGTGTATGTGTGTGTGTCAGGTGCTGCCTGTGTATCAGCTCCTGTGTGTGTGTGTGTGTGTGTGTGTATGTGTGTGTCAGGTGCTGCGTGTATATACGAGTGTGTCTGATGGTGCGTGTGTATGCGTCAGCTGCCGCACGTATGTGTGTGTCAGGTGTTGCGGGTGTATATGTGTGTGAGTATCAGGTGCTCCGCGTGTGTACAAGTGTAGGTCTGGTGCTGTGCATGAATACGTATGTCTGTGTCAGGTGCTGCGCGTGTACATGTGTGCATCAGGTGCTGCGCGTGTACATGAGTGTGCATTAGGTGCTGCGCGTGTACATGAGTGTGCGTCGGGTGCTGCGTGTGTACATGAGTGTGCATTAGGTGCTGCGCGTGTACATGAGTGTGCGTCAGGTGCTGCGTGTGTACATGAGTGTGCGTCAGGTGCTGCGCGTGTACATGTGTGTGCGTCAGGTGCTGCGCGTGTACATGTGTGTGTGAGTAAGGTGCTGCATGTGTATGTGTGTGTCTGATGGTGTGCGTGTATATGTATGTGTCAGGTGCTGCGTGTATATGCATGTGGCAGGTGCTGCATGTTTATTTTATTGTGTCTGATGCTACGTGTGTGTCAGGTGCCGCACGTGTATATGTGTGTGTGTGTCAGGTGTTGCGCGTGTATGTGTGGGTCAGGTGCTGCATGTTTATTTTATTGTGTCTGATGCTACGTGTGTGTGTGTCAGGTGTTGCGCGTGTATGTGTATGTCAAGTGCCGTTCCCCTTCTTCCCATCCCAGCTCTCTCTGTAGAATACAGCTCTGCACCCAGAGAGAGGGAAAGACTAGGGGGCTGATCACTGCACTGCTCACTTTTTGGTCATGAGTTCGGCCTCCTGTTTCTTCCAGTGCTGTGTTCCTGCAGCCCAGCCCTCCCTGTTGTGCCAGAGAATCAGCCCTTCCTTCCCCAGCCAGAGAGAGAGAGCCCGAGGCAGAGACACTCTTCCCGTAGCTGGCCTACCCCCAGTACTTCAGCACTGGCCATGCGGCAGTCAACAAAGGAGACCAGCAGGGGGTTCTGGCAGCAACAGCTGTGGCCGCAGCTGGATCGGGGAGGCCTGTAGTGTCTGAGGTGGGCAGCACTTCCTCTGCCGCTGTCACCTTCCCCTGCCAGAGAGAAAGCAAGAGACATACCCTTCCCGCAGCTGGGCTACCCCTAGCACCTCAGCGCTGGCCAGGCGGAAGTCTATGGAGGGGACCGGCAGGGGTTTCAGGCCACAGCAGCAGCGGCCGCAGCCAGATCAGGGAGGCCTGCAGGGTCAGAGCTGGGCAGCACTTCTACCAACACTGTCACCTCTGTGCTGGGCATGTACACCAGTCCGTACGGACGGAGGTGTCCACAACAGGCAGCAGTATGAGTCAGACAAACTCATTACACGCTGCCCACTGCTGCGTGTAATGCTGCACTCGATGGAGGAAGCCTAGATGCGGTCACCAGCTGCAGCGAGGGAGAAGGGTGATCACATCACCCTTCAACCCGGCACCTCACAATCAGCTGGGGATCTGCAGTAGCTTCATCTCTCTCTTCCTCTCTGACAGCACAGCAGCCCCTCTGGGTCCCATGTAGCTCTGCCCCCCTGCTCACAGTTCACTCGGCCTCTCCTGATTAAAAAGAAAATAAGAGACTGACCTGCTGCTCAGATGCGAGGAGGGGACGGGCAGTAGGTCCTCTGTGAGTGCACTACACAGTCAAAATTAACTCTGACTCCTCACAACAGTGTGGACTGCGGGCAACGTCAGACGCCAATTTGGGTGTGCTTGCCGCACTACCTGCCCATCAAGCCCAACGTGGTGCCATGGTGCCAGCCCCGCCCACTATACGGATTCCATTTTGTATTAGGAACCCTATAACAGCATTCCGACATCCCTCCCTATGACGCTGCCATCCATACACTGCCGCTCTCATACATCCGCACACTGCCGCTCTCACACAACTGTACACTGCTGCTCTCATACATCCATACACTGCCGCTCTCATACATCCGTACAACCCCGCTCTCATACATCCGTACAACCCCGCTCTCATACAGGCGCACACCATCGCTCTTACAGCCGCACACCATCGCACTCTTCCAGACGCACACCATCGCACTTCCAGCCGCACACCATCGCACTCTTACAGCCGCACACCATCGCACTCATACAGCCGTACATTGCCGCTCTCATACATCCGCACACTGCCGCTCTCATACATCCGCACACTGCCGCTCACATCTATACAAACATAGCCTCCATACATCTACGCATCCAATCACTGAACACTGAACACTGAACACTGAAATCACTATCACTTTTGCCCGGGGTGTGACAACAGCCAGCCACTACTCCGGCCACCTTCTTTTGACACCAAAAATGCATCTTACCTATCATCAGGGTGGTGCTGCTGCTGGGGGTGGGTTGCTGCCTCAGTCTCCAGGTTGGTGCTGCGATTGGAGGGGGTACTGCTTCCCTGTGCTGCCACTGTCTCCCGGATCATCGTGCCGCTGGCTGAATTGCAGCTTGACTCTACTGCTGCCAGGAGTAACAGCTTCCTGGCTGTTGTTGCTGGTGGCTGCCTACTGCTCATTGCCACCGGAACACTGACCGGCTCGGCAGTGATGCTGACGGAGGAGTAGTGGCGGTGGGGTGGGGGGGGGTGCCTGCTCCCTTCCCTCGAGCATGCTGCAGTGTACAAAAATAAATAATAAATAGAGAGCATACCAGGGTGAGAGTCTGTATCGATCACAGTGATTACATGGGGCACAGCATAAGGACACCTTGCTGTGAGGGGCTCTGCCCACATAGATTGCTGCACCCTCTCTGATGTCAGCCGCTGCCCTCTCGTTCTCTGGGCGGCCAGTTCCAGTGTGAGGTAGGAGAGGAAGAGAACACACAGGAGAGCAGCCCTGATATATAACGAGGTGGAAGTTCTATAGGCAGCAGAGACTGAGACCAGCCAGCCAGTCTCCCAGTGCCCTGATCACTACACGCCGCCAGCACAGCATTACAGGAGGGTCCTATAGTGCTGCCCTGAGCTAACAGGTGTGTGTACCAAGTGTACCCCGTACAGTGTGCTGCGCCCTGGTGTCTCTGAGAGGGGTGAGGTCACTGTGCCGCTTTAGTATATGGCTTTTCCTTAGTACTGTACGTTACAGCCCTGCACTAGTGGTGGCAACTCTGCCATATGTTAACCTGTGAGATTATTTTCCTATTTACAGAATAACCGGGGATAAGGGGGCCATATTGCGGCTCTCAAGTGAAGGCACTCTAATACACCCCCTGCTGGCGGCCACTGTGCAGGCGCAACAATTTGAAATGCCCGATCTCTATAATGGGGCATATTTCTCTTTTTTTTTAAAAACCTGTAACTTTCTGGAAAACCACAACCCCAAAAGGCACTTCACTGGGACATGCTCTATCTAATAAAACAAACCCCAAGTCATATACATATATATCTATATATACACACACACACTCATGTATATACATGTATACACAAATACACGAATGTCCATGTTTATGTATGTATAATACATTGATAGAGTACATTATATTTATGAATTAATTGCTTCCCGATTCTGCAGCAGCATCATCAGCACCACCAGTGTTACTCACAGTCACTTCACACTGACTGCTGCACAACACATCACTTAATTTCCGGGCCGCCCGCCATCTGGTGAAGAGACATGGGAGATGAAGGACCAGCAGTGCCAAGTTGAGCGGAAGTATTGTGAATTAGTTACCCACACACTCCTTGTGACACCTGCTCCCCGTCTGCCCTCCCACCCGCCGCCTGCCGTCCGGAACCCGCACTGACAAGTAAGTCTCAGCAGAATGTGTCTGCCGGCGGCTCCCAGTCCCCAGTGGTGTGGCGGCCGCGGCACACTAGGACTGAGAGACCGCAGCGGGAGGAAAGCACAGGTGGGCGGGAGGAGAGCATGGGCGGACATCACCACGTCACATTGCAAGGTGACGCCAGTCCCCCCAGTGAGGCCGCCGACGAATGCACTCAGCACAGTATTAGCAGCAGGCAGAGGGGGGGCGGGTGCATCGGTGGTGGGAGGTACGGAAATGAGCTGCAGGCTAGGCTCCACCGATCACACACTCAGCGATCACTGTGCTACAGCAATCGTGGCGTGCAGCGGTGCTGGACATTAGGGAGTGCCTGTGCGCACCAGGCACCCCCTGTACGCACGCCTATGCGCTACCACCCCCCATATGCCACACTACATCACTATGCTATAGCCCTCCCATATGCTGCACTTCATAATTACACTATACCCCCCATACAACATCACCACACTACACTACTCACAATAAAATTAAAACATCCCAGTTCCTCATTCTTAATGAGCTCACGTGAGTTCTCTCCCCAACGGAGCTCCAGACCAAGTAACAATGAAGACACCAGCAGCGTGTAGGGGGCAGGCCTGGTCCACTTGTCAGGAGAGAGCAGTCACTGGAGGATAAGAAGGGGGCGGGGCCTAGTCCTACAGACGGGAGAGAGCACAGACAGGAGAGAGCAAGGTACAGGGGTAGAAGGGGGCGGGGCCTATTCTTACAGGCTTTCAAAATTCGATTTTTTTATAAATTCGACATTTGACAAATTCGACTTTTCTGCAATGGTACAAATGCGGCAATTCGACAAAAGTATATTCAATTGAAGTTTGTAAATTCGACATCAGTGCTTTTAAACAGTAAATTCGTCATTTTCAATCCGCCACACTTTGCTGGCGGAATCTAATAAAAAAATTTAAAAACATGTTTTTTTTGCAGTTTTCTTTTTTGGTAGTAGCATATCTATTTATATTAGAAGGGATTAGGTACTTGGTTTGTCTTTTTTGAGGCACAAGTATTATTTATATATTTTTTAAGATTATTATTATTTTTTAAATGGAATGTGAAAAACCCGGAAAAAAAATTGCGTGGGGTCCCCCCTTAAAGCATAACCAGCCTCGGGCTCTTCGAGCCGGTCCTGGTTCTAAAAATCCGGGGAAAAAACGGACAGGGGATCCCCCGTATTTTTAAAACCAGCACCGGGCTCTGCGCCTGGTGCAAAAAATACGGGGGACAAAAAGAGTAGGGGTCCTCCGTATTTTTTACACCAGCATCGGGCTCCACTAGCTGGACAGATAATGCCACAGCCGGGGGTCACTTTTATACAGTGCCCTGCGGCCGTGGCATTAAATATCCAACTAGTCACACCTGGCCGGGGTACCCTGGGGGAGTGGGGACCCCTTCAATCAAGGGGTCCCCCCCCCAGCCACCCAAGGGCCAGGGGTGAAGCCCGAGGCTGTCCCCCCCATCCAAGGGCTGCGTATGGGAGGCTGATAGCCTTGAGAAAATGGAAAGAATATTGGTTTTTCCAGTAGTACTACAAGTCCCAGCAAGCCTCCCCCGCAAGCTGGTACTTTGAGAACCACAAGTACCAGCATGCTGGAGAAAAACGGGCCCGCTGGTACCTGTAGTTCTACTGGAAAAAAAATACCCAAATAAAAACAGGACACAGACACCGTGAAAGTATAACTTTATTTCACACCTGCCGACACACACATACTTACCTATGTTGACACGAAGCAGTCGGTCCTCTTCTCCAAGTAGAATCCAGATAATTATACTCACCTGATCCAGGTTCCAGATTAAATCCACGTACTTGGCAAAACAACAAACCGAACACCCGGACCAGACGGACTGAAAGGGGTCCCATGTCCACGAATGCAGACATCCGAATCTCGCGAGAATCCGACAGCGGGATGACAATGTTCGGGCGCGCTCGGGTTAGCCGAGCAAGGCGAGAAGGTTCGAACCAGCCTCGGACCCGTGTAAAATGGGTGAAGTTCGGGGGGTTCGGATTCCAACGAACCGAACCCACTCATCACTAGTATGTACGTGTGCGTCAGGTGCCGTGCATGCATGTACGTGTGTGTGTCAGGTGCCGTGCGTGTACGTACGTGTGTCAGGTGTCATGCGTGTGTGTGTCAGGTGGCGCGTACCTACATGTGTGTATGTCAGGTGCTGTGCATGTGTGTACGTACACGCGAGTATGTGTCAGGTGCCGCACGTGTACGTGTGTGTGTGTGCCAGGAGCCGCGCATGTACATGTGTGTGGGTGTCAGGAGCCGCGCGTGTACGTACATACGTGTAGGTGTCAGGTGCCGCGCGTATACGTACATATATGTGTGTGTCAGGAGCCGCGCGTGTACGTACATGTGTGTATGTGTGTCAGGAGCCACGCGTGTGCATACGTGTGTGTGTGTGTGTCAGGTGCCGCGCGTGTACGTGTGTGTATCAAGTGCCACGTGTGTACGTACGTACGTACGTACGTATGTGTGTGCCTGGAGCCGCGCGTGTACATACATGTGTGTGTGTGTCTCAGGTGCTGCACGTGTATATGTGTGTATCTCAGGTGCTGCATTTGTATGCGTCAGCTGCCACGTGGGTGTCAGGTGTTGAGCGTGTATGTGTTTGTGTCAGGTGTCGCATCTGTATGTGTGCGACTGTCAGGTGCTGCGCGTGTATGTGTGTGTCAGGTGCTGCATGTATATATGTGTGTGTTAGGTGCTGTTCATGTATGTGGGAGTGGCAGGTGCTGCATGTGTATATATGTGTGAGTAGCAGGTGCTGCGTGTGTATATGATTGTGTGTCAGGTGCTGTGCTTGTGTGCGTTAAATGCCACATGTATATATGTCAGGTGCTGCCTGTGTGTGTGTGTCAGGTGCTGCATGTCTGTATGTGTGTGGGTGTGTCAGGTGCTGCATGTCTGTGTGTGTGTGTCAGGTGCTGCATGTCTGTGTGTGTGTGTGTCTGTCAGGTGCTGCATGTGTGTGTCAGGTGCTGCATGTCTGCATGTGTGTGTCAGGTGCTGTGTGTGTGTGTCAGGTGCTAGGTGTCTTTGTGTGTGCGTGTGTCTGTCAGGTGCTGCATGTGTGTGTCAGGCGCTGAATGTCTGCGTGTGTGTGTCAGGCGCTGCATGTCTGTGTGTCAGGTGCTGTGTGTGTGTGTGTGTGTGTGTGTGTGTGTGTGTGTGTCAGGTGCTGCGTGTGTGCGTGTGTGTGTCAGGTGCTGCGTGTGTGCGTGTGTGTGTGTCAGGTGCTGCGTGTGTGCGTGTGTCAGGTGCTGCGTGTCTGCGTGTGTGTCAGGTGCTGCGTGTCTGCGTGTGTGTCAGGTGCTGCGTGTGTGTCAGGTGCTGCGTGTCTGCGTGTGTGTCAGGTGCTGCGTGTCTGCGTGTGTGTCAGGTGCTGCGTGTCTGTGTGTGTGTCAGGTGCTGCGTGTGTGTCAGGTGCTGCGTGTCTGCGTGTGTGTCAGGTGCTGCGTGTGTGTCAGGTGCAGCGTGTGTGTGTGTCAGGTGCTGCGTGTGTGTGTCAGGTACTGCGTGTGTGTGTCAGGTGCTGCGTGTCTGCGTGTCATGTGCTGCGTGTGATTATGTCAGGTGCTGCGTGTGTCAGGTACTGCGTGTGAGTGTCAGGTGCGTGTGAGTGTCAGGTGCGTGTGAGTGCATCAGGTGCTGCGTGTGCGTGTGTGTATCAAGTGCCACGTGTGTACGTACGTACGTACGTACGTATGTGTGTGCCTGGAGCCGCGCGTGTACATACATGTGTGTGTGTGTCTCAGGTGCTGCACGTGTATATGTGTGTATCTCAGGTGCTGCATTTGTATGCGTCAGCTGCCACGTGAGTGTCAGGTGCTGTGTCTGTGTGTGTGTGTGTGTCAGGTGCTGCGTGTGTGTCAGGCGCTGCATGTCTGGGGGGGTGGCCGGAAACACAGCAGGGAGGGGGGGTGGCCGGACACACAGCAGGGAGGGGGGGGGGTGGCCGGACACACAGCAGGGAGGGGGGGGGTGGCCGGACACACAACAGGGAGGAGGGGGGGTGGCCGGACACACAACAGGGAGGAGGGGGTGGCCGGACACACAACAGGGAGGGGTGGCCGGACACACAACAGGGAGGGAAGGGGGGGGCGGCTGGACACACAGCAGGGAGGGGAGGGTGACCGGACACACAGCAGGGAGGGGAGGGGGTAGGGAGTGTCCAGACACAGCGGGAAGAGGGGGGGGTGGCCGAACACACAGCAGGGGAGGGGAGGGTGGCCGGACAAACAGCAGGGGAGGGTGGCCGGACAAACAGCAGGGAGGAGGGAGGGTGGCCTAACACACAGCAGGGGAGGGGAGGGTGGCCGGACACACAGCAGGGGAGGTGGCCGGACACACAGCAGGGGAGGTGGCCGGACACACAGCAGGGGAGGTGGCCGGACACACAGCAGGGGAGGAGAGGGTGGCCGGACACACAGCAGGGAGGGGAGGGGCGGACATAGCGGGAGGAGTGGGGCTGGGCGAATACACAGCAGGGGAGGGGAGGGTGACCGGACACACAGCAGGGAGGAGGGGGGTAGGCCGGACACACGGCAGGGAGGGGAGGGTGGCCGGACACACGGCAGGGAGGGGAGGGTGGCCGGACACACGGCAGGGAGGGGAGGGTGGCCGGACACACGGCAGGGAGGGGAGGGTGGCCGGACACACGGCAGGGAGGGGGGTGGCCGGCTGCAGGCTAGGCTCCACCGATCACACACTCAGCGATCACTGTGCTACAGCAAGCGTGGCGTGTAGCGGTGCTGGACATTAGGGAGTGCCTGTGCGCACCAGGCACCCCCTGTACGCACGCCTATGCGCTACCACCCCCCATATGCCACACTACATCACTATGCTATAGCCCTCCCATATGCTGCACTTCATAATTACACTATACCCCCCATACAACATACTACATCACCACACTACACTACTCACAATAAAATTAAAACATCCCAGTTCCTCATTCTTAATGAGCTCACGTGAGTTCTCTCCCCAACGGAGCTCCAGACCAAGTAACAATGAAGACACCAGCAGCGTGTAGGGGGCAGGCCTGGTCCACTTGTCAGGAGAGAGCAGTCACTGGAGGGTAAGAAGGGGGCGGGGCCTAGTCCTACAGACGGGAGAACACAGACAGGAGAGAGCAAGGTACAGGTGTAGAAGGGGACGGCTGATGTGAAGAAGGGGACGGGGCCTATTCTTACAGGCTTTCAAAATTCGACTTTTTAAAATTCAACATTTGACAAATTCGACTTTTCTGCAATGGTACAAATGCAGCAATTCGACAAAAGTATATTCAATTGAAGTTTGTAAATTCGACAACAGTGCTTTTAAACAGTAAATTCGTCATTTTCAATCCGCCACACTTTGCAGGCGGAATCTAATAAATAAAAGTTGTTGTTTTTTTTGGTAATAGCATATCTATATTAGAAGGGATTAGGTACTTGGTTTGTCTTTTTTGGAGGCACAAGTATTATTTATATATTTTTTAAAAGATTTTTTTTTTTAAATGGAATGTAAAAAACCCGGAAAAAAAAATTGCGTGGGGTCCCCCATCCAAAGCATAACCAGCCATCGGGCTCTTCGAGCCGGTCCTGGTTCTAAAAATCCGGGGAAAAAACGGACAGGGGATCCCCCGTATTTTTAAAACCAGCACCGGGCTCTGCGCCTGGTGCTGGTGCAAAAAATACGGGGGACAAAAAGAGTAGGGGTCCCCCGTATTTTTTACACCAGCATCGGGCTCCACTAGCTGGACAGATAATGCCACAGCCGGGGGTCACTTTTATACAGTGCCCTGCAGCCGTGGCATTAAATATCCAACTAGTCACCCCTGGCTGGGGGAGTGGGGACCCCTTCAATCAAGGGGTCCCCCCCCCAGCCACCCAAGGGCCAGGGGTGAAGCCCGAGGCTGTCCCCCCCATCCAAGGGCTGCGGATGGGAGGCTGATAGCCTTGAGAAAATTGAAATAATATAGTTTTTTCCAGTAGTACTACAAGTCCCAGCAAGCCTCCCCCGCAAGCTGGTACTTTGAGAACCAGAAGTACCAGCATGCGGGAGAAAAACGGGCCCGCTGGTACCTGTAGTTCTACTGGAAAAAAAATACCCAAATAAAAACAGGACACAGACACCGTGAAAGTATAACTTTATTTCACACCTGCCGACACACACATACTTACCTATGTTGACACGAAGCAGTCGGTCCTCTTCTCCAAGTAGAATCCACGGGTACCTGAAAATAAAAGATAATTATACTCACCTGATCCAGGTTCCAGATTAAATCCACGTACTTGGCAAAACAACAAACCGAACACCCGGACCAGACGGACTGAAAGGGGTCCCATGTTTACACATGGGACCCCTTTCCACGAATGCAGACATCCGAATCTCGTGAGAATCCGACAGCGGGATGATGACGTTCGGGCGCGCTTGGGTTAGCCGAGCAAGACGGGAAGGTTCGAGCCTGCCTCGTGTAAAATGGGTGAAGTTCGGGGGGTCCGGATTCCGACGAACCGAACCCACTCATCACTAGTATGTGCGTGTCAGGCGCTGCGTGTGAGTGTGTGTGCGTGTCAGGCGCTGCGTGTGAGTGTGTGTGCGTGTCAGGCGCTGCCTGTGAGTGCGCGTGTGTCAGGCGCTGCGTGTGAGTGCGCGTGTCTGTCAGGCGCTGCGTGTGAGTGCGTGCCTGTCAGGTGCTGCGTGTGAGTGCGTGCGTGCGTGTCTGTCAGGCGCTGCGTGTGAGTGCGCGTGTCTGTCAGGTGCTGCGTGTGTCAGGCGCTGCGTGTCTGTGTCTGTGTGTCAGGCGCTGCACGTCTGTGTGTGTGTGTCAGGCGCTGCGCGTCTGTGTGTGTGTGTCAGGTGCTGCGCGTCTGTGTGTGTGTGTCAGGTGCTGCGCGTCTGTGTGTGTGTCAGGTGCTGCGTGCCTGTGTGTGTGTGTCATGCGCTGCGCGTCTGTGTGTGTCAGGAGCTGTGCGTCTGTGTGTGTCAGGAGCTGTGCGTCTGTGTGTGTGTGTCAGGTGCTGCGTGTGAGTGTGTGCGTGTGTCAGGTCCATGTGAGTGTCATGTGCTGCGTCTGTGTGTGTGTGTCAGGTGCTGCCTGTGTGTGTGTGTGTGTGTTTGTCAGGTGCTGCATGTCTGTATGTGTGTGGGTGTGTCAAGTGCTGCATGTATGTGTGTGTGTGTGTGTGTGTCAGGTGCTGCATGTCTGTGTGTGTGGGTGTGTGTGTGTCTGTCAGGTGCTGCATGTCAGGCGCTGCATGTCTGCGTGTGTGTGTGTGTGTCAGGCGCTGCATGTCTGAATGTCAGGTGCTGTGTGTGTGTGTGTGTGTGTCAAGTGCTGCGTGTGTGTGTGTGTGTCAGGTGCTGCATGTCAAGTGCTGCGTGTCTGCGTGTGTCAGGTGCTGCGTGTCTGCGTGTGTCAGGTGCTGCGTGTGTCAGGTGCTGCGTGTGTGTGTCAGGTGCTGCATGTGTGTGTGTGTGTGTCAGGTGCTGCGTGTCTGCGTCAGGTGCTGCGTGTCTGCGTGTGTGTCAGGTGCTGCGTGTGTGTGTCAGGTGCTGCGTGTGTGTCAGGTGCTGCGTCTGTGTGTGTGTCAGGTGCTGCGTCTGTGTGTGTGTCAGGTGCTGCGTCTGTGTGTGTCAGGCGCTGCGCGTCTGTGTGTGTCAGGCGCTGCGCGTCTGTGTGTGTCAGGCGCTGCGCGTCTGTGTGTGTCAGGCGCTGCGCGTCTGTGTGTGTCAGGCGCTGCGCGTCTGTGTGTGTCAGGCGCTGCGCGTCTGTGTGTGTCAGGCGCTGCGCGACTGTGTGTGTCAGGTGCTGCGTGTGAATGTGTGCGTGTGTGTCAGGTCCGTGTGAGTGTCAGGTGCTGCGTCTGGGGACGGCGGGGAGGGATGGACGGACACAGCAGGGAGGGCGGGGGGGATGGACGGACACAGCAGGGAGGGCGGGGGGGATGGACGGACACAGCAGGGAGGGCGGGGGGGGATGGACGGACACAGCAGGGAGGGCGGGGGGGGATGGACGGACACAGCAGGGAGGGCGGGGGGGGATGGACGGACACAGCAGGGAGGGCGGGGGGGGATGGACGGACACAGCAGGGAGGGCGGGGGGGATGGACGGACACAGCAGGGAGGGCGGGGGGGGATGGACGGACACAGCAGGGAGGGTGGGGGGGATGGACGGACACAGCAGGGAGGGCGGGGGGGGGGGGTGGACGGACACAGCAGGGAGGGCGGGGGGGATGGACGTACACAGCAGGGAGGGCGGGGGGGATGGACGTACACAGCAGGGAGGGCGGGGTCGAATGGGCGTACACAGCAGGGAGGGCGGGGGGGGAATGGGCGTACACAGCAGGGAGGGCGGGGGGGATGGGCGGACACAGCAGGGAGGGCGGGGGGGATGGGCAGACACAGCAGGGAGGGCGGGGGGGAAGGGCGGACACAGCAGGGAGGGCAGGGGGATGGGCGTACACAGCAGGGAGGGCGGGGGGGATGGGCGTACACAGCAGGGAGGGCGGGGGGATGGGCGTACACAGCAGGGAGGGCGGGGGGGGGCGTACACAGCAGGGAGGGCGGGGGGATGGGCGTACACAGCAGGGAGGGCGGGGGGGTGGGCGTACACAGCAGGGAGGGCGGGGGGGTGGGCGTACACAGCAGGGAGGGCGGGGGGGTGGGTGTACACAGCAGGGAGGGCGGGGGGGTGGGTGTACACAGCAGGGAGGGCGGGGGGATGGGCGTACACAGCAGGGAGGGCGGGGGGGATGGGCGTACACAGCAGGGAGGGCGGGCGTACACAGCAGGGAGGGCGGGGGGGTGGGCGTACACAGCAGGGAGGGCGGGGGGGTGGGCGTACACAGCAGGGAGGGCGGGGGATGGGCGTGCACAGCAGGGAGAGCAGGGGGGGATGGGCGTACACAGCAGGGAGGGATGGGCGTACACAGCAAGGAGGGTGGGGGGGTGGGCGTACACAGCAAGGAGGGTGGGGGGGTGGGCGTACACAGCAAGGAGGGTGGGGGGGGATGGGCGTACACAGCAGGGAGGGCGGAGGACGGACACAGCAGGACGGGCGGGCGGAGGACGGACACAGCATCGGAGGACGGACACAGCAGGCCGGGCGGACACGGCCGGGCGGACACAGCAGGGAGGGTGGGGGGGGATGGACGGACACAGCAGGGAGGGCGGGGGGGGGGATGGACGGACACAGCAGGGAGGGCGGGGGGGGATGGACGGACACAGCAGGGAGGGCGGGGGATGGACGGACACAGCAGGGAGGGTGGGGGGGATGGACGGACACAGCAGGGAGGGCGGGGGGATGGACGGACACAGCAGGGAGGGCGGGGGGGGATGGACGGACACAGCAGGGAGGGCGGGGGGGGATGGACGGACACAGCAGGGAGGGCGGGGGGGGGATGGACGGACACAGCAGCGAGGGCGGGGGGGGGAATGGGCGTACACAGCAGGGAGGGCGGGGGGATGGGCGTACACAGCAGGGTGGGGGGCGTACACAGCAGGGTGGGGGGGGGGGCGTACACAGCAGGGTGGGGGGCGTACACAGCAGGGTGGGGGGGGGGCGTACACAGCAGGGAGGGCGGGGGGGATGGGCGTACACAGCAGGGAGGGTGGGGGGGGATGGGCGTACACAGCAGGGAGGGCGGGGGGGGATGGGCGTACACAGCAGGGAGGGCGGGGGGGATGGGCATACACAGCAGGGAGGGCGGGGGGGATGGGCATACACAGCAGGGAGGGCGGGGGGGGATGGGCATACACAGCAGGGAGGGCGGGGGGGGATGGGCATACACAGCAGGGAGGGCGGGGGGGGATGGGCATACACAGCAGGGAGGGCGGGGGGGATGGGCATACACAGCAGGGAGGGTGGGGGGGGATGGGCATACACAGCAGGGAGGGTGGGGGGGGTGGGCATACACAGCAGGGAGGGTGGGGGGGGATGGGCATACACAGCAGGGAGGGTGGGGGGGATGGGCATACACAGCAGGGAGGGTGGGGGGGGGGGGCATACACAGCAGGGAGGGTGGGGGGGGGGCATACACAGCAGGGAGGGTGGGGGGGGGTGGGCATACACAGCAGGGAGGGTAGGGGGGGGTGGGCATACACAGCAGGGAGGGTGGGGGGGGGTGGGCATACACAGCAGGGAGGGTGGGGGGGGATGGGCATACACAGCAGGGAGGGTGGGGGGGGATGGGCATAGGATGGGCATACACAGCAGGGAGGGTGGGGGGGGATGGGCATACACAGCAGGGAGGGTGGGGGGGGATGGGCATACACAGCAGGGAGGGTGGGGGGGGATGGGCATACACAGCAGGGAGGGTGGGGGGGGGGATGGGCATACACAGCAGCGAGGGTGGGGGGGGGATGGGCATACACAGCAGGGAGGGTGGGGGGGGATGGGCATACACAGCAGGGAGGGTGGGGGGGATGGGCATACACAGCAGGGAGGGGGGGGGGATGGGCATACACAGCAGGGAGGGCGGAGGGCGGACACAGCAGGGCGGGCGGGCACAGCATCGGAGGACGGACACAGCATCGGAGGACGGACACAGCAGGCCGGGCGGACACGGCCGGGCGGACACAGCCGGGCGGGCGGGGGACGGACACAGTAGGCCGGGCGGACACGGCCGGGCGGACACAGCAGGGCGGCCGGGCGGACACAGCAGGGCGGGCGGGAGAAGTATAGAAAAATAAGAAAGGATGGCATACATCCTGCCGACGCTGCCGCTGAGTTAAGTGGGCCCGGCTTCCTCCGAGCTGCGGCTATCTCCTCCCGCTGACACTCATGAAGGGGACCCGGCTTCCTCCGGCTCTCTCCGTGTGACTGCTCCGTCGTTCTCCTCTTCCAGTAAGGCTCCCTCCATCGCTCACGTCCCGCGATCTCCTCCGGGTCTTGTAGAGGCTCCCTCCTTCTCGTCCTCCCGCCGCCTGCAGCTGTCCTCGTCATGCACGAGACACTGCTTCCCGCGCTCTCCTCATGCACAACTTGACAAGCTCATCTATGTTCACCCCCTGCTGGCGGCCACTGCGCAGGCGCAACAAATTGAAAAGCCCTATCTTTAAAATGGGGCATATTTTACTTAATTAAAAAAAAACTATAACTTTTTGAAAAACCACAACCCCAAAAGGCACTACACTGGACATACTCTATCTAATTAAAACAAACCCCAGGTCTTAATTTGTCCTCTATCCTGAGTTATGCCTTCCCAAAAAAATCTTCATTCACTCTATAGGAAAACGGTGTCAAAAGCCACTGAGGGAGTGGCAGAAAAAAACTGACAGTTGGAACTTTAGCTTACTCTCAATTCCTCATTTTTTATTATTTTGCCCTGAAATTTGGCATGCAGCAGCGGGTGACGATTCTACACGTCCATGCCAAATTTCAGCTCGGTACGTCCAATCAGTTTTGAGGTGTAGCCCCTCAAACACCATGCCCCCATCTCAGAAGTTCCCTATGGGAGAATTCCGTTTGTTCGATTCAGCCTTAATATAAGGGCACGACCGTGCCCTTATAATATATATATTAGTGATGTGCACTGGAAATTTTTCGGGTTTTGTGTTTTGTTTTGGATTCGGTTCGGCGGCCGTGTTTTGGATTCGGACGCGTTTTGGCAAAACCTCCCTGAAATTTTTTTTGGGGATTCGGGTGTTTTTTACAAAAAAACCTCAAAAACAGCTTAAATCATAGAATTTGGGGGTCATTTTGATCCCATAGTATTATTAACCTCAATAACCATAATGTACACTCATTTTCAGTCTATTCTGAACACCTCACAGCTCACAATATTATTTTTAGTCCTAAAATTTGCACCGAGGTCGCTGGATGACTAAGCTATGTGACACAAGTGGCCGACACAAACACCTGGCCCATCTAGGAGTGGCACTGAAGTGTCAGGCAGGATGGCACTTCAAAAAATAGTCCCCAAACAGCACATGATGCAAAGAAATAAAGAGGTGCACCAAGGTCGCTGGATGGCTAAGCTAAGCGACACAAGTGGCCGACACAAACACCTGGCCCATCTAGGAGTGGCACTGCAGTGTCAGGCAGGATGGCACTTCAAAAAAATTGTCCCCAAACAGCACATGATGCAAAGAAAAGAGGCGCAATGAGGTAGCTGTGTGGACTAAGCTAAGCGACCCAAGTGGCCGACACAAACACCTGGCCCATCTAGGAGTGGCACTGCAGTGTCAGACAGGATGGCAGATTTAAAAAATAGTCCCCAAACAGCACATGATGCAAAGAAAAAAAGAGGTGCACCAAGGTCACTGGATGGCTAAGCTAAGCGACACAAGTGGCCAAAACAAACACCTGGCCCATTTAGGAGTGGCACTGCAGTGTCAGGCAGGATGGCACTTCAAAAAAATAGTCCCAAACAGCACATGATGCAAAGAAAAAAAGAGGTGCACCAAGGTCGCTGGATGGCTAAGCTAAGCGACACAAGTGGCCGACACAAACACCTGGCCCATCTAGGAGTGGCACTGCAGTGTCAGACAGGATGGCACTTCAAAAAAATAGTCCCCAAACAGCACATGATGCAAAGAAAAAAAGAGGCGCAATGAGGTAGCTGTGTGACTAAGCTAAGCGACCCAAGTGGCGACACAAACACCTGGCCCATCTAGGAGTGGCACTGCAGTTTTCTAGCCAGAGGATGAGAGTGCTTCCATCCTCATGTGAATCTGAACCACTAGCCATGAACATAGGCCAGGGCCTCAGCCGTTCCTTGCCACGCCGTGTCGTAAATGGCATATTGGCAAGTTTACGCTTCTCCTCAGACCAGGGGTGTGCAATTATTTCAGCTGGGGGCCGCTTAACACTTCCAGTGAATATTCGAGGGCCACACACAAGGGGTGGGACTAATATGAATGACAAATATTTGTAGGAGTAAGTCCTGGGCTGCGCAGAGACTGCACAAAGTAGATTTTTGCAGCTCTGCGTACACATACGATCGTACACTTGCACTGGCGAATTTACACTGCTCCTGGGGGCGGCGACTACCCGAACGCAGGACAGCAAAATTTGCAGCACAGTGATCAGGTCTGAATTAGCCCCTTAGTCAGCAGTTGCTGCAAAATGAGACCCGTTATAGGGCCCAATTCAGACCCGGTCGCTGCTGTGTATTTTCGCACAGCGGGTGATTCGGGTCTGAACTGCGCATGCATTGCAGTGCGCAGGCACATCGGTCCGCCACGCTGGGGAGCGTCAGGCAGTGATGGTATGGTGCGAACAAAGCGATCGCACAGGTGATCGCAAGGTGATTGACAGGAAGAGGCCGTTTGTGGGTGGCAACTGACCGGTTTAGAGGAGTGCACGGAAAAACGCAGGAGGGACCAGGCGTTTGGAGGGAGGGTTTCTGACGTCAGCTCCGGCCCCGATCATCGCACTGGAAGAGTAAGTCCTGGGCTGCGCAGAGACTGCACAAACTTCTGTTTCTGCAGCTCTCCTGCACATGCGATCGCTCCCCTGCACAGCGATTTCCCCCTCCCCCTATAGGCGGCGACTACCTGATCGTAGCAGTGATCAGGTCTGAATTAGGCCCATAGTTATATATATATATATATATATAAAACTATAAAAACATAGTATTAATATATATATATATATATATATATATATATATATATAACTATAAAAACACACACACACCACAATATACATTACACCGCATACGTAGTTTTTTACAGGCAAAATACAAATGTCTAAAAAACACATCCAGTAATAAAAAAATAAAAATAAAAAACTGCTGAAAACAAACAAACAGCATCCTGTGTAATGCTGTTATCAATCATATTCACAGCTGGTTACTAGCTCCCCTGAACCCACATAGCAGTCTCAAACCTCCCCTCTCCCTTAAACCCATATAGCAGTCTCTACCCCCCTTCCCCCACCCCTGAACCCATATAGCAGTCACTACCCCCCTTCACCCCCTCCCCTATACAGCAGTCTCTACCCCCCTTCCCCTGAACCTATACAGCAGTCTCTACCCCCCTACTTTCCTCCCTCCTCCTCCTCTCCCTCCCCTCCCCCCCTCCTCCTCCCTCCCCTCCCCCCCCCCCCCCCCCCCGGACCCATATAGCAGCTTTACCTTTGATGCATTTTTTTCACAGTGGCAGGTCTGCTGTCCAGATTATCCACCGCCTTCTGCCAGATCCGCTGCCCGCTGCGCTGCGCAGAGCGCTGCTGCTACCCGCTGCCCTCTGCACGCTCCTGCCGTGGCTCCGCCCCCTATGCCGCCCGGCGCCTGATGTCACAGAGGAAATCCCGGTCAGCAGACCGGGTATTTCCTCAGAGGCGCCGCATCTCGGAGCTTCGTAGCGCAATGACAAGCTTGTCATTGCACAGTGGTATGGGACAGCGGGCCAGGCAGAATCGGTTCGCGGGCCGCATCCGGCCCGCGGGCCGCATGTTGCCCACCCCTACCTCAGACGCTTTTAATTTAGATTTTTGGGTCATTTTACTGAACTTTTGTTTTTGGATTTTACATGCTCTCTACCATGACATTGGGCATCGGCCTTGGCAGACGACGTTGATGGCATTTCATCGTCTCGGCCATGACTAGTGGCAGCAGCTTCAGCACGAGGTGGAAGTGGATCTTGATCTTTCCCTATTTTACCCTCCACATTTTTGTTCTCCATTTTTTAATGTGTGGAATTATATGCCATTATCAATAGCAATGGCCTACTACTATCTATACTGCGCACAACTGAAATGCACCACAGGTATGGATGGATAGTATACTTGACGACACAGAGGTAGGTAGAGCAGTGGCCTACTGTACCATACTGCTATATACTATATACTGGTGGTCAGCAAACTGTGCAAAACTGAAATGCACCACAGGTATGGATGGATAGTATACTTGACGACACAGAGGTAGGTAGAGCAGTGGCCTTCTGTACCGTACTGCTATATATTATATACTGGTGGTCAGCAAACTGTGCAAATCTGAAATGCACCACAGGTATGGATGGATAGTATACTTGACGACACAGAGGTAGGTAGAGCAGTGGCCTTCTGTACCGTACTGCTATATATTATATACTGGTGGTCAGCAAACTGTGCAAAACTGAAATGCACCACAGGTATGGATGGATAGTATACTTGACGACACAGAGGTAGGTAGAGCAGTGGCCTTCTGTACCGTACTGCTATATATTATATACTGGTGGTCAGCAAAATTATGCACTGTACTCCTACTATATACTACAATGCAGCACAGATATGGAGCGTTTTTCAGGCAGAGAACGTATAATACTGGTGGTCACTGGTCAGCAAAACTCTGCACTGTACTCCTCCTATATAATACAGCTGGTCCCCAGTCCCCACAATAAAGCAGTGTGAGCACAGATATATGCAGCACACTGAGCACAGATATGGAGTGTTTTTCAGGCAGAGAACGTATAATACTGGTGGTCACTGGTCAGCAAAACTCTGCACTGTACTCCTCCTATATAATACTGCTGGTCCCCAGTCCCCTCAATAAAGCAGTGTGAGCACAAATATATGCAGCACACTGAGCACAGATATGGAGTGTTTTTCAGGCAGAGAACGTATAATACTGGTGGTCACTGGTCAGCAAAACTCTGCACTGTACTCCTCCTATATAATACTGCTGCTCCCCAGTCCCCACAATAAAGCAGTGAGCACAGATATTTGCAGCCACCTGAATAAAACTGAGAGGACGCCAGCCACGTCCTCTCACTATCATTTCTAATGCATGAGTGAAAAATGGCGGCGACGCACGGCTCCTTATATAGAATACGAATCTCGCGAGAATCTGACCGCGGTATGATGACGTTCGGGCGCGCTCGGGTTAACCGAGCAAGGCGGGAAGGTTCGAATCTGCCTCGGACCCGTGTAAAAAGGGTGAAGTTCGGGGGGGTTCGGATTCCGAGGATCCGAACCCGCTCATCACTAAAATATATATGTAGCATTGCACAGCACGCCGCAACAATTAACAGATGCTTTTTCTGTGTGAATTGTTGGGCCGTCCGCAATGTTGAGCATGTAAGACAAAGCTGGCGTTAAATAAGATTGCGTAATACCTGTCCTGTGTGCCAGCGATTAGCTATATGGTGTGAACATAGGCGTGCGCAGCACATTTTATAAGGGGGTGCACGACTGGAGTGGCGTGCCTAGCACCATATATTAGCAGTCAGAGAGAAAGAGGGAGAAAAATAGAGGTGAGACAGAGGGTTGAGAGAGAGGGCCAGGGTAGAGAGGGGGTACAGGTGGCACTGTGTACCTCGTTCTGTCACCGTACCCCCTAGTACAAGCATTACTGAATGTGTGTGTCCCTTCAGTACAAGAGGCACTGGGTACCTGAGGCAGTGGAGGGTCCCCCTTTCAGCACCGGCAGCAGCGGTCCCCCTCTTCTGGTTTCCATTGGAGTGTGATGTCGGGCAACAGGATCAGAGAGTAGAAGAAAAGGTGAGAGGAGGGGCTGGATCGCCTCCTCCTACTAGTACTGCGTTGACGGGTGTGGCCCGTCAAAAGGGGGCATGCCCTTCAGTGTAGTTTAACACACCATATAACCCTTATATACATTATGCATCACAATAGTAGGACCCCTTATACTATCTAGTACTGGTGCCCCTTTCACATTATAGCACACGGTATGAGCCGAAATTCACTTTATAGCACACAGTATGAGCCGAAATTCACAATATAGCACAAGGTATGAGCCGAAATTCACTTTATAGCACACGGTATGACCCGATATTCACTTTATAGCACACGGTATGACCCGATATTCACTTTATAGCACACAGTATGAGCCGAAATTCACAATATAGCACAAGGTATGAGCCGAAATTCACATTATAGCACACGGTAAAAGCCGAAATTCACTTTATAGCACACGGTATATATATATATATATATATATATATATATATAAAGTAATGTCCCTTCTTTTATACAGAATTTTATCCCCCCCACCGACTCTCACCCTGAATCAGGCAGGAGGGCTCAGCTGGACACAGGCAGCGGCGTCTAGTCTTAGGCTCCAGTCTTGGCGTGTGTCGGCCGGGCTGTAGGAAATGGCAGGGCAGGGCACACTCATGGAGTCACTGGAGAGAGACTGAGCGCAGGGAGGAAGGGCGCAGGGTGCTAGGCAGTCACTGGGATCATGACGGCGGCTGGGCTGTGCGGCCAGCCACCCCAGGGCCGGCCCTAGCGTGATTATTTTGGTATGCGAAAATATATTTTGGCACCCCTTAGTAAAATATATAGGGATGTGGCTTCATGGGGAAGCGGCATGGCCACAGAATAGTATCAATTCACATTACACTGCACAGTAAAGCCCCTTATACATGCTACGCCACACCACAGTAGAGGCGCTTATACACGTTACAGCACAGTAGAGCCTCTTATACACGTTACAGCACAGTAGAGCCGCTTATATACGTTACAGCACAGTAGAGCCGGTTATACACGTTACAGCACAGTAGAGCCTCTTATACACGTTACAGCACAGTAGAGCCGCTTATATACGTTACAGCACAGTAGAGCCGGTTATACATGTTACAGCACAGTAGAGCCTCTTATACACGTTACAGCACAGTAGAGCCGCTTATATACGTTACAGCACAGTAGAGCCTCTTATACACGTTACAGCACAGTAGAGCCTCTTATACACGTTACAGCACAGTAGAGCCTCTTATACACGTTACAGCACAGTAGAGCCGGTTATACACGTTACAGCACAGTAGAGCCTCTTATACACGTTACAGCACAGTAGAGCCGCTTATATACGTTACAGCACAGTAGAGGCGCTTATACACGTTACAGCACAGTAGAGCCTCTTATACACGTTACAGCACAGTAGAGGCGCTTATACACGTTACAGCACAGTAGAGCCTCTTATACACGTTACAGCACAGTAGAGCCGCTTATATACGTTACAGCACAGTAGAGCCGGTTATACATGTTACAGCACAGTAGAGCCTCTTATACACGTTACAGCACAGTAGAGCCGCTTATATACGTTACAGCACAGTAGAGCCTCTTATACACGTTACAGCACAGTAGAGCCTCTTATACACGTTACAGCACAGTAGAGCCTCTTATACACGTTACAGCACAGTAGAGCCGGTTATACACGTTACAGCACAGTAGAGCCTCTTATACACGTTACAGCACAGTAGAGCCTCTTATACACGTTACAGCACAGTAGAGCCGCTTATATACGTTACAGCACAGTAGAGCCGGTTATACACGTTACAGCACAGTAGAGCCTCTTATACACGTTACAGCACAGTAGAGCCGCTTATATACGTTACAGCACAGTAGAGCCTCTTATACACGTTACAGCACAGTAGAGCCGCTTATATACGTTACAGCACAGTAGAGCCGCTTATACACGTTACAGCACAGTAGAGCCGGTTATACACGTTACAGCACAGTAGAGCCTCTTATACACGTTACAGCACAGTAGAGCCTCTTATACACGTTACAGCACAGTAGAGCCGCTTATATACGTTACAGCACAGTAGAGCCTCTTATACACGTTACAGCACAGTAGAGCCTCTTATACACGTTACAGCACAGTAGAGCCTCTTATACACGTTACAGCACAGTAGAGCCTCTTATACACGTTACAGCACAGTAGAGCCTCTTATACACGTTACAGCACAGTAGAGCCGGTTATACACGTTACAGCACAGTAGAGCCGCTTATACACGTTACAGCACAGTAGAGCCGGTTATACACGTTACAGCACAGTAGAGCCGCTTATATACGTTACAGCACAGTAGAGCCGCTTATACACGTTACAGCACAGTAGAGCCGGTTATACACGTTACAGCACAGTAGAGCCGCTTATACACGTTACAGCACAGTAGAGCCGGTTATACACGTTACAGCACAGTAGAGCCTCTTATACACGTTACAGCACAGTAGAGCCTCTTATACACGTTACAGCACAGTAGAGCCTCTTATACACGTTACAGCACAGTAGAGCCGGTTATACACGTTACAGCACAGTAGAGCCGCTTATACACGTTACAGCACAGTAGAGCCGGTTATACACGTTACAGCACAGTAGAGCCGCTTATATACGTTACAGCACAGTAGAGCCGGTTATACACGTTACAGCACAGTAGAGCCTCTTATACACGTTACACCACAGTAGAGCCGCTTATACACGTTACAGCACAGTAGAGCCTCTTATACACGTTACAGCACAGTAGAGCCGCTTATATACGTTACAGCACAGTAGAGCCTCTTATACACGTTACAGCACAGTAGAGCCTCTTATACACGTTACAGCACAGTAGAGCCTCTTATACACGTTACAGCACAGTAGAGCCTCTTATACACGTTACAGCACAGTAGAGCCTCTTATACACGTTACAGCACAGTAGAGCCGGTTATACACGTTACAGCACAGTAGAGCCGCTTATACACGTTACAGCACAGTAGAGCCGGTTATACACGTTACAGCACAGTAGAGCCGCTTATATACGTTACAGCACAGTAGAGCCGCTTATACACGTTACAGCACAGTAGAGCCGGTTATACACGTTACAGCACAGTAGAGCCGCTTATACACGTTACAGCACAGTAGAGCCGGTTATACACGTTACAGCACAGTAGAGCCTCTTATACACGTTACAGCACAGTAGAGCCTCTTATACACGTTACAGCACAGTAGAGCCTCTTATACACGTTACAGCACAGTAGAGCCGGTTATACACGTTACAGCACAGTAGAGCCGCTTATACACGTTACAGCACAGTAGAGCCGGTTATACACGTTACAGCACAGTAGAGCCGCTTATATACGTTACAGCACAGTAGAGCCGGTTATACACGTTACAGCACAGTAGAGCCGGTTATACACGTTACAGCACAGTAGAGCCGCTTATACACGTTACAGCACAGTAGAGCCTCTTATACACGTTACAGCACAGTAGAGCCTCTTATACACGTTACAGCACAGTAGAGCCGCTTATATACGTTACAGCACAGTAGAGCCGGTTATACACGTTACAGCACAGTAGAGCCTCTTATACACGTTACAGCACAGTAGAGCCGCTTATATACGTTACAGCACAGTAGAGCCTCTTATACACGTTACAGCACAGTAGAGCCGCTTATATACGTTACAGCACAGTAGAGCCGCTTATACACGTTACAGCACAGTAGAGCCGGTTATACATGTTACAGCACAGTAGAGCCTCTTATACACGTTACAGCACAGTAGAGCCTCTTATACACGTTACAGCACAGTAGAGCCGCTTATATACGTTACAGCACAGTAGAGCCTCTTATACACGTTACAGCACAGTAGAGCCTCTTATACACGTTACAGCACAGTAGAGCCTCTTATACACGTTACAGCACAGTAGAGCCTCTTATACACGTTACAGCACAGTAGAGCCTCTTATACACGTTACAGCACAGTAGAGCCGGTTATACACGTTACAGCACAGTAGAGCCGCTTATACACGTTACAGCACAGTAGAGCCGGTTATACACGTTACAGCACAGTAGAGCCGCTTATATACGTTACAGCACAGTAGAGCCGCTTATACACGTTACAGCACAGTAGAGCCGGTTATACACGTTACAGCACAGTAGAGCCGCTTATACACGTTACAGCACAGTAGAGCCGGTTATACACGTTACAGCACAGTAGAGCCTCTTATACACGTTACAGCACAGTAGAGCCTCTTATACACGTTACAGCACAGTAGAGCCTCTTATACACGTTACAGCACAGTAGAGCCGGTTATACACGTTACAGCACAGTAGAGCCGCTTATACACGTTACAGCACAGTAGAGCCGGTTATACACGTTACAGCACAGTAGAGCCGCTTATATACGTTACAGCACAGTAGAGCCGGTTATACACGTTACAGCACAGTAGAGCCGGTTATACACGTTACAGCACAGTAGAGCCGCTTATACACGTTACAGCACAGTAGAGCCTCTTATACACGTTACAGCACAGTAGAGCCTCTTATACACGTTACAGCACAGTAGAGCCGCTTATATACGTTACAGCACAGTAGAGCCGCTTATACACGTTACAGCACAGTAGAGCCGGTTATACATGTTACAGCACAGTAGAGCCTCTTATACACGTTACAGCACAGTAGAGCCTCTTATACACGTTACAGCACAGTAGAGCCGCTTATATACGTTACAGCACAGTAGAGCCTCTTATACACGTTACAGCACAGTAGAGCCTCTTATACACGTTACAGCACAGTAGAGCCTCTTATACACGTTACAGCACAGTAGAGCCTCTTATACACGTTACAGCACAGTAGAGCCTCTTATACACGTTACAGCACAGTAGAGCCGCTTATACACGTTACAGCACAGTAGAGCCGCTTATACACGTTACAGCACAGTAGAGCCGGTTATACACGTTACAGCACAGTAGAGCCGCTTATATACGTTACAGCACAGTAGAGCCGCTTATACACGTTACAGCACAGTAGAGCCGGTTATACACGTTACAGCACAGTAGAGCCGCTTATACACGTTACAGCACAGTAGAGCCGGTTATACACGTTACAGCACAGTAGAGCCTCTTATACACGTTACAGCACAGTAGAGCCTCTTATACACGTTACAGCACAGTAGAGCCTCTTATACACGTTACAGCACAGTAGAGCCGGTTATACACGTTACAGCACAGTAGAGCCGCTTATACACGTTACAGCACAGTAGAGCCGGTTATACACGTTACAGCACAGTAGAGCCGCTTATATACGTTACAGCACAGTAGAGCCGGTTATACACGTTACAGCACAGTAGAGCCGGTTATACACGTTACAGCACAGTAGAGCCGGTTATACACGTTACAGCACAGTAGAGCCTCTTATACACGTTACAGCACAGTAGAGCCGCTTATACACGTTACAGCACAGTAGAGCCGGTTATACACGTTACAGCACAGTAGAGCCGGTTATACACGTTACAGCACAGTAGAGCCGGTTATACACGTTACAGCACAGTAGAGCCGGTTATACACGTTACAGCACAGTAGTATACATGTTACACTAAAGGAGGGTAGTGCACCGGAGGCGGCGCAGTGTGACAGGAGAGAGGAGGCAGCAGGGTCTGGCAGTGGTTTAGTGTGGGCGTGGAGTCCGACTGCTGGGAGATTAGTGGTAGAACAGTGACTGTAGCGCACCCTTATCAGTCCTGCATTCTACGCAGCTGTGTAGTCGGCGTGTGCGTAGGGTGTACAGAACCCTCACTGATACATTACTACACACCACATTCCAACTCCTCCACCAGTAATATTGTCTATACCACCCATACACACACATCTATCCTCCCCACTGCTGTCTCTCAAACAACCCCCCCCCCCCGTAATATTAGTGTACAACCCCTCTCCCATACATTACTTTATTCACCAACCCACCTCCCCTCCTCCCCCCCCCCTCCCAGGTAATATTAGTGTACAACCCCTCTCCTATACATTACTATATCCACCAACCCATCTCCCCTGCCCAGGTAATATTATTAGTATGCACCCCCTCTCACACACCATGACCACCCACCATTCCAGACAAAAGGAATAAGCCCAGGTACTTACCACTGCCTGCAGGGTGGCTGTGCTCTCCTCACACACTGGCTGCTGCAGGGGAGAAGCCAGAACAGGACAGGCCAGGGCAGGAGGCGGGGACTCGGGAGCACATTGTTGTTGTACCCAGTGCCAGGGCTGACTCCAGTCCCCAGCTCCTGTGTGGATCAGTTTCATTCTGCAGGGGGCCCAGTCACAAGATCAGAGTCTGAGTGGGACACTGCACCTGTAGCAGGCACAGGTGCTGACAGTGCAGGAGATAGTGTCACATGGGCTGGCTCACATGTCACCTCCTGTAGGGGAAGTGAGAGGAACGGGAGGGGGCGGAGACTGGGAGGAGTAGACAAAGGACGGATGGCACATGTCTGTGGAAGGAGAGGAGAGAATCAGTGTGACAGCGCCCCGGGCAGCGCAGTGTGACAGGGGAGAGGAGGCAGCAGGGTCCGGCAGCAGTGTAGTGCAGGCGTGGAGGCCGGTTGCTGGGAGGTTAGTGGGAGAGAACACTGACTGCAGCAGCGCCCTCATCAGTCCCGTGCTCTACGCAGCCGCGTAGTCGGCGTATGCGTAGGGCCGGGCCTGAGCCACCCACAAACCACTACAACTCTGTCTGAACGGCGGCGGCGCAGTGGGAGGGGGCCGGGCAGCGATGCGCAGCAGGTGATCCAGTCATCGCTGTCTGTGTGCTGCTGTAATAGCACTGCTACAACAGCAGCACACAGACAGCGATGATCGGATCGCAGGCATGACGTGCGGGGGGGTGCCGGACATTAGGGGGTGCCTGTGCGCACCAGGCACCCCCCGTGCGCACGCCTATGGGTGTGAATAGAAATGATGTTTCAATTACCTTAGTTGAGCGCCCATATAATGTCACCGCATTTCTTTCTTCCGCAGGCCACTAAGCTTTGGTAAACGGTCCCGATACAGAGTTCGGAGGACTCTCTAGAGAACAGAAAGATGTAAGGAACAGGCACTTGCACAAAGGTGAGACATGGACCACGCTGCTGAATCAGGTCAATGGTCATTGCTAGTACAATGTCCTTTTACCCCGGTTTTCGCCCAAACGTGCATTCACGCTGCTTTTAAAAATTTCTAAAACTGTGCACTTAATGAGCAATTTACAAAAGGGGAGATGCCTTAGGGTTTCCTACTGGGCGTAATACCCACTCAGCGGCACAGGTATAGCACCGGTTAGCGAAAGGGGCCTAGTACCCAACAAAAGCATGCATAAAATAATAGGATTTTAATTACCTACCAGTAAATCCTTTTCTCGTAGTCCGTAGAGGATGCTGGGGTCCACATTAGTACCATGGGGTCTATATAGGTCCACTAGGAGCCATTGGCACTTTAAGAGTTTGAGAGTGTGGGCTGGCTCCTCCCTTTATGCCCCTCCTACCAGACCCAGTCTAGAAACTGTGCCCGAGGAGACGGACATCTTCGAGAGAAGGATTTTACACAGATAGTAGCGAGATTCACAACAGCTCACACACAAGGCAAACCAAGCTAACTAGCTTGAAACATCAGCAACGGCTGAACAAGATTACTTACCAAGTAATAAAACAGTACTTAACCTAGAACTAAGCAGTACTGAACTAAATAACCACTGCAGGATCACGAAGCACTGGGCGGGCGCCCAGCATCCTCTACGGGCTACGAGAAAAGGATTTACCGGTAGGTACCTAAAATCCTATTTTTTCTTACGCCCTAGAGCAGGCATTCCCAACCAGGGTCCTCAAGGCACACCAACAGTGCAATACAGGCTGCAGCACAGATGGTTAAATCAAAATAGCTCAGCTACTAATTAAGTCACCTGTGCTGAAGGCTGGATATCAATAAAACCTGCACTGTTAGTGTGCCTTGAGGACCGTAGTTGAGAATACCTGTCCTTGAGGATGCTGGGGTCCACATTAGTACCATTGGGATGTACCAAAGCTCCCAGAATGGGAGCGAGAGCGCGGATGCTCCTGCAGAACCAATCGACCAAACTTAAGGTCCTCAGAGGCCAAAGTATCGAACTTGTAGAACTTTGCGAACGTGTTTGATCCTGACCAAGTAGCTGCTCAGCAGAGTTGTAAGGCCGAGACACCCCTGGCAGCCACCCAGGAAGAACATACCTTACGAGTAGAGTGGGCCTTAACAGACATAGGACACGGCAAGCCTGCCATAGAATACGCATGCTGGATTGTGAACCTGATCCAGCGAGAGATCGTCTGCTTAGAAGTAGGATACCCAATTTTCTTGGGATCATACAGGACAGAGAGTCCGATTTTCTGTGACAAGCTGTCCTTCTCACATAGATTTTTTAGAGCCCTTACAACATCTAAGGAATTTGATGAAATTGAGGAGTCAGTCACAACTGGCACCACAATAGGTTGGTTGATATGAAATGCTGACACAACCTTTGTAAGAAACTGCTGACGTGTCCAAAGCTCAGCTCTGTCTTCATGGAAGATCAAGTATGGGCTTTTACATGACAAAGCCCCCAACTCCGACACACGTCTAGCAGAAGCTAAGGCCAACAAAGTGATAGGCTTCCACATGAGAAACTTGACCTCAACCTCCTGTAGAGGTTCAAACCAGTCCGACTGGAGGAACTGCAACACCACGTTAAGATCCCAAGGTGCCGTAGGTGGTACAAAGGGAGGTTGGATATGCAGAACTCCCTTCAAAAAAGTCTGTACTTCAGGGAGGGTAGCCAACTGTTTCTGGAAGAAAATGGATAGGGCCGAAATTTGGACCTTTATGGATCCTAACCTCAGGCCCATATCCACACCTGCTTGCAGGAAGAGGAGAAAACGTCCCAGTTGAAACTCCACCACAGGAAACTTCTTGGACTCACACCAAGATACATATTTTTTTCCAAATACGATGGTAATGTTTTGACGTTACTCCTTTCCTAGCCTGTATCCGGGAAGGAATAACCATGTTCGGAATGTCCTTCCGTGCTAGTATATGGCGTTCAACCTCCATGCTGTCAAACGTAGCCGTGGTAAGTCTTGATAGGCGAACAGCCCCTGCTGCAGAAGGTCCTCCCGAAGAGGAAGAGGCCTCGGCTCTTCTGGCAGTAGATTCAGAAGATCCGCCTACCAAGCCCTTCTTGTCCAATCCGGAGCAATGAGGATCGCCTGAACTCTTGCTCTCCTTATGAGTTTGAGATCTCTTGGAATGAGTGGAAGTGGAGGAAACACGTACACCGACTGGAACACCCACGGAGTCACTAGGGCGTCCACCGCCACTGCTTGCGGGTCCCTCGTCCTGGAACAATACCGCCGAAGCTTCTTCTTGAGATGAGGTCATCATGTCGATCTGGGGTACGCCCCAAAGATCTGTTACCTCATTGAACACCTCCGGATGGAGACCCCACTCCCCTGGATGGAGATCGTGTCTGCTGAGGAAGTCCGCTTCCCAGTTGTCTACTCCCGGAATGAAGATTGCTGACAGTGCCAACGCGTGTTTTTCTGCCCAGAGGATGTTTCTTGTTACCTCTGACATTGCAGCTCTGCTCTTTGTTCCGCCTTGTTGATTTATGTAAGCCACTGTCGTTACATTGTCCGACTGCACTTGAATGGCTCGATTTCTCATAAGAATGGCCGCTTGGAGAAGACCGTTGTAGATGGCTCTTTGTTCCAGAATGTTTATTGGCAGGCCGGCTTCCAGACTTGACCACCGTCCTTGGAAGGTTTCCCCTTGAGTGACTGTGCCCCAGCCCCGGAGACTTGCATCCATGGTTAGAAGGATCCAGTCCTGAATCCCGAACTGCAGCCCTCCAGAAGGTGAGTTAATTGCAGCCACCACTGGAGTGAAATCCTGGCCTTTGGTGACAGACGTATTCTCTGGTGCATGTGCAGATGGGATCCCTACCACTTGCCCAGGAGATCCAGTTGGAAGGACCGAGCATGAAACCTCCCATACTGCAGAGCCTCGTAAGAGGCCACCATCTTCCCCAGAAGGCGAATGCACTAATGAACCGACACCCGGGCTGGCTTCAGGACATCCCGGACCATTGTTTGAATCACCAATGCTTTTTCCTCTGGAAGAAACACCCTTTGCGCTTCCGTGTTGAGGATCATTCCCAGAAAAGACAACCTCCTGGTTGGTTCCAAATGTGATTTTGGGAGATCCAGGATCCAACCATGTTCCATGAGAAGCTGTGTCGTAGACCATAACAGCTTCTCCTTGGATGATGCCTTTATCAGCAGATCGTCCAGATATGGAATTATGTTCACCCCCTGTCTGCGGAGGAGAACCATAATTTCCGCCATCACCTTGGTGAAAACCCTTGGTGCTGTGGAGAGGCTGAATGGCAGGGCCTGGAACTGAAAATGACAGTCCAACAGTGCGAATCAGAGATAAGCTTGATGCTGCAGCCAAATCGGAATGTGGAGGTACACATCCTTGATATCCAGGGATACTAGGAATTCCCTCTCCTCCAGACCTGATATCACTGCCATTAGAGACTCCATTTTGTACTTGAACTCCCTCAGAAAGGGGTTTAGTGATTTTAGGTTCAGAACAGGCCTGACCGAACCATCCGGTTTCGGTACCACGAAAAGGTTCGAATAGTAACCTTTGTTTTGCATCTGGGGAGGAACTGGTATAATAACCTGTGCCTCCACCAACTTCTGGATGGCTCCCTGTAGGGTAGCCCTGTCTGCCAACAAAGCTGGCAAGCCTGATTTGAAGAACCGGCGAGGAGGGAGATCTTGAAATTCCAGCCAGTACCCCTAGGACACAACATCTTGTACCCAGGGATCCAGGCCGGACAACACCCAGACGTGACTGAAATGTCTGAGTCTCGCCTTCTCCTGGCAGCGCGGCCCACCGTCATGCAGAGGACTTTGACGTACTGGAAGCAGGCTTCTGTTCCCGGGAACCTGCAGCAGCAGGTTTCTTGGATTTTAGTCGACCGCCTCTAAAGAAAGTGTTGGATGGTTTGGCCTTTCTTCTTTTAGCAACCCGAAAGGACTGTGATGCAGCTGAAGAAAAAGGCTTCCTCGTAGCAGGTGCAGCTGAGGGAAGAAAAGGCGACTTACCCGCTGTAGCCGTGGAGATCCACGCATCCAACGCTTCCCCAAAGAGAGCCTGACCTGTGTAGGGTATAGTCTCCACACTTCTCCTGGATTCCACGTCGGCAGACCACTGGCGCAGCCACATTCCTCAACAAGCTGAGACCGACATGGAAGAAATTCCTGCAGCCATTGAACCCAGGTCTTTCATGGATTCAACCATAAATCCTGCAGAATCCTGAATGTTAAGTAAAAACAATTCAACGTCACTTTTAACCATTATATCCAAATCTTCAAGTAACATGCCTGACCACTTTACTATAGCTCTGGAGAGAAAAAGAAGACTCTACATTGGGGGCACTCTTATTACATACTAAAGGGGGGTACTCACGGGAGTGATGTGTGCTGAGCGATCTTAACACAGACCGCTCAGCACACATCTCTCACCCCGCTCAGCACAGCGCGATGTGCTGAGCGAGGGGGAAAGCCGACGTGGGGGCGCTCACTTCACACAACGGTGAAGTGAGCGACCCGCTAGATTGAGCTGCATGCAGGCATCGGCGATAGCGATGCGCGGGGCCGCGCATCGCTATCGCTGGAGGGCATACACACGGCAGATCCGTGCTTAAAATCTAAGCAATCTAGCAAGATTGCTTAGATTTTAAGCACGGATCTCTCCGTGTGTACCCCCCTTTAGTCCAGGGTAATCATGTCAATATCAATATAAAATTTAACTTTTATTGTACTTGTTAAAACATCAAAACAAATTTATTTAGCATAAAAATAGGACACAGACAAACACACAAAAAACATTAATATTCTATAGTTTTGAGAGAAAAAATATTTCTCTAGATAACGAGCTAATGCCTTCAATTAACCCACTAAATTTTAGGTCAATAATAACAAGTCACAATGGACAGAAAAACATTCATATTATACTGGAATAAATCCTAGTGGTTCAACTGTTCATGGATATTACATACAGACAAAACACACTCATGTGGTAGATAACTGAAAGATAGATGCTTAGATGAGCTTATTAGTTCATACACTCTGTTCTTAGATGTCCCTGTTGTTCTGAGTAGCTCATATATTTTCTTTGCTGAATGTTACACTGTTATTGGTGTAATTATACCTCAGTAATTCCTAAATTTGATCACAATTCAAACATCATATGAAAAATGTCATGTATTAGCAGCACAAATCTGTGACTCACAATGACTAAGTCCAATTTAGCAACAGATAGGGAAATTTACTAAGCTCCCGATTTTGACCGAGATGGTGTTTTTTCTTCAAAGTGTCATCTCGGGAATTTACTAAACTCAAATCACGGCAGTGATGAGGGCATTCGTATTTTTTGGAACTCAAAGAAAAAAATTACGAATGAATACACCATCGGTCAAATACGCATGTAATTTGGTAGAACTCGGTAATTTACTAAAAAGTGTAATTCACAAACACTGCCGTGAAAAAACACAAATCGGAAAAAAGTGCTAAAATAAAACAGACCTGCTTTTTTTTACCGTGTTCTGATAGGCATGCACGGATCCATGAGATCCGTGCAGGTTTTTCAGTGGGAAGGGGTGGGAAAGTGTTAAATTTGTTGATAAAAAATGCGTAGGGTCCCCCCTCCTAAGCAAAACCAGCCTCGGGCTCTTTGAGCCGGTCCTGGTTGAAAAAATATGGGGGGAAAAATGACAGGGATTCCCTCAAATTTAATCAACCAGCACTGGGCTCTGCGCCTGGTCCTGGTTCCAAAAATACGGGGGACAAAAAGCGTAGGGGTCCCCCATATTTTTGAAACCAGCACCGGGCTCCACTAGCCAGGTACATAATGCCACAGCCGGGGGACACTTTTATATTGGTCCCTGCGGCCCTGGCATTACATACCCAACTAGTCACCCCTGGCCGGGGTACCCTGGAGGAGTGGGAACCCCTTAAATCAAGGGGTCCCCCCCTCCAGCCACCCAAGGGCCAGGGGTGAAGCCCGAGGCTGTCCCCCCCATCCAAGGGCGGCGGATGGGGGGCTGATAGCCTTTTTATCAAAATGTGAATATTGTTTTTAGTAGCAGAACTACAAGTCCCAGCAAGCCTCCCCCGCAAGCTGGTACTTGGAGAACCACAAGTACCAGCATGCAGAGGAAAACCAGGCCCGCTGGTACCTGTAGTACTACTACTAAAAAAATACCCCAATAAAAACAGGAGACACACACCTTGAAAGTAAAAGTTTATTACATACATGCACACCTCCAAACATACATACTTACCTATGTTCACACGAGGGTCGGTCCTCTTCTCCATGTAGAATCCATGGGGTACCTGTGGGAACAATTATACTCACATAATCCAGTGTAGATCGGTCCTCTTCTGTTCTTTTTGTAATCCACGTACTTTGCAAAATAAAAAAACGGACACCCGACCACGCACTGAAAGGGGCCCCATGTTGTCACATGGGACCCCTTTCCCCGACTGCCAGGAACCCCCCCTGACTTCTGTCTAAGAGGGTTCCTTCAGCCAATCAGGGAGCACCACGTCGTGGCACCCTCCTGATTGGCTGTGTGCTCCTGTAGTGTCTGTCAGGCAGCACACGGCAGTGATACAATGTAGCGCCTATGCGCTCCATTGTAACCAATGTTGGGAACTTTGAGGTCAGCGGTGAGGTTACTTTCAGTCAACCGCTGACCGCAAAGTTCCCACCATTGGTTACAATGGAGCGCATAGGCGCTACATTGTATCACTGCCGTGTGCTGCCTGACAGACACTACAGGAGCACACAGCCAATCAGGAGGGTGCCACGACGTGGCGCTCCCTGATTGGCTGAAGGAACCCTCTTAGACAGAAGTCAGGGGGGGTTCCTGGCAGTCGGGGAAAGGGGTCCCATGTGAAAACATGGGGCCCCTTTCAGTGCGTGGTCGGGTGTTCGTTTTTTTATTTTGCAACGTACGTGGATTACAAAAAGAACAGAAGAGGACCGATCTACACTGGATTATGTGAGTATTATTGTTCCCACAGGTACCCCATGGATTCTACATGGAGAAGAGGACCGACCCTCGTGTGAACATAGGTAAGTATGTATGTATGGAGGTGTGCATGTATGTAATAAACTTTTACTTTCAAGGTGTGTGTCTCCTGTTTTTATTGGGGTATTTTTTTAGTAGTAGTACTACAGGTACCAGCGGGCCCGGTTTTCCTCTGCATGCTGGTACTTGTGGTTCTCCAAGTACCAGCTTGCGGGGAGGCTTGCTGGGACTTGTAGTACTGCTACTACAAACAATATTCACATTTTGACAAAAAGGCTATCAGCCCCCCATCCGCCGCCCTTGGATGGTGGGGACAGCCTCGGGCTTCACCCCTGGCCCTTGGTTGGCTGGAGGGGGGGACCCCTTGATTTAAGGGGTTCCCACTCCTCCAGGGTACCCCGGCCAGGGGTGACTAGTTGGGTATGTAATGCCAGGGCTGCAGGGACCAATATAAAAGTGTCCCCCGGCTGTGGCATTATGTACCTGGCTAGTGGAGCCCGGTGCTGGTTTCAAAAATACAGGGGACCCCTACGCTTTTTGTCCCCCGTATTTTTGGAACCAGGACCAGGCGCAGAGCCCGGTGCTGGTTGATTAAATATGGGGGAACCCCTGTCATTTTTTTCCCCATATTTTTTCAACCAGGACCGGCTCAAAGAGCCCGAGGCTGGTTTTGTTTAGGAGGGGGGACCCCACGCAGTTTTTTTTGGGATTTTTAACAATGTTTTATTTTTTACGAATGGTGCACAATGAAGCCCAGCACGGATCTCACAGATCCGGCCGAGATTCATTGTGTTAATGTCGGCAGTGTTTTACAATTCACTCCCGTAAAACACTGCCAAAAAATACGAATGACATCGACATCGGAAAATACGAACATGCAGAATACGACAGCTTAGTAAACTAGTCGTAAAAAATTCAAAAAGTTGCAATTTTACACTTTCGATGTCATTCGTGTTTGAACTTTAACCTCATTCGGAAAAATACGAATTTTAGTAAATATACCCCAGAGTGTCAATTGGATTGGTGTAGTAAACTCTGTATCTATTACCTGATACTGTTACACAATAAACCCCTTTGCTAGTGGGGCATATTAAGCATGTCACAAAACATAGTACAGTATATGATTCAATATAGATGACAGTGGTACCGTACCAGGGGGGTAATTCTGAGTTGATCGCAGCAGCAAGTTTGTTAGCAATTGGGCAAAACCATGTGCACTGCAGGGGGGGCAGATATAACATTTGCAGAGAGAGTTAGATTTGGGTGGGTTATTTTGTTTCTGTGCAGGGTAAATACTGGCAGCTTTATTTTTACACTGCAATTTAGATTTCAGTTTGAATACACCCCACCCAAATCTAACTCTCTCTGCACATGTTATATCTGTCCCCCCTGCAGTGCACATGGTTTTGCCCAACTGCTAACAAATTTGCTGCTGCGATCAACTCAGAATTAGGCCCCATATGCAGTGCCTGGTTGTACGTTTGTTTAATACACCAATATATCACTCAGAGTTAGTGCATTCCACTTTAGCAGTGTGCAGCAAAACAATTTTGAACACAGTTCATTTTTCAGTATTAGGATTAAGCAATATAGTGATCTACTACAGCTGCACTGCTGTAGCTCCAATCTGCCCCCACCGATGACACATCACATATCTTCCTATGCACTGACCTAATACCCATGACCTGTGCTTCAGGGACAGTGCAAATTTAGAAGTGCTGATATGACATAGTAGGGGTCTATTTACTAGAGATGAGCGGGTTCGGTTACCTGAGAACTGAATCACTCCGAACTTCATGCTCCGAGACCGGCTCTGGACTTCCCGCCAGACTCGGAAACCAGAATGAGGCAAAAAATCATCATCCCTCTGTCGGATTCTCGCGAGTTTTCGATTCCATATAAACAGCCGCGCATCACCGCCATTTTCACTTTGGACTTGGAGAGTGAGGGAGACAGACCTATGTCTCTCTGTGGGTGGTGGCATCGGGTTGGGTAAGTGTGTGCTCTGTAGGAGTGCTGCTGCAGTCACTGTGGTGTACCTGTGCTGTGTTAGGGGTGCTGTCCTGGTTGTCCCTGGTGTTTCATGTGCTGTTACGGGTGCTGCAGCTGTACATGGGTGTTGCTGTCCTGGCTGTAACTGTGTTGTACAGGGGGCAGGGGCACTGTCCTCCTGTATGCTGTAAAACATAGGGGTACTGCTGTTAAAATAAAATTACACTGGCCCTGTATGCTGTAAAAATTCAGGGGTGCAGTTTTTAAAAATTAAAAGCACACTGCTCCTGTATGCTGTAAAAATATGGGGGTGTTACTGTTAAAATAACATTACACTGGCCCTGTATGCTGTAAAAATTCAGGGGTGCAGTTGTTAAAAATTAAAAGCACACTAGCTCTGTATGCTGTTGAAATATAAGGGTGCTGCTGTTAAATAGACATTATGGTAAGAACTTACCATTGATAACGTGATTTCTCTTATGTCCACAGGTATCCACCGGATAACATTGTGATATGCCGGAGCGACAGCAGAAATGGCACCAATACGATCACAAGCTTTCTGGCCTCCCAGGATGCATCGGGGCTTCACCATATAATCCCGCCCACTGACTCAGTCAAATCAGTTCTTTCCACAGCGATTAGGCAGGAGCATCAGGTAGAAACCTATTTAGGCGATAAGAACACACATGCACACCCTTCCATACAAGAGGGAAGAGGTTTTAGTGATTGTCAAGATCCTCAAATCAGGTGCGTCAGGGTGGGACCCCTGTGGATACCTGTGGACATAAAAGAAATCACGTTATCAATGGTAAGTTCTTACCATAACGTCTATTTCTCTGGCTGGGTCCACAGGTTATCCACAGGATAACATTGGGATTCCCAAAGCCAGTTTTAGTGGTGGGGACGCTCCTGATTACACAGGAGGACCTTTTGCCCGAAGTCTGCGTCATGAGAGGCAAAAGTATCCAAGGCATAATGTCTGATGAATGTGTTTATGGAAGACCATGTGGCTGCCTTACAAATCTGTTCTGCTGAAGCACCCTGTTGTGCTGCCCATGAAGGACCTACCTTACGTGTAGAATGAGCAGAGACATTAGCCGGAGTAGGGAGATCTGCATAAGAATAAGCTTCTGATATTACCATTCTGAGCCATCTTGCCAGCGTCTGTTTACTAGCAGGCCATCCTCTTCTATGAAATCTGTAGAGGATGAAGAGAGAATCTGTTTTTCTGATGGCACTAGTACGATCTATGTAGATTCTTAATGCTCGGACTACGTCCAGCGACACTTCTCCCACAGAAAGTCCCGATACCTGAAAAGCTGGGACTACAATCTCTTCATTAAGGGGAAACTTTGAAACCACCTTTGGAAGATAACCAGATCTAGTTCTGAGAACTGCTCTATCTGGAAAAAAACTTAGGAAAGGAGACTTACATGATAACGCTCCTAAATCTGACACTCTTCTGGCTGACGCCATTGCCAGTAGAAAAAGCACTTTAGCCGATAACCATTTAAGATCTGCTCTCTTAAGCGGTTCAAACGGAGGTCCCTGGAGGAATTTAAGAACTAAATTCAAATCCCAGGGAGCTGCAGGAGGAACAAATGGAGGTTGAATATGTACAACTCCCTGAAAGAAAGTACGTACATCCTGTAAATCAGCAATCTTTCGCTGAAACCATACAGTTAACGCTGATACTTGAACTCTCAAGGAAGCTACTTTCAAACCTTTCTCCAATCCTGCTTGAAGGAAATCCAAAATCCTGGATACTTTAAAAGATCTTGGATTCAAACTTTTTTCAGTACACCAATGAATATAGGCTTGCTATATTCTATGATACACACGAGCTGAAGAAGGCTTTCTTGCTCTAAGCATAGTTTGGATTACTTGTTTTGAAAATCCTCTAGCCTCTCAGATAGAGGTTTCAACAGTCACGCTGTCAAAGACAGACGATCCAGATGACTGTGACAACAAGGACCCTGCATTAGCAGATCTGGACGTTGAGGGAGCAGTATCGGTGCTTCCATGGACATTCTCAGTAGATCTGTGTACCAATGCCTTCTTGGCCAAGCTGGAGCAATTAGAATTATTGCTCCCTTTGCTTGCTTTATTTTTCTCACTACTCTGGGTAACAGATATTGCAGGGAACAGATACGCCAGATGAAATTTCCATTCTACTGACAGTGCATCTACACGGACCGCTCCGGGATCCTTTGTTCTCGATCTGTGCTTCGGAACTTTGTTGTTTAGACCCCATCTGTTCACTATTGTCTGAAACACTTCTGGGTGTAATGCCCATTCGGTTTCCTGAATGGTGTGTAGACTGAGAAAATCTGCTTCCCAGTTCAGTACACCTGGGACAAATACTGCTGACAATGCTGGGAGATGGAGTTCTGCCCATCTTAGAATGGGAGTTACTTCCTCCATCAATCTTTTGCTGTGAGTTCCTCCTTGATGATTGAGGTACGCTACTGCTTTTGCACTGTCTGAGCGAATCTGGACCGGTCTTCCTTGCAGACTGTCCTTTGCCTGAACTAGAGTCATATAAATGGCCCTTATTTCCAACAGATTTATTGGCAGGCGACTTTCCCTTGCGGTCCATTTTCCCTGGAACCAAAGGCTTCCGAGTACCACACCCCAGCCTTGCAGACTGGCATCTATTGTCAGGACGTGCCATTCTTTTATCCAAAAGGGTCTCCCCTTGTTTAAGTGGTCTGTCTGTAGCCACCACGCTAGAGACCTTTTTACGTTTATTGGAAACTTTATCATCTCCTTTTTTATCGTCTGATGATTTCCGTTCCATTTGGTTGGAATAAGGTGCTGTAAAGGTCTGGAGTGGAATTGCGCATATTCCACCATGTCGAAGGTTGATACCATCAGACCCAACAGTTGCATTGCTGCATTGACTGACATTGTCTGGGCGTGCAATGCTTCCTGAGCCACGACCTGTCTTTTTCTCTGGTAAGAAAACTCTCTGTAGGTCTGAATCCAATATGGCCCCCAAATGAACCATCCGCTGTGACGGATTCAGAGACGACTTTTCCCAATTTATGAGCCACCCGTGTCTCTGTAAACAAACTATTGTCTGTTGAAGACGGCTCAAAAGTAACTCCTGCAAATGTGTTAGGATTAACAGGTTGTCGAGGTATGGGAATAGTCTTATCCCCTGCTTGCCGAGATAAGATGCCATAACCACCATAATCTTGGTAAACACCCTGGGTGCTGTTGCTAGCCCAAAGGGCAAGGCTTGGAACTGAAAATGTTCCTGAAGGATGGCAAACCTGAGGTAGCACTGATGAGACCATGCTATTGGCACATGTAGGTAAGCATCCTGTGCATCCAGAGATACCATGTAATCTCCCGGTTCCATAGCCAACATTATGGAGCGTAATGTCTCCATGTGGAACCTTGGGATCCAAATGTATTTGTTTAACATTTTCAAATTGAGAATTGGTCGAAATGACCCATTTGGTTTCTGGATCAGAAATGGATTGGAGTAAAACCCCTGTCCCCTTTGTGATGGAGGTACTGGGACAATCACACCTGACTGCAATAATTTTTGGACTGCTTCTTGCAGGGCATTGGCCTTCGACTCTATACGAGACGGGCTGGTGCAAAAAAATCTTTGAGGAGGCTGCCTCCTGAATGGGAACCACCTTCTGCACCCAAGCATCTGTTGTCGACTGTTGCCATATGTGTGCAAAATGAAGGAGTCGGCCCCCAACCCTAGAATCCTCCAGGCGGAGGCCCGTCTCTTCAGGCTGATGGTTTCTGTTCAGGCTTGGAAGCTGGCTTTCTACTAGCCCATTGCTTCCTACCCCTGGCCGATCTACTGGACTGGGGCTGCTTAGACTCCTCTTTAGCTTTCGCTTTGCCATCAAAATAGGCAAAACTTTTAACCCTTAGACTTAGGGTTATAAGTAGCCGGAAATCTGACCTTCTTTGATTCAGCCTCTGATTCTAGGATATCAGATAATTGTTTTCCAAACAATATATTACCAATGAAAGGCAATGCTTCCAATTCTTTCTTGGATTCTGCATCTGCTTTCCAGGTACGTAGCCAAACTGCTCTACGAGCGGCTATTGTCAAGGCTGAAGCTTTAGAAGCAACTGTACCCATATCAGTTGCTGCTTCTTCCAAGTACTGGGCAGATTGTCTTAAACGGCTTAAATGATACTTTTGCTCCCTATTAGGAGAAGAGAGGCCATTCTCTAGTTCCTCTATCCATTCGCCCATCGCCTTTGCTATCCAGGCCAAAGCCATAGCAGGTCTTACCACTGCTCCTACAAGAGAAAATACATTTTTCAAGAAGCTATCTACCCTTCTGTCTGTGACATCATTTAGTGAGGTTGATGACAGTGGTAAAGCAGATTTATGCACAAGTCGCAGTACATGTGCATCTACTTTTGGAGGAACTTCTCTTTTCGAACAATCCGCAGCTGGAAATGGATAATAAGAATCCCATCTTTTGGGAATCTTATACTTTTTACTGGGCGTCGCCCAAGACTCATCCATCATTTCCGTCAGCTCATCTGATGCTGGGAATTCAGTTTTAACTGACTTTGTTTAAACACAGGTGCTTTAGACTTTAACACTGTCTTGGCTGGCTCTTCCAAAGAGAGAACAGCCTTCACAGTGTCAATAAGTTCAGCTACATCCTCTGAACTAAAACTCTGCGACTGATCATCATACAGGGTATTTGAATATACTGTATCATCATCTGTTGTATCTTCTTGTGTAGTCTGCCACATAGACGCATCTGTCTTAGTCTTACATGTCCCTTGGTTGCTTGTAGAGGCTACTGGAACCAAGCCGTAGGAAGGGAGCTGCATGTATGGGTTAATAGTGTAACCTAACCCTTGAGGTGGTGCTACCGGAGTCAACCTGTCCGCTATTTAGGATAAAGTCTTTGCGAACATATTCCATGGTGGCTCTGTTGGTGGTTGAACCAACTCCTGTTTTTTACTTTGCTGAAAAGCAAAACAGTTCGCACACAACCCCTCATAAGTGACCAACTGGTCCATACCAATTAACCCTGTCTTACAAGATAAGCATGTTAGGGATGTAGGAGTGCCTGATAAATTCTCCTCGTCACTTTTGCCGCTCACAGACATGGTAATAATCTGTTAATGACTACACAATGTGTGACTGAAAATCACCTATATATGGATATATAGAAGTGAGATCAATCTGACCACAACCGTGCACCTGATTTGAAGGTCAGAACAGGACTGACGACATAGAAAAGTCAGCACACATACTAGCAGTCAGTCTCATGTTAAAGCATTAAACATTGTCATATGAGAATATAACCGCCATAGCAACTTACAAGTAAGTAGGAAAATTGTACTTCTGTTTTTAACTGGTTCTTTTCAAACATAACATGCAGAAACAACAGTAATAAACAGATCTCATATGCAATATGTACTAAAATTAACAATTCATACTAACAAGTAGAGAGAATTTTTAGTACTGTATACCCTTCCTCCATAGAGCGGGATACAGGGAGACTCACCACACTTCCATATCCAAACAAATACGCTTGCAAGATGCTGAGTGGATTCAGACGCTACTAGTGTACACTGCCATTCTGATAACTGATGCAAGACATGGACGCTCACTGACGGACACGGACGCTCAGTGATTTCCACGTGTATGCAGACGCTAAGGCCTGCGACTCAGTCTAGGCGGATCTCTAGTGTACACAACCGCAGCATCTAAGCTGCGACCGAGTACCCTCATGGTAGCATCTGAGACAGAAGTGAGGTAATTCAGTTCATGGACGGGAGACGCGCGGAAACTGGTCATGAACTTGGAGGAGGGACAGCCAGGAGAGCGTCTGATTCCCCCCGTTGACTTAAACTTTAAGGATCGCGGCCTCACCCTAGTCCTGGCGCCTATGATCCCTAGAGCGTAGCGCTGTCGCACCAGAGAGTGTTCGGCGCATCAACACACTGTTTGTAGTCTCCACCAATACAGTGTAGCTGTGTCCGGACCCCCCTAGTAAGAGGAAATCCATAGACTTTCCTTCCCCCCATGCTCCGGCCACAGCCTGGTTACGTCTGCTGGACCTGCTAGAACATCCGATACAGACGCCCGTCGAGACAGCACTGTACCGCAAAGGTAAGCGTTGTTGCGACCCGGTGGGGAGTTGTTGGAGTGACTCTTTCTAGTATGCGTTTAAGACGCTGTTAAGAAAAGTCGCTCAAAAAACCATAGTAAGACTATAAAAATAACATAATAAAAGCTTCAGGCTGCTTTATTACAGCAGCCCTGTGACCATGGTCTGGCTCTTGCCACACCAAACAAAAAACTGATTTGACTGAGTCAGTGGGTGGGATTATATGGTGAAGCCCCGATGCATCCTGGGAGGCCAGAAAACTCGTGACCGTATTGGTGCCAAATTCAGGGGTGCAATTGTTGAAAATTTAAATCACACTACTCCTGTATGCTGTAAAAAAATAGGGGTGTTGCTGTTAAAATAACATTACACTGGCCCTGTATGCTGTAAAAATTCAGGGGTGCAGTAAAATCAATGTACACAGGCCCTGTCTTGTATGCTGTAAATATTCTGGGTGCAGTGAAAATAAATATACACTGGCCCTGTATGCTGTAATAATTCTAGGGTGCAGTGAAAATCAATGTACACTGGCCCTGTCTTGTATGCTGTAAAAATCCAGGGGTGCAGTGAAAATAAATGTGCACTGGCCTTGTCTTGTATGCTGTAAAATTATAGGAGTGTTGTGAAAATACAGGGGTGCTGGCACTCTCCGCGGTTGTGATGTCTAGGCCTAACCTTCACAACACTGTATGGGAAGAGAAGGCTCCTACCACCATTTGCATGCCCCCTGCAAGTGCTGGGAGGTGCATCGCCAGTCCAGTTGCTGATATTGAATTTGAGGATGTCACTGTAGAAGTACACCAGGATGAGAAGGATATAGGTGTAGCTGGCGCTGCAGAGGAAGTTGACAATGAGGATTCTGATGGTGATGTGGTTTGTTTGACTAAAGCACCAGTGGAGACAGTTGTTACCTATGGGATGGAAAAGCCAATGTCATGCCTGGGCAAAATACCAAAAAAGCCACCTCTTCAGTGTGGAATTATTTCTCCACATGTCCGGACAACAGGTGTCAAGCCACTGTTGCCTTTGTCAATCCATAATAAGTAGGGGTAAAGACGTTAACCACCTAGGAACATCCTCCCTTATACGTCACCTGCAGCGTATTCATCATAAGTCATTGTCAAGTTTAGAAACTTTGGGTAATAGCATAAGCAGTCCACTGACACCTAAATGATGTGGTTTGTTTGTTTGAATAGTATTTCTCTGTAAGGATGAGGATGTAAACACTAAAGTGTGTGTGGGGGGGAGATCTGAGGATGAGGACGACACCTTGCCACTGTAGAGCCAGTTTGTGCAACGAGAGATTAATTGCTTTTTTGGTGGAAGCCCAAACAAACCAATAATTTCAGCCACAGTCATGTGGCAGACCCTGTCGCTGAAATTATTTATATGTTAAAGTGTGCATGTCCTGTTTATACAACATAATGGTGGTTGGGAGGTAGGTTTAAATGAAAGCCTAGAGTAGATATGAAACAAGCTTCAACATCACAAACAGATTTGTGAAAACTAGCCGCAACGGTGGAAATGGAAATTGCAGAAGTGTTTTTAAATAAGGTAGGGAGAGACCACATTTGTGGCCAAAGTCAGTCTGACTCAGAAGAGACTGAATCATAATCCAGCGCAACTGCTGGAGAGGTAAAAGTGATATTTTTTGCCGGAGCATTAGAGAGAGGTTCTTCTCAATTATTTCATGCTAGGGACTCACTCAAATGAATGGCTCCAATTAGTCAACCTTAATTTTGATTTATTATTGATGTTCCACATTTTGGGATTATTTATTTAGAAGATGCGCATTTGTTGTACAGGGATCTTTTTTTCCTAAGGGCTGCGTAAGGTTATCGCAAGACCTTGCGGTTTAAGAAGAACAGGGTTTCAGTGATCTAGCATTGCATCAGCTTTCCATTGCACTAGATGGGCCAGGAGCTCCTGTGAGGCATAAACAGTTACTGAATAAGGCCCAGTATGGAGTCTCATGGTCTCTTACTTCCAGGAAGATGTCTGGCTTGCCAGGCTGATGCATGCTGTGGGCACAGAGGTTAGCGTTGCTTCCTCCCACAGTCCTACTTATAGTATGAAATGAGTTTGGACTGTAGATTGGTAAGCTACACTAGGGCAGGGGCTCAATAACAAAAAGCATACACACACAGGTATCGGTGCCAGCCTACACATACACACAGGTATCAGTGCCAGCATGCACACATACAAACAGGAATTGGCGCCAGCGTGCTCGCGCACACACACAGGGGATCTGTGTGAGTGCACACACACACACACACACACACACACACACACACACACACACACACACACACACACACACACACGGATCGGTGCCAACATAGACCCACACAAACAGGGATCGGTGCCAGCATAGATACACACAAACAGGGATCATTTCCAGTTTGCACACACACATATACAGGATCGGTACCAGGCTATACACACACAGGGATCGGTACCAGGCCACACACACACAGGGATCGGTGTCGGCATACACACACACACACGGATTGGTGCCAGTGTGCATACATACACAGGGATTGGTGCCAGAACACACACACACAGGGATCGGGGCCAGCGTACATACACCCATGATCTGTGCCTGCACACACATACATACACACAGGGATCGGTGCCATCATACACACACACAAACAGGGATCGTTACCAGTGCTTGCACACACACACACACACACACACACACACACATCAGTACCAGGTCACACACAGGAATCGGTGTAAGCATACACACACACAGATTGGTGCCAGTGTACACACACCCATGGATCAATGCCAGCATACACACACATACAGGGATCGGAGCCAGCGTGCACACACACAGGTATCGTGCCAGCATGCACACACAGGGATCTGTGCCAGTGCACACACACACAGGGATCTATACCAGCACACACACAGGGATCTATGCCAGTGCACACACATACACAGGGATCTGTGCCAGCGTACACACATACACACATGGATCGGTGCCATTGTACACACACACACACACACACACACACAAACAGGGATCGGTGCCAGGGCATACACACACACACAGGGATCGGTAGCAGGCCACACATGGTGCCAGCCTATGCAGCTGCTGTGGGTAGAATCACATACACCCACCTTGGTATGGGTCCTCCTCCTCTGAGCTCCCAGCCAGCTGCCTCCATGCTGTCAAGTCTCCCCACCAGAGCTGCTCTCTGTGCTGGGTGAGCATCTACTCCAGTCCTGACAGCTGCTACCTGACATGCAGCTCCACTAGCTTAGCCACAGTGTGGAGAGTCGGTGGGCAGCGATCCCTTTCAGGTGCTCCCTGCAGATCCTACTAGTGGATGCTGGTGCAGGTGTAAGGATGTGCCCTGTGGGCACATCCATGTTGTGGTCCCTAGCTGGGGACAGCGCTGGGGCAGCTTGTCTGTCCCCAGCGCTTGGTGCGTGGCGGCGGGTGTCCGGTGCAGGGATTACCCTTTTCCCTGCACCGGACAGGAGGCTGCAGGAGGATTCGAATGTTGGCGCCCTCCGGGAGCCAATCGCGGCTCCCGGAGCGGCGGCCAATCAGGAAGAGACGCGGCGAGCCAATCGGCGCTCGCCGCGTCATAGGCCCCGCCCCCAGCGTCTGACGGCAGACGCCGGGCGGGACGGAGAAGAGGAGGCCGCGCCGAAGAGCGGCGAAGACAGAAGACACGTGCGGGAGCAGCGGAGGAGGAATGCCGGGCGCGCGCGGAAGAGCGCGAAGAGGAAAGAAGATCCCGGCGGCGCAAGGAAGAGAAGACGACGACCGCGGGGAGAGGAGGTCCTGAGGCCGCGGAAGAGGCCAGAAGACGTCGGCCTGCAGGAAGGAGATGTCCAGCGGCGGCTGGACGCAGAAGAGTGGAGGCGGCGCCGCTGGCCAGGACGGGTCAGCGGCAGAAGAGGACGTTGGAGACCCCGGGTTAGGTAAGGCCTCAGTGAGGCTATCCTCTTCCTCCCTCGACCACCAGGGACGGGCATTAGGCCCGAGGGCACTAGTCAGGCACTAGGCCTGTGGCGCAGTTAGGAGTTTGGGGGCCCCAATATTTGATGAGGTGGTTTGGGCACTAGGCCCAAGCCACCCCACCCCTGCGGCACCAGTTAGGCGGGCACTAGGCCCGGGGGGGGACAATCTAGGCACTAGGCCTGTGGGTAATAGAGGGCGTTAGGCCCTAGGGTATTTGTGGCCAAATCAGGGATACGATAATAAGGTGACCCTGGGCACAAGGCCCAGGTCACCCAACGGGCGGCAAGTTAGGCGGGCGCTAGGCCCGTAGGCGAAGTCATGCCTCCGGCCTGTGTGCAGTTAGGGGGCGCTAGGCCCAGTGAATTAGTGTTCCCCCGAGGCGAGTACAGGTGGCCCTGGGCGCTAGGCCCCGGCCACCCTGAGGTGTTAAGTAGGCCGGTCAGCTCGGCCTGAGCCCCTAAGGAGAGAGCACGGTAGGTGGGTGGGCTGTGCGGCCCCCACTACGGGGTGTTCTGAGTCGGGTAGATAAAGGGACAGCACCGTTTTATGTTGTAACTCCGATAGTGTGATATATGTTGTTACCGTGCAGGGCAAAGTGTATGTGTTGTGTAAGTTGTGCATAGTTGTGTCGCACCACCCACACGAGCTAGTTTGAGGGCTCTGTTTATGTAGCTAGTGTAGCGGACGCACACTAGGGTAGTTCTTGGCCCTGCACGGCTGTTTCTCTTTGCCTCCTTACAGGGACCTGTAAGTGGAGAAGATCGGAGTGCAAGACTCGTGACGGTGAGTAGCATCCGTGTACGTCTGTCCCTTGTTTGTCCCCGAGCGCCGGAGTTAGGATTGCTCACGGACGTGAGAATCCCTTTTCATCACACTACGTGCCAAAGCGCGAGTGTGTGAAATCTGGGTGGCTGAGGCTTTGTGCCGGTGATGACCATTCGCCCAACCGGTGAAGGTCGCGGCCACCCCTGGGGTATCCCCTGTTCCAGCGGAAGAAGGGTCGATACCCCCTTTGATGTAAACCATTCTCTCCTCAGCTCGGTCGACGGTCAGCTCCAAGAGGGAATCGCCGTGTCCGGATCCGACTGAAGAATTCCAGGTCCGTTGAAGGTTCCGGTACCTGAAGGTGAGAGAGAGCGGCGCCTGGTGAGTACCGCGTCTACACCTGCACGGCAGCAGGCACCACCACACGCACGCACCGCAGGTCCGCACCTCTCACATAGGAACACTTCTCTCCATGTATGTGGGCAGGGCCGGTGCTAGGGTGTTCGGTGCCCCCCCTGCAAGCTATACATTTTGCACCCTCCCATATTCCTTTGGTGTGGTCTCACAAGTAAGGGGCATGACCACACAATAGTACTCCCATTTAAAATTACGCCACAATGTAGCACAATCTTATTCATCTTATACGTAATGCCCCACCCGTAGTAGTCGCATCCTTATATGTAATGCACCCCAGTAGTAGTAGCGTTCTTATACATAATGCCCCCCCAGTAGTAGTAGCATACTTATACACAATGCCCCCCCAGCAGTAGTAGCATCCTTATACATAATGCACCCACAGTAGTAGTAGCGCCTTTATACGTAGTGCACCCCCAGTAGTAGTAGCATCGTTACATGTAATGCCCCCCCAGTAATAGTAGCGTCCTTATACGTAATGTCACCCCTGTAGTAGTAGCATCCTTATACGTAATGTGCCCCTAGTAGTAGTACCGCCCTTATACATAATGCCCCCCCAGTAATAGTAGCATCCTTATACGTAATGCCACCCCTATAGTAGTAGCATCCTTATACGTAATGTGCCCCCAGTAGTAGTACCGTCCTATACATAATGCCCCCCCCAGTAGTAGTAGCACCGTCCTTATACATAATGCCCCCCAGTAGTAGTAGCGCCCTTGTATGTAATGCCCCCCCCAGTAGAAGTAGCGCCCTTATATGTAATGCCCCCCCAGTAGTAGTAGCGCCCTTATATGTAATGCCCCCCCAGTATTAGTAGCGCCCTTATACGTAATGCCCCCCAGTAGTAGTAGCGTCCTTATACGTAATGCCCCCCCAGTAGTAGTAGCATCGTTATATGTAATGCCCCCTCAGTAGTAGAAGCATCGTTATATGTAATGCCCCCCCAGTAGTAGTAGCGTCCTTATACATAATGCCCCCCAGTAGTAGAAGCATCGTTGTATGTAATACCCCCCCAGTAGTAGTAGCATCCTTATACATAATGCCCCCCAGTAGTAGAAGCGTTCTTATACGTAATGCCCCCCAGTAATAGTAGCCTCCTTATACATAATGACCCCCCAGTAGAAGCATCGTTATATGTAATGCCCCCCCAGTAATAGTAGCCTCCTTATACATAATGCCCCCCAGTAGTAGAAGCATCGTTATATGTAATGCCCCCCCAGTAATAGTAGCGTCCTTATCCGTAATGTCCCCCCCTGTAGTACTAGCGTCCTTACATGTAATGGCCCCCCCAGTAGTAGCGTCCATAAAGCACGCGCACACAGACATACCTCACACACACACACACACATTTCTCTCTCACCGTCCACTTACCAAGTCTGGCTGGCCTTCACTGCAATGCTTACTCTCCCACTGTTCAGCTTCCTGGTCCCATGTAGCTCCGCCCCCTTGTGTTGTCATAGCTCCACCCCCTTTTAGGACCCGCACTGCACACAGCCCGCTGTCACAGGTGATTGGAGGGGGGGAGTGGGCTTTTCATGCTGCCGCTGCCTGTCATACAGTGTCAGGCACAGCAGCCGGCAGCAGCAGCAGGGGGGACAGGACGTCGCAGCAGGGAAGGGATGCAGAGCAGGGGGAGCGCCTCTCCGTCTCAGCGCCTCCCTGCACTGCATCCCTTCGCAGAGCAGGTAGCGCCGGGCTTGTATGTGGGGAGGCGGGAGCGCTTCAAGACTGTGAAGCAGTGATTCACCGCACGTCCCTCGGTGTCCCCCATTATAACTAGAGATGTGCGGTGGGCACTTTTCGTGTTTTGTTTCTGGTTCTGGTTCCATGCTCGTGTTTTCGATCTGGATTGGTTTTGCCAAAACCACCCTTTCGTGTTTTGGTTTTGGATCTGGATGAGTTTTGAAAAAAACATAAAAACAGCTAAAATCACCGAATTTGAGGGTAATTTTGATCCTACGGTATTATTAACCTCAATAACAATCATTTCCACTCATTCCCAGTCAATTCTGAACACCTCACAATATTGATTTTAGGTCAAAAGGTTGCACCGAGGTTGCTGTATGACTAATCTAAGCGACAGTAGCGGATCTTGCCACGGGCAAGCAGGACTTTTGCCCGGAGTGCCGCCTTCCGGAGGGCGCCGCACCATGTCAAGATCCGCCACTGCTGTGCCCTCCGCTGCCCGCTGTGTCCCCCGGCTGTGTCCCCCTGTGAAGGGAACTAGACGCTACGCGTCTAGTTTCCCTTCGTGGAGAGGACCTTTGCTGTGCGGTGCGCGATGACGTCACCGCTCAGCAATTCAGCGGTGCTACTACTGTACAGGGAGCGTAACTGACCACGCCCCCTGTATAAAGCCACGCCCCTATGTCATGCCCGGGGCGCAAAAAGGGCTCGAACCGGCCCTGCTAAGCGACACAAGTGTGCGGCACAAACACCTGGCTCGTCTAGGAGTGGCACTGCAGTGGCAGACAGGATGGCACTTAAAAACACTAGTCCCCAAATAGCACATCATGCAAAGAATTAAAAGAGGTGCAATGAGGTAGCTGTATGACTAAGCTAAGTGACATAAGTGTGCGGCACAAACACCTGGCCCATCTAGGAGTGGCACTGCAGTCCCACTGCACCAATGGCGGATACCGGACGCACGTCTAACACCAGCATAGTTGTTATGGCCTCAGTAATCCACTTTGCAACAGGATGACTGCTGTCATATTTCATCTTCCTCGCAAAGGACTGTTGGACAGTCAATTGCTTATTTCGGGGGTGGGGAACCTTTTTTCTACCGAGGGCCATTTGGATATTTATAAAATCCTTCGGGGGCCATACAAAAATTCTCAACTTTCTCAAAATTACCCTGCCCCCCAGCAGGTCTGCCCCACAGAGGCACTGTGTGTGCGCGCCGGAGGCGCGCGCCCAAAAAATGGGTGTGGCCAGTTAAAATGGGACGTGATACACATATGCCCCCAATAGTGCAGTGCCAGATCCACAATTGCCCCCACAGTGCCAGGTATACAAATGCCCCTCACAGTGCCAGGTATACAAATACCCCCACAGTGCCAAGTATACAATTGCCCCTCACAGTGCCAGGTGTACAAATGCCCCTCACAGTGCCAGGTATACAGATGCCCCCATAGTGCCATGTATACAGATGCCCCCACAGTGCCAGGTATACAAATGCCCCCACAGTGCCAAGTATACAAATGCCCCTCACAGTACCAGGAGTACAAATGCCCCTCACAGTGCCAGGTATACAGATGTCCTCACAGTGCCAGGTATACAGATGTCCCCACAGTGCCAGGTATACAGATGCCCCCCCACAGTGCCAGGTAACCGAACCCCCCCGAACTTCACCCATTTTACACGGGTCCGAGGCAGGTTCGAACCTTCCCGCCTTGCTCGGCTAACCCGAGCGCGCCCAAACGTCATCATCCCGCTGTCGGATTCTCGCGAGATTCGGATTCTATATAAGCAGCCGCGCATCGCCGCCATTTTCACTCGTGCATTGGAGATGATAGGGAGAGGACGTGGCTGGCGTCCTCTCCGTTTATTGTTGAACTTGATTGCTTTATTGCTTAATTGTGGGGAGGACTGGGGAGCAGCTGTTAGGAGGAGTACAGTGCAGAGTTTTGCTGATCAGTGACCACCAGTTTTATCCGTTCTCTGCCTGAAAAAAACGCTCCATATCTGTGCTCAGTGTGCTGCATAATATATCTGTGCTCACACTGCTTAATTGTGGGGACTGGGGAGCAGCTGTATTATATAGCAGGAGTACAGTGCAGAGTTTTGCTGACAGTGACCACCAGTATACGTTGTCTGCCTGAAAAACACTCCATATCTGTGCTCAGTGTGCTGCTTTATTGTGGGGACTGGGGACCACCAGTATAATTAATATTATATAGGAGGAGTACAGTGCAGAGTTTTGCTGACCAGTGACCAACAGTATACTATATATAGCAGTACGATACGGAAGGCCACTGCTGTGCCTACCTCTGTGTCGTCATTAAGTATAGTATCCATCTACATTCTATACCTGTGGTGCATTTTAGTTTTGCAGTTTGCTGACACAGTGACCACCAGTATACTATATATAGCAGTACGATACGGAAGGCCACTGCTGTGCCTACCTCTGTGTCGTCATTAAGTATACTATCCATCTACATTCTATACCTGTGGTGCATTTTAGTTTTGCAGTTTGCTGACACAGTGACCACCAGTATACTATATATAGCAGTACGATACGGAAGGCCACTGCTGTGCCTACCTCTGTGTCGTCATTAAGTATACTATCCATCTACATTCTATACCTGTGGTGAATTTTAGTTTTGCAGTTTGCTGACACAGTGACCACCAGTATACTATATATAGCAGTATGATACGGAAGGCCACTGCTGTGCCTACCTCTGTGTCGGCATTAAGTATACTATCCATCTACATTCTATACCTGTGGTGCATTTTAGTTTTGCAGTTTGCTGACACAGTGACCACCAGTATACTATATATAGCAGTACGATACGGAAGGCCACTGCTGTGCCTTCCTCTGTGTCGTCATTAAGTATACTATCCATCTACATTCTATACCCGTGGTGCATTTTAGTTTTGCAGTTTGCTGACACAGTGACCACCAGTATACTATATATAGCAGTACGATACGGAAGGCCACTGCTGTGCCTACCTCTGTGTCGTCATTAAGTATACTATCCATCTACATTCTATACCTGTGGTGCATTTTAGTTTTGCAGTTTGCTGACACAGTGACCACCAGTATACTATATATAGCAGTACTATACGGAAGGCCACTGCTGTGCCTACCTCTGTGTCGTCATTAAGTATACTATCCATCTACATTCTATACCTGTGGTGCGCCTCTTTTTTTCTTTGCATCATGTGCTGTTTGGGGACAATTTTTTTGAAGTGCCATCCTGTCTTGACACTGCAGTGCCACTCCTAGATGGGCCAGGTGTTTGTGTCGGCCACTTGTGTCACTTAGCTTAGTCACACAGCGACCTTGGTGCGCCTCTTTTTTTCTTTGCATCATGTGCTGTTTGGGGACAATTTTTTTGAAGTGCCATCCTGTCTTGACACTGCAGTGCCACTCCTAGATGGGCCAGGTGTTTGTGTCGGCCACTTGTGTCGCTTAGCTTAGTCACACAGCGACCTTGGTGCGCCTCTTTTTTTCTTTGCATCATGTGCTGTTTGGGGACAATTTTTTTGAAGTGCCATCCTGCCTGACACTGCAGTGCCACTCCTAGATGGGCCAGGTGTTTGTGTCGGCCACTTGTGTCGCTTAGCTTAGCCATCCAGCGACCTCGGTGCAAATTGTAGGACTAAAAATAATATTGTGAGGTGTGAGGTGTTCAGAATAGACTGGAAATGAGTGGAAATTATGGTAATTGAGGTTAATAATACTATGGGATCAAAATGACCCCCAAATTCTATGATTTAAGCTGTTTTTTAGTTTTTTTTTTTTAAAAACACCCGAATCCAAAACACACCCGAATCCGACAAAAAAATTTCGGTGAGGTTTTGCCAAAACGCGTCCGAATCCAAAACACGGCCGCGGAACCGAATCCAAAACCAAAACCCGAAAAATGTCCGGTGCACATCACTAATACAGATGCCCCACCCCCCCACAGTGCCAGGTATACAGATGTCCCTCACAGTGCCAGGTATACAAATGCCCCTCACAGTGCCAGGTATACAGATGTCCCCACAGTGCCAGGTATACAGATGCCCCCACAGTGCCAGGTATACAAATGCCCCCACAGTGCCAGGTATACAGATGCCCCTCACAGTGCCAGGTATACAAATGCCCCTCACAGTGCCAGGTATACAGATGTCCCCACAGTGCCAGGTATACAGATGCCCCCACAGTGCCAGGTATACAAATGCCCCCACAGTGCCAGTTATACAGATGCCCCCACAGTGCCAGGTATACAGATGCCCCCCACAGTGCCAGGTATACAAATGCCCCCCACAGTGCCAGGTATACAGATGCCCCCACAGTGCCAGGTATACAGATGCCCCCACAGTGCCAGGTATACAGATGCCCCCACAGTGCCAGGTATACTGATGCCTCCCACAGTGCCAGGTATACAAATGCCCCCCACAGTGCCAGGTATACAGATGCCCCCACAGTGCCCCCCCCCCCCTTCCGTGCTACTTACCGCTCCTTTCGGCGGGACACGGAGGAGAGCGCGGCTATGTTGGGCGGCGGCGTGTAGGACTTGAAACCAGCCGCCGGTTCGAGAGCCAATCAGAGCTCGTGGATCGGCAGCTGCGGCTCCTGATTGCCTGCCGGTCCGCGAGCTCTGATTGGCTCACGACCCAGCAGCTGGTTTCAAGTTCTACACGCCGACGCCGCGCTCTCCTCCCTGTCCTGACACTGACAGCTGAGACACGCTGCCGCCGGACTGAGCGGCGGCGTGTCTCACTGGGAGAAGCGGGTGGGCCGGAGCAAACAGCTTCGAGGGCCTCATACGGCCCGCGGGCCGGAGGTTCCCCACCCCTGGCTTAGTTGAAGTAGTACAAGTGGTCTTCCGAGTTCCCCTCCCAGCAGCAACAACAGCAGCGGCAGCAGCAGCAGCAGCAGTAAGAGGACGTGGTTCTTGATCTTTCCCTATTTAATCCTCCAAATTTTGGTTCTCCATTATTTTTCTGGAGTTAGATAACAAAATGCAGCACAGGAGAGCGTACCTCTACACCACACAGGGCAAACCCTGTAAAAATTATTTGGATTAAATATTAAGTACCCTTTTATTGGAGTAAATAATATACAGCACAAGACAGCACCACTGAATTTATATGGCAGCACCACTGGACTGGACTTATACGCCAGTATTACTGGACTAGTTTTATACGGCAGTACCACTGGATATATACGGCAGCATCATTGGATTTATACGGTAAGTACCACTGTAATTATATGGTAGTACCACTGGACATATACGGCAGTATCACTGAACTGGATTTATACGGCAGTACCACTGGACATATACGGCAGTATCACTGGAATTATATGGCAGTACCACTGGACTTATACGGCAGTATCACTGGACTGGATTTATATGGCAGTACCACTGGATTTATACGGCAGTACCACTGGACATATACAGCAGTATCACTGGACATATACGGCAGTATCCCTGTACATATACGGCAGTATCACTATACATATACAGCAGTATCACTGGATATATACGGCAGTATCACTGGACTGGATTTATATGTCAGTACCACTGGATATATACGGCAGTACCACTGGACATATACAGCAGTACCACTGGACATATATGGCAGTATCACTGGACAGGCTTTATACGCCAGTACCACTGGATTTATACGGCACTACCACTGGACATATACGGCAGTATCACTGGAATTATATGGCAGTACCACTGGACATATACGGCAGTATCACTGGACTGTATTTATATGCCAGCACCACTGGATTTATATACCAGTACCACTGGACATATACGGCAGTACCACTGGACTTATACGGCAGTATCACTGGACTGGATTTATGCGGCAGGATCACTGGACTTATACGCCAGTACCACTGGACATATACGGCAGTATCACTGGACATATACGGCAGTACCACTGGACATATACGGCAGTACCACTGGACTTATACAGCAGCACCACCACCACCACTTGTCTGATGCAGGACAACACAGCACCACTGCAATGGGCTGGACTTATACAGCAGCACTGGACATGTGGCAGCAGAGGACACCACCACTGTGACTGGACTGATACAGCACAAGACACCACCACTGGACCGATGCAGCACAACACAGCACCACTGGACTGGATTTATACAGCAGCACTGGACATATGGCAGCAGAGGACACCACCACTGTGACTGGACTGATGCAGCACAAGACACTACCACAGTACTGATGCAGGACAACACAGCACCACTGCACTGGACTTATACCTACACTGGACATATGGCAGCAGAGGACACCATCACTGTGACTGGACCGATGCAGCATAAGACACTACACTGGACTGAGCAGAACAAGACATCACTGGAATCGCCACCCCACTTTCCCTCCCGCACAGACACTGGGGACGGAGACACGTCTACTCATTAGACTCTCCGGGACTGAAGTGAAAATGGCTGCTCCTTATATGGGATCCAAAACCCGCGAGAATCCGACAGCGGGATGATGACATTTTGCCTCGTTCTGGTTTCCGATTCAGGTGGGAAAACCCGAGCCGGGCTCAGATCCGGGCTCGGGTAGTGAAGTCCGGTAGGGTTCGCTCATCTCTAATTATAACAGGTGAGCTCTTGTTGTTAAGCGCTCAACTCACTCCAGCAGTCACTGCCAAAAGAGCACTTGCTAGTGGGACAGAGTATAAGTGTCCCTCTACAGTTGAGGGGATCTACAGACTGCCGGGTACTGCTTCCGGTTATTATGTAGTGGGGTTTGCCAACACTTTTTTCCCCTACAATTGAACCACGTTTCATCAGTTCCGGGTGACGTCCTCTCACCCAGGTCCTGCCCGCATAACTTCCGAACAAGGCAGTCGGTAATCCATTGTTATTTCATTTTCCAAGGCAGCGGAAGACTCAACAGCAAACTGGGAGTCTCCTGCAGAATGCGGGAGGGTAGGCAAGTACGATCCAGCTATCCAGTCCAGTGTAGGCAACCATTTGGCCTACACTGGATGAAAACAATATTGTTAGCTGTGAGGTGGTAAAACTTGAATGGAAATGAGTGGAAATTAATGTTATTGAGGTTAACACTATAGGAACAAAAGCAGGCCCAAATTCTGTCATTTTAGCAGTTTTTATTATTTAAAAAAAAAAAACAGATCAAAAACCAAAACACACAAGGGCAGTTTTGGCAAAACCAAATACAGATCCAAAACACGTTGGAGATACAGATATAAAACATGAGGGTTAGCGCACATCTCTTGTCTGTACATAATTAATCTTGCCTCACTGGGTATCCTATTGCATGTGTACTTGGTGTTCAAGGAGATTGTCTGGGTGACTTCCAATGTCCAACAAAATAAACATGCACAGTATATAATTAAAATGTTACTACTTTTAACTTGCTTCCAGTAAAATTATCCAGAAGGTTTCCTTTGGATTTCCCTTGTCTACAGTATTATAAAAGAAAAAAAGGCAAATTGCTCAATCAGTCTATAATTGGCAAAACAAAAAGTTCAAATAAACAGACGGGTTCACAACAAAACACAGAAATAAGATCACACAGCACTCAAAGCTTAGTGTATACATCAACGAATACTTGTGCAAATTATGCACAACCTTCAAATTGTTTCTGCTGATAGAATGGTCCTAACTCTAATTAGTATAACTACCAGCGGCAAAAGTTCATCAGTTCCCCGGAGGCAAGATAAATGTTGCTGAAAAGTGAGAAATTACACTGTGATAAAGTACCAACCAACTGGCTCCTAACTGTCATTTGTTCGACGGGAGGCTTTCCACCTAGCAACAGCTGGTGGGTTAGGTGCAAGCCTCTCGACGATCGTAGAGAAGGTAAAGTGAAAGAAAACTTTTGCTTACCTTCTCCACACAGCCAGGGGGGAGCGTGGCATCATGGAGCCACGGTCGCGGCAGTCGATGTGCGCGCATCACGGGCACTCGCTCACTGGTCACGCGCGTGCACACTGGGAACGTGCGCGCGCTCACACTGTAAATATTAAGCCACTCCCCCTCCTGACTAGATTTTACTTCAGCGCTGCAGGATGGAGGACACAGTGTCTGTGTCAGCTACAGACACTCTGCTAGTGTCTCCATCTTGTGGCAAAAGAAGCAGGCAGCCCTCCAGGCTCAGCATGAGGGAGACTGCGGACGTGTGCTTCCTCAGAGGAAGAAATTGTCTTTAAAAGGAAAAGAGCTTTTAACCCTGTCAGGTTGAAAGACAGCAGGGACTGCTCTGAGATGGCAAAATCAGTCAGGCTGCACAGACTCCTTCCCCTCCTGCATTTTCTAACCGAGTGGTGAAAAAAATCCAAACACATTGACCATGTTTCTTTAAGAGATGCCTGTTCAGGACAAAACATCTCTTTTCAGGTATTGCCCGTGGTTGGAATAACTCTAACACTCGCAGCAGATCGCTGTCACCCGTCTATGGCCGGCACACATTTTCTACCTCTGACAGCCACTATGTGCAGCAGCGCACTCATAAGGGGGTGAGTTCCCCCCATACATTGTCCCTATCTAAAAAAGACACTGGTTACACTCCAGTAGTATGGGAGTCAAAGGAGGTAACTAGGACTGGCGCATCCTCTCTCAGAGGAGAGTACAGCGATGTGCAAATGGCCCGGGTAGCCTTAGCTGGCAAAATGCCCATCTAAAATGTACTGTGCTCACTGGGCCTTGAGCGAATGCTCAACGGTGTACCAATTCGCTCAATTGGCCTTCGCACGGCCCTCGTTAAAGAGGATGAAATGATACTCCATAATCACACTGGCATCCCAGACATCCCGGCCCTATTTGCCCTGGAAATTGATCCAGCCCTCACTTCACTCATTGGGGATAAGGTCCAGAGTGATTCTACTGATAAATGACTAAGAAAAATTCAGTTTAAAGTGGCGGACGCTGCCGGTCCTTTATTATTCGTATTAGACAAGGTAGAAAAGGAAGGAGTCACGTGGGGCTCCCTAGATTCACTGGTAGCTTTCAAGATGGCCCTCTTAAAAAAACGATTAGCAGGGCTACCCTGATGATAGGTCAGACATTTGATTTTATATCAAATACCTGCAGAGTCTCCTGGCTAGCTAATGCAGGACTAACCAATTTAGCTCCTAAGCCAGTTGATGTCCCATACCTAACAGATTCTGATCTATTTGGCCCTGACTTCATAGACGAAGTAAAAGTCCATTATAAAGTCTGCAAATCCTTTGCAGACCTTAAGGCCCACCAAACCTCCAAACGGCCCTTTTGTCAGGAGGGTCGTACTGCAGGAGCCAGCAGTATGACCCGAGATGAGCCCAGAGATTCCAGAGGAGGCCTATCCTGGACACGAATCGCTGGAGGCGCAGGGACTGGCAATGCTTACCACTCCAGAAACAGAGGATTCGGTAAGCCACATACCTTCCCCACCTCCTCCTTGTGTCTGCCAATCAATAGCTTCCTGAAGACAGATCACCACAGACAGGTGGTTGCTAAAAATCGTGGAGAAAGGTCTGTCCCTCTCCCTTTCCCAATTTTCATGCCATATTTTTCCCTGTTCAAAGAACGCCAGTCCTTCATTGGATGGTGTCCTATCCCTTGCCCTGCAGCAAGGCAAAACAGAGGTGGCAGATGCTTCCAAAAATGGTTAGGTCAGTCCCCTTTTCCCGGTCAGGAAACAGGACGGTTCATACAGACCAATATTAAATGTCAAATCTCTAAACCAGTATATAAAACCCCATTCTTTCCGTATGGACATACCCTTCCTGCTCACCAAAAATGACTATGACATCAAGGTAGACCTCAAAGAGGCCTTTCTTACTATTCAAGTCCATCCGAATTACAGGAGACTCTTGAGGTTCCTGTGGAGAGACATCCTCTATCAGTGGACCATCATGGTCTTCAGCCTATACAATACCCCTTACACATTTACACGCCTTCACCAAAGAGAAGGATGATCCGGCACTGGTCTATAGAATTTAAACAATATAAATTAAAACCAAAAATGGGCAAATGCAAAATTGGGTTAATTCCCAAATATGAGTCCTAATTGGTGGTGCGCCCAGAGTCAGATAAACGTACGTTATACAAGAGGGAGAAAAAGAAGACTCTTGTGTGGGCGCACTCTTATTTTACGTGGAAAATTCCATGATATATTAGGAAAGAATACAATAAAACATTATTTTATTATAATCATTTAAAAATGACAAAATGAACCAACAGACAATTCAAAGTACCTGAAGAAGGAAGGAATGAAGGAGTGAAAATAGTTTAAAATGTTCTGGTCATTCTACACAAATAGTAGTTTGAAAGGATGTAGCCACGATTGGTCTTACATCCATTTCACCCTGACCAGTACAGAAGAATCTGTATTGATAAGACCAAAAAGATGGTCAATAACTAGAGATGTGCGGCTGGCACTTTTTCGTGTTTTGGTTTTGGTTCTAATTCCACTTTCGTGTTTTGGTTTTGACTTGGTTTTTCCAAAACCACCCTTTCGTGTTTTGGTTTTGGTTTTGGATCTGGATGATTTTTTGGGGGAAAACATAAAAACGGCTAAAATCACAGAATTTGGGGGTAATTTTGATCCTACGGTATTATTAACCTCAATAACATTCATCTCCACTAATTTCCAGTCTATTCTGAACACCTCGCACCTCACAATATTGTTTTTAGGCCAAAAGGTTGCACCGAGGTTGCTGGATGACTAAGCTAAGCGACACAATTGGACAACACAAACACCTGGCCTATCTAGCAGTGTCAGACAGGAGGGCAAATATAAAAAAGGCCCAAAACAGCACCTCATGCATAGATGTAGAAGAGGTGCAATGAGGTAGCTGTATGACTAAGCCAAGTGACACAAACAATTGGTCCATCTAGGAGTGGCACTGCAGTGGCAGACAGGATGGCACTTTTCAAAAACTAGGCCCCAAACAGCACCTCATGCAAAGATGTAGAAGAGGTGCAATGAGGTAGCTGTCTGACAAAGCCAAGCGACACAAACAATTCCCACTGAAATTATACAGCAATATCACTGGAATTATATGGCAGTACCACTGGACATATACGGCAGTATCACTGGAATTATATGGCAGTACCACTGGACATATACGGAAGTGTCAGACAGGATGGCACTTTAAAAAAATAGTCCCCAAACAGCACACGATGCAAAGAAAAAGAGGTGCAAGATGGAATTGTCCTTGGGCCCTCCCACCCACCCACCCACCCACACTTATGTTGTATAAAGAGGACATGCAAACTTTAACAAACCAATCATTTCAGCTGGTTTGTTTGAGCCTCCACCATAAAAGAAGCAATCAATCTCTCCTTGCAAAAACTGGCTCTACAGAGGCAAGATGTCGACCTCATCCTCATCCTCTGATTCCTCACCCCTTTCACTGTGCATATGCCTGTCCTCACAGAGTATTAATTTGTCCCCACTGGAATCCACCATCACAGTACCCTGTACACTTTCCGGTGACAATTGCTGGTCAAGGTCTTCCTGGAGGAATTTATAAGTGACATTGATGAACATCATCTTCTCCACATTTTGTGGAAGTAACCTCTTATGCCGATCGCTGACAAGGTTACCAGCTGCACTAAACACTCTTTCGGAGTTCACACTGGAGGGGGGGCAACTTAGGTAAAATAAAGCCAGATTGTGCAAGGGCATCCAAATTGTCTCTTTTTCCTGCCAGTATACAAACGGACTGTATGACATGCCTACTTGGATGCTGTCACTCATATAATCCTCCACCATTCTTTCAATGGTGACAGAATCATATGCAGTGACAGTAGACATGTCAGTAATTGTTGGCAGGTCCTTCAGTCCGGACCAGATGTCAGCTTTCGCTCCTGACTGCCCTGCATCACCGCCAGTGGGTGGGCTAGGAAATCTTTTCCTTTTCCTCGCAGTCCCAGTGGTGGGAGAAATTGAAGGAGGAGCTGTTGACGGGTCACATTCTGCTTGAGTTGACAATTTGCTCACCAGCAGGTCTTTGCACCTCTGCACACTTGTGTCTGCCGGAAAGAGAGATACAACGTAGGCTTTAAACCTAGGATCGAGCACGGTGGCCAAAATGTAGTGCTCTGATTTCAACAGATTGACCACCCTTGAATCCTGGCAAAGTGAATGTAGGGCTCCATCCACAAGTGCCACATACTTAGCGGAATCGCTCCATCTTAGCTCCTATAATTTCTCCAGCTACTTCTGCAAAAGCCTGATGAGAATGACCTGACTCAAGCTGGCAGTGTCTGAACTGTCTTCATGTGTGGCAAGTTCAAAGAGTTGGAGAACCTTGCACAAGATGGAAATCATTCTCCACTGCGCTTGAGTCATGTGCATTCCCCCTCCTTTGCCTATATCGTAGGTGGATGTATAGGCTTTAATGGCCTTTTGCTGCTCCTCCATCCTCTGAAGCATATAGAGTGTTGAATTCCACCTCGTTACTACCTCTTGCTTCAGTTGATGGCAGGGCAGGTTCAGGAGTATTTGCTGGTGCTCCAGTCTTCGTCATTTTAAAAAAAATTCTGCACGACCAAATTAATTGTATGTGCAAAATGTGGGACGTGCTGGAATTTGCCAAGTTGTAATGCACGCACAATATTAATGGCATTGTCCGATATCACAAATCCCCAGGAGAGTCTAAGTGGGGTAAGCCAATGCGCGATGATGTCCCAAGAGGTTGTCAGTGGTGTGCCTCTTATGGAAAGCAGTGATACACAGCGTAGCCTACCTAGAAACGAGTTTGGATTTGCGAGACACTGCTACTGGTAGCGCTGCTACTGCTGCTGTTGTTGCTGCAGGAGGCAATACATCTACCCAGTGGGCTGTCACAGTCATATAGTCTTTAGTCTGCCCTGTTCAACTTGTCCACATGTCCGTGGTTAAGTGGACACTGGATACAACTGCATTTATTAGGACACTGGTGACACTTTTCTGACGTCTCTGTATATTCTTGGTATCGCCTGCCTAGTGAAGTGGAACCTAGATGGGATTTGGTACCAGGGACATAATACCTCCATCAGTTGTCTAAATCCGACTGCACTAATGGCGGATACCGGACGCACGTCTAACACCAACATAAGTGTCAAGGCCTCAGTTAACCGCTTTGCAAGAGGATGACTGCTGTCATATTTCATCTTCCTCACAAAGTACTGTTGGACAGTCAATTGCTTAGTTGAAGTAGTACAAGTGGTCTTCCGACTTCCCCTCTGGGATCACGATTGACTCCCAGCGGCAGCAACAGCAGCATTAGGCGTACCACTCAAGGATCCTTCCGAGGAATCCCGGTTAGGAGAAGACTCGTCAGTATTGCCAGGGACATGGCCTGCAGGACTACTGACGTTCATGGCTGAGGAGGAAGTTGACATTGAGGGAGTTGGTGGTGTGGCTTGCAGGAGCTTGGGTACAAGAGGAAGAAGGGATTTAGGTGTCATTAGACTGCTTACGCTCTAACCCAAAGTTTCACAACTTGACACTGACTTATGATGAATGTGCTGAAGGTGACATATAAGGGAGGATATTCCTAGGTAATTAACATCCTTACCCCTACTTATTACAGATTGACAGAGGCAAAACACGGCTTGACATCTGTTGTCCGGATTTGTGGAGAAATAATTCCACACCAAAGAGGTGGCTTTTTTTGGTATTTTGCCCAGGCATCACAATGGGCTTCTTCATCCCACAGACAACAGTTGTCTACCCCGGTGCCTCATTTAAACAAACCACATCACCATCAGAATCTTCATCGTCAACTTCCTCCTCAGCGCCAGCCACACCCATATCCTCATCCCGGTGTACTTCCACAGTGACATCTTCAATTTGAATATCAGAAACTGGACTGTGGGTGCTCCTTCCAGCACTTGCAGGGGGCGTGCAAATGGTGGAAGGAGCCACCTCTTCCCGTCCAGTGTTGGGAAGGTCAGACATCGCAACCGCCGACACACTTGGACTCTCCTTGGGGATTTGTGATACCATCTCAGAACGCACATTTCTTTTCTGTGCTTTTCCCAGCTTAACTCTTTCAATTTTTCTAGTGGGAGGATGAGGGCTTCCATCGTCATGTGAAGCTGAACCACTAGTCATAAACATAGGCATGGGCCTTAGCCATTCCTTGCCACTCCGTGTCGTAAATGGCATATTGGCAAGTTTACATTTCTACTCAGACCATTTAAATTTCTTTTTTTGGGTCTTTTTACTAAACTTTGGGTTTTTGGCTTTTACATGCCCTCTGCTATCACATCGGGCATCGGCCTTGGCAGACGACGTTCATGGCATTTCATCGTCTATGTCATAACAGCAGCTTCAGAACCAGGAGAAAGTGGTTCTTGACCTTTCCCTATTTTACTCTCCAAACTTTTTTTCTCCATTATTTTTCTGGAGTTATATAACACAATATGCGGCACAGGAGCACTGGACATATGGCAGCTGAGGATACCACTGTGACTGGTCACTAAACTGACTGATGGCTGATGCACAGGACACTACCACTGGTCTGATGCAGGACAACACAGCAACACTGTAAGGGACTTGTTATTATTATACAGCAGCACTAGACTGATGCAGCATAATATGGCAGCAAGAGGACACAACCACTGTGACTGGACAGATGTAGCACAAGACACGGACACTGAGGACACTGAGAGAACAGAGTACACTCTCCAAAGCCGGAGTGAAATTGCGGCGACATGCGACTCCTTATATGGAATCCAAACCCTGCGAGAATCCGTCAGTGGGATGATGACTTTATCCTCGTTCTGGTTTCAAAGTCAGGCGGGAAAACCTGAGCCTGACTTGGATGCGGACTCAGGTAGGGAGGTTCGGTAGGGTTCGGATCTCAAGGATTCTTCTGTACTGGTCAGGTGAAAATGGATGTAAGACCAATCGTGGCTACATCCTTTCAAACTACTATTTGTGTAGAATGACCAGAACATTTAAAACTATTTTCACTCATTCATTCATTCCTTCTTCAGGTACTTTGAATTGTCTGTTGGGTAATTTTGTCTTTGTTTTTAAATGATTATAATAAAATAATAAAACCAAGGGATAAAGAAACTTTTCCGTGCGCACGAGCAGCCGGTCAGTGGTAAACTCCAGAAGGTATCCTTAACCCTTCACCAATAGTGCAAATATAAACAAGAGAATGGAAAGAACCACTTAACTGGCGCTTCTGTTCAACCAGTAATTCACTTGATTCTCTTCAGGTCATCCCCATCACATGTATATGAAACACAGAATATGGGATAGAGAATATAGTGTAACACAATTTTTTAATTATACAAGCAACATAAAAAACATATAAAAAAATCTAAAATCCAAAGGTCTGTGCAAATGGCATAAATTTGACAAGGTAGGTAATCCAGTTAGCTTATACAATGGAGGTTTACCAAATCAGGTGGAACTGTGTTTTAAAACAGTTCAAGTCAGCTCAAGTAATGAAGTGGCGATCCCGGGAACATCACTCACGTCCACCCTTATCGCTGGATCCAACAGGTTTGATCTCCAACAAAGCCAGCACTGGAATGCCTCCTCCACCAACGCGTTTCCTCCCCTCAACTGGGGTCTTTTTCAAGGTGTCAGTATGCCATACATCTGTTCCTATTTAAACTAGAGATGACCAATGAGGTACCACCGTGCACAGCTGTCTGTGATCTAGACAACCAAATACTACAAGTCCCAGCATCCTCCAGCCGCGCACGGAGCTCCCATTAGGTCACTTCCGGTATCGCGGGTTGCTATGGTAACGTCCGATTTTCTTCCGAACGTAATCGTATACCCGCTCACCTATACCTCATTGGAAGAACATATTCAAAAGTCACAGTTTACTGTAATAATAGTTCCACTATTAAAATAAATCGTCCAGATAGTTGTAATCCCGTCGCGTCACTTCCGGTATCGCCGGTTGTCATGGCGATACCGAGTATCCAACGGCATAATCAGCTCATTAGTGCTTCGTTTTTCCTTGTCAGTGATAAGTCCTGGTTCGAGGTCGTTTTCTCAATAAACATCACAAAGAAAAACGTCCAGGCATTCACAAACATGATGTCCTATCCAGGGGAGTTTTTCAAGACACACAGCCCGGTTGTCATGGAGACAGGGGTACAATCTAGAATATTCATAAAAATACTTTTTTTTTAAATCAGATAAATACTAAAACCATCAGATAAATCAAAAGAACCCTAATTTAAGAACCATTTTAACTCAAAATCGGCATTCATGCCGCCAGGTATTAGTGTCCCAAAATCATAAATGGCTTGCATTTCAGCCTTGGCAAGCTGACTTGCCAGATCTTTTTTTCTCCAATGATTTTTAATGTGTTTAATTCCACAAAAACACTTTATCCCTGTTATACTGCAATTATGGTGAACCCTAAAGTGCTCTGATAGTGCGTGGGTCGTAAGGCCTTTTTTAATATTTCGTAAGTGTTCGCTAATTCTAATTTTAAGCGATCTTGAAGTGCGGCCTATATACCATAACTTGCATGTGCATTCAATCGCATAAACCACACTAGCGGTATTACATGTTATAAAATCCTTTATTTTAAAATCCTTATTGTTAATTGAGACTTCTACAATTTTTCCACCACTACTTGGAGTGCTCCTGCATCCAATACATAACCCGCATCGAAAAAAACCTTTTGATTTTACTGTACACATTGGTTTCTTCGCAGGTAGGGCACTTTTCACCAGGTTTGTTCTTAAATTCGGGGCCCTCCTATAGATACACTTGGGTTTAACTGGCAGTAATTTGCCAATAACAGAATCTTTTTTTAGAATTCCCCAATGTTTATTAATGGACTTCTCCAGGATCCTATGCTGACTATTAAATGTGGTGATGAACGCCCAATCGTGTTGAGACCCCTCATTTCTATCATCCTTCTTTTTAGGTTGTAATAATTCTTTACGATCAAGTTTTGCCACCTTCATTTTGGAGTTTTCTATTTTCTCTGCTGGATATCCAGAGGCCTTAAACCTTGACTCTAACTCCTCCGCTTGGACTTCGTAAAGATCGTGGTCAGTGCAGTTACGTTTTAAGCATATAAACTGGCTATCAGGAATGGAGTTAAGCCAATTCGGATGATGGCAACTTGTGGCATTAATATATGCACCTGAATCGGTGGGCTTCACAAACGTCTTGGTTCGTATCCTGTTATTTTCAATATAAATAGTAATATCCAAAAAATTAAGGGGTTTCCTTACTACTATCAAACGTAAAAAATATGTTCTCAGTGTTGGAGTTGAGGTATGTAAAAAACTGTTTCAGTGTTTCCTCATTTCCCTTCCAAATAAAAAAGACGTTGTCTATGTACCTCTTTCAGGACACCAGGTTCGCCCCGAAGGGGCAATGGTTCCAGATAGTCTGGTCCTCCCATTGCCCCATGAAGATGTTAGCATAGCTCGGAGCGAACCTGGTGCCCATGGCGGTGCCGACGTCTTGGAGGTAAAAAGTGCCCTCAAAAGAAAAATAATTATTTTCCAATATGAAAAGAACCCCCTTTTTAATGAATTCCTGTAGAAGAATGTTTAGTTCACTGCCCTGTAAGGCCTTAGTCACTGCTTCGAGTCCCTTTTGATGTTCGATAATAGAGTACAGTGAGCGTACATCCGCCCCTACCAGGATGTAATCGTCTTCCCATTGGATAGTTTCCAATATTTTCAGAAAATCTCGAGTGTCTTTAAGGTGTGAAGGATATTTATCAACCAGAGGTTGCAGATGATAATCCAGGAATTCCGAAAGATTTGAAGTAACGGATCCAATCCGGAGACTATCGGTCTTCCTGGGGGATTCTCTAAGTCCTTGTGAATTTTAGGAAGAACGTATAAGACAGGAATGACTGGTTCTTCCTTTATCAGAAATTTCTTCTCTTTTTCTGTAAGGGTCTCGTTCAGAACATATTCTTCCGTCAGTTTTTCAAGTTTGCGGAGGATATTTTCTGTCGGGTCTGATCTTAATTTGTGGTATGTGTATCCATCATTAAGTTGGCGGAGGACCTCTTTGTTGTAATTCTCCCTAGTCATAAGGACAATCCCTCCACCTTTATCTGAAGGTTTTATAACAAGGTCCTCACGCTCTCGTAGTCTTTTCAGGGCTTGACGTTCTTTGAAGGTCAAATTCGAATGGGGTACTTTATTCTCCATTTCCCTAATATCGTCTGCAACAAGTCTTGAGAACGTCTCCAGGAAATTTCCCCTTATAAAAGTTGGATTGAAGACAGACCTAGGCTTAAATGGGGTCACCTCCACTTCTCCTAGGTCAGAGTTCTCTTTAGTGAGAAAGAATTTTTTTAAACTAAGCTTTCTTATAAACTTTTGCAGATCGACAAAAGTACTGAATTTGTTTAGGGGTACGGATGGGGCAAATTTTAATCCTTTTTCAAGGAGTGATATTTCCTCTCTGACTAGCAAATGGCCAGTCAAGTTAAAGATTTTTATCTTTCCTTGACTAGCATTGCTCATCGTTGAAGTTGCCCTTACATCAGAACTTTCTTTTTCCTTGGAGTGTTCCTTCGTTCCCTTTCTTTTCATTCTCTTTCTTGCCCGTTTATTCTTTTTTCCCCCTCTACATCTTATCTTCTGGGGTATTGCCCCTTCCTTCTGGATAAAAAAGAAGAAGAGGAGGGGTTAATCTCATTCTCTAGGTCTTCAAATCCATTGTGTGTCCTCAGGCTTGGGGTAACCGGGCGAGAATCCCCTCTCCGATATCTGTTTCCTGGAGGTGATCTTGATCTAATATCCCTACTTTTTCTCTCGCCATCTTTATATCTCGTCCATCTTTATCTGTTTTCCACATAATGGGTTTTCTCTAGATGTTTTCTTGTAAGTGGTCTTAGTATCGGGTCCGTATAGTCCCTTACAGGTAAACCCTTATCATTATTCCCTCTATCTGTCCTTTTCCTTTGGTTCCTCCTTTGTACTGGAATCCAATTGTTTCCATTTTTATTCTTAGGGGATATTGGGACAGGTGAAGGGGAATAATCAATATTTTCCTCTTCTTCTGTCACTTCCTGTCCTGATTCTTCCTCTCCAATATCCCTTTTTTTTGTCTCTATTAAATTTACGCACTTTGCGTTCAATAAGAGCCTTTTCATTCTTTTTCAGAGCAAGTTCAACTCTTTTTTCTAAATCTTTATATTCCTGTAGATCTATGAAGGGGTGGATCAATGATTTATAATTTGTGATCTCCCCCTCCAGGCGTTCTAGCTCCTGCTTTCTATCATGTATAATCAATTTCATTAGAGAAGTAGAACACACAGTCAGTGTCCTTTCCCAATCTGATTTAAACTCCTCGCTTGCTGATGAGAAAGTAGCTGCTTTATTGATGAGGAGTCCTTTTGGTACAATCTGGTGTAATTAAAAAATTGTGTTACACTATATTCTCTATCCCATATTCTGTGTTTCATATACATGTGATGGGGATGACCTGAAGAGAATCAAGTGAATTACTGGTTGAACAGAAGCGCCAGCTAAGTGGTTCTTTCCATTCTCTTGTTTATATAATAAAATAATGTTTTATTGTATTCTTTCCTAATATATCTTGGAATTTTCCACGTAAAATAAGAGTGCGCCCACATAAGAGTCTTCTTTTTCTCCCTCTTGTATAACATTTACATGCCTCATGGAGGTGGTAGTTAGGCACTTTCGTCAGAAGGGAGTTCGTTGTATTATCTACCTAGACGATCTCCTGGTAGTCCACTCGAACCTAGATTCCCTTTTGCTCCACAAGGAGCTCATACTGTCATTACTCCAGAGTCTGGGGTTTACCGTAAATTATGACAAATCCATGCTAACACCATCCCAGCCAGTCATCTTCTTAGGATTCTTACTACATACCCCTTCTTTATCAATGTCTGTTCCCCTCGAAAAATGGACAGACATTCAAGACTTTGTATGTATGGTGGCAAATGCTGAATTAGCTTAGTTATATCATTCAGGTGCTTGAAAGGGAGGGGTTTTTCTAAGCAGGAAAAAAACACATTTTGCTTCCCCAAGCACCCTGAATAATATCAGTATCCAGATTTAAATTAGAGATGTGCGGCTGGCACTTTTCGTGTTTTGTGTTTTGGTTTTGGTTCTAATTCCATTTTCGTGTTTTGGTTTTGGCTTGGTTTTGCCAAAACCACCCTTTCGTGTTTTGGTTTTGGTTTTGGGTCTGGATGATTTTTGGGAAAAAACATAAAAACAGCTAAAATCACAGAATTTGGGGGTAATTTTGCTCCTACGGTATTATTAACCTCAATAACATTCATTTCCACTCATTTCCAGTCTATTCTGAACACCTCACACCTCACAATATTGTTTTTAGGCCTAAAAGTTGCACCGAGGTGTCTGTATGACTAAGCTAAGCGACACAAGTGTGCGGCACAAACACCTGGCCCATCTAGGAGTGGCACTGCAGTTGCAGACAAGATGGCACTATTCAAAAACTAGTCCCCAAACAGCACATGATGCAAAGAAGAAAAAGCGGCGCAATGAGGTAGCTGTATGACTATTCTAAGCGACACAAGTGTGCGGCACAAACACCTGGCCCATCTAGGAGTGGCACTGCAGTTGCAGACAAGATGGCACTATTCAAAAACTAGTCCCCAAACAGCACATGGTGCAAAGAAGAAAAAGCGATGCAATGAGGTAGCTGTATGACTATTCTAAGCGACACAAGTGTGCGGCACAAACACTTGGGCCATCTAGGAGTGGCACTGCAGTGGCAGACAGGATGGTAGATTTAAAAAATAGGCACCAAACAGCACATGATGCAAAGAAGAAAAAGAGGTGCAATGAGGTAGCTGGATGGCCAAGCTAAGCGACACAAGTGGCCGACACAAACACCTGGCCCATCTAGGAGTGGCACTGCAGTTACAGACAGAATGGCACTTAAAATAACTAGTCCCCAAACAGCACATGATGCAAAGAAGAAAAAGAGGTGCAAGATAGACTTGTCCTTGGGCCCTCCCACCCGCCCTTATATTGTATAAACAGGACATACACACTTTAACAAACCCATAATTTCAGCTACATTGTCTGCCATACAACTGTGGCTGAAATGACTGGTTTGTTTGGGACCCCACCAAAAAAGAAGCAATCAATCTCTCCTTGCACAAACTGGCTCTACAGATGCAATATGTCCACCTCATCATCATCCTCCGATTCCTCACCCCTTTCACAGTGTAAATCCTCCTCACTGAGTATTAATTTGTCCCCACTTGCAGGGGTTGTGCAAATGGTGGAAGGAGCCACCTCTTACCGTCCAGTGTTGGGAAGGTCAGGCATCGCAACCTCTGACACACTTGGACGCTCCTTGGGGATTTGTGATACCATCTCAGAGCACACAGTTCTTTTCTGTGCTCTTTCCAGCTTAACTATTTTCATTTTTCTAGCGGGAGGATGAGGGCTTCCATAGTCATGTGAAGTTGAACCACTAGCCATGAACATAGGCCAGGGCCTCAGCCGTTCCTTACCACTCCGTGTGGTAAATGGCATATTGGCAAGTTTACGCTTCTCCTCCGACGATTTTAATTTTGATTTTTGAGTCATTTTTTTACTGATCTTTTGTGTTTTGGATTTTACATGCTCTGTACTATGACATTGGGCATCGGCCTTGGCAGACGACGTTGATGGCATTTCATCGTCTCGGCCATGACTAGTGGCAGCAGCTTCAGCACGAGGTGGAAGTGGATCTTCATCTTTCCCTATTTTTGGAACCTCAACATTTTTGTTCTCCATATTTTAATAGGCACAACTAAAAGGCACCTCAGGTAAACAATGGAGATGGATGGATACTAGTATACTTATGGATGACGAGTGACTGACGACACAGAGGTAGCTACAGCCGTGGACTACCGTACTGTGTCTGCTAGTATAGAGATGATAATGATATAAAAAATATATATATATCACTACTGCAGGTATATATAATATATAATGACGGACCTGCTGGACACTGTCAGCAGACTGCTGAACTACTAGTATGAAGAAGATAGAAAAAAAAAACCCACCAAAGGTAGGTATACAATTATGGACGAGCACTGACGACACAGAGGTAGCTACAGCCATGGACTACCGTACTGTGTCTGCTAGTATAGAGATGATAATGATATAAAAAATATATATATATCACTACTGCAGGTATATATAATATATAATGACGGACCTGCTGGACACTGTCAGCAGACTCCTAAACTACTAGTATGAAGAAGATAGAAAAAAAAACCCCACCACAGGTAGGTATACAATTATGGACGAGCACTGACAACACAGAGGTAGCTACAGCCGTGGACTACCGTACTGCGTCTGCTAGTATAGAGATGATAATGATATAAGAAATATATATATATCACTACTGCAGGTATATATAATATAATGACGGACCTGCTGGACACTGTCAGCAGACTCCTAAACTACTAGTATGAAGAAGATAGAAAAAAAAACCCACCACAGGTAGGTATACAATTATGGACGAGCACTGACGACACAGAGGTAGCCACAGCCGTGGACTACCGTACTGCGTCTGCTAATATAGAGATGATAAAGATGATAGAGATGAACAAAAAAAATATAACACTACTGCAGGTAAATATTTATATAATATAATGAATGACGGACCTGCTGGACACTGTCAGCAGAATGCGTTTATAGAATAAAAAAAAAAAAACACCACAGGAGTGTTTGTTTAACTTTTTCAGGCAGACAATATACTGGTGGTCACTGGTCAGTCACACTGGCAGCAAAATTGTGCACTGTACTCCTGCTATTAACTGCACCCCAGTCTCCCCCACAATTCAGCTGTGTGAGCAGTGAGCACTCAGCACAGTCAGATATACATAGATGATATTATCATGCAGCACACTGAGGCTGAGCACAGATATGGTATGTGACTGTGTATCGTTTTTTTTCAGGCAGAGAACGGATTATAAATAAAACTGGTGGTCACTGGTCACTATCAGCAAAACTCTGCACTGTACTGAGTACTCCTAATGCTCCCCAAGTAGTAAATCAAGTGTCTCTCTAATCTATTCTACACGGAGAGGACGCCAGCCACGTCCTCTCCCTATCAATCTCAATGCACGTGTGAAAATGGCGGCGACACGCGGCTCCTTATATAGAATCCGAGTCTCGCGATAGAATCCGAGCCTCGCGAGACTCCGACAGCGGGATGATGACGTTCGGGCGCGCTCGGGTTAACCGAGCAAGGCGGGAAGATCCGAGTCTGCCTCGGACCCGTGTAAAAAGGCTGAAGTTCGGGGGGTTCGGATTCCGAGGAACCGAACCCGCTCATCTCTAATTTAAATCCCATACAATATCTTAGAATTCAGACATCTTGGTTACATATATCTGCGTAAATGTATGTATAAGCCCCCAAGCCGCGTCAAGGCCACTCTGTATATATTTGGGATTACTAACACTATATCTAGGTACAGGGCGTGGCACCCCAAAAAATCAGCATAAACCAAATAGCGCAGGGCAGCATACCAATGAAAAAAATAGGATTTTAATTACCTACCGGTAAATACTTTTCTCGTATTCCGTAGAGGATGCTGGGGTCCACATTTGTACCATGGGGTATAGACGGGTCTACTAGGAGCCACTGGCACTTTAAGAGTTTAATAGTGTAAGCTGGCTCCTCCCTCTATTCCCCTCCTACCAGAATCAGTCTAGAAACTGTGCCCGAGGAGACGGACAACTCGAGAGAAGGATTTTACACAGATAGTGGCGAGATTCACACCAGCTCACACAAACAAGGCAAACCAAGCTAACTAGTTTGAAAACTCAGCAACAGCTGTATAACATTACCGAACCAAGTAATAATGCAGTACTTAACTAAGAACCTAGCAGTACTGAACCAAGTAACCACTGCAGGAAAACGAAGCGCTGGGTGGGCGCCCATCATCCTTTATGGACTATGAGAAAAGGATTTACCGGCAGGTAATTAAAATCTTTTTTTTCTCTTACGTTCTAGAGGATGCTGGGGTACACATTAGTATCATGGGGATGTACCAAAGCTCCCAGAATGGGAGGGAGAGCGCGGAGGTTCCTGCAGAACTGATTGACCAAACTTTAGGTCCTCAGAGGCCAAAATATAGAACCTGTAGAACTTAGCAAACGTGTTCGACCCAGACAAAGTAGGCAAAGCTGTAAAGCCGAGACACTCCCCGGGCAGCCGCCCAGGAAGAACCCACCTTACGAGTAGAGTGGGCCTTAACAGATTTTGGACACGGCAGTCCTGCCGTAGAATATGCATGCTGGATAGTGAACCTGATCCAGCAAGAGATCGTCTGCTTAGAAGCAGGACACCCAAGTTTCTTGGGATCATACAGGACAAACAGAGAGTCCGATTTACTGTGACGAGCAGTCTTCTTCACATAGATTTTCAGAGCCCTTACAACATCCAAGGACTTTGATGGAATTGAGGAGTCAGTAGCAACTGGCACCACAATAGGTTGGTTGATATGAAAAGCCGACACAACCTTTGGAAGGAACTGCTGACGAGTCCGGAGCTCAGCTCTATCTTCATGGAAGATCAAATAGGAGCTTTTACAAGACAAAGCCCCCAACTCTAAGGCCAACAGAGTGACAGCCTTCCATGTGAGAAACTCGACTTCAACCTCCTGTAGATGCTCGAACCAATCCGATTGGATGAACTGTAACACCACGTTAAGATCCCAGGGTGTCATAGGCGACACAAAGGAAGGCTGGATGTGTATAACCCCTTTAAAAAAAGTCTGAACCTCAGTGAGGGAAGCCAGCTGTTTCTGGAAGAAAATGGATAAGGCCGAAATCTGGACCTTTACGGATCCCAACCTCAGGCCCATATCCACACCTGCTTGCAGGAAGAGGAGAAACCGTCCCAGTTGAAACTCCACTGTAGAAAACTTCTTGGATTCACACCAAGATATATACTTTTTCCAAATGCGATGGTAATGTTTAGACGTTACTCCTTTCCTAGCCTGTATCAGGGTAGGAATGACTTTGTTCGGAATGCCCTTCCGAGCTAATATCTAGCATTCAACCTCCATGCCATCAAACGTAGCCGCGGTAAGTCTTGATAAGCGAACGGCTCCTGTTGTAACAGGTCCTCCCGAAGAGGAAGAGGCCTCGGATCTTCCAGCAGTAGATCCAGAAGATCTGCGTACCAAGCCCTTCTTGGCCAGTCCGCAGCAATGAGGTTTGCAAGAACTCTTGTTCTCCTTATGAGCTTCAGAACCCTTGGGATGAGTGGAAGTAGAGGAAACACGTACACCGACTGGAACACGCACAAAGACATCAGATTGTCCAACGCCACTGCTTGCGGGTCCCTCGACCTGGAACTTTACCTCTGAAGCTTCTTTTTGAGGCGGGAGGCCATCATGTCGATTTGAGGTACCCCCCAAAATCTTATCACCTCCGTGAACACCTCTGGATGGAGGCCCCATTCCTCTGGATGGAGATCGTGTCTGCTGAGGAAATCCACTTCCCAGTTGTCTACTTCCGGAATGAAAATTGCTAACAGCGCCAACGCGTGTTTTTGTGCCCAGAGGATGATTTTTGTCACCTCTAACATTGCAGCTCTGCTCTTCGTTCCGCCCTGTCAGTTTATGTAGGCCACCATCGTTACATTGTCCGACTGCACTTGAATGGCTCGATCTCACAGCCGCTTGAAGAAGAAAGTTGTACACGGCACCTAGTTCCAGAATGTTTATTGGAAGACCGGATTCCAGGTTTGACCACTTTCCTCGGAAGGTTTTCCCTTGAGTGACTGCACCCCATCCCCAGAGACTTGCATCCGTGGTAAGAAGGAACCAGTCCTGAATCCTGAACCTGCGGCCCTCCAGAAGGTGAGACATCTGCAGCCACCAGAGTAATGAAATCCTTGCTTTTGGTGACAGACGAATCCGCAGGTGCAAATGTAGATGAGACCCCGACCACTTGTCCAGGAGATCCAGTTGGAAGGATCGAGCATGAAATCTTCCATACTGTAAAGCCTCATAGGAGGCAACCATCTTCCCCAGAAGGATAATGCACTGATGAACTAATACCCGGGCTGGCTTCAGGACATCCCGGACCATTGTTTGAATAACCAACGCTTTCTCCTCCAGCAGAAACACTCTCTGCACTTCCATGTCGAGGATCATCCCCAGGAAAGACAATCTCCTTGTCGGCTCCAAATGTGACTTTGGAAGGTTCAGGATCCAACCATGTTCCCTGATCAGACGAGTCATGTCATGAAAGCAATCGACTGCAACAACTTCTCCCTGGTCGATGCCTTTATCAGCAGATCGTCCAGATATGGAATTATGTTCACCCCCTGTCTGCGGAGGAGAACCATCATCTCTGCCATCACCTTGGTGAACACCCTCAGTGCTGTGGAGAGGCCGAATGGCAGTGCCTGAAATTGATAGTGACTGTCTAACAGTGCAAATCTGAGATAGGCCTGGTGCGGCAGCCAAACGGAATGTGGAGGTACACATCCTTGATATCCAGGGATACTAGAAATACCCTCTCCTCCAGACCTGAGATCACCTCTCTCAGAGACTCCATTTTGAATTTGAACACCCACAGATAAGGGTTTAGCAATTTCAAGTTCAAAATTGGTCTGACCAAACCATCCGGTTTCGGTACCACAAAAAGGTTCAAATAGAAACATATGTGTTGCATATGAGGTGGAACTGGAACAATGACCTCTGACTTTTCCAATTTTTGGATGGCCTCCCGAAGGATAGCCCTGTCTGTCAGCAAAGCCGGCAAGCCTGATTTGAAGAAACGGTGAGGCGGTAGTTCTTGAAACTCCAGTCTGTACCCCTGGGACACAATATCCTGTACCCAGGGATCCAGGCAGATGACACCCAGACGTGGCTGAAACGTCTGAGCCTCGCACCCACCAGACCGTCCTCCAGGCTTCGCGGTCCACCGTCATACTGAGGATTTTGAGGAACCAGAAGCAGTTTTCTGGTCCCGGGAGCCTGCAGGAGCAGGCTTTTTGGATTTTGCATGACCACCTCTAAAGAAGGTGGTAGGAGGCTTGGACTTTTTTGTCTTAGCGGTCCGAAAGGACTGCGATGTAGAGGAAGAAAATTATTTCTTCGTAGAAGGCGTAGCTGAGGGAAGAAAATGTGACTTACCCGCGGTTGCCATGGAAATCCAGGCATCCAATGCTTCCCCAAATAGAGCCTGACCTGTGTAGGGTAGGTTTTCCACACTTCTCCTGGATTCCGCATCTGCAGACCATTGGCGTAGCCAGAGTCCCCTGCGAGCTGAGACAGACATGGAAGATATCCTTGCAGTCAGTGTATCTAGGTCCTTCATGGATTTCACCGTGAACCCCACAGAATCCTATATGTTACATAAAAACAGTTCAATGTCACTTCTGTCCATCATATCTAAGTCCTCTAGTAATGTGCCTGACCACTTTACTATAGCTTTAGAGATCCATGCACAGGCAATTGTAGGCCTCAACACCACCCCTGAAGCAGTGTATATGGATTTGAGCGTAGTGTCAATCTTACGATCAGCCGATTCTTTTAAAGCGGTAGACCTAGGGACAGGTAAAACCACCTTCTTTTACAGTCTGGAAACAGATGCGTCAACTAGGGGTGGGTTTTCCCATTTTTTTCTATCCTCCTCGGGGAAGGGAAAAGCAACCAGAACCCTTTTGGGGATCTGGAATTTTTTCTCCGGGTTCTCCCAGGATTTTTCAAATAAAGCATTTAATTCTTTAGACGCAGGGAAGGTTAGCAAGGCTTTCTTATTATCTGTGAAGTACAGTAAGCCTCCTTAACCTGCTCAGGTGTTGTTTCAGAAATGTTGCACACATCTCTAATAGCCTCAATCATGAGCTGCACCCCCTTAGCCAGGGATGCTGGCCCCCTCAGCACATCCTCATCACCACCAGCCGTGTCAGAGTCGGTATCCATGTCATCTTGCATAATCTGAGCAAGTGCACGTTTTTGTGAGTATATGCTAGGGGATTTTGAAGGAATACGGACAGAACCTGACCAAACTGCCATAGACTTCTTTAATACCTGAGTTTCAGTTTCAGTATGAGCTACCCTAGAGAAGAGCTGAGAGATCATTCCCTTAATAGAGGTCAACCACTCAGGCTCAGTAATAGGGATCCGAGACAAAACATTAGATTCCTGTGTACGTGAAATGTCCTCTGCAACATAAGACACAGAGTCCCTAGACATGGCTATGTGAGAAACAAACACACACACACAGGAAAATGTCAGACACAGTTTCCCCCCAAGTATGCCACAGAGAAACACAGAGCTTGGAGCCAGCACACACACAGCGCTTCCAAGGTAGATATATACAACTACCTGGCACTGACTGTGTAACTTAATAGACTACACAGTAATTTTACAGCCTCCCCCCTTCAACAACCCCCTGGTACCGCACAGGATAGCTGGTGTTGCTTGGAGGGACAGCTCTCCCTGTCAGCGTCTCTGTACTGGATCTGCAGGCAGGAAAATGGCACTGAACGCTGCTGGGTCTGCTCTGAGGAGAAGCTCCCCCACCTGAACATGGCGTTGCTTCCCGCTCTTCACTTCTTTATACTGGCCTGAAGCAATGTGCTGGCAGCGTTACCGAGGTCCCAGACAGCCTTGGTGACCAGTGTAGGGTATAGGTGCTGGCTCAGGGGCGCCCCTCCTAGCGCCGCACTGTGTACCACTGAGCACTGTGCTCCCACCCTGTTGCTGCCATCTTCAGAATGGTTCCCCGCTTCCTGTGGAGACTGGTGACTCACTCGCCACTGAAATCTTCTGGCTCTGTTAGAGAGTGGCGGCATGCTGCGGGAGTGAGCAGTCGCCTCAGGCGACTAACGATCATCACCCTCAGGAGCTCAGTGTCCTGTCAGCGGAGATAGTGGCCATTAACCTCTCAGGCTTGGACACTACTCCAGCCCTAAGTCCCACGAAGCAGGGAGGCTGTTGCCAGTAGCCTCCCTGTGCCTAACGCTAATAAAAACAACAAAATTAGAAAAACTCCTATGGAGCTCCCTTAGCTGTGATCGGCTCCTCCGGGCACATTTTCTAAACTGAGTCTGGTAAGAGGGGCATAGAGGGAGGAGCCAGCCCACACTATTAACCTCTTAAAGTGCCAGTGGCTCCTGGTGGACCCATCTATACCCCATGGTACTAATGTGGACCCCAGCATCCTCTAGGACGTAAGAGAAACTATAATGTTAATAGATTAGTGTTAAGAAGCTGAAGCTATAGAAAAAGTGATACAAAAATGAGATGTAATTAAAATAAGAAATAGTGTTAAAGAAATTAGTATGTGATAAGTGTTAATAGGGTGTAGGGGTATGCCACACTAAAGCAATCCAGCTCAGCCAATCCAGGAGCACCACATCCCATACCTCCACAACCCCAATCTGGGTCTATGATTAACCACCAAGGAGCCACATGTTAATGGTTCATTGCTACAATATATCTAAGCTAAGAGCTACCTACCTTGGAGCAACACCAAAATGCGCCATATGGCATATCAGGACCTGCATCTCCTCCTAATGCAAGGCCCTTTCTGCCTCTCACAACAGACATATATAGTGGCAGATACTCAATTAGCTTAGTGATATTATTCAGGTGCTTGAAAGGGAGGGGTTTTTCTAAGCAGGAAAAAAACACATTTTGTTTCCCCCTACAGTAACCAGATTTAAATCCCATACAATATCTTAGAATTCAGAAATCTTGATTACATATATCTGCGCAAATTTATGTATAAGCCCCCAATCCGCGTCAAGGCCTCTCTGTATATATTGTGGGTCCCTAGCGCTATATATAGATAAAGGGCATGGCACCCCAAAAATCAGCATAAGCCAGACAGAAATTGTATGGGATTTAAATCTGGTTACTGCTATTATTCAGGCTGCTCGGGGAAACAAAATGTGTTTTTTTCCTGCTCAGAAAAACCCCTCCCTTTCAAGCACCTGAATGATATCACTAAGCTAATTGAGTATCTGCCACTATATATGCTTGTTGTGAGAGGCAGAAAGGGCCTTGCATTAGGAGGAGATGCAGGTCCTGATATGCCATATGGCGCATCTTGGGGTTGCTCCAAGGTAGGTAGCTCTTAGCTTATATTGTAGTAAGGAGCCATTATCATGTGGCTCCTTGCTGGTTAATGATAGACCCATATTGGGGTTGTGGAGGTTTGGGGATGTGGTGCTCCTAGATTGGCTGAGCTGGCTGGCTTTAGTGTGGCATACCCTTACACTTTATTAACACTTATCACATACTATTTCTTTAACACTATTTATTATTTTAATTACATCTCATTTTTGTATCACTTTCTCTGTAGCTTCTGCTTCTTAACACTAATCTATTAACACAGTTTTTTCACTGGTATGCTGCCCTGGGCTGTCTGGCTTCTGCTGATTTTTGGGGTGCCACGTCCTGCACCTAGATATAGCACTAGGGACCCCCAATATATACAGAGAGGGCTTGACGTGGCTTGGGGACTTATACATACATTTGTGCAGATATATGTAACCAAGATCTATGAATTCTAAGATATTGTATGGGATTTAAATCTGGTTACTGCTACTATTCAGGGTGCTGGGGGAAGCAAAATGTGTTTTTTTTCCCATTCAAGACTTTGTGTCTCAGATACTCAAACACCAATTTTCCATGAAAGACTTGGCCAGAGTCATAGGAAAGATGAGAGCCTTAGATCCAGGGTTTCTCCATGCACCCCTTGTTTGCAGACATACTCAGATTCTTCTCTCAGCCCTCCTTCAGCAAGGTTGGGGTTGGACAGATAGAATCCTGTTATCTCCCATAGTTCTCAAAGGAATCCGCAGTTGGACAACCCTTCCACTGCCTCCTCCAAAACCTCTTTTACCACCTTTCCCAGACACAATTGTCACATCAGACGCGTCTCTTACAGGCTGGGAAGCTTTTACAAGTGACACAACAGTAAGGGGAACGTGGTCCATTCAAGAGTCAAGAGCTCACATCACTCTCTTGGAGCTAACGGTTGCCAAATTAGCCCTTACCTTACTCGTTCTTCCGAATACCCGGGAGATCTCAGTCCAACTCTGCCTAGACAACAGGACTGCAGTGTCTTACCTAAACAGAATGGGAGGCACTCAATCCCTCATTCTCTGCCAAGAAGCAATAGACATCTGGAACTGGGCGGTGGAGCGATCCATATTCCATTCTGTGGTATATGTCCCAGGAGAGCTAAACAAGTTAGCCGATTCCTTATCCAGGAAAAGACTTACCCTGGATTGAGCAACTCTGAGACCAGAGATCTTTCTCAGCATTGTGAGAGCCTTTGGTCAACCTCAAGTGGATCTGTTTGCAACTCCATCGAACACACAAGTCCCAACTTTTGTGTCCAAGATCTGGACTCAGGGAGCCCTTCACATGGACGCAATGTCCTTTCCTTGGACATACCTTCTTCTCCCGTATGCATTTCCTCTTCCCGCGATGCTGTTAAAGGTCCTCCACAAAATAAAAATAGACAGGGTGTCTCAGCTGATCCTAGTATACCCCGTTTGGCCCTCCAGAATTTGGTTCCCCTTAATCATAGTGACTAAGGTTGAAAAAAGACAATTGTCCATCGAGTTCAACATACTTGTGGTCTCCTATGCAGTCTTATTATAGGACTAGTTATTTTTATGTTAGGACTAGTTATATTAACTATAATAGAAACATAGAATTTGACGGCAGATAAGAACCACTTGGCCCATCTAGTCTGCCCCTTTTTTATCCTTTAGGTAATCTCAACCCTTTTTGAACCTTAATTCTTTGTAAGGATATTCATATGCCTATCCCAAGCATGTTTAAATTGCTCTACAGTCTTAGCCTCTACCACCTCTGATGGGAGGCTATTCCACTTGTCCACTACCCTTTCTGTGAAGTAAGTTTTCCTTAAATTTCCCCTGAACCTGCCTCCCTCCAGTTTCAGTGTATGCCTCGAGTTCTAATATTCCTCTTCCTTTGAAGAATGTTTCACTCCTGAACTTTGTTAAAACCCTTGGTATATTTGAAAGTTTCTATCATGTCCCCCCTTTCCCTTCTCTCCTCCAAACCATTAAGATCTTTTAGCCTTTCCGGGTACGTTTTGTGATGTAGGCCATGCACCATTTTAGTTGCGCTTCTTTGTACACTCTATAATGTATTTATATCCTTCTGGAGATATGGCCTCCAGAACTGGACACAGTATTCAAGATGCGGCCGTATCAATGACCTATACAGTGGTATTATCACTTCTTTTTTCCTGCTACTGATTCCTCTCCCTATGCAACCAAGCATCTGACTTGCCTTTCTCATTGCTTTGTTGCATTGCTTTCCTGCCTTTAAGTCACTTGAAATAGTGACTCCTAAATCCCTTTCCTCCTCAGTAGTTTCCATTATAGTTTCCATTATAGTACCCTTGATACTATATTTAGCCTTTGGGTTTTTGAGACCCAAGTGCATGATAAGATTTTGCATTTTTTAGCATTAAACTGTAGTTGCCACGTTCTTGATCATATCTCAAGCCTAGCTAGGTCATCAATCATTTGTTTTACCCGCCCCCGGTGTGTCTACCCTATTGCAAATCTTTGTATCATCTGCAAAAAGGCATACTTTCCCTTTAATACATTTGTAATGTCACCAACAAAGATATTAAAGAGAACTGGTCCGAGTACAGATCCCTGGGGTACTCCACTGGTAACATTTCCTTCCAAAGATTGCACTCCATTTACTACAACTGTCCGTTTCCTATCCTGCAACCAGGTTCTTATCCATTTAACTGTTTTGTAATCATAATGCGTGCCTACGCACCATAACCCTGAATATCTTTATCCAATAGGAATTTATCTAACCCATTCTTAAAGGTGTTGACTGAGTACGCCATTACTACTCTCTCAGGCAGGGAATTCCAAACACGTATTGTCCTTACTGTGAAAAAACCTTTTCGCCTCAATGTGCGGAAACTCCTCTCCTCTAACCTAAACGAGTGACCACGTGTCCTCTGTGCTGATCTTATAGAAAACAGGTCCCTCCCAAGCTCTGTGTATTGACCCCTTATATATTTGTAGATGTTGATCATGTCCCCTCTTAGTCTCCTCTTTTCCAATGTAAACATGCCTAGCCTTGCAAGCCTTTCCTCGTATTCCAACGTCTCCATGCCCTTGATTAGTTTGGTCGCCCACCTCTGAACCTTTTCTAGCTCCAGGATATCCTTTTTGTAATATGGTGCCCAAAATTGCACACAGTATTCAAGATGTGGCCTCACTAGTGATTTATATAATGGGAGTATAATACTCTCGTCCCTTGCATCAATTCCCCGTTTTATGCATGCTAATATCTTATTAGCCTTCTTTGCTGCACTCCTACTTTGGGTACTGCTGCTTAATTTGTAGTCTATGTGAACCCTTAAGTCTTTTTCCAGTACGGAATCCCCTAATATTAACCCATTTAATATGTAGGTGTTATTTTTGGTCTTGCCCCCACAGTGCATTACCTTACACTTGTCTGTGTTGAATCTCATTCTCCATTTTGCTGCCCATGCTTCCAGTTTAGTTAAGTCATTCTGATGAGATTCAGCATCCCCCTCCGTATTTATAACCTTACACAATTTGGTATCGTCTGCGAAAATTGACACCATGCTCTCTAGACCTACTGTTAGGTCGTTGATGAAAATGTTGAACAAAAGTGGTCCGAGTACAGACCCTTGTGGCACACCACTTAGTACTTTAGTCCAATTTGAAAATTATCCATTGACCACAACGCGCTGCTCCCTATTATCTAACCAATTACTGACCCAAGTGCATATTGTGCTCCCTAGCCCTATTTATTGTAGCTTATAGATAAGACAGTGACGAAAGCATTGGCAAAGTCTAAAAAGATTACATCCACCTCCTTACCCTGATCAAGGTTCGCACTTACTATTTCATAAAGGCCAAGTAAACGCGTGGCATGGGTAATAATTCGGAGAATATTACCTTAGATGTCCTTGCCTTACGTTTCTTGCCTAATTCCTTATAGTCTTTCTTAAGGACATCCCACCTTCCACTAACTTTGTCGTTGGTGCCAATGTGCACCAAGACCACTGGATCCTTCCCAGCCCCTCCCAACAATCTATCTACCCGGTCCGCGATGTGCCGCACCCAAGCACCCGGGAGACAACAGACCGTACGGCGATCACGGTCCCGGGTAGCAGATTGCCCTATCTGTCTTCCTAATAATGGAATCCCCTACCACCACAACCTGACTAGGTACCTTACAGTCTCCTCCGGCGCCGTCATTTCCTCACTATCATCCTCCGATTCCTCGTCCAGTTGTGCAAATTTATTCGGGTATGATAGTTCAGAGATGTCGAGCCTCCCCCTCTTTTTCTTCCTTCTAACTGTGACACAGCTAATTGCCTGGTCATCCTCATCTACCAGTGACCCCTCCCTCAACTCCTCCACCGTTCTATCTAAACTTCGCTCGAGATTGTGAATGTCCCTCAGTCGCGTAACGGTTTGCTCTAGATCAGTTATCTGGGCTTCCAGGGCAACCGTTCGCACACACCTCGTGCAGATGTACTCACACTGGGACGGTTACTCCAGGTGCGCGTACATTTTACACGACATGCACTGAGTGAAATCCTCAATCCCAACCCCACCCATATGTGACAGAATCTACTGTCCAAGGTCCATTCTGACAATGTTTTAGTACAGAAATGAACCATCAGCTATTGTTCTTAAACAGGGCCAGGTGTGATGTTTTATGCTGGACCAGCCACTAGACTAGGGGTGGGCAACAGGCGGCCCGCGGACCAATCGTGCCTGGCCCGCTGCGCCCCATTAGAGTGCAATGACAAGCGGCCCGACAGGCCGCTTGTCATTGCACTGTTCTCAGACGAGGCGCCGCTGAGGAAATCCCGGTCACGTCACAAGGTCAGCTGACCGGGATTTCCTCTGTTACCAAGCGCGCTGGGCGGCACGGGGGGCGGGCACTGCGCTTGGCGGCTGAGTGAGGAGAAGAAGCAGCGGCCAGCGAGCGGGAGCAAGAGGCCACATCAGCAGTGACTCCAGGCGGCATCATCGGACAGCGGGGATCGTCTGCCACTGTGACGAACAGGTAAACCCCCTGTCCTGCCAGCCCCTGGATCACTGCTTAAGCTGCCATATAGGTTTAGGGGTGGGGAGGCAGCTGAGTTAAAAACTACAATATGGGTTTAGGGGGGGAGGGACTGTCTGCCGTAATGTGTAAAAAGGGGGATGATGTCTGCCATAATGTGTAAAAACGGAGGCACTGTCTGCTGTAATGTGTAAAAAGGGCGACGATGTCTGCCGTAATGTGTAAAAAGGGGACGCAGTCTGCCGTAATGTGTAAAAAGTGGACGCAGTCTGCCGTAATGTGTAAAAAGGGGGACAATGTCTGCCGTAATGTGTAAAAAGGGGACGCAGTCTGCCGTAATGTGTAAAAAGGGGGACAATGTCTGCCGTAATGTGTAAAAAGGGGACGCAGTCTGCCGTAATGTGTAAAAAGTGGACGCAGTCTGCCGTAATGTGTAAAAAGGGGGACAATGTCTGCCGTAATGTGTAAAAACGGGGCCGCTGTCTGCTGTAATGTGTAAAAAGGGGGATGATGTCTGCCGTAATGTGTAAAAAGTGGACGCAGTCTGCTGTAATGTGTAAAAAGGGGAACAATGTCTGCCGTAATGTGTAAAAACGGGGGCGCTGTCTGCTGTAATGTGTAAAAAGTAGAGATGAGCGCCGGAAATTTTTCGGGTTTTGTGTTTTGGTTTTGGGTTCGGTTCCGCGGCCGTGTTTTGGGTTCGACCGCGTTTTGGCAAAACCTCACCGAATTTTTTTTGTCGGATTCGGGTGTGTTTTGGATTCGGGTGTTTTTTTCAAAAAACCCTAAAAAACAGCTTAAATCATAGAATTTGGGGGTCATTTTGATCCCAAAGTATTATTAACCTCAAAAACCATAATTTACACTCATTTTCAGTCTATTCTGAATACCTCACACCTCACAATATTATTTTTAGTCCTAAAATTTGCACCGAGGTTGCTGTGTGAGTAAGATAAGCGACCCTAGTGGCCGACACAAACACCGGGCCCATCTAGGAGTGGCACTGCAGTGTCACGCAGGATGTCCCTTCCAAAAAACCCTCCCCAAACAGCACATGACGCAAAGAAAAAAAGAGGCGCAATGAGGTAGCTGACTGTGTGAGTAAGATAAGCGACCCTAGTGGCCGACACAAACACCGGGCCCATCTAGGAGTGGCACTGCAGTGTCACGCAGGATGTCCCTTCCAAAAAACCCTCCCCAAACAGCACATGACGCAAAGAAAAAAAGAGGCGCAATGAGGTAGCTGACTGTGTGAGTAAGATAAGCGACCCTAGTGGCCGACACAAACACCGGGCCCATCTAGGAGTGGCACTGCAGTGTCACGCAGGATGGCCCTTCCAAAAAACCCTCCCCAAACAGCACATGACGCAAAGAAAAAAAGAGGCGCAATGAGGTAGCTGACTGTGTGAGTAAGATAAGCGACCCTAGTGGCCGACACAAACACCGGGCCCATCTAGGAGTGGCACTGCAGTGTCACGCAGGATGGCCCTTCCAAAAAACCCTCCCCAAACAGCACATGACGCAAAGAAAAATAAAAGAAAAAAGAGGTGCAAGATGGAATTGTCCTTGGGCCCTCCCACCCACCCTTATGTTGTATAAACAGGACATGCACACTTTAACCAACCCATCATTTCAGTGACAGGGTCTGCCACACGACTGTGACTGATATGACGGGTTGGTTTGGACCCCCCCCCAAAAAAGAAGCAATTAATCTCTCCTTGCACAAACTGGCTCTACAGAGGCAAGATGTCCACCTCATCATCATCCTCCGATATATCACCGTGTACATCCCCCTCCTCACAGATTATCAATTCGTCCCCACTGGAATCCACCATCTCAGCTCCCTGTGTACTTTGTGGAGGCAATTGCTGCTGGTCAATGTCTCCGCGGAGGAATTGATTATAATTCATTTTAATGAACATCATCTTCTCCACATTTTCTGGATGTAACCTCGTACGCCGATTGCTGACAAGGTGAGCGGCGGCACTAAACACTCTTTCGGAGTACACACTTGTGGGAGGGCAACTTAGGTAGAATAAAGCCAGTTTGTGCAAGGGCCTCCAAATTGCCTCTTTTTCCTGCCAGTATAAGTACGGACTGTGTGACGTGCCTACTTGGATGCGGTCACTCATATAATCCTCCACCATTCTTTCAATGTTGAGAGAATCATATGCAGTGACAGTAGACGACATGTCCGTAATCGTTGTCAGGTCCTTCAGTCCGGACCAGATGTCAGCATCAGCAGTCGCTCCAGACTGCCCTGCATCACCGCCAGCGGGTGGGCTCGGAATTCTGAGCCTTTTCCTCGCACCCCCAGTTGCGGGAGAATGTGAAGGAGGAGATGTTGACAGGTCGCGTTCCGCTTGACTTGACAATTTTCTCACCAGCAGGTCTTTCAACCCCAGCAGACTTGTGTCTGCCGGAAAGAGAGATCCAAGGTAGGTTTTAAATCTAGGATCGAGCACGGTGGCCAAAATGTAGTGCTCTGATTTCAACAGATTGACCACCCGTGAATCCTTGTTAAGCGAATTAAGGGCTCCATCCACAAGTCCCACATGCCTAGCGGAATCGCTCCGTGTTAGCTCCTCCTTCAATGTCTCCAGCTTCTTCTGCAAAAGCCTGATGAGGGGAATGACCTGACTCAGGCTGGCAGTGTCTGAACTGACTTCACGTGTGGCAAGTTCAAAGGGCATCAGAACCTTGCACAACGTTGAAATCATTCTCCACTGCACTTGAGACAGGTGCATTCCACCTCCTATATCGTGCTCAATTGTATAGGCTTGAATGGCCTTTTGCTGCTCCTCCAACCTCTGAAGCATACAGAGGGTTGAATTCCACCTCGTTACCACTTCTTGCTGCAGATGATGGCAGGGCAGGTTCAGTAGTTTTTGGTGGTGCTCCAGTCTTCTGTACGTGGTGCCTGTACGCCGAAAGTGTCCCGCAATTCTTCTGGCCACCGACAGCATCTCTTGCACGCCCCTGTCGTTTTTTAAAAAATTCTGCACCACCAAATTCAAGGTATGTGCAAAACATGGGACGTGCTGGAATTTGCCCATATTTAATGCACACACAATATTGCTGGCGTTGTCCGATGCCACAAATCCACAGGAGAGTCCAATTGGGGTAAGCCATTCTGCGATGATCTTCCTCAGTTGCCGTAAGAGGTTTTTAGCTGTGTGCGTATTCTGGAAAGCGGTGATACAAAGCGTAGCCTGCCTAGGAAAGAGTTGGCGTTTGCGAGATGCTGCTACTGGTGCCGCCGCTGCTGTTCTTGCGGCGGGAGTCCATACATCTACCCAGTGGGCTGTCACAGTCATATAGTCCTGACCCTGCCCTGCTCCACTTGTCCACATGTCCGTGGTTAAGTAAACATTGGGTACAACTGCATTTTTTAGGACACTGGTGAGTCTTTTTCTGACGTCCGTGTACATTCTCGGTATCGCCTGCCTACAGAAGTGGAACCTAGATGGTATTTGGTAACGGGGGCACACTGCCTCAATAAATTGTCTAGTTCCCTGTGAACTAACGGCGGATACCGGACGCACGTCTAACACCAACATAGTTGTCAAGGCCTCAGTTATCCGCTTTGCAGCAGGATGACTGCTGTGATATTTCATCTTCCTCGCAAAGGACTGTTGGACAGTCAATTGCTTACTGGAAGTAGTACAAGTGGGCTTACGACTTCCCCTCTGGGATGACCATCGACTCCCAGCAGCAACAACAGCAGCGCCAGCAGCAGTAGGCGTTACACGCAAGGATGCATCGGAGGAATCCCAGGCAGGAGAGGACTCGTCAGAATTGCCAGTGACATGGCCTGCAGGACTATTGGCATTCCTGGGGAAGGAGGAAATTGACACTGAGGGAGTTGGTGGGGTGGTTTGCGTGAGCTTGGTTACAAGAGGAAGGGATTTACTGGTCAGTGGACTGCTTCCGCTGTCGCCCAAAGTTTTTGAACTTGTCACTGACTTATTATGAATGCGCTGCAGGTGACGTATAAGGGAGGATGTTCCGAGGTGGTTAACGTCCTTACCCCTACTTATTACAGCTTGACAAAGGGAACACACGGCTTGACAAATGTTGTCCGCATTTCTGGTGAAATACTTCCACACCGAAGAGCTGATTTTTTTGGTATTTTCACCAGGCATGTCAACGGCCATATTCCTCCCACGGACAACAGGTGTCTCCCCGGGTGCCTGACTTAAACAAACCACCTCACCATCAGAATCCTCCTGGTCAATTTCCTCCCCAGCGCCAGCAACACCCATATCCTCCTCATCCTGGTGTACTTCAACACTGACATCTTCAATCTGACTATCAGGAACTGGACTGCGGGTGCTCCTTCCAGCACTTGCAGGGGGCGTGCAAATGGTGGAAGGCGCATGCTCTTCACGTCCAGTGTTGGGAAGGTCAGGCATCGCAACCGACACAATTGGACTCTCCTTGTGGATTTGGGATTTCGAAGAACGCACAGTTCTTTGCGGTGCTTTTGCCAGCTTGAGTCTTTTCAGTTTTCTAGCGAGAGGCTGAGTGCTTCCATCCTCATGTGAAGCTGAACCTCTAGCCATGAACATAGGCCAGGGCCTCAGCCGTTCCTTGCCACTCCGTGTGGTAAATGGCATATTGGCAAGTTTACGCTTCTCCTCCGACAATTTTATTTTAGGTTTTGGAGTCCTTTTTTTACTGATATTTGGTGTTTTGGATTTGACATGCTCTGTACTATGACATTGGGCATCGGCCTTGGCAGACGACGTTGCTGGCATTTCATCGTCTCGGCCATGACTAGTGGCAGCAGCTTCAGCACGAGGTGGAAGTGGATCTTGATCTTTCCGTAATTTTGGAACCTCAACATTTTTGTTCTCCATATTTTAATAGGCACAACTAAAAGGCACCTCAGGTAAACAATGGAGATGGATGGATACTAGTATACAATTATGGATGGACTGCCGAGTGCCGACACAGAGGTAGCTACAGCCGTGGACTACCGTACTGTGTCTGCTGCTAATATAGACTGGTTGATAATGAGATGTAGTATGTATAAAGAAGAAAGAAAAAAAAAACCACGGGTAGGTGGTATACAATTATGGACGGACTGCCGAGTGCCAACACAGAGGTAGCTACAGCCGTGGACTACCGTACTGTGTCTGCTGCTAATATAGACTGGTTGATAATGAGATGTAGTATGTATAAAGAAGAAAGAAAAAAAAAACCACGGGTAGGTGGTATACAATTATGGACGGACTGCCGAGTGCCGACACAGAGGTAGCTACAGCCGTGGACTACCGTACTGTACTGTGTCTGCTGCTAATATAGACTGGATGATAATGAGATGTAGTATGTATAAAGAAGAAAGAAAAAAAACCACGGGTAGGTGGTATACAATTATGGACGGACTGCCGAGTGCCGACACAGAGGTAGCTACAGCCGTGGACTACCGTACTGTACTGTGTCTGCTGCTAATAAAGACTGGTTGATAAAGAGATGTAGTATGTATGTATAAAGAAGAAAGAAAAAAAAACCACGGGTAGGTGGTATACAATTATGGATGGACTGCCTAGTGCCGACACAGAGGTAGCTACAGCCGTGGACTACTGTACTGTGTCTGCTGCTAATATAGACTGGTTGATAAAGAGATGTAGTATGTATGTATAAAGAAGAAAGAAAAAAAAAACACGGGTAGGTGGTATACAATTATGGACGGACTGCCGAGTGCCGACACAGAGGTAGCTACAGCCGTGGACTACCGTACTGTACTGTGTCTGCTGCTAATATAGACTGGTTGATAAAGAGATGTAGTATGTATGTATAAAGAAGAAAGAAAAAAAAAACCACGGGTAGGTGGTATACAATTATGGATGGACTGCCGAGTGCCGACACAGAGGTAGCTACAGCCGTGGACTACTGTACTGTGTCTGCTGCTAATATAGACTGGTTGATAAAGAGATGTAGTATGTATGTATAAAGAAGAAAGAAAAAAAAACCACGGGTAGGTGGTATACAATTATGGACGGACTGCCGAGTGCCGACACAGAGGTAGCTACAGCCGTGGACTACCGTACTGTACTGTGTCTGCTGCTAATATAGACTGGTTGATAAAGAGATGTAGTATGTATGTATAAAGAAGAAAGAAAAAAAAACCACGGGTAGGTGGTATACAATTATGGATGGACTGCCGAGTGCCGACACAGAGGTAGCTACAGCCGTGGACTACTGTACTGTGTCTGCTGCTAATATAGACTGGTTGATAAAGAGATGTAGTATGTATGTATAAAGAAGAAAGAAAAAAAACCACGGGTAGGTGGTATACAATTATGGATGGACTGCCGAGTGCCGACACAGAGGTAGCTACAGCCGTGAACTACCGTACTGTGTCTGCTGCGACTGGATGATAAATAATGATATAAAAAATATATATATATCACTACTGCAGCTGGACAGGTATATATTATATAATGACGGACCTGCTGGACACTGTCTGTCAGCAGAATGAGTTTTTTATAGAATAAAAAAAAAAACACCACACAAGTCACACGACGAGTGTTTAACTTTTTCAGGCAATCACAATATAGTATACTACTAACTATACTGGTGGTCAGTGTGGTCAGGTCACTGGTCAGTCACACTGGCAGTGGCACTCCTGCAGCAAAAGTGTGCACTGTTTAATTTTAATAATATGTACTCCTGGCTCCTGCTATAACCTATAACTGGCACTGCTCCCCAGTCTCCCCCACAATTATAAGCTGTGTGAGCACAGTCAGATATATACATAGATGATGCAGCACACTGGGCTGAGCAGTGCACACAGATATGGTATGTGACTGAGTCACTGTGTATCGTTTTTTTCAGGCAGAGAACGGATTATATTAAATAAAACTGCACTGTCTGGTGGTCACTGTGGTCAGTCACTACTAAACTCTGCACTCTCTACAGTACTCCTAAGCTCCAGTAAATCAAGTGTCTCTGTCTCAAATCAATCTCACTCTCTCTCTTCTAATCTAAATGGAGAGGACGCCAGCCACGTCCTCTCCCTATCAATCTCAATGCACGTGTGAAAATGGCGGCGACGCGCGGCTCCTTATATAGAATCCGAGTCTCGCGAGAATCCGACAGCGTCATGATGACGTTCGGGCGCGCTCGGGTTAACCGAGCAAGGCGGGAAGATCCGAGTCGCTCGGACCCGTGAAAAAAAACATGAAGTTCGGGCGGGTTCGGATTCCGAGGAACCGAACCCGCTCATCTCTAGTAAAAAGGGGGACGATGTCTGCCGTAATGTGTAAAAAGGGGACGCTATCTGCCGTAATGTGTAAAAAGGGGACTCTTTTTGAGTATTTTGTGTGTGGCCCTCGAATATTCGTTGGAAGTGTTAAGCGGCCCCCCAGCTGAAATAATTGCCCACCTCTGCACTAGACACTAATAACAGGAAGCTGGGAGCAGTTGGAGCCCTCTGAGGTCACAAATTACTATAAGAGGTTAAAACAGGGAGTGACTGGCTATCTTCCCCCATCACCAAGGGATTAATTGTATCAAGATCCCATTGTTCTCCCCTAGGACTGAGTCAGACACTGGGGCATGAGAACAGCAGGGGGATCTCTGCATTACTCATCTCTTTTACAGACCCTCATTGAGCTCTACCAATAAGGGAGGACCTTTCCTTAAAACCACCCTTGGCAGGAGGGACTTTGGTGGTGAAAATTGGAACCTTGTTTAAAAAGGGAATGTAAGAGATCTCCAGGGTGTGTATTTTGCTTCTAAAAGCTTCTAGTCTAGGAGTCTCAGCTCCTGCTAGTGTGCTGAGGATTTTGCCTGGGAGCATTGTGGCTACTAAATTACAAACGTTTCTCCGGATTTGCAGACTTGTTGGCTCTGCTGTATGAACACTGCTTCAAACTCCTGTGATCCTGCACAATTATACTGCATCCGGACAAGAGCATGTGGGAAAGTGCTGGGAAGTCTCACGGTAAACTGGTGTTTATTGGGACCTCTAGTTCTGGGGTTAATTTCAAATGCGTTTATCGTATAGTTGACTTAGAGAGCTTGTACTAAGTAAATCTGTAATAAATATATTGTTATATCTTAATCTGTCTCCTGTCTGCGTGACCTGACCTAGAAGTCCTGGAGTACACTCTGAGTTTATACTCTAATACTCCTGGTCTCCTCCACCGTTCTATCTAAACTTTGCTCGAGATTGTGAATGTCCCTCAGTCGCGTAACAGTTTGCTCTAGATCAGTTATCTGGGCTTCCAGGTGCGCGTACATCTTGCACGACATGCACTGAGTGAAATCCCCTATCCCAGCCCCACCCATATTTTTGTAAGTTCTAACTCCCTGTTACCCAAGAAGAAATAGAGAAGCAAAACATTCTAGGCAAAACACTCACTATACAATAATGAAGTTGGGTTTATACTTATTGTCACAACTGAGGGCCTGAGCTGACGGGAGGCAGCCTCAGTTGTAGGGACTGAGGTGTAATGGAACCTGGCAGGTTGTATCAGACCCCTAGACATGTAGAAGAATTGCCCGAAGGCGTGACCACGACAACCAGGAATAAAAGTCAATGATGTTTATTTATGACAACTCCGCAACACAGCAGCAATAAAAGAAAACGTAAAAGTCAGCAAAGAATAAATACAGTTCCTGAGTACTACAGCATGGCAGGAGCCACAGGGCACTGGTAGTGTGAGATAGTTCTTATGATCTTCTAGATGGAAAGTCCTTACCAGGCCCGGCTGTAGCAATGGAGATAACCCAGGATTATACCAGCTGGTGTTCCAGGAAGAGCTGGGTTGCTGAAGGTAAAACAGCTGCTGTGGATACTGGCTGGAACCAGACTGTTGTTAGCACGGAGTGGATACTGGCTGGAACCAGTTAAATAATAAATGAACTTTGGGAGCGATGAAATGTGAACTGAAATGTAGAACTTGAGAGCGGAGAAATAATAATTCCGGTGGAGAGTGGTAAAGTGTAGAAAGGACACCGGCCCTTTAAGGGAAGCTGTACTCTGCTGGAAGCTGAGGCTGGAAGCAGGTAGTGTTGTAGCTGGAAACAGATGAATCCACAATGGATTGGAGAGTCAGGCTACACCGCAGGTGGAATGCTGGTGCGGGTCTCTATGGTGGAAGTCTTGAGACAGGAGCTGGAACCTGGAAGACAATCATAGAAGAGAGACAAACAGGAACTAGGTTTGACAACCAAAGCACTGACGTCTTCCTTGCTCAGGCACAGCTTACTTATACCTGCAGCAAGGAAGGGGTTGGCTAGGCAATTATGCAAAACAACAATACAGACAGCAGATTGGTGGAAATGATCAGATGACAAAATCCAAGATGGCTGCGCCCATGCAGACACTTGGAGGGAAGTTTGGTTTGTAATCCATGTGGTCTGGGAAACAGTAATGGCGGCGCCGGCCACCGGAGACAGGAGACGCCAGGCTGATAGATGCACATTTAACCACGCGGGCACAGCGGAGGCCGCGGCTGATGAAAACACCACTCTGACACTCTGCATGTGGAAACTCAGGAACAGCGGAATCCGGTCCTGGAACGCTGAGCCCGCCTTAGGAGGCATCTGAAGGGTAAGTAATGGCGTCCAGATACCCGGATCGTGACAGCACCCCCCCCCCTTTAGGAGTGGCCCCAGGACACTTCTTAGGCTTTAAAGGAAACTTTGCGTGGAAATTTCGGACCAAGGCAGGAGCATGGACGTCTGAGGCATTGGTCCAAGAGCGTTCTTCAGGACCATAGCCCTTCCAGTCAATGAGATACTGAAGTTGACCGTAACGGTGACGTGAGTCCAGGATCTTGGCCACTTCATACTCAACGCCTCGTTGAGTTTGGACTTTCGGAGTTGGTGGAAGTGAGGAATGAAACCGATTCAAGATTAGCGGTTTCAACAGGGAAACATGGAATGTCCTGGGTATTTTTAAGAAGGGAGGTAACTGGAGTCTGTAAGCAACAGGATTGATGACTTGATCAATTTTAAAAGGACCGATGTAGCGAGGTGCAAACTTCATACTGGGAACTCTTAACCTCAAATTCTTCGTGGATAACCATACCCGATCACCCACCTTGAGAGCAGGAACTGCTCGACGCTTCTTATCCGCAAACTTCTTGTACCTGAACGATGCCTTGAGCAGAGCTGATCGTACGCTCTTCCAGATATTGGCAAACTGATGCAAGGTGATATCCACTGCGGGAACAGAAGTTGCTGGAAGCGGTTGGAACTCAGGGACTTTAGGGTGGAATCCAAAGTTGGTGAAGAATGGTGTTGAAGAAGATGAAGAATGATACTGGTTGTTATGACAGAACTCGGCCCAGGGAAGTAATTGAACCCAGTCATCTTGAGAGGAGGACACATAGATGCGGAGGAAGGCCTCCAAGTCCTGATTCACCCTCTCAGTTTGACCATTGGTCTGAGGATGGTAAGCCGTGGAAAACTTTAACTTGACTTGGAGGACTTGACATAAACTTCGCCAGAATTTGGCTGTGAATTGAACTCCTCGATCTGAGATAATTTCTTCTGGAAGACCGTGGAGTCGGAAGATCTCTTGTATGAATACTTGAGCCAACTTGGAAGCTGACGGAAGACCGGTGAGAGGAATGAAGTGTGCCATCTTGGTGAACCGGTCAACTACCACCCAGATGGTATTGAACTTGTTGCACATGGGCAAATCTGTAATAAAATCCATCGACAAATGGGTCCATGGTCGACGGGGAACAGATAGTGGAACCAGTTGCCCCGCAGGCGACTGGCGGGATACTTTATGTTGAGCACACTTTGGGCAAGATGCAATAAACTCCAAAACGTCCTTTTTCAGAGTTGGCCACCAATAGGACCTAGAGATAAACTCCAGGGTTTTTTGGATACCTGTATGTCCGGCAAAACGGGAAGCATGGGCCCAATGCATGAGCTTCTTCCTTAGTGTCGGCTTCACAAAACTTTTCCCTGATGGGGGCGTAGAGTCCATCCCTACCGTGGAGAATGCCAACGGATTTATAATAGGATGCTTGTCTGAAGACTCTGACTCATTTTCTTGCTCCCATGAGCGGGAAAGGGCATCGGCCTTGCGATTCTGAGAGCCCGGACAGAACTGGAGTTTAAAGTCGAACCTGGAAAAGAAAAGTGCCCATCTGGCCTGACGAGGGTTGAGACATTGTGCGCCTTTTAGATATAGAAGGTTCTTGTGGTCTGTAAGGATGGTGATTGAATGAGAAGCTCCCTCCAACAGATATCTCCACTCCTCTAGAGCGAGCTTGATGGCTAGCAACTCCTGGTCGCCAATGGCATAGTTGCGCTCCGCTGGGGAGAACTTCCATGAGAAGAAACTGCAAGGATGTAAATGACCATCTTTAGCCCTCTGAGATAACACCGCTCCTACTCCAACGGAGGAGGCATCCACCTCTAAGATGAAAGGAGAGTCGATGTCAGGCTGTTTCAGGACAGGTGCAGAGATGAACCTCTGTTTTAAAAGATGAAAAGCTTGCATGGCTTCTTCAGACCACTTGGACGGGTTAGCACCCTTCTTGGTGAAAGCAGTAATAGGCGCCACAATGGTGGAAAAGTCTCGTATAAACTTTCGGTAATAATTGGCGAACCCTAAGAACCTCTGGACCCCTTTGAGGGTTAAGGGTACCGGCCAATTCTGGATTGCTTGTAGTTTCTCAGGATCCATCTCTAGTCCGGAACCGGACACAATGTACCCTAGAAACGGAATGGACTTGACTTCAAAGACGCATTTCTCTAATTTGCAGTAGAGATGATTGACACGGAGACGGGACAGAACCTCTTTAACCCAAAAACGATGTTCCTCTAAATCGTTGGCAAAAATGAGGATATCGTCTAGATAGACCACGACATGACGGTATAGAATGTCTCTGAAGATCTCATTGACAAAATGCTGGAAGACAGCTGGAGCATTGCTCAATCCGAAGGGCATGACGAGGTACTCATAATGTCCGTCACGGGTGTTAAAGGCGGTCTTCCACTCGTCACCCTCACGGATCCGGATGAGATTGTATGCACCTCTCAAGTCCAGCTTTGTAAAGATGGTAGCTCCGCTAACTCTGTCAAAGAGCTCAGTAATCAGGGGTAAAGGATAACGGTTCTTGATGGTAATGTCGTTCAAACCTCTGTAGTCGATGCACGGCCGCAGACCACCATCTTTCTTCTTTACAAAAAAGAAGCCTGCGCCGGCTGGAGAAGAAGAAGGTCGAATGAACCCCTTTGCTAGGTTCTCTTTAATGTATTCCTCCATAGAATGCGTCTCAGGCAGAGACAACGGATAAGTTCGGCCTCGAGGTGGAACCTTCCCTGGAACGAGATCAATCGGGCAGTCCCATTCTCTATGAGGAGGAAGGATATCAGCAGAAGCTTTACTGAACACATCCGTGAAATCTTGATATGGAGGAGGTGGAACATCAGACGACCTGGGGGAGGAAGAACAGACAGGCAATACTTTAAACAAACATGTCTCAGCACAGGAGG